>NC_140989.1:167425384-168126762 GCF_052327205.1 Somniosus microcephalus | reverse complement strand
ACAAACTGCGTGAGGTGGGGGAGGGTTGGGGTGAATGGACAAACTGAGAGAGGTGGGGGAGGGTTGGGGTGAACGGACAAACTGAGAGAGGTGGGGGAGGGGTGGGGTGAACGGACAAACTGAGAGAGGTGGGGGATGGGTGGGGTGAACGGACAAACTGAGAGAGGTGGGGGAGGGGTGGGATGAAGGGACAAACTGAGAGAGGTGGGGGAGGGATGGGGTGAACGGACAAACTGAGAGAGGTGGGGGAGGGGTGGGGTGAACGGACAAACTGAGAGAGGTGGGGGAGGGGTGGGGTGAACGGACAAACTGAGAGAGGTGGGGGAGGGGTGGGGTGAACGGACAAACTGAGAGAGGTGGGGGAGGGATGGGGTGAACGGACAAACTGAGAGAGGTGGGGGAGGGGTGGGGTGAACGGACAAACTGAGAGAGGTGGGGGAGGGGTGGGGTCAAAGGACAAACTGAGAGTGGTGGGGGAGGGGTGGGGTCAAAGGACAATCTGAGAGAGGTGGGGGAGGGGTGGGGTGAATGGACAAACTGAGACAGGTGGGGGGAGGGATGGGGTGAACGGACAAACTGAGAGAGGTGGGGGAGGGGTGGGGTGAACGGACAAACTGAGAGAGGTGGGGGAGGGGTGGGGTCAAAGGACAAACTGAGAGAGGTGGGGGAGGGATGGGGTGAACAGACAAACTGAGAGAGGTGGGGGAGGGGTGGGGTGAACGGACTAACTGAGAGAGGTGGGGGAGGGGTGGGGTCAAAGGACAAACTGAGAGAGGTGGGGAGGGGTGGGGTGAACGGACAAACTGAGAGAGGTGGGGGAGGGGTGGGGTGAACGGACAAACTGAGAGAGGTGGGGGAGGGGTGGGGTAAAAGGACAAACTGAGAGAGGTGGCAGAGGGATGGGGTGAACAAACATACTGCGTGAGGTGGGGGAGGGGTGGGGTGAATGGACAAACTGAGAGAGGTGGGGGAGGGGTGGGGATGAACGGACAAACAGAGAGGTGGGGGAGGGGTGGGGTGACCGGACAAACTGAGAGAGGTGGGGGAGGGGTGGGGTGAACGGACAAACTGAGAGAGGTGGGGGAGGGGTGGGGTGACCAGACAAACTGAGAGAGGTGGGGGAGGGGTGGGGTAAAAGGACAAACTGAGAGATGTGGGGGAGGGGTGTGGTGAACGGACAAACTGCGTGAGGTGAGGGAGGGGTGGGGTTAACAGACAAACTGAGAGAGGTGGGGGAGGGATGGGGTGAATGGACAAACTGAGAGAGGTGGGGAGGGATGGGGTGAACGGACAAACTGAGAGAGGTGGGGGAGGGGTGGGGTGAACGGACAAACTGAGAGAGGTGGGGGAGGGGTGGGGTGAACAGACAAACTGCGTGAGGTGGGGGAGGGATGGGGTGAACAGACAAACTGAGAAAGGTGGGGGAGGGTTGGGGTGAACAGACAAACTGAGAGAGGTGGGGGAGGGGTGGGGTGAATGGACAAACTGAGAGAGGTGGGGGAGGGGTGGGGTCAAAGGACAAACTGAGAGAGGTGTGGGAGGGGTGGGGTCAAAGGACAAACTGAGAGAGGTGGGGGAGGGGTGGGGTGAATGGACAAACTGAGAGAGGTGGGGGGAGGGATGGGGTGAACGGACAAACTGAGAGATGTGGGGGAGGGGTGGGGTGAACGGACAAACTGAGAGAGGTGGGGGAGGGGTGGGGTCAAAGGACAAACTGAGAGAGGTGGGGGAGTGGTGGGGTGAACGGACACACTGAGGGAGGTGGGGGAGGGGTGGGGTGAATGGACAAACTGAGAGAGGTGGGGGAGGGGTGGAGTGAACAGACAAACTGAGAGAGGTGGGGGAGGGGTGGGGTGAACGGACAAACTGAGAGAGGTGGGGGAGGGGTGGGGTCAAAGGAAAAACTGAGAGAGGTGGGGCAGGGGTGGGTGAACGGACAAACTGAGAGAGGTGGGGGAGGGGTGGGGTGAACGGACAAACTGAGAGAGGCGGGGGAGGGGTGGGGTCAAAGGAAAAACTGAGAGAGGTGGGGCAGGGGTGGGTGAACGGACAAACCGAGAAAGGTGGGGGAGGGGTGGGGTGACCGGACAAACTGAGAGAGGTGGGGGAGGGGTGGGGTAAAAGGACAAACTGAGAGATGTGGGGGAGGGGTGTGGTGAACGGACAAACTGCGTGAGGTGGGGGAGGCGTGGGGTGAACAGACAAACTGAGAGAGGTGGGGTGAATGGACAAACTGAGAGAGGTGGGGGAGGGATGGGTTGAACGGACAAACTGAGAGAGGTGGGGGAGGGGTGGGGTGAACGGACAAACTGAGAGAGGTGGGGGAGGGGTGGGGTGAACAGACAAACTGCGTGAGGTGGGGGAGGGATGGGGTGAACAGGAAAACTGAGAGAGGTGGGGGAGGGTTGGGGTGAATGGACAAACTGAGAGAGGTGGGGGAGGGTTGGGGTGAACAGACAAACTGAGAGAGGTGGGGGAGGGGTGGGGTGAACGGACAAACTGAGAGAGGTGGGGGAGGGGTGGGGTCAAAGGACAAACTGAGAGAGGTGTGGGAGGGGTGGGGTCAAAGGACAAACTGAGAGAGGTGGGGGAGGGATGGGGTGAATGGACAAACTGAGAGAGGTGGGGGGAGGGATGGGGTGAACGGACAAACTGAGAGATGTGGGGGAGGGGTGGGGTGAACGGACAAACTGAGAGAGGTGGGGGAGGGGTGGGGTCAAAGGACAAACTGAGAGAGGTGGGGGAGGGGTGGGGTGAACGGACACACTGAGGGAGGTGGGGGAGGGGTGGGGTGAATGGACAAACTGAGAGAGTTGGGGGAGGGGTGGGGTGAACAGACAAACTGAGAGAGGTGGGGGAGGGGTGGGGTGAACGGACAAACTGAGAGAGGTGGGGGAGGGGTGGGGTCAAAGGAAAAACTGAGAGAGGTGGGGCAGGGGTGGGGTCAAAGGAAAAACTGAGAGAGGTGGGGCAGGGGTGGGGTGAACGGACAAACTGAGAGAGGTGGGGGAGGGGTGGGGTGAACGGACAAACTGAGAGAGGTGGGGGAGGGGTGGGGTAAAAGGACAAACTGAGAGTGGTGGCGGAGGGATGGGGTGAACGGACAAACTGCGTGAGGTGGGGAGGGGTGGGGTGAACGGACAAATCGAGAGAGGTGGGGGAGGGTTGGGGTGAACGGACAAACTGAGAGAGGTGGGGGAGGGGTGGGGTGAACGGACTAACTGAGAGAGGTGGGGGAGGGATGGGGTGAACAGACAAACTGAGAGAGGTGGGGGAGGGGTGGGGTGAACGGACAAACTGCGTGAGGTGGGGGAGGGGTGGGGTGAACAGACAAACTGTGAGAGGTGGGGGAGGGATGGGGTGAATGGACAAACTGAGAGAGGTGGAGGAGGGATGGGGTGAACAGACAAACTGAGAGAGGTGGGGGAGGGGTGGGGTGACCGGACAAACTGAGAGAGGTGGGGGAGGGGTGGGGTAAAAGGACAAACTGAGAGAGGTGGGGGAGGGGTGGGGTCAAAGGACAAACTGAGAGAGGTGGGGGAGGGGTGGGGTGAATGGACAAACTGAGAGAGGTGGGTGGAGGGATGGGGTGAACGTACAAACTGAGAGAGGTGGGGGATGGGTGGGGTGAACGGACAAACTGAGAGAGGTGGGGGAGGGGTGGGGTGAACGGACAAACTGAGAGAGGTGGGGGAGGGGTGGGGTGAACGGACAAACTGAGAGAGGTGGGGGAGGGGTGGGGTCAAAGGACAAACTGAGAGTGGTGGGGGAGGGGTGGGGTCAAAGGACAATCTGAGAGAGGTGGGGGAGGGGTGGGGTGAATGGACAAACTGAGAGAGGTGGGGGGAGGGCTGGGGTGAACGGACAAACTGAGAGAGGTGGGGGAGGGGTGGGGTGAACGGACAAACTGAGAGTGGTGGGGGAGGGGTGGGGTCAAAGGACAAACTGAGAGAGGTGGGGGAGGGGTGGGGTGAACAGACAAACTGAGAGAGGTCGGGGAGGGGTGGGGTGAACGGACAAACTGAGAGAGGTGGGGAAGGGGTGGGGTCAAAGGAAAAACTGAGAGAGGTGGGGAGGGGTGGGGTGAACGGACAAACTGAGAGAGGTGGGGGAGGGTTGGGGTGAACGGACTAACTGAGAGAGGTGGGGGAGGGGTGGGGTAAAAGGACCAACTGAGAGAGGTGGCAGAGGGATGGGGTGAACGGACATACTGCGTGAGGTGGGGGAGGGGTGGGGTGAATGGACAAACTGAGAGAGGTGGGGGAGGGGTGGGGTAAAAGGACAAACTGAGAGATGTGGGGGAGGGGTGTGGTGAACGGACAAACTGCGTGAGGTGGGGGAGGCGTGGGGTGAACAGACAAACTGAGAGAGGTGGGGGAGGGATGGGGTGAATGGACAAACTGAGAGAGGTGGGGGAGGGATGGGGTGAACGGACAAACTGAGAGAGGTGGGGGAGGGGTGGGGTGAACGGACAAACTGAGAGAGGTGGGGGAGGGGTGGGTGAACAGACAAACTGCGTGAGGTGGGGGAGGGATGGGGTGAACAGACAAACTGAGAGAGGTGGGGGAGGGTTGGGGTGATTGGACAAACTGAGAGAGGTGGGGGAGGGTTGGGGTGAACAGACAAACTGAGAGAGGTGGGGGAGGGGTGGGGTGAACGGACAAACAGAGAGGTGGGGGAGGGGTGGGGTCAAAGGACAAACTGAGAGAGGTGTGGGAGGGGTGGGGTCAAAGGACAAACTGAGAGAGGTCGGGGAGGGGTGGGGTGAATGGACAAACTGAGAGAGGTGGGGGGAGGGATGGGGTGAACGGACAAACTGAGAGATGTGCGGGAGGGGTGGGGTGAACGGACAAACTGAGAGAGGTGGGGGAGGGGTGGGGTGAGCAGACAAACTGAGAGAGGTGGGGGAGGGGTTGGGTGAACGGACAAACTGAGAGAGGTGGGGAAGGGGTGGGGTCAAAGGAAAAACTGAGAGAGGTGGGGAGGGGTGGGGTGAACGGACAAACTGAGAGAGGTGGGGGAGGGGTGGGGTGAACGGACAAACTGAGAGAGGTGGGGGAGGGGTGGGGTGAACGGACAAACTGAGAGAGGTGGGGGAGGGATGGGGTGAACAGACAAACTGAGAGAGGTGGGGGAGGGGTGGGGTGAACGGACAAACTGCGTGAGGTGGGGGAGGGTTGGGGTGAATGGACAAACTGAGAGAGGTGGGGGAGGGTTGGGGTGAACGGACAAACTGAGAGAGGTGGGGGAGGGGTGGGGTGAACGGACAAACTGAGAGAGGTGGGGGATGGGTGGGGTGAACGGACAAACTGAGAGAGGTGGGGGAGGGGTGGGATGAAGGGACAAACTGAGAGAGGTGGGGGAGGGATGGGGTGAACGGACAAACTGAGAGAGGTGGGGGAGGGGTGGGGTGAACGGACAAACTGAGAGAGGTGGGGGAGGGGTGGGGTGAACGGACAAACTGAGAGAGGTTGGGGAGGGATGGGGTGAACGGACAAACTGAGAGAGGTGGGGGAGGGGTGGGGTGAACGGACAAACTGAGAGAGGTGGGGGAGGGGTGGGGTCAAAGGACAAACTGAGAGTGGTGGGGGAGGGGTGGGGTCAAAGGACAATCTGAGAGAGGTGGGGGAGGGGTGGGGTGAATGGACAAACTGAGACAGGTGGGGGGAGGGATGGGGTGAACGGACAAACTGAGAGAGGTGGGGGAGGGGTGGGGTGAACGGACAAACTGAGAGAGGTGGGGTAGGGGTGGGGTCAAAGGACAAACTGAGAGAGGTGGGGGAGGGATGGGGTGAACAGACAAACTGAGAGAGGTGGGGAGGGGTGGGGTGAACGGACTAACTGAGAGAGGTGGGGGAGGGGTGGGGTCAAAGGACAAACAGAGAGAGGTGGGGAGGGGTGGGGTGAACGGACAAACTGAAAGAGGTGGGGGAGGGGTGGGGTGAACGGACAAACTGAGAGAGGTGGGGGAGGGGTGGGGTAAAAGGACAAACTGAGAGAGGTGGCAGAGGGATGGGGTGAACAGACATACTGCGTGAGGTGGGGGAGGGGTGGGGTGAATGGACAAACTGAGAGAGGTGGGGGAGGGGTGGGGATGAACGGACAAACAGAGAGGTGGGGGAGGGGTGGGGTGACCTGACAAACTGAGAGAGGTGGGGGAGGGGTGGGGTGAACGGACAAACTGAGAGAGGTGAGAGAGGGGTGGGGTGACCGGACAAACTGAGAGAGGTGGGGGAGGGGTGGGGTAAAAGGACAAACTGAGAGATGTGGGGGAGGGGTGTGGTGAACGGACAAACTGCGTGAGGTGAGGGAGGGGTGGGGTTAACAGACAAACTGAGAGAGGTGGGGGAGGGATGGGGTGAATGGACAAACTGAGAGAGGTGGGGAGGGATGGGGTGAACGGACAAACTGAGAGAGGTGGGGGAGGGGTGGGGTGAACGGACAAACTGAGAGAGGTGGGGGAGGGGTGGGGTGAACAGACAAACTGCGTGAGGTGGGGGAGGGATGGGGTGAACAGACAAACTGAGAAAGGTGGGGGAGGGTTGGGGTGAACAGACAAACTGAGAGAGGTGGGGGAGGGGTGGGGTGAATGGACAAACTGAGAGAGGTGGGGGAGGGGTGGGGTCAAAGGACAAACTGAGAGAGGTGTGGGAGGGGTGGGGTCAAAGGACAAACTGAGAGAGGTGGGGGAGGGGTGGGGTGAATGGACAAACTGAGAGAGGTGGGGGGAGGGATGGGGTGAACGGACAAACTGAGAGATGTGGGGGAGGGGTGGGGTGAACGGACAAACTGAGAGAGGTGGGGGAGGGGTGGGGTCAAAGGACAAACTGAGAGAGGTGGGGGAGTGGTGGGGTGAACGGACACACTGAGGGAGGTGGGGGAGGGGTGGGGTGAATGGACAAACTGAGAGAGGTGGGGGAGGAGTGGAGTGAACAGACAAACTGAGAGAGGTGGGGGAGGGGTGGGGTGAACGGACAAACTGAGAGAGGTGGGGGAGGGGTGGGGTCAAAGGAAAAACTGAGAGAGGTGGGGCAGGGGTGGGTGAACGGACAAACTGAGAGAGGTGGGGGAGGGGTGGGGTGAACGGACAAACTGAGAGAGGCGGGGGAGGGGTGGGGTCAAAGGAAAAACTGAGAGAGGTGGGGCAGGGGTGGGTGAACGGACAAACCGAGAGAGGTGGGGGAGGGGTGGGGTGACCGGACAAACTGAGAGAGGTGGGGGAGGGGTGGGGTAAAAGGACAAACTGAGAGATGTGGGGGAGGGGTGTGGTGAACGGACAAACTGCGTGAGGTGGGGGAGGCGTGGGGTGAACAGACAAACTGAGAGAGGTGGGGTGAATGGACAAACTGAGAGAGGTGGGGGAGGGATGGGGTGAACGGACAAACTGAGAGAGGTGGGGGAGGGGTGGGGTGAACGGACAAACTGAGAGACGTGGGGGAGGGGTGGGGTGAACAGACAAACTGCGTGAGGTGGGGGAGGGATGGGGTGAACAGACAAACTGAGAGAGGTGGGGGAGGGTTGGGGTGAATGGACAAACTGAGAGAGGTGGGGGAGGGTTGGGGTGAACAGACAAACTGAGAGAGGTGTGGGAGGGGTGGGGTCAAAGGACAAACTGAGAGAGGTGGGGGAGGGATGGGGTGAATGGACAAACTGAGAGAGGTGGGGGGAGGGATGGGGTGAACGGACAAACTGAGAGATGTGGGGGAGGGGTGGGGTGAACGGACAAACTGAGAGAGGTGGGGGAGGGGTGGGGTCAAAGGACAAACTGAGAGAGGTGGGGGAGGGGTGGGGTGAACGGACACACTGAGGGAGGTGGGGGAGGGGTGGGGTGAATGGACAAACTGAGAGAGTTGGGGGAGGGGTGGGGTGAACAGACAAACTGAGAGAGGTGGGGGAGGGGTGGGGTGAACGGACAAACTGAGAGAGGTGGGGGAGGGGTGGGGTCAAAGGAAAAACTGAGAGAGGTGGGGCAGGGGTGGGGTGAACGGACAAACTGAGAGAGGTGGGGAGGGGTGGGGTGAACGGACAAACTGAGAGAGGTGGGGGAGGGGTGGGGTAAAAGGACAAACTGAGAGTGGTGGCGGAGGGATGGGGTGAACGGACAAACTGCGTGAGGTGGGGAGGGGTGGGGTGAACGGACAAATCGAGAGAGGTGGGGGAGGGTTGGGGTGAACGGACAAACTGAGAGAGGTGGGGGAGGGGTGGGGTGAACGGACTAACTGAGAGAGGTGGGGGAGGGATGGGGTGAACAGACAAACTGAGAGAGGTGGGGGAGGGGTGGGGTGAACGGACAAACTGCGTGAGGTGGGGGAGGGGTGGGGTGAACAGACAAACTGTGAGAGGTGGGGGAGGGATGGGGTGAATGGACAAACTGAGAGAGGTGGAGGAGGGATGGGGTGAACAGACAAACTGAGAGAGGTGGGGGAGGGGTGGGGTGACCGGACAAACTGAGAGAGGTGGGGGAGGCGTGGGGTAAAAGGACAAACTGAGAGAGGTGGGGGAGGGGTGGGGTCAAAGGACAAACTGAGAGAGGTGGGGGAGGGGTGGGGTGAATGGACAAACTGAGAGAGGTGGGTGGAGGGATGGGGTGAACGTACAAACTGAGAGAGGTGGGGGATGGGTGGGGTGAACGGACAAACTGAGAGAGGTGGGGGAGGGGTGGGGTGAACGGACAAACTGAGAGAGGTGGGGGAGGGGTGGGGTGAACGAACAAACTGAGAGAGGTGGGGGAGGGGTGGGGTCAAAGGACAAACTGAGAGTGGTGGGGGAGGGGTGGGGTCAAAGGACAATCTGAGAGAGGTGGGGGAGGGGTGGGGTGAATGGAAAAACTGAGAGAGGTGGGGGGAGGGCTGGGGTGAACGGACAAACTGAGAGAGGTGGGGGAGGGGTGGGGTGAACGGACAAACTGAGAGTGGTGGGGGAGGGGTGGGGTCAAAGGACAAACTGAGAGAGGTGGGGGAGGGGTGGGGTGAACAGACAAACTGAGAGAGGTGGGGGAGGGGTGGGGTGAACGGACAAACTGAGAGAGGTGGGGAAGGGGTGGGGTCAAAGGAAAAACTGAGAGAGGTGGGGAGGGGTGGGGTGAACGGACAAACTGAGAGAGGTGGGGGAGGGTTGGGGTGAACGGACTAACTGAGAGAGGTGGGGGAGGGGTGGGGTAAAAGGACCAACTGAGAGAGGTGGCAGAGGGATGGGGTGAACGGACATACTGCGTGAGGTGGGGGAGGGGTGGGGTGAACGGACAAACTGAGAGAGGTGGGGGAGGGGTGGGGATGAACGGACAAACTGAGAGAGGTGGGGGAGGGGTGGGGTGACCGGACAAACTGAGAGAGGTGGGGGAGGGGTGGGGTGAACGGACAAACTGAGAGAGGTGGGGGAGGGGTGGGGTGAACGGACAAACCGAGAGAGGTGGGGGAGGGGTGGGGTGACCGGACAAACTGAGAGAGGTGGGGGAGGGGTGGGGTAAAAGGACAAACTGAGAGATGTGGGGGAGGGGTGTGGTGAATGGACAAACTGCGTGAGGTGGGGGAGGCGTGGGGTGAACAGACAAACTGAGAGAGGTGGGGGAGGGATGGGGTGAATGGACAAACTGAGAGAGGTGGGGGAGGGATGGGGTGAACGGACAAACTGAGAGAGGTGGGGGAGGGGTGGGGTGAACGGACAAACTGAGAGAGGTGGGGGAGGGGTGGGGTGAACAGACAAACTGAGAGAGGTGGGGGAGGGTTGGGGTGATTGGACAAACTGAGAGAGGTGGGGGAGGGTTGGGGTGAACAGACAAACTGAGAGAGGTGGGGGAGGGGTGGGGTGAACGGACAAACAGAGAGGTGGGGGAGGGGTGGGGTCAAAGGACAAACTGAGAGAGGTGTGGGAGGGCTGGGGTCAAAGGACAAACACAGAGAGGTCGGGGAGGGGTGGGGTGAATGGACAAACTGAGAGAGGTGGGGGGAGGGATGGGGTGAACGGACAAACTGAGAGATGTGGGGGAGGGGTGGGGTGAACGGACAAACTGAGAGAGGTGGGGGAGGGGTGGGGTCAAAGGACAAACTGAGAGAGGTGGGGGAGGGGTGGGGTGAACGGACACACTGAGGGAGGTGGGGGAGGGGTGGGGTGAATGGACAAACTGAGAGAGGTGGGGGAGGGGTGGGGTGAACAGACAAACTGAGAGAGGTGGGGGAGGGGTGGGGTGAACGGACAAACTGAGAGAGGTGGGGGAGGGGTGGGGTCAAAGGAAAAACTGAGAGAGGTGGGGCAGGGGTGGGGTGAACGGACAAACTGAGAGAGGTGGGGGAGGGGTGGGGTGAACGGACAAACTGAGAGAGGTGGGGGAGGGGTGGGGTAAAAGGACAAACTGAGAGTGGTGGCGGAGGGATGGGGTGAACGGACAAACTGCGTGAGGTGGGGAGGGGTGGGGTGAACGGACAAATCGAGAGAGGTGGGGGAGGGTTGGGGTGAACGGACAAACTGAGAGAGGTGGGGGAGGGGTGGGGTGAACGGACTAACTGAGAGAGGTGGGGAGGGATGCGGTGAACAGACAAACTGAGAGAGGTGGGGGAGGGGTGGGGTGAACGGACAAACTGCGTGAGGTGGGGGAGGGGTGGGGTGAACAGACAAACTGTGAGAGGTGGGGGAGGGATGGGGTGAATGGACAAACTGAGAGAGGTGGAGGAGGGATGGGGTGAACAGACAAACTGAGAGAGGTGGGGGAGGGGTGGGGTGACCGGACAAATTGAGAGAGGAGGGGGAGGGGTGGGGTAAAAGGACAAACTGAGAGATGTGGGGGAGGGGTGTGGTGAACGGACAAACTGCGTGAGGTGGGGGAGGGGTGGGGTGAACAGACAAACTGAGAGAGGTGGGGGAGGGATGGGGTGAATGGACAAACTGAGAGAGGTGGGGGAGGGATGGGGTGAACGGACAAACTGAGAGAGGTGGGGGAGGGGTGGGGTGAACGGACAAACTGAGAGAGGTGGGGGAGGGGTGGGGTGAACAGACAAACTGCGTGAGGTGGGGGAGGGATGGGGTGAACAGACAAACTGAGAGAGGTGGGGGAGGGTTGGGGTGAATGGACAAACTGAGAGAGGTGGAGCAGGGGTGGGGTGAACGGACAAACTGAGAGAGGTGGGGGAGGGGTGGGGTCAAAGGACAAACTGAGAGAGGTGTGGGAGGGGTGGGGTCAAAGGACAAACTGAGAGAGGTGGGGGAGGGGTGGGGTGAATGGACAAACTGAGAGAGGTGGGGGGAGGGATGGGGTGAACGGACAAACTGAGAGATGTGGGGGAGGGGTGGGGTGAACGGACAAACTGAGAGAGGTGGGGGAGGGGTGGGGTCAAAGGATAAACTGAGAGAGGTGGGGGAGGGGTGGGGTGAACGGACACACTGAGGGAGGTGGGGGAGGGGTGGGGTGAATGGACAAACTGAGAGAGGTGGGGGAGGGGTGGGGTGAACAGACAAACTGAGAGAGGTGGGGGAGGGGTGGGATGAACGGACAAACTGAGAGAGGTGGGGGAGGGGTGGGGTCAAAGGAAAAACTGAGAGAGGTGGGGCAGGGGTGGGGTGAACGGACAAACTGAGAGAGGTGGGGGAGGGGTGGGGTGAACGGACAAACTGAGAGAGGTGGGGGAGGGGTGGGGTAAAAGGACAAACTGAGAGAGGTGGCAGAGGGATGGGGTGAACGGACAAACTGCGTGAGGTGGGGGAGGGGTGGGGTGAACGGACAAATCGAGAGAGGTGGGGGAGGGGTGGGGTGAACGGACAAACTGAGAGAGGTGGGGGAGGGGTGGGGTGAACGGACAAGCTGAGAGAGGTGGGGAGGGATGGGGTGAACAGACAAACTGAGAGAGGTGGGGGAGGGGTGGGGTGAACGGACAAACTGCGTGAGGTGGAGGATGGGTGGGGTGAACAGACAAACTGAGAGAGGTGGGGGAGGGATGGGGTGAATGGACAAACTGAGAGAGGTGGGGGAGGGATGGGGTGAACAGACAAACTGAGAGAGGTGGGGGAGGGGTGGGGTGAACGGACAAACTGCGTGAGGTGGGGGAGGGTTGGGGTGAATGGACAAACTGAGAGAGGTGGGGGAGGGTTGGGGTGAACGGACAAACTGAGAGAGGTGGGGGAGGGGTGGGGTGAACGGACAAACTGAGAGAGGTGGGGGATGGGTGGGGTGAACGGACAAACTGAGAGAGGTGGGGGAGGGGTGGGATGAAGGGACAAACTGAGAGAGGTGGGGGAGGGATGGGGTGAACGGACAAACTGAGAGAGGTGGGGGAGGGGTGGGGTGAACGGACAAACTGAGAGAGGTGGGGGAGGGGTGGGGTGAACGGACAAACTGAGAGAGGTGGGGGAGGGATGGGGTGAACGGACAAACTGAGAGAGGTGGGGGAGGGGTGGGGTGAACGGACAAACTGAGAGAGGTGGGGGAGGGGTGGGGTCAAAGGAGAAACTGAGAGTGGTGGGGGAGGGGTGGGGTCAAAGGACAATCTGAGAGAGGTGGGGGAGGGGTGGAGTGAATGGACAAACTGAGACAGGTGGGGGGAGGGATGGGGTGAACGGACAAACTGAGAGAGGTGGGGGAGGGGTGGGGTGAACGGACAAACTGAGAGAGGTGGGGGAGGGGTGGGGTCAAAGGACAAACTGAGAGAGGTGGGGGAGGGGTGGGGTGAACAGACAAACTGAGAGAGGTGGGGGAGGGGTGGGGTGAACGGACTAACTGAGAGAGGTGGGGGAGGGGTGGGGTCAAAGGACAAACTGAGAGAGGTGGGGAGGGGTGGGGTGAACGGACAAACTGAGAGAGGTGGGGGAGGGGTGGGGTGAACGGACAAACTGAGAGAGGTGGGGGAGGGGTGGGGTAAAAGGACAAACTGAGAGAGGTGGCAGAGGGATGGGGTGAACAGACATACTGCGTGAGGTGGGGGAGGGGTGGGGTGAATGGACAAACTGAGAGAGGTGGGGGAGGGGTGGGGATGAACGGACAAACAGAGAGGTGGGGGAGGGGTGGGGTGACCGGACAAACTGAGAGAGGTGGGGGAGGGGTGGGGTGAACGGACAAACTGAGAGAGGTGGGGGAGGGGTGGGGTGACCGGACAAACTGAGAGAGGTGGGGGAGGGGTGGGGTAAAAGGACAAACTGAGAGATGTGGGGCAGGGGTGTGGTGAACGGACAAACTGCGTGAGGTGAGGGAGGGGTGGGGTTAACAGACAAACTGAGAGAGGTGGGGGAGGGATGGGGTGAATGGACAAACTGAGAGAGGTGGGGAGGGATGGGGTGAACGGACAAACTGAGAGAGGTGGGGGAGGGGTGGGGTGAACGGACAAACTGAGAGAGGTGGGGGAGGGGTGGGGTGAACAGACAAACTGCGTGAGGTGGGGGAGGGATGGGGTGAACAGACAAACTGAGAAAGGTGGGGGAGGGTTGGGGTGAACAGACAAACTGAGAGAGGTGGGGGAGGGGTGGGGTGAATGGACAAACTGAGAGAGGTGGGGGAGGGGTGGGGTCAAAGGACAAACTGAGAGAGGTGTGGGAGGGGTGGGGTCAAAGGACAAACTGAGAGAGGTGGGGGAGGGGTGGGGTGAATGGACAAACTGAGAGAGGTGGGGGGAGGGATGGGGTGAACGGACAAACTGAGAGATGTGGGGGAGGGGTGGGGTGAACGGACAAACTGAGAGAGGTGGGGGAGGGGTGGGGTCAAAGGACAAACTGAGAGAGGTGGGGGAGTGGTGGGGTGAACGGACACACTGAGGGAGGTGGGGAGGGGTGGGGTGAATGGACAAACTGAGAGAGGTGGGGGAGGGGTGGGGTGAACGGACAAACTGAGAGAGGTGGGGGAGGGGTGGGGTCAAAGGAAAAACTGAGAGAGGTGGGGCAGGGGTGGGTGAACGGACAAACTGGGAGAGGTGGGGGAGGGGTGGGGTGAACGGACAAACTGAGAGAGGCGGGGGAGGGGTGGGGTAAAAGGACAAACTGAGAGAGGTGGCGGAGGGATGGGGTGAACGGACAAACTGCGTGAGGTGGGGGAGGGGTGGGGTGAACGGACAAATCGAGAGAGGTGGGGGAGGGGTGGGGTGAACGGACAAACTGAGAGAGGTGGGGGAGGGGTGGGGTGACCGGACAAACTGAGAGAGGTGGGGGAGGGGTGGGGTAAAAGGACAAACTGAGAGATGTGGGGGAGGGGTGTGGTGAACGGACAAACTGCGTGAGGTGGGGGAGGGGTGGGGTGAACAGACAAACTGAGAGAGGTGGGGGAGGGGTGGGGTGAACGGACAAACTGAGAGAGGTGGGGGAGGGGTGGGGTCAAAGGAAAAACTGAGAGAGGTGGGGCAGGGGTGGGGTGAACGGACAAACTGAGAGAGGTGGCGGAGGGATGGGGTGAACGGACAAACTGCGTGAGGTGGGGGAGGGGTGGGGTGAACGGACAAACTGAGAGAGGTGGGGGAGGGTTGGGGTGAACGGACACACTGAGAGAGGTGGGGGAGGGTTGGGGTGAATGGACAAACTGAGAGAGGTGGGGGAGGGATGGGGTGAACGGACACACTGAGAGAGGTGGGGGAGGGGTGGGGTGAACGGACAAACTGAGAGAGGTGGGGGAGGGGTGGGGTGAACGGACAAACTGAGAGAGGTGGGTGAGGGGTGGGGTGAACGGACAAACTGAGAGAGGTGGGGAGGGGTGGGGTGAACGGACAAACTGAGAGAGGTGGGGGAGGGGTGGGGTGAACGGACACACTGAGGGAGGTGGGTGAGGGGTGGGGTGAACGGACAGGCTGAGAGAGGTGGGGGAGGGGTGGGGTGAACGGACACACTGAGAGAGGTGGGGGAGGGATGGGGTGAAAGTTGTCTTGGGCACTCACTCAAAATGGGTAGTAATGAATTGGCTCCCTTTTAAACCTTGCCTTTTGACCTCATTGGATAAGAAAGTGGGGCGTGGTGTAAAACAGGCTGTAGATTCGCTATAACCCATTTTGAGCTACCGATTTGGCCCCCAAGATCTCTACAGGGCAGGTTTAGCTCAAATATAATCTGGCCAGGAATTGGGAAACAGTTGTATTAGCTGCTGGAAGAAACTGCAGACTGCATCGTCATGCCTCTTATGTGCTAGCCGTGTCTCAGTGGGTAGCACGCTTACCTCTGAGTTATGAAGGTTATGTGTTCGAGCCCCACTCTGAAGACTTGAGCACATAATCCAGGCTTACACTCCAGTGCAGTGCTGAGGAAGTGCTGCACTGTCGGCAGTGCCGTCCTTTGGATGAGACGTTAAACTGAGGCCCCGTCTGCCCTCTCAGGTGGACGTTAAAGATCCCACAGCACTATTTCAAAGAGCAGAGCAGAGCAGTTATCCCCGGTATCCTGGCCAATATTTATCACTCAACAAACATCACTCGCTTTCTAGATCAGTATATCAAGGAACCTTTGAGGGAATTGACTATTTTAGATCTAGTATTGTGCACTGAGACAGGGTTAATTTATAACTTTGTAGTAAAGGAGCCTCTGGGGAGCAGTGATCATAATATGATAGAATTGTATGTTGAGTTTGAGAGTGATTTAGTTAAGTCCAAAACTAGGGTCCTAAACCAGAACAAAGCAAGGTATGAGAGGCGAGTTGGCTAAGGTAGGTTGGGAAACTAGATTAAAAGATATAACAGTAGAAAAGCAATGGCAAACATTTAAATAAATAGTTTATAATTTGCAACGAATATACATTCCCTTAAGAAATAAAAACACCACGGGAAAAATGGTTCGGCCGTGGCTAAAAGGAGAAATTAAAGACAGTATTAGATTAAAGGAAGAGGCTTATAATGTTGCCAAAATGAATAGTAAGCCTGAGGATTGGGAGGATTTTAGATTTCAGCAAAGAAGTACCAAGAAATTGTTGAAGAAAGGGAAAATAGAATATGAAAATTATCTAGCAAGAGACATAAAAACAGACTGTAAAAGCTTCTATAGGTATGTAAAAAGGAAAAAATTAGTGAAAGTAAATGTGAATTCCTTACAGGCTGAGAGGAGAAATTATAATGGGGAATAAGGAAATGGCGGGGAAATTAAACAAACACTTTGGCCGCGATTTCCCCTACCTCGGCGGATCTGGTCCCGAACTTGCTGATGTCTCCAGCCCGCCGTCCAAAATGATTTTACGCTGACTGGGCTTGTAAAGCCCACCCAGCACATTTGCCAGCCAATTGATGGAAGCAGGCCTGATGACGTCACTTGATGTCGTGTCATCAGCCGGTTTCCTTAAAGGAACCACGCGCAAATTGATTTTGACAGTTGTGCTGTCAGTGTTCTACTGTATTAAAATGCTGCAAACACTGACAAACACTGCACAGAGGTGCACAGCTGCACCCTGGCTCTCCCATGACTCCCTCTATATGCTTATGCAGGGAGTCACAGCATGCAGGGTGGTCCTCTTCCATTCAAATGGGCGGAAGAGACCTCAGGCCCGGGGTGTCCCGCTCCTGGACCTTCATGGGCCAGTTGAAGGAATTCCCCCCGGAACAGCATGCCCTCTTTCATGGAGAGGGTTGCGGTGCCGTACGGACCCTCTACCCTTTATCCCACAGTCACTGCACTGAGGACTGCCTTGGGGACGGGGTCTTGGGCTTGGACCGTCTTAAGGTCTGGGGCTAAAGCTACCCCTGCACTCCCTTGGGTCCCGTCCCTACCTCTGACTGCCGCCATGGGTCAGGACCCAAATGGGTCCCAGAAAGTGCCTGTGCAGGCACCCTCCTTGGTGAGCAAGTCAGCCTGCTGGTTGCCTTGACTACGGGGTTCTGTGGAGGAATGGGCCTTCACCTTGTGGATGAACACCTCACCTTCCTCCCCCACTGCGGCCAGGATCTTTTCCAGCAGGGGTTTTACTGTGAGGGGTCTCCCGTCGGCGGAGTTGTATCCGCGGCGGGACCAAATGGCCAGGTACTCCGTACACGAATTGCACGTAAACATGCTATCCGAGCAAATCGTGTATGGGGTAGGGAGGATTTCGGGGTGTGTAACAACGTACACCACCGTGGACAGTTCAGCTAGGGAGCTTAATCGCCAGGGCAATGTTCGCCGCTGGGTCATAAACTCCGCACCCCGTGAGACGCTCGCCAGCAGATACCGTGCTGGAACCGTCTACATAGATCTCGCGGCCCGTAGGATGTACCCCGGCCCGTAAACCTATGTTCACTTCCCAATCCCCTTCAATGGAACACCGGTGGGCTGTTCCAGGATATACCAGGTTGGCTGTGAGCTTTGGCTCACAGAGACCCTTCACTCTAAGATCTATCTGTGAGAGGAGCAAGGTCCAGCGGGCAATGCGGGCACTGCTCACTGTTCCAACCTTGATCCTCCCATCCAGAAGCATCTGGATGGGTGTGTGATGTATGAGGAGGGTGATGGGAGAGGTGCCTGTGAAGATCAGTGATCTCTTCACAGCCCAATGTGTGGCCAAGAGGTGCCGCTCACAGTTGGAGTAGCTCCTCTCCACATCCATGAGTATCCGGGAGGAGTAGACCACTGGCCTCAGCCAGCCGTGCCGCTCTTGGAGCAGCACAGCACTCAGGCTGTCCCTGCTGGCTGCTACCTCCAGGAAAAACTCTTTCCCCCCATCTATGGCCCCTCGAGCTGGTGCGGTCTGCAAGTCCCTTTTGAGCCTGATGAATGCTGCCTGGTGTAGTGTATGTACCTTTAAGAGAGAACTACTTTTACAGCTCCTGTATACTGTAGTACCGGCAGTGCCTGTATATAAGCCTTGAGCAGGCATCTGTACTGTTAGTCTTTAGACTACCCTCCTCCAGTAAACACCTGTTGATTGTTAATCGACAGCCTCCGTCTAGTTATTGAAGAACACCATGCCTTAAGATTGACGGATTCAACAGTGGCGATGAGGTCGATTCGAATCTACCTGCAACTCTGCATTTCCTTCAAAGGATTCGCTCCGGGAGGACGGTGGAAGAAAGTCGAGGCCAGAAGCACAGGCGTCGACCACGAGCAACCGCCCAGTCATCCGGCAGAAAGAGTGAACATCGCTGGGGAGGCTGTTGAGAGCTGGGCTTGGTTCTCCAGCCACGACGATCCAGCAACAGGTACAGCGCAGACCATTCCCGGACAGCAGCGGCTGGAGCCGACCGACGGCACAGAAAAGGCCGAGCAGCGTCGACGGGGTAAGAGAGAGGGTAGAGCGCACAAGGCGCAACCGGGGTTGAAGACCGAGCGGCGTCGACGGAAAACAAAAAGAGAGAGAGGGTAAAGCACAGATGGGGTTCAGGACCGAGCGGCGGCAACGAGAGAGGTGCACAGGAGAACGCGCAGAGCGCAGCCAGGGCTCAAGGGCGGAGCAGCGTCCGCAGGGAAAGAAAGGGAGCGCGGGAGACGCCATTTGAGCCGCGGAGAAGAAGGGAGAGCGCGGGAGCCGCCATTTTTGAAACCGCAGCGGAGAAGAAGGGCGAGCGCGGGAAGAAAGGAAAGCGCGGGAGACGCCATTTTGAGCCAGCGGAGAAGAAGGGAGAGCGCGGGAGACGCCATTTTAGAAAGTCTAACCACACCCAGGGATGCCGAAGAGTGGCAGTGTCACTGCGTTCGACAATGAAGTCGAAGATTGGGCGACATATGTGGAACGCATTGAGGTGTACTGCAAGGCGAATGAAGTGCCAGATGCCAGGAAAGCACTGGTTTTGTTGAATTCCATGGGTGCAAAAACGTATGGCTTACTGCGAAACCTAATAACCCCAGAGAAGCCAGTGGATAAGGATTTCAAAAGCATAGTGGAAATCCTACAGGACCACTTAAACCCCACACCGCTGCTGACAGCAGAAAGATTTAAGTTCCACAAAAGGAACCAGCAGAAAGACGAAAGTAATGCTGAGTATTTAACGGAACTGCGCAAGCTATCGAAACACTGTCAGTTTGGAATGGGACTAGCAGATATGTTAAGGGACAAGTTTGTGTGTGGGCTTCAAAGTGAAGGAACCCAGAAACGGCTTCTATCAGAAAAGGATCTTACGCTGGACAAGGCTTTCAGCATGGCAGTATCACACGAAGCAGCCGCATGGGGCGCAGCAGAGATACAACGGAGAGCGCAAGAATATGGCACCAATGAAATGTCATATGGAGCAGGGAAGCGTTACCGCTGCAGCAGAACAACACACGACCAGAAGGATTGTTGGTTCAAAGACCAAGTGTGCAGACAGTGTGGAAAAGCAGGACACATAGCAAGAGTCTGCAGGTCAGGGAAGAAAACCAGCAGCAAGAAATCTCCACAGGAGAAGTACAAAAAGGTACATAAGGTGATGGACAGTAGTTCAGACGAACAGAAAAGTGATACAGACTCCGGAAGCAAGGAGCTGGGTTGTCTGAAACTACATAATGTAATCAAAATGGAGGATCACCAGACTATCTGGGTCACGCTCAAGATAGACGGAGTCCAAGTGAAAATGGAATTGGACACAGGATCAGCCCTAACAGTCATAAACCGAAGGGACTATAAGCGGCTATTCTCACATATACCCTTGAAAGCTACAGAGATTGTCTTGAAGACATACACGGGGCAAAAAAGTCTACCCCAAAGGAAGAATAAGGGTGAACGTGATATACAAAGGCCAGGAAATACCAAAAATGGACCTATATGTATTACCAGATGGAGTACCACCACTACTAGGACGTGAATGGATCCGGAAGATACAATTAGATTGGCATTCCATACAGGCACTGAAGGTTGAGGCCAAAAAGGATGACGACGTCACACCTGGACGACTGTCAAAAATGCTAACTGACGCACAAGACGTGTTCCAGGAGGGACTCGGAACACTAAAAGGCATAACAGCGATGATTAAAATAGAGGAAAATGCAAGCCCAAAGTTTTTAAGGCCAGACCGGTGCCTTATGCGATCCGACTAGCCGTCGAAGCAGAGCTGGAAGGTTTGGAACGTTCAGGAGTACTGTCCAAAGTGGACTGGAGCGAGTGGGCTACACCCATCGTTCCTGTAATGAAGAGGTCGTTGAGTAATACGCCTGGGGAACCAAAGAAGGTCCGCATCTGTGGGGATTTTAAGGTGACAGTGAACCCAGTCCTTCACACGGTACAATATCTGCTTCCACGGATTGAAGATATTTTCGCCTCGCTATCTGGAGGTAAACGCTTCACTAAGATTGATCTGGCCCAGGCGTACCTGCAAATGGAGGTAGAAGAAGCCTCAAAACAATACCTCACGATCAACACTCATAAAGGTCTCTACCAATACAACCGGCTGGTGTTCGGGGTAGCATCGGCTCCGGCTATTTGACAAAGGGCAATGGATCAAGTCCTGCAAGGAATTTCAGGGACCCAGTGTTATTTGGATGACATCCTGGTCACGGGCGAAAATGACAGTGATCACCTCGCCAACCTGGAGTAGGTGCTCACTAGATTAAAGGAATATGGGCTATGAGCTAATCGCCACAAGTGCGAGCTTTTCCAGAAGCAGATCTCGTATTGTGTCCACGTTATTGATGAAGAGGGGTTGCATAAGACCCCTGTAAAGATTGAGGCAGTAGTCAAGGCTCCAGCACCGGAAAATGTGTCACAACTGAGGTCGTTCCTCGGGCTGGTGAACTACTACCATAAGTTCTTACCAAATTTGTCTACAGTATTACACCCACTGAAAACCCTACTGCAACAAGGGGTACCATGGAAGTGGAATGACGAATGTAAACGAGCTTTCCAGAAGTGCAAAGAATTGATCACATCAAAAGAGGTGTTGGCCCATTTCAACCCAGCACTACCAATTCGGTTGGCGTGTGATGCATCACCCTATGGTATTGGAGCGGTGCTGTCGCACAAATTCCCAGACAGGTTGGAGAGGCCAGTAGCCTTTGCGTCTCGGTCACTAACCTCAGCCGAGCGCAACTACGTCCAGATTGACAGGGAGGCCCTCAGCCTAGTATGGGGAGTAAAAAAATTCAACCACTATCTGCATGGGCAGAAGTTCACCTTGCTGACTGACCACCAACCACTTGTCTCCATCTTTAATCCAAAGAAGGGCATTCCGGTGATGACTGCACAATGGCTACAAAGATGGTCCCTTTTTCTAGGGTCGAACCAATATGAAATAGAGTATAAGGGCACGAAACAGCATGGAAACGCTGATGGGCTATCACGTCTGCCACTGCCTACTGTGGAGGAAGCACCAGCAGTGGACCCTATCGAAATATTTTATTCGTCGATAATTGAAGGCTTGCCAGTAACTAACGCGGATATAGAGAAGGAGACCCGAAATGATCCGACACTGTCTCGGGTATATGATTTGACGGTGAAGGGATGGCCAACACATGGCGACTCACTGTTGCCAGCATTCTCATCCAGAAGAGAACAGCTGTCAGTATGCCAGGGGACAGTGATGTGTGGATCCCGAGTGGTAATTCCACCCAAGTTAAGGGAGAGAGTGCTCAATGAGCTTCACGAAGGCCATCTGGGAGGGGTGAAAATGAAAAGCCTTGCTAGGGCTTATGTGTGGTGGCCGGGGATCGATCAACAAATCGAGGACCTAACAAAGAGCTGCTCAGGATGCCAGAAGGTCCAAAATGCACCACCACATGCCCCTTTACACCCATGGGAGTGGCCCTCCTCTCCATGGCAACGGGTACATATTAATTTTGCTGGTCCATTCATGGACTCAATGTTCTTAATAGCAGTGGATGCGCACTCGAAATGGCCTGAGGTGATCAAAATGTCCTCCACCACTAAAGAGAAAACGATTGCAGTCCTACGGACCATATTTGCCAGGAACGGCTTGCCAGAGCAGATTTGCTCTGATAACGGACCACAGTTTGTGTCTGAAGAGTTTCGGAAATTTATGAGAAGGAATGGAGTAAGGCATTACACATCCGCCCCGTATCATCCAGCCACAAATGGATTGGCTGAGAGGTTCGTACAAACCTTTAAAAAGGCAATAAGGGCCATGTGCGATGATGACATTCCACTACAGCATAAGGTGGACAATTTCCTGTTAGCCTACAGAAATGCGACACATGCAGTTACCAACCAGACCCCGGCCATGATGTTCTTTAACCGAAGGTTGAGATCTCGTCTGGATTTGCTCAGACCAAATGTGCGAAGAAATGTTGAGGATAAGCAATTCCAGCACATCAATGAGAAGCTGACAAGGAGCTTCAATGTAGGACAACCAGTCTTGGCCCGCGACTACCGAACAGAGAAATGGCAACCCGGAATGATATGCACACGGCAGGGGCCACTAATGTACACAATGGATGTTCGGGAGAACATTATGAGATGCCACGTCGACCAGATCCTAGCGTCACAGGAACGAGTCAACCCCATGTCTCGCGTACCTGGGGATGAACCCGACATACCGGTAGCATCTACCCCAGAAACAGTAGCAGCGGACACTGATGAACTAACCGACGAAAGGGGGCCAGAATCGCCTCCGCACCAAGAACAAGACACTCAGGAAAGGCGCTATCCAGAAAGGATCAGGAAGTCACCCCAAAGACTGAATCTATAAATGGACTATTTCAGTTAAATGTGCATGTTAAAGTGTTAACTGTTATTTGAATGTTATGGGTACTGTTAATCTAAAAGGGGAGGAATTGTAGTGTATGTACCTTTAAGAGAGAACTACTTTTACAGCTCCTGTATACTGTAGTACCGGCAGTGACCACACCTGTATATAAGCCTTGAGCAGGCATCTGTACTGTTAGTCTTTAGACTACCCTCCTCCAGTAAACACCTGTTGATTGTTAATCTACAGCCTCCGTCTAGTTATTGAAGAACACCATACCTTAAGATTTACGGATTCAACACCTGGCAACCCTCATCCCAAAGCCACTCCATTCCCTTGTGTAGGATTCGGAGCAGAGGGGCTGCGGTGGCTGCATAGTCCTCAATAAAGTCTCTGCAGCACCCGGTTAGCCCTAGAAATGACCTCACACCCGTTAATGTGTTGGGGACTGGTAACTCCTGTACCGCCTCCCTCCTAGCCTTATCTATGGCTCTTTCTCCAGCGCGGACGGTCAGGCCCAGGAATTTTACCTCCTGCTGGCCGATCTGCACTTTCTTTGGGTTTACCTTAAAACACTTTTGCCCAAGCAGCTCCAGCAGTTCGGCCAATAGTGGGCCATGCTCCTCTTTCGAATCAGTGAACAGGAGTGTTGAGTCTGTGTTTCCAAATGTAGCTATGCTGAATAACTGGACACAGACTACAGAAATAATTAAACAGGTCTTTAGTAATTGAGGGTCAGGGCTGAACTGGAATACACTTTGCTCCACTGGGTTTATATACCGGTGTGGTCACCACCGGTACTACAATGTACAGGAGCCATCAAAAAGTAGTCCATCACCTTAAGGTATCCTCTTAAGGTGGTACAGGTTACATACACTACAATTCCTCCCCTTTTAGCTTAACAGTGTACACCCCAATTTAAACATTACATGGATAACATATATACAACTTTCACACAAAACTGTTCAAAGATTCAGTCTCTGAGGAGGCCTCCTGATCCGGGCCGAATAATGCCTTTCAGGGGTCTCTGGTTCTCGTTGCTGGGGTGACTCATCCATTTGATCTCCTATGGATTGAACATCATCATGTATGTTCGAGTCTGAGGTAGATGCTACAGGCTCAATAACTTCTTCAACTGGTGTCTCTGCCGTAGACATGGGGTCGACCCTTGTTCTCGATTCCACAAGTTGGTCAGCATGACGTCGTATTACGTTCTCTCCAACGTCTACCGTGTACATCAAGGGTCCTTGTCGGGCACGAATTGTTCTGGATTGCCATTTATCATTCCTATAGTCCCTGGCCAACACTGGTTGTCCTATTTTGAAACTCCGAGTGGCCTTGCTTTTTACGTGCTGGAATTGCTTGTTTTCGACTTCCCTACGCACATTGGGTTTTAACAAATCCAACCGGGACCGCAACCTCCTGTTATAGAACATTATGGCAGGGCTTTGATTTGTCACTGCATGCGTGGCGTTTCAATATGCCATCAGGAAATTGTCCACCTTGTGTTGTAGTGGAATATGGTCTTCGCTCATGGCCTTTATCGCCTTTTTGAACGTTTGTACAAATCTCTCGGCTAACCCATTTGTAGCCAGATGATATGGGGCAGATGTATAGTGTTTCACTCCATTCTTTTTCATGAATTTCTGGAATTCTTCTGACACGAACTGTGGTCCGTTGTCTGAACATATTTGTTCCGGCAACCCATTCCTTGCAAATATGGTTCTTAGAACAGCGATCGTCTTTTCAGAGGTAGTGGTCGACATCTTAATCACTTCTGGCCATTTAGAATGTGCGTCTACTGCTATCAAAAACATGGAATCCATGAATGGACCTGCAAAGTCGATATGCACACGTTGCCATGGGGTTGAAGGCCATTCCCACGGATGCAGCGGTGCAATTGGAGGTGCGTTTTGAACTTTTTGGCACCCTGAGCAGCTTTTAGTCAGATCCTCTATTTGTTTGTCGATACCTGGCCACCACACATAAGCCCTAGCAAGGCTTTTCATCTTGACTCCCCCCAGATGACCTTCATGCAATTCCTTCAGAACTCTCTCCCTTAATTTAGGAGGAAAAATCACCCTTGTTCCATACATCAATGTTCCTTGACAGACGGACAGCTGTTCTTGTCTGGCTGAGAATGCTGGTAACAGTGGGTCACCATGTGCTGGCCATCCCTTCACTGTCAAATCGTAGACCCGAGACAGTGTCGGGTCATTTCGGGTCTCTCTCTCAATACCCGCATTGGTGACTGGTAAGCATTCGATGATGGTCGAGTGAAATATCTCGACAGGGTCAACTGCTGGTGCCTCTTCTGCTGTAGGTAGTGGCAGGCATGACAGCCCATCAGCATTACCATGTTGCTTTGTACCTTTGAATTCGATATCATATTGATGTGCCCCTAGGAAAAGGGACCATCTCTGAAGCCTCTGCG
This sequence comes from Somniosus microcephalus, assembly GCF_052327205.1. Taxonomy (NCBI): domain Eukaryota; kingdom Metazoa; phylum Chordata; class Chondrichthyes; order Squaliformes; family Somniosidae; genus Somniosus; species Somniosus microcephalus. Next base: position 168,101,868 of record NC_140989.1, on the reverse strand, counting down.
CCGTCATAACCGGAACACCCTTCTTAGGGTTAAAAATGGAAACCAACGGCTGGTGATCTGACAGCAGCGTAAACTTTTGACCTTGCAGGTAATGGTTAAATTTCTTAACTCCCCACACGAGGCTGAGAGCCTCCCTATCTACCTGAGCATAGTTACGCTCTGCGGAGGTCAATGATCTGGATGCGAACGCGACTGGCCTTTCCAAGCCATTTGGAAACTTATGTGAGAGCACTGCCCCGATACCATATGGAGAAGCATCACAAGCTAAGCGAATAGGCAGCGTTGGGTTAAAGTGAGCCAACACTTCCTTAGAGGTGATCAGTACCTTGCTTTTTTGAAAAGCCCGCTTACAATTATCGGTCCACTTCCATGGTATTCCCATTTGCAAAAGAGTGTTCAGCGGGTGTAACACCGTGGATAAATTTGGAAGAAACTTGTGGTAATAGTTAACCAACCCAAGGAACGACCTCAACTGGGATACATTTTCCGGAGTGGGAGCTTTCACAACAGCTTCGATCTTGTCAGGTGATTTATGAAGCCCCTCCTGGTCAATGACGTGGCCGCAGTATGAGATTCGCTTTTGAAAGAACTCACATTTCTGGTGATTAACTCTGAGCCCATATTCTTTCAATCTGGTGAGCACCTGCTCCTAATTCGCGAGGTGATCCTTATCATCATCTCCTGTAATCAGAATGTCGTCCAGGTAGCATTGTGTGCCTGGAATTCCCTGCAATACCTGCTCCATGGCCCTTTGCCAAATCGCTGGAGCTGATGCCTCTCCATTATACCGATATAAGCCCTTATGTGTGTTGATCGTGAGATACTGGCGTGACGCTTCATCAACTTCCATCTGCAGGTATGCCTGCGCCAGGTCTATCTTGGTGAAGTGTTTCCCGCCAGACAGCGAAGCGAAGATATCTTCAATCCGCGGAAGCGGATATTACACCGTGTGAAGAACCGGATTAACAGTGATCTTGAAATCGCCACAGATGCGAACCTTCCCAGGTTCCCCCGGCTTGTTGCTCAACGAACGCTTCATGACAGGAACAATGGGTGTGGCCCATTCGCTCCAGTCCACCTTTGACAGTACTCCTGAACATTCTAGCCCTTCCAGCTCTGCTTCCACAGCAGGTCGTATCGCATAAGGTACCGGTCTGGCTTTGAAAAATTTTGGGTTTGCATGTTCTTCAACCTTGATGTTTGCCGTAATTCCTTTCAGTGTTCCCAGTCCCTGTTGGAACACCTGCTTAGCATCGTCCAATATTTTGGACAGTCGTTTAGGTTTGACGTCGTCCTCTTTACAGGAATCTACAGTCAGTGCTTGTATGGAATGCCAGTCCACATTTATTCTCCGGATCCATTCCCGTCCCAGTAGTGGCGGACCTCCATCAGGTAACACATACAAATCCATTTCCTGACTTTCTTTACCATTGTAGACCACATTTACTTTTATCTTTCCGATGGGGTATACTATTTGCCCCGTGTATGTTTTCAATACAATCTCCGTATCCCTCGGGAATGTGCAAGAATAACCTTTTGTAATCTTGCTTATTCATGACCGTCAATGCCGATCCAGTGTCCAATTCCATCTTCACTTGGACTCCTGCTTTCCGAAGCATGACCCAGATAGTTTGGTGGTCTGCTGTGTTACCCACATTATGTATTTTTAGACAACCCAGTTCCTTACTGCTGGAGTCTGAATCCATCTTCTGTTCATCCGAACTGTTCTCTGTCACCTTGTGTACTTTTTTGTACTTCTCCTGCGGCGACTTTTTGCTGCTGGTCTTCTTTCCTGACCGGCATACTCTCGCTATGTGACCACGTTTGCCACATTGCCTGCATTCTTTATCTTTGAGCCAGCACTGGTTCTGGTCATGCGTTGTCCTTCCGCAACGATAGCACTTTACTGCGCCCAGTGCCATTTCATTGGTGCTGAATTCCAATGGCCTTTGCTGTATCTCTGCAGCGCCTCGTGCTGCTGCCTCGTGCGATGCTGCAATGCTGAAAGCTTTGTCCAGCGTAAGATCCTTTTCCTCTAGCAGTCGCTTCTGGGTTCCTTCCCTTAGGAGCCCACACACAAACTTATCTCTCAGAGCGTCTGCTAGTCCTGTACCGAACTGACAGTACTTTGATAACTTGCGCAGTTCGATTAAGAATTCAGCATTGCTTTCCTCTTTAAGTTGAATTCTTTTGTAGAATTTAAATCGTTCCGCTATCAGTAGCGGCGTGGGGTTTAAATGCTCTTGCAGGATAGTAACAATATCCGCGAAACTCTTTCCTACCGGTTTATCTGGTGTTATAAGGTTCCTTAATAACCCGTACGTCTTCGCACCCATCGAGTTTAATAGGGTTAGTGCTTTCTTATCCTCCGGTACCTCATTCGTTGTACAGTAAACTTCAACGCGTTCCACATAAGTGGCCCAATCTTCCACATCGCTATCAAAAGCAGTGATGTTACCCGTTTTTGGCATCCTTGTTGAGTTTCCTTTCCTCCGGATATGATTATTATTATTATTATTTTTTTTTCAAAATGGCGGCTTCCCGCGCTTGACGGCTTTTCCCGCGCTTGTCTTCTTCCCCCGCCGACTCAAAATGGCGATTACTGCGCTGTTGCCGTTCTCGCCTCCCAGCGGTCCTTTATTTTCCCCTACGCTGCTGCTCTTGTTCCCCGCCGCTCCCGCGGTCCTTGTGGACATAAACGCTTTTCTGGCTGCTGCGTGTTTCTGCCCCGATTGCAGTCCGGCCCCTGACACCGGCTGCGGTCGTGTTCTCCGCCCTTTTCGTCGTTTCCCTCCCCTTCTCTTACTGACAACTCGGCCGACTTCCCCCCCGTGCCGCTCGATCGGGCTTACCCGCCGCTGTCGTCGAAGGGATGTTCACTGATGTTTGACTTCGTGGCCAGAAACCAACCCGGGTTCCCGATTGCCTCCCGTGCTATGCAGTGCCCAGCAGGATGTTGAGGGTGGATGTCCTTGATCAACGCCCGTTTCAGAGGCGAAGCTTCCTTTGATGCAACTGCCGTTAGGTAAGATCAGACTCGTCACCACTGTTGAGTCTGTGTTTCCAAATGTAGTTATGCTGAATAACTGGACACAGACTACAGAAATAATTAAACAGGTCTTTAGTAATTGAGGGTCAGGGCTGAACTGGAATACACTTTGCTCCACAGGGTTTATATACCGGTGTGGTCACCACCGGTACTACAATGTACAGGAGCCATCAAAAAGTAGTCCATCACCTTAAGGTATCCTCTTAAGGTGGTACAGGTTACATACACTACAAGGAGCAGGTCATCCACATATTGGACCAACTGTCTGGGCTGGCTAAAATCCTTTAAACTGTTTGCCATGCACTGATGGAAAATGCTGGGGCTGTTGTGGAAGCCCTGAGGCAAGCAGTTCCACATGTACTGTTGCCCTTTAAACGTAAAGGCAAACTTGTACTGATCCTCCCTCCTTAAAGGGATGGACCAAAACCCGTTGGAAATATCCAGCACCATGAAAGTGGTCGCGGATGCTGGAATACTTCCTATCAGGTCGGCAACTGCTGCTACCGTGGGTGCACAGGCTGGGATGTTACTATTGAGCACTTGATAGTCCATCGTGGCCCTCCGGGAATTGTCTGGCTTTCTAACCGGCCACAGTGGAGAGTTTACGTGGGTGGCTATCGGCCTCAGAACTCCCTGCTGTACTAACGAGGACATGGCTGCTTCCATGTCTGGCTCCGCTTCCCTGGGGAAGTTAAACTGTTTCTGTGGTTGGGCCATGGGGTCCCCGTCTACGCCGACCTCAAACCCGTTGACCCTCCCACTGTCTTGTTTGTGTTCGGCAAATGTGGCCAGGTGGGCCTGCACAAATGCCTGGACCTCCTTTGGGGTGTTGCTGACCATAAGCTCAAGGTTATAACCCTCTTTGGGCTTCATGGTGCATAGGGTCCCCTTCCCTTCCTTTCCTGGGATCACTACTATCTCACCATTCTTTCCTTTACCTGCCCCCCATAGGCAATGATTCCTTAAATCTACCAGGATCCCGTGGCCTACAATAAAGTCAGCTCCCAGGAACCCTCTTCCACCCTCCACTTCCCATTTCATCAGGACACATGTCCACTTGGAGCGGAGCAGTCCTAACCGAATGGCGAGCGGGATGGAAAACGAGCCAGCCTGTTCTTTGCCTGTGAACCCCGACAGACTGTATGGGACCCCGCTAGATAGAGGCGAGGTGGTGGGGTTAGCTGAGTAGACCACGGTGCACGATGCCCCCATGTCCAACGGATAGGTCCCCATTGTCTTGTTTTGCACAATTTGTACAAAAATAATAAATTGCAGGACAACGGAGTATTACAGTTTAAACTCTTTAATGAAGCATCAGGTCTGTAAGCTTTCTCAATCAATACAGCACCGTGTGGATAAGATGGAGTCTGGACCCCTGGGTCTTCTAAACAATAGCAGTCCTTATAGATACCTGCAGGCCAATGACAACTCAGCATGTGATCACATGTGAATATAATAGGTGTTCCTTACAGATGCCTGCGGGCCAATGATAATTCAATATGCAAATATTACATCCCCTTTCTTTTAAAAGAAAAATGTTATGCATTACTTTTGAACCTTTCTTCTACATAAAGTTCTCAGTAGCATCAACATATAAGTAAACTCAACATTAAACTAGCACTGAAAACATCTCAACGTTTCAATAACGATGTACAGTTTTTTTTAGGGCAGCGATCCGCCTCCACCCTTTTGACAGTTCACAAGTCAAGGTTAACTCTAGGCTTGACCTCTCGTTGGAATGACGGTGTTGTTCCTTGGTGTTCAGGAGGTGCCTGCGATTGCGGCGGTACACCTGTCCTTCCGGGGTGTGGACGTGATACGATCGCTCAGTGCCAGCTGGCTGGATGACGACTGCTGTCTTCCAGTAGTCATGCTCCTGGATTCTGACAGATTCTCCATTGTGCAGTGGCGGCATTAGTCTAGCTGACCTGTCATAGTATCTCTTTTGGTGTCTCTGTACATGTTTTGCATGCACTTGCTTGCAGCTGACTACCTGCCAGGGCCTGTCTGGGATACGGTGAGGTATCATGGGCTCTTTGACATTTGATGGGCGGCGATCTAGCCAAGGAACATTTTCCGACAATATCCTCAATGTGTTTGCACATTCCGGGCCAAAACATAATGTCACGTGCTCTTTGTTTGCATTTTTCCATGCCCATATGTCCAGCATGAATTTTTGTCAACATCTCTTCTCTGAGACTGGTAGGAATGATGATTTTCTCCCCTTTGAAGACGATTCTGTTGATTTGTGACAGTTCGTCTCTGTGGTTCCAGAATTCAGATATGCTCTGAGGGCATTTCCTCCTTTCCTCAGGCCATCCTTCATGTATGACTTTGCTCAGCAGTGTGAGTTGTGCATCTTTCTCTGTTCCTGCTCGGATCTCCTTCAGTTTTGAGTCACTCACAGGTAAGCTGTTGTAAACCATGTGCACCTGCACATCCATGCCTTCACTGAGGCTGTTGTCCTGGTAGCCACGAGACTTTCTGGAGAGCGTGTCTGCGACAGGAATGTCTTTGCCTGGACGGTGAATGATTGTGAAGTCGTACTTCTGTAGCTGAAGGATCATTCTCTGTAGCCTTGGTGGGGCTGCGGCTAGTGGTTTCCTCATGATTGACTCGAGGGGCTTGTGGTCGGATTCCACAATGACTTGTCGGCCATAGCTGTACTGTTGGAAATGCTTACATCCAAACAGAATTGCATATAACTCTTTCTCGATTTGAGCATAGTTGATTTCACTGTCTGTGAGAGATCTGGAAGCGTAGCCGATGGGCTTTCCTTCTTGCAGTAATACTGCACCTAGTCCATGCTTTGACGCGTCCACTTGTAGTCTGAGCTCTTTGTTGGGGTCAAAGTAGGCAAGAACTGGTCCTGGTTCTCTGGTGATTAGGTCTTTCATTTTCTGAAATGCTGTGTCATGTTGTTTGCCCCACAGGAACTCATTGGATTGTTTGAGCAACTGACGCATGGGTGCGTTGATTTTGGAGAGGCTCGGGGCAAACTTGGCTAAGTAGTTAACCATGCCTAGTACTGTCTCTAGCTCTGCGCGGTTCTTCGGCGGCTCCATCTTCTTGATGGCGGAGATTTTCTCTGGATCCGGCTTAATGCCATCAGTTGAGAGGTGATGCCCGAAATAACTGATCTTGGTGGATCTGATTATGCTTTTCTCGGGGTTGAGCTGGATACCTTTCTCCCGTGATCTTTGTAGCATCGCACGGAGGTTCCTGTCATGTTCCTCTCTATTACTGCCATAGATGAGGATGTTGTCTACGATTGCGACTACTCCGTCGAGGCCTTCATAGGTTTCGTCGATCTTCCGCTGGAATTCATCCTGAGCCGAGATAAGGCCAAATGGTAAATGCAGAAATCGTTAGCGTCCAAATGGTGTGTTGAACATTGTTAGCTTAGATGACTCTTCCGTGAGCTTGATAGTCCAGTATTCTGATCGTGCGTCCATTACGCTGAAGTAACGTGCTCCCACTAGCTTGGGTGTGATGTCATCTAGCATTGGTAGAGGGTAGTGAGGGCGTTTGATAGCCTTGTTCAAATCTCTGGGGTCGAGACAGACTCTGAGCTAGCCTGTACGTGGTTTCTCAACCATTACTAACGCGTTGACCCACTCTGTCGGTTCTGTTTGCCGGACGATGATTTTTGTATTCTCCATGCTCTGCAGCTCCTCCTTCAGGCGACTATGTAGAGCAAGGGGTATCCTTCTCGGTGGGCAAACCACAGGGGTTGCTGCTGGGTCAAGGTGAATAGTACATTCACCTGGGAAAAATCCGATTCCTTTGAAAACGTCAGCAAACTCCTCCATGACTGTCTGCTTCTCAACTGGTGCTGTCAATGATAGCACTAGCTTGACGAGGTCCATGTCTAAACATGCCTTTAGACCTAGCACTGGAGGTGCTTGAGTGTCAATAATGTAAATGTTCAACATCATGTCGCTTTCTTTGTACTTGCATTTCATCACGCATATGCCTTTTACAATGAGCTGCTCACCCCCATAGCCGGTCAGTCTGCGTGAGGTGGGCTGTAGCTCACACTCATCCTTCAAGCTGTGATACTCACTCAGAGGAAGTACATTAACCTAAGATCCAGTGTCTAGTTTAAACTTAAGCTCTTTGCCCTGTTTTCCTATCTCAATATCGGCAAAAGCTTGCTGAGACTCTTAAATCTGTTTTTTCTGTGACACAGAATCAATAAACAGTTCCTCTGCATTTGGCTCTCTATCTGGCATTTGGCTGTCACTCACTGTGTGTACTGCTTCTCCGAAAACAGTCTTGCAAACTTTAGCAAAGTGGTTCCGTTTACCACATTTAGTACCTTGCCTTCCTTTGGCAGTGCAGTACTCCTTTTCTCCATGCCAGTTGTTTCCACAATATCCACAGTTTTTGAAGCATTTTATGCCTGTGTCGCCCATTTTTAGAACACTCGCTGTTCTTTCAGTTCTGAAACACGCTCTCTGGGCAGCGTTCTTTGGTGTGTGTCTATTAACTGCGTGCACTGTCTGTTCACGTGAGCTGCTCGTGGCGCCGGTTATGGTTTTCAACTGTGCTTGGGCTATCTCGTGCGATCTAGCTATGTCCATAGCTTTGTCCAGCGTTAGCCCGGACCCAACATTCAAAAGTTTCTCTCTCACTTTAGCTGAATGTATTCCAAACACGATGCGGTCTCTGACCATCTCATCTTTATCTGCATATACACAGTCTTTTACCAGCAGTTTTAACTCAGTCACGAACTGTTCAAACGATTCACTAGCTCCTTGTACTTTCTCCTGAAACTTGTACCTAGCGAATATCGGATTTGTCTTGGGCATCACATATGCTTCAAAACGGTCAAAATAACTTTTCAGTACCTTTGCTTCATCTGCGGTGAGAGTCCATGTGTTAAAAATGTCTCTCCCTTTTTCTTCGATCCACAGGAGTAGGTAGCTGCATCTTTCTTCCTCCCCTTTGCTTTTCAGTGGACCCGAAAACATCAACTCCACGTGTTGCTTGAACTTGCTCCATTCTCTAGGTAAGTTCAAAGATTCCCAATTCATTCGGGGTAAGGGAGCTCCAACGATGTCCATTTCAAATCCCTGTTCTGACACCATGTCTTACTTTGCACACTTTGTACAAAAATAATAAATTGTAGGGCAACAGAGTATTACAGTTTAAACTCTTTAATGAAGCATCAGGTCTGAAAGCTTTCTCAATCAATACAGCACCGTGTGGACAAGATGGAGTCTGGACCCCTGGGTCTTCTAAACAATAGCAGTCCTTACAGATGCCTGCAGGCCAATGACAACTCAGCATGTGATCACATGTGAATATAATAGGTATTCCTTACAGATGTCTGCGGGCCAATGATAAATCAATATGCAAATGTTACACCCGTCACCTTTTCTACATCCATCTCCAAGAGGGGTCTTTTCTATTCATCATACCGGAGAGAACACAGGTAAACAGGCTGCGCTGGCTCTAGTCATGGCTGTGGGTTGGATGGGGCTGATGGGGTCAGAGCACCGGTAGTGGCTGCTACTCTCCCCTGGCCGGTCAATAAGGACCTCACGGTGTCCAAAAGTGACTCGACCTCTGCGGGAGGGATTCCTGCCCCCGCCCTTTGGGCTGGGGCTGTGGAATTCTTTCCCTTGTTATCTTTCCAAGGGTTTTTGCATTCCTTCCGCCAGTGACCATCCTTCCCGCTCCCGTAACAATTCGTCTTTGTGTTGGGGGGGTTATTCTCTTCCTGGTGCCACTCTTTCCTACCCGGTCCGGGTTTTACTTCATGCACCGTCCCCTTGGGTGGGTGTGCATCGGTTCCCCTACCGTTTTTATAGGCTAGAGTTAGCTGCCTGATCACCATAAGTTTGGTGGTCTGGGGGTTTTTGGGGTCGAACCAGACTTCTGCCTTGGCCCGGACCTGTGGCAAGCTGTTCGCCACCAGGCAAAGGAACCAATGGGCCAGGGGATCCTCGTTCAGGAACCCCCAGTTCGGCACCCCTGGGCAGGCCCTCTGGTACACCGGCCATAACCGGTCTGCGAAAGCCTGCGGGGTTTCCCCTGCGAGCTGGACCGTCTTCTCCACATGGGAGAAAGGACTTCCCTCATTCATCCCCATGGCCTCCAGAACTGCATCCCTGAGCTCCTCATACCCGCTCTGCCCCCTCTTACACTCGTCAGAGAGGGATTGGAGGAGACTACTCTCCAGGGAGAATAGGAGCATCTTGGCTTGCTCAGCGCCATCGCAGTCGTTGACGCTGGCTGCCTGCTCTATGTCCCTGAAGTGGATCGAGGGGTCTCCCTTTTTGGACAGCTTCAGGATATGGTTGACCATATCCCTAAGCTGTTGGGTGCTATAGGGTAATACGAACTGGTTTTGGAGGGGTCCCTCATCACCACCATTGACCGTTGGGCTGAACCTCCGATGCCGTGCTGGGCACATCGGTCCCGGCTCTGACCTCTCTGGCGGGGGTTGCTCCACCTCCGCTTCCACCTCTGGCTCCACCCACCCTTGATGCCAAACCTCGCTGAAACTTGGCGCTACAGGTGGTGGTCGTGAGATCTCCTGTCCCTCAACCAGGTCGTCCCTGGGCACTACCGGTGATGTTGGAACTGTCCTCTCCTCGTTCCCCATAAAATCCGCCTGACCTGCCTTTGGGCTTATGAGGCATACCGTGCCTTTTGCCTTCCGGAGGGCCCGGCTCAGATTTTCTATCTGCTCTTTACAGGGGCCGTGGTCTGCCTCCTCAAACCCCTGTTCGCTCACTAGCTTGTAAGCTGCCTTTACCTCCTGTACTTTCTCTTCCTGTTCCCTAATTTGCCTTGCCAAGCAGGCGTTCTTCTCCCGCAACCTTAACTCATTTCCCTTGGCCTCGGTGACTTGGCACCGTAGGTATTCCAACTGGGCCTTGTGTTCTCCCATTAAATGCACTCTCTCCTGATTCAAGGCCTGTAAAGCTACCAATAACTTCTACCCTGCTAGGCCTTATCCTGGATCTCCAGGGCGGACTCCCTTAACTCGACTGCCTGTGCTGCAACGAGCCTGTCCAAAAGCTGGACCTGCTTTTTGAAACACATCAGCCAAACTGCCTTCTCTAAGGACTTCTTGTGCTCCTTTCCCTCTGTCTACTTAGCTGCTGCATCTACCGGACGCCCAGCCCTTAACAGAGTGGTGATCCACTTCTTTGTGATATTCACCTTGCTAAACACATAATCAGAAATCCTTTCCTCCATCATGGTTTGCTCATCCAAACCATTGTCTACTGTATCGCAACCCTGTTGCCGGTGTCCTGCCGCGGTCGCCATTTTCTGTAGGGGGTGGCGGGTGGTGCATGCACCCAGTCAGTTATGCCCCTGACTGCCTGTGAGCGGTTTGAATCTCTCCCACGCCCCTGGGTTCTAGACACCGGACTTAGGTACAGGCGGCGATACAGAAAACTCGAGTAGACAAGTGGCTTGGTGTAAGAAAACCAAGATTTTATTAAAACAGAAATGAAAACACAGTCTTATGAGAAATTACTGGTAGAAAAATTACAGGCATATAACATTAATTATACTTATACAGGGAATGGGGAACACACGGCACATTGAGGGAAAAACAACTATTTTAACAATCCCCTTATCCTTATCCCACCCCTATACCTAACTAGATGAAGCTATGAGGGGCCAGAATTCATGCTCACCAATCCAAAGCAAAGCCTGTTGTTTTAACGGTTATGGGTTTTGAGGTTTTGGGCTGCTGTCCTTTGGGGTATTCTGTCCCCACGTGGTCTCAGGGCACGGTGCTGAAGCTGTTGTTGCGACACACCTTTCTTCTCCTCAGCTACCGTCGTCGTCTCGTCGCGATGGGTTCCCTTCTTCTTCTCCCTCGGGCGGTCGTCGGCAGTAACGTTGCATCAGCGGGACGGTTGGCAGTCTTCACTGCATAGATTTTCCTACCCAAGCGTCAAACGCTGGTATATTCATTATGGCATGGACACCTGTGTTTAACGCCAGCTCATTCACAGTGTTCAACTAGCCAACTTAGTCTCACTGTCCATACATATATTTTCTTCCCCCAAGCGCCAGCTTATAACTAGGCGCTCGGTCTTAACTAATGCATCTTCTGCTGCCCTTCTCTGCTCTTTGTCGGGTCTACCTTATTCTTCGCCTCGGTTCATTTCACCTCGTTTCCTCTGCCCTCTCTCGTGGCCCGGGTGTCCTGGGTGACTTTGGACTCCGGTCTCGTTCCCCTCCCCTGCTGTTGGTATGGATGTCCTTGACTGCTGAAAACCCAATGCGGGGAGCGAGAAGAGAACCCACCACGAAGCCAGGGCACGAGTACGGGCGGCGGCAACCCAAGGCCTGACAAGAGGTCAGAGTCGAGAGAGCAGCGAGCAGAGAGAGATGATTGTTACTGAGGGCCTACAATTATACTCTTTCTGATGGCCCATATCTGCGCACCAAATCAGGTCAGTCCATTGTTTCACTTTTGGCGGGCTGTTTTAAATGATTATACCAATCTAAACTAACTAGTTTTAGATGGCCATTTATCGCACCTAATGGCCTGATGTCCGAGCTGTATTGTCATTAATGCATTTTAATCGGCCTGTCCAGCCTTCATGGCTTCCTTAAGCTGTTTCCGATTATTTATGCGAACAAACTAATGGCCTCCTGCTTAGGCCTAACTGGGTTGATCTGTTCCAATCTGACAAAATGCATATTCAATGTTTACCTAGCTGTCTGGTTTTTCAAACACAAAAGTCCTTTTCACAGAAATGCATTTTAAGTTTCGATTTCCCAAAGCAGCCTGTTCTGTGCTGCAGAGTCCAAGCTTTTAAAATCTTACAGGCTTTTGGTCATGAGGTGCGGACGCCATCTTTTGGGTCCCTTTTTAAATTGTCCATAGGGTCCCTTTTATTAATAACCTTGGGGGAATGTGGAAATTTTGCGAATCCTACATGTGTGCACCTTTGGAAATACCTTAGTGAGTTGCAGTGAATGGTGAGACATAATGGTATCCCCCGCAATGGTGATGAGCATGAAAGGAATGGCTTGGGCATTGTAGGGCTGCTTTATGGCATTGGTGTGGGGTGGTGCCAACCTGATGCATCATGTGGCAGCCGGGGTGTACAGCATCAAGTGAAGTAAATCTGGTCATGGTGAGACCATCCCTGGCCTCCCGGGCAGCAATGTAGTCAGCCCTGTGTCCTGTGCAGCATCAGTTGATTGCGGAGAAGGCTGGTGTTGTCCTTGGTGCTGCTGGTGTGCCTGTTGTTGCTGGTGTTGGGGCTGATCGTGGTGGGATTCTGAGGACCAAGGTGAGGTAGTTTCAAAGGCACCGATGCTGATATAATAGATGGCAGGTGAAGTTGAGATGACAAAAGTGATCTGTCAGTGATGAGAGAGGTTGTTCCAATGAGGTGACACGGGATAGAGAGTTTACTCCAAACACTTGCAACCTGCATAAAGCTCAATCTGTCTTCCAAATGCAGTAAGCAACAGCTTCCGAGCTTGGAAAGTGAATGGCTGTGAGATGGCAGCTTTTATGGCACATTTGCAGCTGTCAAGTAAAGAGATGATTCCATGATCATACAACTCCCGCCCTGCTTACCTGACTTGATCCCCGAGCAGCATAGACCCCGTGGACGACTTCGTAAAATTTAAAGGTGAGCTCAAAATACTTTTTAAGTGGCTCTTAACATGGTCATAATGACCTAAATTGCCTTCCCCGCCGCTGCATGTCGGATGTATTCAGCTCTGACAGACCCAACATCTGGGAAAATCGTGTGGTGGCGGGTTGACAGGGGGTTCCCGACCCACTGTCAAAATTGTTTATCCCACCCGAACCGACACCAAATGTCGCTGACCCCCCGAAAAATCCACCCCCTTGTGTCTGCCTTCACGGAAGAAGACGCACAAAACCTCCTGGAAATAGTGGAGAACCAAGGGATTGAAAGAAATTAGTATTTGTAAAAAAAACTATTGGAGAAATTAATGGGACTGAAAGCCAATAAATCCCCTGGACTTGATGGCCTACATCCTTGGGTTTTTAAAAGAGGTGGCTATAAAGATAGTGGATACATTGGTTGTCATCTTCCAAAATTCCCTAGATTCTGGAATGGTTCCTGCAGATTGGAAGGTAGCAAATGTAACCCCACTATTTAAGAAAGGAGGGAGGGAGAAAACGGAGAACTAGAGACCAGTTAGCCTGACACCAGTAGTAGGGAAAATGCTAGAATCTATTATTAAGGACGTGGTAACAGGGCACTTAGAAAATAATAATAGGATTGGGCAGAGTCAACATGGATTTATGAAAGGGAATGTTTGATGAATCTGTTAGAGTTTTTTGAGGTTGTAACTAGCAGAATAAAAAAGGGGGAACCAGTGGATGTGGTGTATTTGGATTTTCAGAAGGCATTCGATTAGGTGACACACAAGAGGTTATTAAACAAAATTAGGGCTCATGGGATGGGGGTTATATATTAGCATGGATTGAGAATTGGTTAATGGACAGAAAACAGAGAGTAGGAATAAACGGGTCATTTTCGGGTTGGCAGTCTGTAACTAGTGGGATACCACAAGGATCAGTGCTTGGGCCTCAGCTATTTACAATTTATATCAATGATTTGGATGAGGGGAACAAACGTTATATATCCAAGTTTGCTGATGATACAAAGCTAGGTGGGAATGCAAGTTGTGCAGAGGATGCAAAGAGGCGTCAAGGGAATATAGACAGGCTAAGTGAGTGGGCAAGAACATGGCAAATGGAATATAATGTGGAGAAATGTGAAGTTATCCACTTTGGTAGGAAAAATAGAAAAGCAGAGTATTTTTTAAATGATGAGAGATTGGGAAATGTTGGTGCTCAGAAGGACCTGGGTGTCCTTGTACACGAATCACTGAAAGTTAACATGCAGGTACAGCAAGCAATTAGGAAAGCAAATGGTATGTTGGCCTTTATTACAAGAGGATTTGAGTATAAGAGTAAAAACATCTTACTGCAATTATATAGGGCCCTGGTGAGACCACACCTGGAGTATTGTGTGCAGTTTTGGTCTATTTACCTAAGAAAGGTTATATTTGCCATAGAGGGAGTGCATCGAAGTTTCACCAGACTGGTTCCTGCGATGGGGGGATTGTCCTATGAGGAGAGATTGAGTAGACTAGGTCTATATTCTCTGGAGTTCAGAAGAATTCTTACAGGGCTTGGCAGGGTAGATGCAGGGAGGATGTTTCCCCTGGCTGGGGAGTCTAGAACCAAAGGTCACAGTCTCAGAATAAGGGGTTGACCATTTAGGACTGAGATGAGGAGAAATTTCTTCACTCAGAGGGTGGTGAATCTTTGGAATTCTCTACCCCAGAGGGCTGTGGAGGCTCAGCCATTGATTATATTCAAGACAGAGATTGATAGATTTTTGGATATTAAGGGAATCAAGGAATATGGGGATAGTGCAGGAAAGTGGACTTGAGGTTAAGATCAGCCATGATCTTATTGAATGGCGGAGCAGGTTTGAGTTGCCAAATGGCCTACTCCTGCTCCTATTTCTTATGTTCCATATGTTCTTAGGTCACCTCAGCCTTCTCCTTTCTAGAGAAAAGAACCCCAGCCTGTTCAGCCTTTCCTGATATGTATATCCTCTCAGTTCTGGCATGATACTTGTGAATCTTTTTTGCACCTTCTCCAAAGCTTCTATATCCTTTTTATTATATGGAGACCACAACTGTGCACAGTACTCTAAGTGACTCCTGTCAATGACACCTAGTCATAGAGTCATAACGGCACAGAAGGAGGCCATTTGGCCCATCGAGTCCATGCCGGCTCTCTGTAGAGCAATCCAGTCAGTCCCATTCCCCCGCTCTATATCCCCGTAGCCCCACAAGTTTATTTCCCTCAAGTGCCTATCCTGTCTCCCCATGAAAACATTGAGGCTGTGATTTTCCGAGTGGAGGCGGGTTGGAGGCGGCTTTGATGTTCGGCGCGTTCCGGTCCCGCTGCCGCTTTCAGCCGCCCCGAAATTACGATTTTTGCTTAAGTGGGCTTATCAAGCCCATCATGTGCGCTACCCAGCCCAATCAGTGGGTTCGGGTCTGCTGCTCGTCTCTGCTGATGTCTTTCAGCCAGCTGCATTTAAGGGGCCCATGCAGTCTTGTTTTTGATCAATCATATTCTGCTGCTTCTCGGTGTGGCACATCTGAAAATGACAGCTTCAAGTCCAAAGGCATCTCTCAGATTTGATGATGACTCCCTCCATGCTCTTGTGGAGGGAGTGAGAGGGTGCCAAGAGGTGCTCTCCCCCTCATCCGGATGAGGAAACCTCCTCAGCAAAGCAAAGCAGCCTGGCTGCAAATTGCTGAGGAGGTCAGCTCCAGATCTTTCTGTGGTCGCACCTGGGTTCAGTGAAGGAAAAGGTTTAATGACCTGGTTTGCTCAGCAAAAGTGAGTATAACATCACACTTACCCTCAATCTGCTCCCCATCTCCTCTCATCACCAGCACTCTGCATTGTCAACCTACTCCTGCACATCCCACTTTATACTTACATCTCTTGCAAACTTAACCATCCCTCTCTCTATGTACACAATCACTTCACCATTCTACTATGCACCCCACACACATGCTATCACTGTTATGCAATGGCAGCAACTAACAATGCACAGGGAGGGCCCTTGGTATTGGCACCTCACTCTATCTTTGCCTCCCTCTAAGTACCTATGCTGTGGATTCCCTACACTCACTCCAACATTCTCACTCCAACTCCACTTGTGTCCCTCATTGCAGGAAAAGAGATCCCACAATAAGGGGGAGAGGGGAAGGACAGGACAGGAGGGCCACCTTCCATTGCACAGCTGACCACTGTAGGGTTCTAAAAATTCCCACATTCCCTGAAAGTTATGGATAAAGGGACCCTGTATGGACAAGTTATTAAAAAGGGTACCCAAAATGGCTTCTGAAACCTCGTGACCAAAATATACAGGATTTTAAAAGCAAGGCCCTGCAAAAGGCAGGCCCTTTCAAAACCTGAAACGAAACCTAACATGCATGGATCTGTGAAAGACTTTGTGAAGCCAGACAGCTAGGTAAACACAGAATATGCATTCTTCATCTTGGAACAGATCAAGTCAGGATGGACCGAATCTTGAGGCCATTAACTTTTTGCATAAATAATCGGTAACAGCTCAACGTGGCCACCAAGCCAGGAAAAGACGATTACATTTCATAAATAACAAACAGCCAGGATATTGAAGCCATTAAACCAGGAGATAACCGCCCCAGAAGCCGTTAAAGTGGATGACTGTAATCACTTTGGACGAACCCGCCAAAATTTAGACAAAGAACTGACCTGATTTGGCGTGCAGATAAGGGGTGAAGAACCGGGTACATGGGACTGGGGGCAAGGTATTGACTTGGATAGAGAACTGGTTGGCGGACAGAAAGCAAAGAGTTGGAATAAACGGGTCGTTTTCCGAGTGGCAGGCAGTGACTAGTGGGGTACCGCAAGGATCGGTCCTAGGACCCCAGCTGTTCACAATATATATTAATGATCTGGACGAGGGAATTGGATGTAATATCTCCAAATTTGCAGATGAAACAAAGCTGGGTGGGAGGGTATGCTGTGAGGAGGATGTCATGAAACTCCAGTACGATTTGGACAGGTTGGGTGATTGGGCAGAAACATGGCAAATGCACTATAATGTGGATAAATGTGAGGTTATCCACTTTGGTGGCAAAAACAGGAAGGCAGATTATTATTTGAATGGCAGTAGATTGGGAGAAGGGGAAGTGCAAAGAGACCTGGGTGTTCTTGTGCACCAGTCGCTGAAGGTAAGCATGCAGGTGCAGCAGGCGGTTAAGGAGGCAAATGGTATGTTGGCCTTCGTAGCAAGAGGGTTCAAGTACAGGAACAAGGATGTCTTGCTGCAGTTGTACAGGGCCTTGGTGAGACCGCACCTTGAGTATTGTGTGCAGTTTTGGTCACCTTACCAGAGGAAGGACGTTCTTGCCATGGAGGGAGTGCAGCGAAGATTCACCAGGCTGATACCTGGGATGGCAGGAATGACGTACGAGGAGAGATTGTGTCAATTGGGCTTATACTCACTGGAGTTTAGAAGATTGAGAGGGGATCTCATCGAAACCTATAAAATTCTGTCAGGTCTGGACAGACTAGATGCAGAAAGGATGTTTCTGATGGCCAGGGAGTCCAGAACCAGGGGTCATAGTCTAAGGATAAGGGGTAAGCCATTTAGGACTGAAATGAGGAGGAATTTCTTCACCCAGAACCTGTGGAATTCTCTGCCACAGAGGGCGGTGGAGGCCAGTTCATTAAATATATTCAAGAAAGAGTTGGATATATTTCTTGAGGCTAAAGGGATCAAGGGATATGGGGAGAAAGCAGGGACAGGGTACTGAATTTGGATGATCAGCCATGATCTCATTGAATGGCGGAGCAGGCTCGAGGGGCCGAATGGCCTACTCCTGCTCCTATCTTCTATGTTTCTATGTATAATTGTAGGCCCACCGGCAGCCAAGCTCTCTTGCCTCTCGCTCTTGCCTCATGCCTCGTCGCGGGCTCTCTTCTCGCTACCCGCGCTGCTCGACACTGAGGACGCCCATTACTACACCGGGGGCCAAACGCGGGAGGAGAACGGGACCCGAATCGAATGCACACAGGACACACGGGGCCACAAACGGGCAGACGAGACGAGACGAATGGCAAAACCGATAAAGCAGAGAAGGGCAGACGAGATGAGATGAATGGCAAAACTGATAAGGCAGAGAAGGGCAGAGGAGACGAGGTGAATGGTAAAACCGATAAAGCAGAGAAGGGCAGCGAAAAAGAAGCGTTGGGGACGAGTGGGTACACACCCCGGCCTAGTTATAAGCTGGCGTTTGAAGCATGGGTAGAAAAATCAAAGTGACAATATAAACCGCCAACCGAGCCCCAACCACAACAAAACCATCGGCGACGATACCACCATCAGAAGAACAACCATTCCTGCAAGGTGAAGTACCCAACAAAAGACTTTACTCCCTATTCTCTAATGGAGGAAAAGGAGGGTATTTTGCACAGATGACTCCATCGCCGCGCCCTGTGACCACGTGATGACAGCAGGCCCCAAAGGACAACAAGAGCGAACCCCAAGACCACAACCGGTTCGATCAACAGGTTTTGAATTGTCAAGGAAACCCCATTGGTGAGCATAAATCCCTGGCCCCTCATAGCTTAATCTACTTAGGTATTGGGGGTGGGACAAGGGTAGGGGGATTTTTAATGTGTTTGTTCCCTCGATGTGCTATGTGTTCCCCATTCCCAAATAAGTGTAATTTTATATGCCTGTAATTATCCTAGTAATTCTGAGTGTTGTGATTTTATTGTGCCTTTAATAAAAATTATGTTTTTTCTTGTACCAAACCAGTTGTCTACTCTTTTTCTGTATCGCCGCCTATACCTAAGTCCGGTGTCTAGAACCCAGGGGTGTGTGAGCGATTTGAACCGCTCAGAGACTGTCAGGGGCAGAGCTGACTGGGCACACGCCACCCCCTACAGAAATGGCGACCGTGGCAGGACACCGGCAACAGGGGTGCGATACAGTAGACAATGGTTTGGAAGAGCAAACCATGATGGAGGAAAGGATTTCTGATTATGTGTTTAGTAAGGTGAATATCACAAAGAACAAAGAAGTGGATCACCAATCTGTTAAAGGCTGGGCGTCCGGTAGATGCCGCAGTGAAGTGGACAGAAGGGAAGGAGCACAAGAAATCCCTAGAGAAGGCAGTCTGGCTGATGTGCTTCAAGAAGCAGGTCCAGCTTTTGTCAGCTGAGATGAGGGAGTCAGCCCTGGAGGTCCAGGACAAGGCTCTAGCAGGGGAGAAGTTACTAGTAGCATTGCAGGCCCTGAATCAGGAAAGCGTACAATTAATGGGAGAACATAAGGCCCGGTTGGAATACCTACAGTGCCAAGTCACTGAAGCCAAGGGTAATGAGTTGAGGTTGCGGGAAAAGAACGCCCGCCTAGCGAGACAAGTAAGAGAGCAGGAGGAGAAATTAAAAGAAGTAAAGGCAGCCTATAAGTTGGCAAACGAACAGGGGTTTGAAGATTCGGATCATGGCCCCTGCAAGGAACAAATAGAAAATCTGAGCCTGGCCCTAAGGAAGGCAAAGGGCATGGTGTGCCTCATAAGCCCCAAGGCAGGCCAGGTGGATTTCACAGGGAACGAGGGGAGAACGGTTCAGCCACCACAGGTAGTGCCAAGGGGCGACCACCACCCGTAGCGCCAGGTTTTAGCAAGGTCTGGCAGCAAGGGGGGGTGAAGTCAGGTATAGAAGTGGAGGTGGAACAACCCCCGCAAGAGAGGCTGGAACCAGGACCGATGTGCCCAGCCCGGCATTGGAGGTTCGGCCCACCCGTTAATGGCGAGGAAGAGGGACCCCTCCAAAACCAGTTCGTATTACCCTATAGCACCCAACAGCTTAGGGCTATGGTGAGCCATATCCCAAGGCTCACCGAAAAGGGGGACCCCTCGGTCCACTTCAGGGAAGTGGAACAGGCCGCCAGCATCAACGAATGCGATGTTGTTGAGCAGGCTAAAATGCTGCTGTTCTCTTTGGAGAGTAAGCTCCTCCAGTCCCTCTCTGACGAGTGTAAAAGGAGTCAGGGCGGGTATGAGGCGCTCAGGGATAAAGTTCTGGAGGCCATGGGGATGAATGAGGGAAGTCCTTTCTCCCGTGTGGACAAGACAGTGCAGCTCACAGAGGAAACCCCGCAGGCTTTCACGGACAGGTTATGGCCGGTGTACAGGAGTGCCTGTTCTGGGGCACCTAACCGGGCGTTCCTGAACCGGGATCAGCTGACCCACTGGCCCCATTGCCTGGTGGCAAACAGCTTGCCACAGGTCCAGGCCAATGCGGAATTCGGTTTCCACCCTAGGAATCCCCTGACCACCGAACTTACGGTGATCAGACAGTTGACCCTAGCCTATAAGAACGGTAGGGGAACCGATGCACAACCACCTAAGGGGAAGGTGCATGAGGTAAAACCCAGACAGGGTAGGAAGGAGTGGCATCAGGAAGGGAATAACCCTTCTTGCACAAAGCTCAACTGCTACGGGTGTGGGAAGGGTGGACAGTGGAGGAAGGAGTGCAAAAACCCTTGGAAAGATAACAAGGGAAAGAGTTCCACAGCCCCTGCCCAAAAGATAGAGGCAGGGATCCCTCCTGCTGTGGTCGAGTCATTTTTGGACACCATGAGGTCCCTATTGACTGGCCAAGGGAGAGTAGCAGCCGCTACCGGTGCTCTGACCCCATCCGCCCCATCCAACCCACAGCCCTGACTAGAACCAGCGCAGCCTGTTGACCTGTGTCCCCTTGAAAATGATGAGGGGAGCAGGCCCTGTGTTAAGATACGGGTGGAGACGGTGCAGGGGAGATATTCGATGGACACTGGAGCTTCCAGCACGGTGGTCCATTTGGAAGACTCGACCAATTCACAAGGTCCCATTTAGCCCAATAGGATTTACAGGGAACGGGCAGGCTGGGGAAATGGCCAAACCTTTGGCCATAGATTTGGGATCCCTCCCTACCACATGGGAGGGTAACCAAAGGACCGACGAGGTGGCCAAGCAGGGGGCCAGGGAAGAAGAGTTCTGGGATCCCTGTAGAGCAGGCCCGGTAGCCGCAATCCGGGACAAGGGAGGCATACAGGGGGTAGCTTTGGCCCCGGACTTAAAGCAGGTTCAAGCCCAGGATTCCGTCCTTAAGGCCGTCCTGGTAAAGAGAGAAAATGGGGAATCCATAGAAGGCCCATTCGGGGCAGCGGACGAGACTTTAAAACAGGCTGCTAGTTATATTAATCAGTGTAAACTGTTTAAGCCCGAGAGGAGAGAACAGCCAGTTGGGATAAGGTCTGAGGATAGAAATCCTCAGCCTGCAGCAGGAGCAAGTTCACAGACAGGCACTGTGGCTTGCTTAAGGGGAGGGGCCATCCCGCCCACCGATTAGGACACTCCCCCATTCTTCTGGGATTCAGATGAGGTGGGACCCGAGGGCGGAGACCCCGCCCCTGACCCAGGTTTAGAGGAGGAGGGACCTGAGGGCGATGACCCCGCCCCGGACCCAGATTTGGGACCTGAGGGCGAGGACCCTCAGCCTGCAGCACCAGGCTGCGAAGAGTTACCTGCCCCTAGGCCAGGTTCAGGAGAGGTAAAGCCTGAGGAGTAAGATCCCCAGCCAGCGGTAGTGGTAAGTCCACAGACCGCACCGGAGGGGGCAGTGGCTCGGGTTAAAGAACCACCAGCCAGAAAAACCCCAGCAACCAAAGTCCCCAGAAAGTCCCCACGGATGCCCCAGCCAAGGAAACCGTGGTCACCGGCTCCCCAGTTTAAAAAGGACAACCTCCCGAGTCAGGGGTAAATCTAAGGACAGAGGTCCCCAGCCAGCAGCTACAGGCTGCGAGGGACCGAAAGCACAGGACAGTGCGGCCACACCGAAGGGAGTGGTGTGCCGTAGCCCGAACAGGAATTAGGCTGGCCGCCCGGAGACGGGCGGCGGATGTACATAGTTTAGGTAATTTTAAGTTTGGTAAAATTATGTTTGGGTTTTGGTTTAAGTTTAAACGAGGTGATTGGTAGTTTTATATTGGTAGTAGTTTTTTAAAGAGTGTTTATATTGAGTCGAGGTCGCAAGACTCGACTATGCTTCACCCAAGCCAGAGAATCTCCTCGGGACCTGGCTATATGTTCTTGTATCTCTTTGCAGAGAGGATTTCAAGATGAAGGGGGGCGTACTCCTACTCGCCCTGATAGGAATGAGCATTGGAAAGCGAGGTGACGTGAAGCAATCCCACATCTATGGGTGCTCAGGAGAGAGAGCACCGATAGTTACCAATGGAAGTGGCGAACGGGATGTGGAGGAGCTCGCCATTTACTTCCACGAGGGAATGTGGCCAGGGTGGCTGGGGTCCAATTCGACTCACTACTCCAGCCAGGCCGGGTTCACATACGGGGAGGCCTCCCTCCTGTGCCCCAGGGTACAGGTCGTTGCCACAAGGGTCAGCGTCACTGTAGGGAAACGTGTATGTTTAACATGCAAGGGACGGATTCCTTTGGATAGGTGGTGGTGGCTCAGGAAACTGAGCAAAAATATGGGAAACCCCACAGTCGAGTGGGAACGGTTGGGGAACAATACCCATCGGACGATCACAGGGACTCACGGGGGATTGAGTGTGTGCTGGGACAAGTGGTGGGAACGGGATCAGGGGATTTATGTCTGTATGTGGGGGTCAGAGAAGTTCTACCCCACAGGCATATCCATCATTTTCCACCGGCAATGGCAAGATGCCGGGGATGGGGTGAAGTGGGATTCCAGCCGGCAGTTGTGCGCGGTCCCATATTCCCCGATCCCAGTGAATGCCACTGAACTTGTAACCCACCCCCGAAAGCCCCTGCCCATGACCCAGGCAGCAAGGACACACAGAGAGGGGTGTCCTGCCGCCACCAAGGGACCAGGGAATGGGCTGGTACTAGTGCCTATGGAACAGGTGCTATACCAGGGGGTACACGACGCGGTAGCCTCCGTGATTTTAAACCTCACCGAGGTACACTTACCAGGGTGGTGCCCCAAAGAGACAGAACAGCTATAGAGGGCCCTGTTAAAAGAGATGTTTAGGAAATTCTACGAGTTCGATTTTGCCAATGTCGACAAAAGCAGAGCTGTACACTACACACCATGAGCATTTTGGTAATACGGGGAGGCAAAGAAGGGGTGCCTGGAATGATGTTTTCACAGCGTTTAACACAGGATCCTCTGTCCTAAACAGCTTGGATGACATAAAGTTGCAAACACAAATAAACAGTCTAAAAACACAATTAGAGAAAATCCTAATGGATGAAAATAAGGTAGTAGGCTCAGAGTTACATGAGGACCAGGCCATGATGGTCCATTTAAAAGAAATAATTGCTGAGCTGGAGAAGCGTGCAAATACTGTAAATGCCCTCATAAGAGAGAACAGAAATGCTTCAGATCAGGCTGCACAGAACGAGGTGTGCGTACTGTATGGGGCGTGGTTGCTGGGCGAGGGCCGCAGTAATCTGGAGGATTTAAAACAGGGTTTAGTCCCCTCCTGGATCAGCAACAAGCACCTCGCAGCCCTCCATCCGTTTGAGAATGCATTAAGCCCGTGTCAACTCCGGCTAGCTTCTGATGCCTACCCATTCCCAGTAGATTGTGGATGTTCAAACCATACTATCATGGGTATAGTAGTAAGGATGCCAGTCATGGGTGGGACAGCCCGACCCGCACCGGTATACAGGGTAGAGAACATTGGAGTCATTCAAGGGGGTGCACACATCCGTTTCACAGCGGTCCCACCTTATGTCATAAAATGGGAGCACGCTATGACAGGTACTGACCTCTCGGGGTGCCGGAGCCGGGGAGCACACATAATACTGTGTCCCCAGCACTTGAACGCCTATTCTAAACCACAGTGCGGGTTTAAAGCTGCTGGCGCCAAACCTATAAACTGTACCATGGAGGTAATGGCACAAGACCATGTTCCCCCACAGGTAGCATATATAGGAGGTGGGAAATATAGTTTCACCACAGGTGTGCCCCACTACCAGCATGGACAGCATAGCTGGTGTCCGGTAAGTGACAGCAGTTTCTGCTTTAAACCCGAGGCAGAAGTTCAAGTGGCCCAGGAATGAATTGTCCCCATTCCTGAACCCTCCACTGTTCACCTCACTGTAAAAGAAAATTTCACCAACCTGCAAAAGTATGTAGTGCATTTCGACTACGAAATCCCCCCTCTCCCAGAACACCTTACCAAAATACTCCAGTAATAGTCTCACAGAAACATTTCTACACTTTGGAGCAGAAGACGGTAGAGATAGGGGCCAAGATATTGGACATTGTAGTTCCACCCTGGTGGAACATTTTTGAAAACATAGCGGTCCCTTCGTGGATTAGAATGGCTTCCCACATCCTTGTGGCTTGCCAGCTGGGAATAGTATTGTACCTAGTGTGCACTCAGTGCAAGGGAAAAGGCCAAATACTAGAATTCCGAAACCAAAGGAACTGGAAGGAACATTATGTTAAGGTGGAGGGAGATACACCTGTTTGAATTTTCTTTTGTGTGTTTCTGAATAAAGATTGTTTTTTCTTTTGCTTTTGTTATTTTTAATAAAGACTTTTCGATTTGTAATTTTTAATATAGATGTATGTGTACCAAGTGGTGCAGGGGTTATGGACCCCCTCCATGCTTGGATGTGTGTAAATGCCTGTATTCTGTCTATGTATGCTTATGTGCACTACATTTTTACAGAATGGGAAATGCATGTGTCGTGGGATCATAGATAGGTAATTACAGGGGAAGATTGACTATGGAGGGTTGGGAATTCTGCTCACCTTGTCAGGATGATACTTAAAGCAAGTTTAGTATCAACAGGGGGGAGTGTAGGGTCTCAAAATTTCCACATTCCCTGAAATTTATGGATAAAGGGACCCTGCATGGACAAGTTATTAAAAAGGGTACCCAAAATGGCTTCTGAAACCTCGTGACCAAAACATACAGGATTTTAAAAGCAAGGCCCTGCAAAAGGCAGGCCCTTTCAAAACCTGAAACGAAACCTAACATGCATGGATCTGTGAAAGACTTTGTGAAGCCAGACAGCTAGGTAAACACAGAATATGCATTCTTCATCTTGGAACAGATCAAGTCAGGATGGACCTAATCTAGAGGCCATTAACTTTTTGCATAAATAATCGGTAACAGCTCAACGCGGCCACCAAGCCAGGAAAAGACGATTACATTTCATAAATAACAAACAGCCAGGATATTGAAGCCATTAAACCAGGAGACAACCACCCCAAAAGCCGTTAAAGTGGATGACTGTAATCACTTTAGACGAGCCCGCCAAAATTTAGACAAAGAACTGACCTGATTTGGCGCACAGATAAGGGGTGACGAACCGGCTATAATTGTAGGCGCGCCGGCAGCCAAGCTCTCTCTTGCCTCTCGCTCTTGCCTCATGCCTCGTCGCGGGCTCTCTTCTCCCTCCCCGCGCTGCTCGACACCGAGGACGCCCATTACTACACCGGGGGCCAAACGCGGGAGGAGAACGGGACCCGAATCGAATGCACACAGGACACACGGGGCCACAAACGGGCAGACGAGATGAGATGAACGGCAAAACCGATAAAGCAGAGAAGGGCAGAGGAGACGAGATGAATGGCAAAACTGATAAGGCAGAGAAGGGCAGCGATAAAGAAGCGTCGGTGACGAGCAGGTCCACACACCGGCCTAGTTATAAGTTGGCGTTTGAAGCATGGGTAGAAAAATCAAAGTGACAATATAAACCGCCAACCAAGCCCCAACCGCAACAAAACCGTCGGCGACCAAACCACCACCAGAAGAACAACTATTCCTGCAAGGTGAAGTACCCAACAAAAGACTTTACTCCCTATTCTCTAACGGAGGAAAAGGAGGGTATTTTGCACAGACGATTCCATCGCCGCGCCCTGTGACCACGTGATGACGGCAGGCCCGAAAGGACAACAAGAGCGAACCTGAAGACCACAACCAGCTTGTTCAATAGGTTTTGAATTGTCAAGGAAACCCCATTGGTGAGCATAAATCCCTGGCCCCTCATAGCTTAATCTACTTAGGTATTGGGGGTGGGACAAGGGTAGGGGGATTTTTAATGTGTTTGTTCCCTCGATGTGCTGTGTGTTTCCCATTCCCAAATAAGTGTAATTTTATATGCCTGCAATTATCCTAGTAATTCTCAGTGTTGTGATTTTATTGTGCCTTTAATAAAAATTATGGTTTTTCTTGTACCAAACCAGTTGTCTACTCTTTTTCTGTATCACCGCCTGTACCTAAGTCCGGTGCCTAGAACCCAGGGGTGTGGGAGCGATTCAAACTGCTCAGAGACAGTCAGGGGCAGAGCTGACTGGGCACACGCCACCCCCTACACCACCGCTGAGGAGGCTGCTCTGGAGATCATAGGAGGTGCTGAGGATCTGGAAGTGGGGGACGGTCAGATGGGCGTAGTAAAGTGGGATGTGCGTAATAGTAAATTTGCAGCCTTCTCAGTTACATTGCATGAGTGACTGATATGACATCTGATGTTCATACAGATTGAGTTCTGATCATCTGCACAATTCGATGTGCCTGCTGCATTAATATCACATGTCTAACTCATGCCTTTACTCTCCCAAAGGACCACCGAGAGCCCCCCTCCCCACTGTCCAGGAGGAAGAGCAGGAAGGCTCCTCAAAGGAAGCTGCAACCTCAGAGGGCGCAGCGTCAGCAGAATTAAGCGCACCCTGCACCAGTGCAGATACCCACACCTCGGTGGGTCCCATGCAAGGTAGATTATTGTTGTCACCTGGTGTATCACAGCTCACAAGTGAGTATCAGCAGATGGTGGAGACAGGGACAGCAGTGGAGTGTCCTCATCGAAGGCCGCAGGGTGCTCTTAGTTCTGCTCAGCTGCATGTGGACTCTGTGCCTCTGGGGCCATCCAGAAAGAGTGCAGTGTTGGAACTTCAGCAACAAGTGCAGGAGTCTCTGACAGGTTTGCATCCACGGTAACTGTGAGTGTGCTGAGAATGGAGGAGACAATCTCAAACATGAGCACTGCCATGGTGGAGGCAATGGCGCATGAACGTGCCACCATGGAGAGGGTGGCAACCTCCTTGGAGGACATAAGTTGCCAGACTCAACAGAGCATGGTGACTCTTCTAAATAGATGGTCTGTAATGGAGGATGGGCAGCTATTGTGGAGAGACACCAGAGGTTCATGGACGCCCCCATTATGAGGACTGTCAGTACAGAGATGGGTTATCATGGCCCCACTGATGTGCAGCAAAGTGCTCTCCAACTACTTGCTAGCACTGAAGTGTGGGTGACCCATGAGAGGGATGCTGGTGGTTGACAACAAGGAGGTGTGGGCTCCTCTCCAAGTGCTCACATGACCATGCCACTGCGCAGCCCTCGATCAGAGCCCCAGATTCCTCACCCAACTGAGATGGCCGTCTCAGCCCCTGCACAGCCTCAGGAGGGGCAGGCTGTTGCCGAGCCCTCCCAGGCTCCCAAACCCAGAGGACGCCCGCTGAAGGTGTTGAAGCAGTAGCAGCATGAAAGTGAGCAAGGTGCCTCCACATCTGCTGAAGCCACAGGGGAAGCACCACGTAGAAGCATGCATAAGAGAACATTAACACACAAATAGTCAAAAGGGTAGTCACTTGGGTGTTTTCATGTAATACTAATTGAAGATTATCATAAACATTTCAATTGTAATAAAGAAATGTGATAGCAAACATTCAAAGAGTTGGCCTATGTGTGCCCAGAAATGAAAGTGTCACAGTGAGGTGTCAGGGCATCTTTCATCTGTAATGATGGTGGTGAGAGTGATAGGAACCCACAGTTTATTGTGGAGATGGTGTATGGTGTGTTAAGAAGGTGGCAGCCACATGTGTTTGCTTCATTAACTGAAATGAATCTGGTATGGATTAGTGCATCCCTTGCATCACAGGCAGCAATGTGCTCAGGTGCTGGTGGAACTAGCGCATCCACCTCCGCAAGGTCTTCCTCCTTCTCCTCTGAGGAGAAGGCTGTGTGCTGAGCCACTTGTTCCTCAGACAGTGGTAAGCCACGCTGCTGTGCGATGTTGTGCAGTGCACAGTAGACCATGATGATTCTGGAGACCCTGGCTGGTGAGTACTGTAGGGCTCCACCTGATCTGTCGAGGCATCGTTAGCCACGTCTTCAGGGGATAGACCTTGTCTCCAAGCAGCCATCCGGAAAGTTGGGTTGGCGGATTGAACAGCTGAGGCACAGTAGACTGTTGCACGATGAATGAGTCGTGGCAACTGCCAGGGAACTTGGTGCAAACATGCATAATGTTCTTCCTGCGGCTACACACCAACTGGACGTTAAGGGAGTGGAAGCCCTTGCGGTTGACAAATACAGCTGGGTTGTGATGGGGTGCCCTAATGGCCACATGTGTGCAGTCTACGACGCCCTGCACCCTTGGCAAGCCTGCCATATTTACAAGACAACCGCACGTGCGTTACACTTGCTTCATCCGTGGAGAAGTGGATGTAATTGTGCGCCTTTGCAAAGAGGGCATCGGTAACCTGCATGATGCAAGTGTGGGCGGCCAACTGGGAGATGCCGCTGATGTCTGCTGATGATCCCTGGAAGGACCCTGAAGCAAAAAAATTGAGGGCGATGGTGACATTGACAGCCACTGGTAAGGAGTGTCCACCCACTCCTCTGGGCTCCAGGTGTTGGTGCAGCATTGAGCAGATGTCAGCGACTACCTCTCGCGAAAGTCTCAGCCTCCTTTGGCACTGCTGCTCACTCATATTGAGAAAGCTCATCCTCGGCCTGTAAACCCTGTGTTGGGGTTATCTCCTGTGGCGAAGTGCAGCCCTGCGCTGATGCCCTCTACCCTGTGCAGCATCAGGTGGGTGAGGAGGAGGTTGGCGCTCCTGTTGTTGCTGCTGCTGTTGTGCCTGGTCCTGCTGCCGCGGCTGCTCTTCCTCCGAATCTGAGGACCAGGATGACAGGGTATAAATGGTTCCCATTCTGCTGGTGTATAATTCAGTTGAGGACTAAGCGTGGGCAGAGGGTTTTCCAGTGCATATGGATCTCAGCTTCACCACTTACAAGATCAGTAGGCCTGCAAAAAGTGTTCCAACACCTGAAAAAACAAAGTTCTGTCATCTGAAAGTCAGCCATAGTACAGGTCCACTTTTAAGCTGCAGGTGCAGCTGTCAAGAATTCGCCAGTTGCTGTACCCGACACATTCAGCTGGTGTGTTTTGCGAACGGTGTGGAACATGCTGAAAATGTCCTAAAATGGGAAGAGCCTGCTAAAATTGGATTATGTAGGCAGTTAACAAGCTGTTAACTGCCTTAAGTACCTCTCCCGTCGCTTGGTGGTGGGTCTGATCGGAACTCCCAGACCCGACACTTGGCAAAGTTGCATGGAGGCGGGTTGACGGCGGGTTCGGAACTCGCTTCAATCAAAAGGAATTTAAACTCTGACCCACCTCCAAACCTGCCCTCTGAGCGCTGGCAAAATCGCAGCCTGAGTGTCTCCACTTCCACCACTTCCTTTGGCAGCAAGTTACAGGTCATCACCATGCGCTGTGTAAAAAAGTTTTTCCTCACATCCCCCCTGTATCTCTTGCCCAAAACTTTAAATCTGTGTCCCCTAGTCCTTGTACCATCAATTAATGGGAACAGCCTTTCCCCGTCTAGCCTATCCAAACCTGCCATAATCTTGTACACCTCTATCAAATCACCCCTCAACCTCCTTTGCTCTAATGAAAACAAATTCAGCTTCTCCAACCTGTCCTTGTAGCTAAGATCCCCCATCCCCGGAACCATTCTGGTAAATCTCCTCTGCACCCTCTCAAGGGCCTTCACATCCTTCCTAAAGTGTGGTGATCAGAACTGGACGTAATGCTCCAGTTGTGGCCTAACCAGCGCTTTATAAAGATTCAGCATAACTTCTCTACTTTTGTACTCAATACCTCTATTTATGACGCCCAAGATCCCATATGCTTTGCTAACCACTCTCTCAATATGTCCTGCCACCTTCAGGGACCTATGCACATTAACTCCCAGGTCCCTCTGTCCCTGCACACTCTTTAAAACTGTGCCATTAAGTGTATATTGCCTCTCCCTGTTCCTTCTGCCAAAATGAATCACCTCACACTTCTCTGTATTAAATTCCATTTGCCACTTGTCTGCCCATTCTGCTAGCCTTTCTATTGCCTGTTGCAGCCGATTGATATCATCATCACTGTTTGCCACACCCCCAAGTTTGGTGTCATCGGCAAATTTAGAAATTCTACTCTCTATTCCAATATCCAGGTCATTTATATATATCAAAAAAAGCAGTGGCCCCAGCACTGACCCTTGGGGAACACCACTGTCTACCATTCTCCAGTCTGAAAAACAGCCATTTACCACAACTCGCTGTTTTCTGCCCTTAAGCCAATTTCTTATCCAAGCTGCCACTGACCCATCTAGTCCATGAGCCTCAATTTTGTTAACCATCCTTCTATGTGGTACTTTGTCAAACGCTTTTCAAAAATCCATGCAGACAACATCCATTGCATTCCCTTCATCAATTCTCTGTTACTTCATTAAAAAATTCAATTAGATTAGTCAAACACGATCTTCCTTTTACAAACCCGTGTTGGCTCTTCTTAATTAGCTTAAACCTCTCCAAATGCCCATTAATTTTTTCCTTGATTATTGTTTCTAAAACTTTACCCACCACTGATGTTAAACTGACCGGCCTGTAGTTACTAGGATTGTCCTTACACCCTTTCTTGAACAATGGTGTCACATTTGCCACTTTTCAATCCTCAGGCACCTCCTCCGCATCTAGGGAACATTGGAAAATTATGGCAAGCCCTTCCGCTATCGCCTCCCTCAATTCCCTTAGCAACCTGGGATGCAAGCCATCTGGACCAGGAGACTTGTCCACTCTAAGCATACCCAGCCTTTCCAATACATCCAACCCATCAATTTTCACTCCTTCCATTGCTTCTGCCTTTTCCACTTCTACTGATATTTTGTCAGCATCCACCTCCTCAGTAAACACCGATACAAAGTACTCATTGAGTACTCTAGCCTTGCCCTGTGCCTCTAAGCATATATCACCTTCTTTGTCCCTAAGAGGCCCCACCCCGCCTCTTACTACCCGCTTACGGTTTACATGCCGGTTTCATGCTGTTTTCAAGATGGCTCCTGTGCTGGCAGCTCCCTAGGGAGCTCCTTTGCCATCCTTGGCCATCCGTTGCCATCCTTTGCTCTTTTCACCCCCAGTCTCCTCTCTTCTGCTGTTTAAGTTCCCCTGGCTCTAATAGTGGGTGCATTTTATCCCTAACTGCAAGTTCAAGCTGCAAGGTTAAAGTTACCTGAGCCCACGGCCCATCCGCCGACCATGCCTGTTCTTTGTTGTCAGTGAGCACTGGCTCCTCACTTAAACTTAGCTCCCAAATTCCCAGACCTCTCTGCCGTCAAGACTACGCTTCTCCACTAGACTAGTGATCTAGTGACTAGAGGATCGTGAGTGGAGCTCGCGGCCAGGGATCACGAGAATATCAGTGCTAATTTAATCATGTGAGACACAACATCTTTCATTTCCGAGGCCGGGACCCAGGAGCGAGGACAAGCCCAGCAGTGAGGTCAAGGCCCAGGAGTGGCGCAGCATGGACCTGCAGTGGGGTCGGGGCCCAGGGAAGGTGTGGAACGGGCCAACAGCGAGGTCGGGAGGACCACAATGCATCCTACGAAGCCCAGGCAGAGAGGACCTGTGGGAAGGAGGGAGGAGGACAGTAGCAGTATGTTTGTGTGTGTGTGTGCTAGGCCGTTGTAGCAGAGCCTGGTCTCCAATCGTCTTGGATCCCCTTGCCATTGGACCAAGACCTTGCTCTGTCAAGCCTGTGTGGTAGCTGGTGTGCAACGGCCACCCCACATAAAAAGAATTCACGCACAGGCATCTTCCACCCTTTAAAATGAAGTCCGGGACCTGGAACGTCAGGACCCTCATGGAAAATCTCAACAGTGACTGACCGGAACGTCGTACTGCTATCGTTGCCCGGGAGCTCAGACATTTCGACATTGACATCACCGCCCTAAGTGAGACCCGGCGGGCAGGGGAAGGCCAACTCAAGGAGCAAGGCGGTGGTTACACCTTCTTCTGGAAAGGCAAACATGAAGAAGAACGCCGCCTCCATGGGGTAGGATTCACCATAAAAAATGAACTAGTTGGGCATCTCAGAGACACTCCTAGCAGTATAAACGAGCGCCTCATGACTCTTCGGCTCACCCTAGCCCAGAACCAGTGCGCTACAGTCATCAGTGTGTACGCCCCAACACTGGAAGCCACAGACGAGACCAAAGAGGAATTCAACTCCAGCCTCGAACAATCTCTGTCCCAAGTCCCAACGGGCGACAAGCTGATCCTCCTTGGCGACTTTGACGCCAGAGTTGGAAAGGACACAGACCCCTGGGGAGGTGTGATCAGCAGAGAGAGGGTAGGGAAAGCCAACTCTAATGGTACCCTCCTCCTTTCGAAATGCTTAGAACATGGCCTTGTCATAAAATAGAATCATAGAAACATAGAAGATAGGAACAGGAGTAGGCCATTCGGCCCCTCAAGCCTGCTCCACCATTCAATGAGATCATGGCTGATCATCCAAATTCAGTACCCTTTCCCTGCCTTCTCCCCATATCCCTTCATCCCTTTAGCCTTAAGAAATATATCTAACTCCGTCTTGAATATATTTAATGAATTGGCCTCAGCTGCCTTCTGTGGTTCACAGGTTCACCACTCTTTGGGTGAAGAAATTCCTCCTCATCTCTGTCCTAAATGGCTTACCCCTTATCCTTAGACTGTGACCCCTGGTTCTGGACTCCCCGGCCATCGGGAACATCCTTCCTGCATCAAGTCTGTCTAGTCCTGTTAGAATGTTATAAGTTTCAATGAGATCCCCTCTCATTCTTCTAAACTCCAGCGAGTACAAGCCCAATCGACCCAATCTCTCTTTATACGTCATTCCTGCTATCCCAGGTATCAGTCTGGTGAATCTTCATTGCACTCCCTCCATGGCAAGAACATCCTTCCTCAGATAAGGCGACCAAAACTGCACACAATACTCAAGATGTGGTCTCACCAAAGCCCTGTACAACTGCAGCAAGACATCCTTGTTCCTGTACTCGAACCCTCTCGCTATGAAGGCCAACATACCATTTGCCTTCTTAACCACCTGCTGCACCTGCATGCTTACCTTCAGCGACTGGTGCACAAGGCCACCCAGGTCTCGTTGCACTTCCCCTTCTCCCAATCTATTGTCATTCTGATAATAATCTGCCTTCCTGTTTTTGCCACCAAAGTGGATAACCTCACATTCATCCACATTATACTGCATCTGCCATGCATCTGTCCAATAACCCAACCTGTCCAAATCATACTGGAGTATCTCGGCATCCTCCTCACAGCACACACGCCCACCCAGCTTTGTGTCATCTGCAAACTTGGAGATATTACATCTAGTTCCCTCGTCTAGATCATTAGTATATATTGTGAATAGCTGGGGTCCTAGGACCATTCCCTGCGGTACCCCACTAGTCACTGCCCGCCACTCGAAAAAGACCCGTTTATTCCAACTCTTTGTTTCCTGTCTGCCAACCAGTTCTCTATCCAACTCAGTACCTTGCCCCCAATCCCATGTGCCTTAACTTTACGCACTAATCTCTTATGCGGGACCTTATCAAAAGCCTTCTGAAAGTCCAAATGCACCACATCCACTGGTTCTCCCTTATTTATTCCACCAGTTACATCCTCAAAAAATTCCAGTAGATTAGTCAAGCATAATTTACCTTTTGTAAATCCAGGTTGACTTTGTCCGATCCTGTCACTGTTTTCCAACTGCTCTGCTATTACATTTTTATAATGGACTCTGCGTTTTTCCCCATTCCCGATGTCAGGCTTACTGGTCTACAATTCCCTGTTTTCTCTCTACCACCTTTTTTGAATAGTGGGGTAACATTAGTTACACTCCAACCCATGGGAACTGTTCTGGAGTCTATAGAATTTTGGAACATGACCAGCAATGCAGCTATTATTTCTAGGGCCACTTCCTTAAGTACCCTGGGATGTAGATTATCAGGCCCTGGGGATTTATCGGCCTTCAATCCCGTCAATTTCCTTAACACCATTTCCCTACAAATACTGATTTCTTTCAGTTCCTCCCTCTCATTAGACCCTATGTTCCCCGACATCTCTGAGAGGTTATTTGTGCCCTACTTTGTGAAGACAGAACCAATGTATGTATTTAATTGGTCTGCCATGTCTTTGTTCCCCATTATAAATTCCCCTGATTCTGACTGCAAGGGACCTACGCTTGACTTCACCAATCTTTTTCTCTTCACATATCTATAGAAGCTTTAACAGTCAGTTTTTATGTTCTCTGCAAGCGTACTCTCATACTCTATTTTCCCCCTCTTAATTAATCCCTTTGTCCTCCTTTGTTGAATCCTTAAGTGTTCCCAATCCTCAGGTTTGCTGCTTTTTCTGGCCAATTTATATGTGCTCCCCTTGGATCTTTTGCTATCCCTAATTTCCCTTGTTAGCCATGGTTGATTCACCGTTTTTGTTTTATTTTTATGCCAAACAGGGATGAACAAATTCTGTAGTTCATCCATGCGATCTTTAAATGTTTGCCGTTGCCTATCCACCGTCAACCCTTTGAGTAACATTCCCCAATCAATCCTACCCAACTCGCGCCTCATACCATCGTAGTTTCCTTTATTTAAATTCAGGACCCTAGTCTCTGAGTCAAATACTTCACTCTCCATCTTAATGAAGAGTTCTATCATATTACGATCGCTCCACCCCCAAGGTGCCTCGCACAACAAGATTGCTACTTATTCCTTTCTCATTACATAATACCCAGTCTAAGATGGCCTGATCTCTAGTTGGTTCCTCAACATATTGGTCCAGGGAACCATCCCGTAAACACTCCAGGAATTCCTCCTCCACAGTATTGTTACTAATTTGGTTAGCCCAATCTATATGTAGATTAAAGTCACCCATGATAACAGCTGTGCCCTTATTGCACGCGTCTCTAATTTCCCATTTAATGCCATCCCCAACCTTTGCATTACTGTTTCGGGGTCTGTATACAACTCCCACTAACGTTTTCTGTCCCTTGGTAATTCTCAGCTCTACCCATACAGATTCTACATCATCAGAGCTAATATCCTTCCTTACTATTGTGTTAATCCCCTCTTTAACCAGCAATGCTACCCCACCTCATTTTCCTTTTTGCCTGTCTTTCCTGAATATTGAATACCCCTGGATGTTGATTTCACAGCCCTGGTCACCCTGGAGCCATGTTTCTGTAATCCCAATCATATCATATCCATTTACATCTATTTGTGCAGATAATTCATCTACCTTATTACGAGTGCTCCTCGCATTAAGACACAATGCCTTTAGGTTTGTTTTTTAACACTCTTAGGCCTATTAGAATTATTATTTACTGTGGCAATGTTTGATTTAAACCCTTGATTACTCTGACTGCCACTTTTGCTTTTCTCCTTTCTGTCTTTTGCTTCTATCCTTGTTTTCCTTTCCTCTGTCTCCCTGCACAGGTTCACAACCCCCTGCCATTTTAGTTTAAACCCTCCCCCACAGGACTAGCAAACACTCCCCCTAGGACCTCAGTCCCAGTCCTGCCCAGGTGCAAACCGTCCGTTTTGTACTGGTCCCACTTCCCCCAGAACCGGTTCCAATGTCCCATGAATTTGAATCCCTCCCCCTTGCACCATTCCTCTAGCCACGTATTCATCTGAAATATCCTTCTATTTCTACTCTGACTAGCATGTGGCACTGGTAGCAATCCTGAGATTACTACCTTTGAGGTCCTATTTTTTAATTTACCTCCTAACTCCCTATATTCAGCTTTTAGGACCTCATCCCATTTTTTATCTATATCGTTGGTGCCTATATGCACCACGACAACTGGCTGTTCACCCTCCCCTTTCAAAATGCTCTTTAGCTGCTCCGAGACATCCTTGACCCTTGCACCAGGGAGGCAACATACCATCCTGGAGTCTCGTTTGTGGCCGCAGATACGCCTATCTATTCCTCTTACAATAGAATCCCCTTTCACTATAGCTCTCCAACACTTTTTCCTCCCGTCCTGTGCAGCAGAACCAAACACAGTGCCAGGAAGTTGGCTGCTTGCTGTTTTCCTCTGATAAGCCATCTCCCTCGCCAATATCCAAAGCGATATATCTGTTTGAGAGGGGGATGGCCACAGGGGACCCCTGCACTACCTGCCTGCGCCTACTACTCTGCCTGGTGGTCACCCAGTCTCTTCCTGCCTGTGCATCCTTTATCTGTGGTGTGTCCAACCCCCTAAATGTGCTATGCATGACGTTCTCAGCATCGCGAATGCTCTGGTATGCATCCATTTGCAGCTCCAGCGCCGGAATGTGGTCTGCCAGTAGCTGCAGCTGGATACACTTCCCGCACAAATGGTCGTCAGGGACACAGGAAGTGGCCCTGATTTCCCACATAGTGCAGGAGGAGCATACCACAGCACCGAGCTGTCCTGCCATGACTTACCCTTTAATTAATTCAAATTAAATTAAATCAAATCAATCCCGCCAATTACACTACAATTAAATGTTATACTCAAGGGCCCTTGTTTAACAGCAGTCCCCGCTACACAACAGAGACCTAGAAACTATAAACCACAAAAATTAAGTTTGGCAAAAATGAGAAAGAGAGAAATACTCACCAACCAATCACTTAGCTGCTTTCTGGTGATGTCTCACTTCGATTACTTTTTACTTCTCTCTCACGCTCTCGGAGCTCTGAGATTGGTAAGCCTACCTGTGCCTCGGTCTTGCCTTTTATCGCCGCCGCTCCTCCCAGGTCCGCACTGCCGCTGCCGCTGTTGCTGCTGTGGGGCCTACCTGCGCCTCGGGCTCGCCTTTTATCGCCACCGCCGCTCCTCCCAGGTCTGCACTGCCACTGCTGATGCTGTGGGGCCTACCTATGCCTCGGGCTCGCCTTTTATCACCGCTGCCGCTCCTCCCACATCCGCACTGCCGCTGCTGCTGCTGTGGGGCCTACCTGTGCCTCGGGCTCACCTTTTATCACCGCCGCCGCTCCTCCCAGGTCCGCACTGCCGCTGCTGCTACCAACACCTTGTTCCATCAGAGAGACAAGTACGAGGCATTACGGCAGCACCCTCACTCCAAGCAAAGCACTGGTATCTGCTGGACTATGTCATCGTCTGAGCGAGGGACCCCAAGGGCGTCCGCATCACCCACGCCATGACAGGAGCTGACGACTGCTGGACAGACCACCGCCTAATCCGCTCTGTCATCTCCATCAATGTAGCCCCAAAATAGCGGCGGCAACAGAAACAATGCCGCAGGAAAATTAACGTTGGAGCACTCAAAGACCCCACTAAGGAAGCTCTATTCAGCCTACGCCTCACAAACAACCTGACGACTCCCAGTGATGCAGAGACACAGAGTGCCCACAGCGCCTGGTCAGCAATCAAGGCCTCCATAATCAGCACCTGTGAAGAGACGCTCGGTCACTCGACCAGGAAACACCAAGACTGGTTCGATGAGAACGACCAGGAGATCCAGGAGCTAATAAGCCACAAGCGCAAGGCATTCCTGATCTGGAAACAGCAACAGAACTCGAGAGAAAGAAAGCAGCTCTACAGAAGCCTGAAGGCCAAGGTCCAACAAAAAATTTGCGACCTAAAGAACAGATGGTGGGTGGAGAAAGTGCAGGAGATCCAGCAGCTAGCCGACAACCATGACATGCGTGGATTCTTTAGCGCAGTCAAGACCATCTACTGCCCAAGCACCCAAGGTCTTACCCCACTGTGGGCCAAGAACAGAGAGGTACTCATCAAGGACAGAGAGGCAGTCAGTGCCCGCTGGAAGGAACACTTCGAAGATCTCCTTAACTGCGACTTTGTCTTCGACGCGAGTGTCCTCAACTTCATCCCACAGCATGCTACCTGCCACCATCTCAGCACAACCCCAGCCCAGCATGAGGTTGAAAAGGCCATCCGACAACTGAAGAACAACAAGGCCTCAGGAGCAGATGGAATCCCCGCCGAGGCACTAAAGCATGGTGGAGAAGCACTACTGGCGTGAATTCATGAACTCATTTCTCTTATCTGGAAGGAGGAGAGCATGCCAGGGGATCTCAGAGATGCCATAATTGTGACCATCATCAAGAAAGGTGACAAGTCCGATTGCGGTAATTAAAGAGGAGTTTCCCTGCTGTCTGCCACAGGGAAAGTCATCGCAAGAATCCTCCTCAATCGCCTTCTCTCAGAGTCGCAATGCGGATTCTGCCCACTAAGGGGCACAATGGACATGATCTGCACTGCACATCAATTACAAGAGAAATGCAGGGAACAGCACCAACCGCTGTACATGGCCTTCTTTGATCTCACAAAGGCCTTCGACAATGTCAGCCGTAATGGATTAGGGAGTGTCCTCCTCAAATTTGGCTGCCCTCAAAGGTTTGTCACCATCCTCCGCCTGCGTCATGACGACATGCAAGCCATGATCCTGACCAATGGTTCCACCACAGACCCAATTCACGTACGAACTGGGGTCAAGCAAGGCTGTGTCATCGCACCAACGCGCTTCTCGATCTTCCTTGCTGCAATGCTTCATCTCACCCTCAGTAAGCTCCCCACTGGAGTGGAGCTAATTTACAGAACAAACGGGAAACTTCAACCTCTGACATGAATCTTGTCATTCATGTGGAAATGCCTTATGGAATGATACTGGGCGGCCTGCTGGTGGCACTCTCCTGGGAGAGTATAAATACTCGGGCATGGGCCCAGCTTGCTCAGGACATTCTTTAACAGGAACTAGTGAAGGACACTACTAGAACTCCATGTTGAAGAACAGTTGATTAAAGCCTTGCTTATTACTCAGACCAAGTGCCTAGTAGTATTTTTACGTCAATTTAATCAACTGCAACCCGCTCCACGCTCTGAGTGATTTGGGAACAGAGAGCTACGATTCAAACTGTAGAAGGGAACTCAGACATAATAATCAATCCATCATGGAGAAACTACTCAGACCTGCCCGTCTCGACCTGGACCCGAATTCACTTACAGCTGCTAAGGTATGGAAACACTGGTATCATACCTTCAGCAACTTTCTCGAGGAGTATGGTGAGAATGTTCCTAATAAGTTACGAATGCTTGCCAATTGTGTATCCCCTCATGTGTTTGACTATATTGAAGACTGTGTAGACTATGACTCCGCTATCCAAACACTACAACAACTATATGTTAAGGTGCCAAACAAAATTTTTGCTCGGCACCTCCTGGCTACAACTCAACAACAACCCGGGGTATCACTTGATGAATTACTTCAAGAGCTTTGCAGGCTCAGCAAAGATTGTAACCTTAAAGCTGTCTCAGCTGAGCAGTACCGAGAGGAATTAATTCGTGACTCTTTTATTAATGGAATTGCTTCATCCCTCATATGCCAGTATCTGTTGGAAAATAAAACCCTCAGGTTACAAGCTGCCTATAACCAGGCATATTCTCTGGACTTAGCTCAAAAAAAATTCAGATGCCTATTTTTTACCATATGCATGAACTGCTGCTATCACTTTTAGTGACTCCCCCGGTAAGCCTCAGGCAGAAGCCCTCACTGATGATGACCCTACCCTATCGGCATCTTGGCAATCTAAAAAGAAGTGTTTCTTCTGTGGAGGTGCATTCCATTATAGGAAATTTTGTCCTGCTTGTAATCTAACCTGCAATCATTGCAGTAAGAAAGGTCACTTTTCTAAAGTATGCCGGTCAAGAGCCTCTACTAGTGTTGCAGCTGCTATCGGTAAAACTGCTCCTCCCCCAAGAGCCACTACTAGTGTTACAGCTTTTATTCCCGAAAGCCTGTCCCATGCAGCCACGAGGGTTTTGGTAAATGGACACATTTTGAGTGCATTAATCGACTCATGTAGCTCTGACAGATTCATCAGTGAGTGGGCTGGCAGTAAGTTAAAACTGTGTAATTACCCCTCGGACAGGGAAATTGCAATGGCTCTGACGACACAGACCATCAACTCTTTTGGCTTTTGTCTTGTCAACTTGATTCTCAATGGCCGCACTTATTTCTCCACCCAGCTCGGGGTGCTCAAAAACCTATGCACTGATGTGCTCCTGGGACAGGATTTCCAGAAACAACACAAATGACTCACTTTCGAGTTTGGAGGGTCAAAGCCGGAGCTTACTATTTCCAAAGCACTGTTTTGTGCGCTTTCGGCGGCTTCGCTCGACAAACCCTCCTTGTTAGATAATCTTTCCCCCCGATGTAAGCCCGTAGTCACTAAATCACGATGTTTCAGCCAAAATGATCTATCCTTTATCGTGGCAGAAATCTCTCGCCTTCTAGCTGACGGTATCATTGAGCCATGTTCATCTTCCTGTCGGGCTCAAGTCGTCTTTGTTAAAAATCCTCTGAAGCAACACAAGAAGCATCTTTGCATCGATTACTCGCAAACTATTAACCAGTATACCGACCTGGATGCCTACCCACTACCACGCATCGATGACATGGTCAATAACCTTGCCAACTATAGGGTATTTTCAACTTTTGACTTAAAGAGCGCATACCATCAAGTATCATTAAAGGACTCTGACAAAAAGTATACGGCCTTTGAGGCCAATGGTCTGCTTTATCAGTTTTGCCGCCTTCCATTTGGGGTCACCAATGGGGTGGCTGGCTTTCAACGGGCAATGGACAGCCTAGTCAAACAGGAGAACTTAATGGATACTTTTCCATATCTGGATAATATCACCATTGCTGGTCATGACCAGAAGGAGCATGATGCCAACCTCCAGAAAGTTCTTGACGTTCTCCGTCATCGCAACTTAACCTTAAATGAGTCCAAATCTGTGAAATCAGTACCATCAGTCAACATCCTTGGCTACTGGGTGGGCAATGGTGTCATCAAACCTGATCCGGAGCGACTTCGTCCGCTTCAGGAGCTCCCTCCTCCTACGAATCTCGGCTCTCTTCGTCGGGCCCTCGGCATGTTTGCCTATTATGCGAAGTGGATACCCCACTTTTCCGACAAGATCCAGCCCCTGCTTCACGCGAAGTCATTTCCATTGGAGGTGAGGGCTATTTCAGCTTCTGACCTCCTCAAGCAACAATTGGAAAAAGCCATGCTTCATTCCATCGATGAAAATCTCGCTTTCGTGGTCGAGTGTGATGCATCTGAGGTGGCGATCTCAGTTAGCTTGAATCAAGGTGGTCGACCCGTTGCATTTCTGTCCAGAACTTTGCAGGGTAGCGAGCTCCATTATCCTCCTGTCGAGAAGGAGGCTACGGCCATCATCGAAGCAGTACGTAAATGGAGTCATTTTCTTGCTTGTCGCCATTTCACGCTCATAAATGATCAGCACTCTGTGGCCTTTATGCTGGATAACCGGAAACGCACTAAGATCAAGGATAACAAAATACAGCTCTGGAGGATGGAATTGGTCGCCTTTGGCTACACCATACATTATCGACCCGGCAAAGAGTATGTGGCCCCAGATACCCTCACACGTCCATGTCAACTTTAACTCTTATGGATCTTCACACTGACTTGTGCCACCCTGGCGTTACCCGTATGTTGCACCTTGTGCGATCTAAAAATCTCCCATTTTCTATGGAAGACGTGAAAAGAACATGCTCCACTTGTAGAATTTGCGCAGAATTAAATTCGCAATTCTTCCGTCCATCGGATGGCTCGCTCATCCACGCTACACAGCCTATGCAGTGACTCAGCATTGACTTTAATGGGCCATTGCCTTCCTCAACACGAAACACCTACTTGCTTACTATGGTGGACGATTAGTCACGCTTTCCCTTTGCTTTCCCCTGTCTCAGTATGCTTACTTCCACAGTGATCAAATGCCTCGATCAAGTCTTTTCCCTTTACGGTATGGCCAATTTCATCCACCCTGATTGGGGTCCCTCCTTCATGTCAAGCGAACTCAAAAGTTATCTTTCCCAATGGGGAATCACCACAAGTAAAACGACACTGTATCATCCTATTGGAAACGGACAGGTTGAGAGATACAACGCCATTGTTTGGAATGCTGTTCGTCTTGCACTGAGGTCACACAACCTATCAGACCAGCAGTGGGAAACTATGCTCCCTGATGCATTGCATTCCATCAGGTCTCTTCTTTCTACTTCCACCAACACTACTCCTCACGAACGATTCTTCGGGTTCCAGCATCGCCCCACTCATGGGACGTCCCTACCATCATGGTTGGCAGCTCCTGGCCCCATGCTGCTCCAAAGATTTGTCCGATCCTCTAAGATTGATCCCCTCATCAATGAAGTGGAACTGACGGATGTGAATCAGATCTACATGCACGTGCGGTACCCTGATGGCCAGGAATCCACAGTGTCACTTCGGGATCTGGCTCCCTGCCCAACCGGTCCCACAGACCCAATCGATAGTGGGATCCATATTAATGATGCCGATACCCTGCGCTCCTCTGAGGATGACGCCCTACCCGGAACGTCAAGGTATCTGCCAGCTATTCCGCTGGATCAACCCGGGGAACAGAGCGCTCCCCGCGGGATGGCCACCCGAAGCCAGGATGCCGGTCAGTCACTGACTACTGAGCAGGGTGAAGCCAGCTCTGCGCCGGTGGGGGCCCGCACCCAGTCCCCCTCAGGTTGATCAATGCAACACGGACACTGCCAGCCCGCCGGTACAAACCAAGCGACCCAGGGACCAAAACATGGTCCGAGGAGGCGTGCCTTCCGGCCTCCAATGGAGATCCAAATGACTGCGTCTATTCTTAGTCCGATTAATTGGGTAGAAGGAAGCCACCGGACTTCCAATCTTTCAGGCGGGAAGAATGACATGAGTCTTGTCATTCTTGTGGAAATGACTTATGAAATAATACTGGGCGGCCTGCTGGTGGCACTGTCCAGGGAGAGTATAAATACACGGGCATGGGCCCAGCTTGCTCAGGACATTCTTTAACAGGAACTAGTGAAGGACACAACTAGATCTTCATGTTGAAAAACAGTAGATTAAAGCCTTGTTTAATACTTAGACCAAGTGCCTAGTAATTTTCTTATGTCAATCTCCATCGCCTCCAGTCCAGATCCAAGGTCGTCCCATCCTCTGTCGTCAAATTACAGTATGCAGACGATGCTTGCGTCTGCGCTCACTCGGAGGTCAAACTCCAAAGCATCGTCAACACCTTCACCGAAGTGTATGAGAGCATGGGCCTTACACTAAACATCCGTAAGACAAAGGTCCTCTACCAACCTGCCCCCACCACCACAAAATCCACAAAATCCACGACAAGGCCTTGGACAACGTGGACCAATTTCCATACCTCGGGAGCCTACTGTCAACAAGGGCAGATGTCGACGACGAAGCCCAACACTGCCTTCAGTGTGCCAGTGCAGCCTTCGGTTGCCTGAGGAAGAGAGTGTTTGAAGACCAGGACCTCAAACCCAGCACGAAGCTCATGGTCTACAGAGCAGCAGTGATACCCGCCCTGCTGTATGCCTCAGAGAAATGGACCATGTACAGCAGGCACCTCAAAGCACTGGAGAGGTACCACCAACGCTGCCTCTGCAAGATCCTGCAAATCCATTGGCAGGGTAGGCACACCAACGTCAGTGTTCTTGGTCAGGCCAACATCCCCAGCATCGAAGCTTTGACCACACTTGATCAGCTCCAATGGATGGGTCATATTGTCCGCATGCCCGATACGAGACTCCCAAAACATGCGCTCTACTTGGAACTCCGGCACGGCAAGAGAGCCCCAGGTGGGCAGAGGAAGCAAGTCA
Organism: Somniosus microcephalus; assembly: GCF_052327205.1. Lineage (NCBI taxonomy): Eukaryota > Metazoa > Chordata > Chondrichthyes > Squaliformes > Somniosidae > Somniosus > Somniosus microcephalus. Next base: position 168,058,438 of record NC_140989.1, on the reverse strand, counting down.
TCCTCGGTTCCGAGGGACTGCCTAAGAAGAAGAAGAAGACATGCTGGTAGAAGATTTTTGGGTTCCCTTCCATCACTTTGCTGATGATTGAGGGTAGGCTGATGTGACAGTAATTGGCTCAATTGGATTTGTCCTGCCTTTTGTGGACAAGATATACCCAGGCAATTTTGTACTTTGTCGGATAGATGTCAGTGTTGTAGCTGTCGTGGAACAGTTTGGCTAAAGGTGCGGCTATTTCTGGAGCACAAGTCTTCAGTGCTACAATCGGGATGTTTTCGGGGCCCATAGCCTTTACTGTATCCAGTGCGCTCAGCCGTTTCTTGATATCACATGGTGTGAATTGAATTGGCTGAAGACTGTCATCTGTGATTGTGGGGAACTCAAGAGGAGGCCAAGATGGATCAGCCACTCAGAACTTCTGGCTGAAGATGGTTGCAAATGCTTCAGCCTTGCCTTTTGCACTCGCGTGCTGGGCTCTGCCATCGTTAAGAATGGGGATGTTCATGAAGCCTCCTCCGGTTAGTTGTTTAATTGTCCACCACCATTCATGACTAGATGTGGCAGGACTGCAGAACTTTGATCTGATCCGTTGGTTGTGGGATCGCTTAGCTCTGTCTGTAGCATGCTGCTTCCGCTGTTTATCATGCATGTAGTCCTGTGTTTAGCTTCGCCAGGTTGGCATCTCATTTTCAGGTACACTTGCACTCCTCATTGAACCAGGGTTGGTCACCTGGCTTGATGGTAATGGTAGAATAAAGGATATGCCAGTCCATGCAATTACAGATTGTGTTGGAATACAATTCTGCTGCTGCTGATGGCCCACAGCACCTCATGGATGCCTAGCTTTGAGCTGCTAGATTTGTTCTGAATCTATCACATTTATCGCAGTAGTAGTGCCACACAACATGATGGAGGGTGTCCTCAGTGTGAAGACGGGACTTTGTTTCCACAAGGACTGTGCGGTGGTCACTCTTGTCAATACTGTCTTGGACAGTTGCATCTGCGACAGGTAGATTGGTGAGCACAAGGTCAAGTAGGTTTTTCCCTTGTGTTGGTTCTCTCTCCATCTGCTGCAAGCCCAGTTTGGAAGATATGCTCTTCAGGACCTGGCCAGCTCAGTCAGTAATAGTGCTACCGAGCCACTCTTGGTGATAGATATTGAAGTCCCCCACCCAGAGTACATTCTGTGCCCTTGCTAATCTCAGTGCTTCTTCCAAGTGGTGTTCAACATGGAGGAGTACTGATTCATCAGAGCAGTCGGTTGTAATCAGCAGCAGGTTTCCTTACCCATGTTTGACCTAATGAGTCAATGTTGAGGATTCCTAGGGCCTCTTCCCCCCGACTGTATACCACAGTGCTGGCACCTCTGGCGGGTTTGTCGTGCCGGTGGGACAGGACACACCCAGGGATGGTGATGGAGGAATCTGGGTTGATAGATATGATTCTGCGAATCTGTCTATATCAGGCTGTTGCTTGACTTGTTTGTGGGACAGCTCTCCCAATTTTTGCACTAGTCTCCGGATGTTAGTCCGGAGGACTTTGCAGTGTTGACTGAGCTGGTTGTGCCTTCGTCGTGTCAGAATGCGATGCCTAGGTCGACGCTGGGTGGTCTGTTCGGTTCGATTCTTATTGTACTTTTTTGTTCTGGTTTGATACAATTAAGTGGTTTGCTGGGCCATTTCAGAGGGCAGTTAAGAGTCAACCACATTGCTATGGGTCTGGAGTCACATATAGGCCAGACCGAATAAAGACAATACAAGTTTAACATAACTTCTCTGCTCTTCAATTTTATCCCTCTAGAAATGAATCCTTGTGCTTGGTTTGCTTTTTTATGGCCTTATTAACCTGTGTTGCTACCTTTAGTGATTTGCGTATCTGTACCCCTAGATGCCTTGGCTCCTCTACCCCTTTCTGAATCTGACTGGTGGTGTTGTTTGAAGGACAAATATTGGCCAGGACACCAAAGAACTCACCTGCTCTTCTTCTAACTAGTGCCATAGTATCCCTTTTTTCCACCTGAGAGGGAAGATTGGGCCTTGTGGTGATTATTCCTTGTTTAGTAAAAGTATTGTGATTGGTTGTTTGTTAACTGCCTTGGGATATATGTTGTAATCTCATTGGTAGTTGATGATCACATGATGTGTTGTGGCCACCTTAAATTCAGTTCTTTTCCAGCTTTGGTTGGGACTGGATGTGGGAAGATGTGCTGCAGATTTTAAAGTTAATAAAGCCTAGCTTTGGAAGGCAAATCTATTCTTTATTTCAATTTATTAACTTTATGTTAGAATGGAGCGATATCTTCAACCAGAATGATTCAAGGCTGACCCCAATTCTGCTGGAGTGGATGATAAATGGAAACATTGGTATTGTACATTTTAAAACTTTTTGGGCGTGTTGGATCAAGAGTCTCTAAATAAGCTGAATATGCTGATCAGCTACATTGCTCCGGATGTACATAAATATATTTTGGACTGTAAAACTTATGAAGTGGCTATTTCTACATTGGAAAAGATTTTTGTTAAACCAAAGAATGAGGTATTTGCACGTCACCTTCTATCTGCCCGTAGGCAGCAGGTGGGAGAATCTTTGGATACTTATTTACAAGCACTTCGGTGCCTTAGTGTTAACTGTAATTATAAGGCCGTGACGGCTGAAGAATATAAGGAAGAATCGGTACGGGATGCTTTTATTAATGGATTACTGTCTAGATCAATTCGTCAGCGGTTGTTAGAAAATAAGACTTTGGATCTTAAAAGTGCTTTTGAGCAAGCTTCTACATTGGATGTGGCTCAGAGAAGTTCGGATTCTTATACTCTTTTTAATCGGCCTGCGACTATGGTTTCGGCAGTTTCGGATGAAAAGGAATTATGTGGACTTAATGGGAGTGGTTTACTAGATTCTGAAACAGTTTCTACTTCGGCGGCTGTTGCCTCTAGGATTCAGAAGTGTTATTTTTGTGGGAATATCCGGCACCCTCGTCTGAAGTGTCCTGCTCGGGAGGCTGTGCATAGTAAATGCGGCAAGAGAGGTCATTATGCACGCGTGTGCAAATCATCAGGTTCAATTACCTCCTCCTCTCCTGGTGTGGGAGGGCCCTCCTCCACTACCTCCTCTGTGACTATTCAGCCTTTAGATAGGGCGTTTATTGCATCAATTTCTGCTGCATTTGCTCATGGCCTAAACAAAGCTATAGTTACGGCTCAAGTTAATGGGTTGGAAGTGAAGGCCCTTATAGATACGGGCAGTACTGAGAGTTTTATAAGTCTTCAGCTGGTGAAGGAGAAGCATTTGAAAATTTCGCCTGTTACGTATCAGGTGTGTATGGCTCAGACGACCCTTACTTCACAAATAGCTAGTTGTTGCTTTGTGAAAATGATTCTTCTAGGTAATACGTATACTGATATATGCCTATCTGTTTTGCCTAATCTCTGTGCGGATATTTTGATTGGACATGATGTGCTTCAGTTACATGAGTCTCTTAGTCTTTCATTTGGAGGGACTAAGCCACCTTTATCTATTTGTGGATTAACCTCTTTATCTATTTCTCCATTATCACTTTTTTCCAATTTGATGTCGGATTGTAAGCCAATTGCTACCAAGTCAAGAAGATAAAATAGTCAGGATAGAGAATTTATTAATTCTGAAGTTCAACGTCTCTTATTGGAAGGAATCATTGAACCTAGTTGTTCGCCTTGGCGAGCACAGGTAGTTGTCACGACTAACGAGAGACACAAGAAACGAATGGTGATAGACTATTCCCAAACTATTAATAGGTATACTCAATTAGATGCGTACCCTTTGCCTAAGATTGATGAGCTTATCAACAAAGTATCTCAGTATAAGGTTTTTAGCACTATTGATTTAAAGAGTGCTTATCATCAGATTCCTATTGTTAAGAAGGATCAACCATATACGGCCTTTGAGGCTGGTGGAAAGCTGTATCAGTTTTGCCGAATACCATTTGGTGTTACTAATGGTGTTGCTTGTTTTCAACGGGCAATGGATGCTTTTATAAGTGATAACTCTCTCTCTGACACCTTTTCATACTTAGATGACATCACAGTGTGTGGCAAATCAAGGGTGGAGCATGATTCTAATTTAAAAAGATTCCTTCAAGCTGCGGAAAAAGTTGGTTTAACTTTTAACAAAGAGAAGTGTATCTTTTCGACTACTGAGGTAAATCTATTGGGGTATATTATCTTGGGAAACAAGATTAAACCAGATCCAGAACGTCTGCGACCATTGATTGATTTACCTTGTCCTACTAATTCTAAGGCTTTGCAACGAGTTGTTGGACTGTTTTCTTATTATTCTAATTGGATTGCAAATTTTTCATGGAAGATCCGGCCTCTTATTCAGGTTACGACATATCCTCTATCATGGGAGGCCAGGACATGTATTGAGAATTTTAAAAAGGATATTTTAGGAGCAGTTGTGCATTTTGTTGATGAGCAGGTTCCCTTTGTGATTGAGACGGATGCTTCGGATTTTGCAATTGGGGCTACACTGAACCAAAATGGAAGATCTGTGGCCTTTTTCTCACGTACTTTGAACAATAGTGAAAAAATACATTCTTCAATAGAGAAAGAGGCATACGCAATAGTAGAAGCATTGCGTAAATGGAGACATTATTTATCGGGGCGACATTTCACATTGGTAACTGATCAAAAATCTGTGTCCTTTATGTTTGATGTTAAACATTTTGGAAAAATCAAAAGTGATAAAATAATGAGATGGAGGATTGAGTTGGCATGTTACCATTTTGACATAGTTTATCGTCTGGGGAAGGATAATGTTGCTGCTGATGCACTGTCGAGGGCTTATTGTTCTGTGATTCACGGAGATACGCTTATTAATCTTCACAATGCCTTATGCCATCCTGGGGTTACGAGGATGATACACTTTGTACGCAGTAAGAACTTGCCTTTTTCAGTTGACGACGTCAAGTGGATGACTTCATCATGTTCTATCTGTGCTCGGTGTAAACCGAATTTCTTTAAGCCTCAACGAGCTCATCTTATAAAGGCTACTTCTCCTTTTGAACGTTTGAGCGTCGATTTTAAGGGGCCTCTTCCTTCAACTACTCAAAACCGATATATATTTACTGTTGTGGATGAGTTTTCAAGGTTCCCTTTTGCTTTTCCTTGTGCAGATGTATCAGCTGCTACAGTTATTAAATGTCTGACTCAACTTTTTGTCATCTTTGGGATGCCTGCATATATCCATTCAGATCAGGGAAGTTCTTTTATGTCTTCCCAGTTGAAGGAATACCTTCAGAGTCGGGGAATTTCTACTAGTAGAACTACCCCGTATAATCCCCAGGGTAATGGACAGTGCGAACGATACAATGGGGTGATCTGGAAGGCAGTTATGTTGGCTTTGACATCCCGGAACCTTAAGAATACACAATGGGAAATGATACTGCCTGATGCCCTGCATTCCATTAGATCATTGCTTTCAACGGCTACTAATGTGACCCCCCATGAAAGGCTCTTTAACTATCCGCGGAGATCTACTACGGGATATTCGGTACCTTCATGGCTTACTATGCAGGGACCTGTGCTGCTTCGACGCCATGTTAGATTGTCAAAATATGATCCTTTGGTGGAGGAGGTGGAGCTGTTGGAGGCAAATTCCCAATATGCTCATATTCGATTCCAAGATGGGAAAGAAAGTACTGTTTCAATTAAAGACTTGGCCCCTTGTGGTGGCCAGCCCTCTCCTGAGGATATTAACAATAGTCATGATTCAGATAATGTGGATGCTGTTACAGATACTACGAATATTTCCAATCCGATTGCAGATAATTATACTTCTATTAGTCAGCCCTTGATAGATGTTTATGACCGTCCCAGTTTACCTTCTGATGGGATTTCTAATCCGGAAACCGTCGAAAATCGGGATATGGATAGCCTTCCTGCTGAAGATACTTCTGTGCCTTCTGGTGTGGGAGGGCAAGGAATTTCACCAAGGTTAAGAAGGTCGACACGAACAAGATATCCGGTCGACCGATTGAAAATGGACTTTTAAATTGATAGTAATGTTTTAAAATTGTTGGAATATTATAGTATATTGTTTTAGTTGAGAGATACTTAATACTTATGTGCAATGTTTCTATTTGTTGTTGTTCACTTAGTATTGTGTCATGTGAACAGTTTTATTCTTGTTGTGCATAGTTTTAGTTGTAAATAATTAATTATAAATTGTAAAGGTTATTTAGGTTGGAGTATATTTTAAAAGGAGGGGTGAAGGTGGTGATTATTCCTTGTTTAGTAAAAGTATTGTGATTGGTTGTTTGTTAACTGCCTTGGGATATATGTTGTAATCTCATTGGTAGTTGATGATCACATGATGTGTTGTGGCCACCTTATATTCAGTTCTTTTCCAGCATTGGTTGGGACTGGATGTGGGAAGATGTGCTGCAGATTTTAAAGTTAATAAAGCCTAGCTTTGGAAGGCAAATCTATTCTTTATTTCAGGCCTCGATTTAACATCTCATCTGAAAGGAGACACCTCCAATAGTGCAGCACTCCCTCAGCACTGCACTGGGATTGTCAGCCTAGTATGTGCTCAGGTCTCAATAGTGGGGCTTGAAGCCATGATCTGTTGACTCAGAGGTGAGAGTGCTACCCATTCAGCTATGGTTGACACCTTACTTTACCCTACATCAGTGTTGCTTCAAGTTTGGGGGCTCTTAGCAACAGTGTTGTGGGAGCTTTACTGGCTATCTAATCTGTGCTATTAATGACATGAAGTCTTTCAATGGACAGTGTGGAGGGAGCTTTAATCCCAGTCTAATCTGTGTGGCAACTAACTAGTCATCACATTTCAAAATGAGTGGGAGAATGCCCCCAAATTATTGGTGGGTTTCAAATGCGTTAAGCTTTCATACAATAGTTTGGCTGCAATTTCTGGGCTGTATTTGTTGAACAGCAAAACTGTGCTGAGAAAATAGGAGTGATCTTTAGATTATTCCAGTCTAGAGAAATTGATTTCAAAACCCTGTTATATTATAAGAACATAAGAACATAAGAAATAGGAGCAGGAGTAGGCCATTCAGCCCTTTGAGCCTGCTCCGCCATTCAATGAGATCATGGCTGATCTTCTGCCTCAACTCCATTCACCGGCCCTATCGCCATATCCCTTGATGCCTTTACTAGTCAGAAATCTATCGATCTCTGTCTTGAATATACCCAATGACTGAGCCTCCACAGCCCTCTGGGGTAGGGAATTCCAAAAATTCACCACCCTCTGTGTGAAGAAATTTCTTCTCGTCTCAGTCCTGAATGGCCTACCCTTTATCCTGAGGCTGTGGCCCCTGGTTCTAGACTCCCCAGCCAAGGGAAACATTCTCCCAGCACCCACCCTATCAAGCCCTGTAATAATTTTGTATGCTTCAATGAGATCCCCTCTCATTCTTCTGAATTCAAGAGAATACAGGCCTAGTTTACTCAATCTCTTCTCATACAACAGTCCCGCCATCCCAGGACTCAATCTCATGAACTTTCGTTGCACTCCCTCTATGGCAAGTATATCCTTCCTTAGGTAAGGAGACCAAAATTGTGCACAGTACTCCAGGTGTGGTCTCACCAAGGCCCTATATAATTGGAGTAAGACTTTACTCCTGTACTCAAATCCTCTTGTAATGAAGGCCAGCATATCATTTGCCTTCCTAATGGCTTGCTGCACCTGCACATTCACTTTCAGTGACTCATGTACAAGGACTCCCAGGTCCCTTTGAGCATCTGCATTCCCCAATCTTTTACCATTTAGGAAATACTCTGCCTTTCTGTTTTTTCTACCAAATTGGATAACGTCACAATCATCCACATTATATTCCATCTGCCATGTTCTCGCCCACTCACTGAGCCTGTCGAGATCCCCTTGGAGCCTCTTCACATCCTCTTCACAACTGACACTGCCACTGCTATTAGTGACCAGCATCCCGGAGTATAATGCACCCGCCTGATTACTGTAGGAACTGTTTAAAATTACAGCCAGTAGAAATCTCGAAATTAAACTACATCAGCAACACAACGGCTGTGACTCTGCGAGCTTCATATTTGCACTTCTCCCTCTCACTATAATGGTATTTGGGGCTTTGTGGGGTTCACGTTACAGCTGTCAACACACGGTAAATAGACTTGGCTTTGTAAAAAATATTTGAATGGCAAGGGGTTAAGTTAACTTGTTTGTTCGATGACTGTAATTAATGCAATTTACTAGTGAACCATTCTCTCACTGGAGAGCTTCCCTCGGCTATATATATGAGATTCCTTTTGACATGTCATTTCATAGCATCTGTCGAAACTTTGCGCTGACACAAAGCGGGAGTTGTGTTCCCTCTCATGGACAAGTGAGACAATGTTTAACGTCCTTATTGATATGCAAAAGTATTATTACCCAATTCTTGCTTTAATTGGTCTTCCTGGTAAGTATTTACATCTCCCCATTCATTCTGTAAACCAAGTACAGGTTGAGCGTCCTGAATCCGGCAACCTTGGGATCGATGCCGAGCCAGTTTTCGTGTTTTTCCAGACTTCGGAACGTGTTTCTGATGTCCGAAGTCCGGAAATATCACAACCTGGGCTCGGGCGTTTCTGGACTTCGGACATCAGAAACACGTTCTGAGTCCGGAAATGCCTGCTGGGCCCAGGTTGTGATATTTCTGGTTTTTGGATGTCACCTTGTAGTTCTTCTCCTCGCAGGCCTTGTAGTCCTCGCTTCTTCGCCACGTGTGGTAAGCCTCCCTCTCTTGTTTTTGCAACGCAGTACTCTGTAACGGTACTTAATGTGAGCCTCCCAGCCTGTATCTTTTGCTACCATCTTCAAGTTTGAAAAGGAATGTACAGTACTCAAAGTATGAAATATAAAAAGGCTTTTATTTGTAAAACAGTTAAGTTATGAAATATAAAACAGTAAATGAAGGCTTTTATTTGTTAAACAGAGTAAAAATAATCAGGTACAGTTACAATTGGCTGGAGGTTGTGCTTGAGGTAGAGGGCTCAACTATGATGGGATATTTTAGCTTGTTGCACCACCATTGGACCAGACAAAGGAACCTTTTCACTTCGCCTCTGTCGGCACCATTCCATCACTGCTCAATCCAAATCATCACATTTCGGCTTATGCATACTTTTTCTCTTACTCATTTCCTTATGAACATCACTTTCCGCATAAAACTTCATGAGCTGTTCTTTCTGTTTTCTAATATCATAGATGGTGGAGAGTCCAACACCATACTCCTCACTCAATCTTCTCACTGAAGCACCTCTATCTAATCTCTGAAGTAACTCAATCTTCTTGGCAATTGAAAGTGAACTATGCTTCCTCTTTCCTTTATCTGAACCCATTGGGGTATCTGTTGGCATTTTTGACATGTTTGCAATGACAACACAAATTCACAATATTTACCTGTGCAGATCTTTAAATGGGGAATGGAGTCAGGTTGGGTGGGGTCTGATCACGGGATGTAGGTTGGTCAGCTGGGGTCTCAGCATGGGGTGTAGGTGGGTCACCTGGGGTTGAGTCTGGCCAAAGGGACTTGTGTTCTGTGCAGAGTTGATTCTGGCCGAAGCAACTTGTGTGCTGTGCAGAGTTGATTCTGGCTGAAGCGACTTGTGTGCTGTGCAGATTTGATTCTGGCCGAAGGGACTTTTGTGCTGTGCAGAGTTGATTCTGGCCAAAGGAACTTGTGTGCTGTGCAGAGTTGATTCTGGCCAAAGGAACTTGTGTGCTGTGCAGAGTTGATTCTGGCCGAAGCGATTTGCGTGCTGTGCAGAGTTGCGGTGACTGTGAAGACCTGGCCTGGAACAGGTAGGATTGGTGTTTTTGTCACTGTACTCTAGTTGGATTTCATTTTTTGACTTTTCATTGGGCCCGGCTGGTGGCGGAAATGGTTTGACAGGGTGTCCGAATTCCAGAACATTCCGTATTCCAGAACTCCGGATTTTGGACGCTCAACCTGTATAACGAGCACTGCTTTTTTTTCCCAGTTGAAACTCATCCTCATTGATGTTGACATTCCTGGTAAGTCTTTCTGTCCACCTGTTAATTGTAAGGAGTGTTGTCTCTTGGATAATTCATGGTGTTTGCCTTAATGTATCTGCAGGTAACTTCAGTCCCAACTTCAACCAACTCAACACAACACTCTCTCTTCACTGAATTCATTGTATTTCAGACTTTCTCTGGAAGATGCTCTCTATTTTTTTGCTTCTCTTTTCAATCTCTTTGCTCCTGTTCCACCCTCTGGATCTCAGTATCTACTTGATGTTTTCCAATGCATTTCATTAGTGTTTTTCCCATTCCGCTCTCTCCAGGTTGCAGCAGCTTGCTGTGGTATCTTTCCAAAAATACAGCATCACTCCGCTAGCTCCCGTGTTGACTCGGTTTCATGTGTGGGACAGTGAGTGCTTGTAGGCTGGTGTGACATTTTTACAAATGCAGGGCTGGCATTTACTGCCCATCCCTCGATACCCCTGGGTTTCGACAAATCTCCTCTGCACCCTCACCAAGGATTTTTGTTTGGTTTTCTAGATAAAAGTAAAAAAAATTATCCTCGACTCCCATGAAGAGAAGATTTACTGGACTGGTACCAGGGATGAGGGGCTTCAGTTATGTGGAGAGACTGGAGAAGCTGGGATTGTTCTCCTTAGAGCAGAGAAGGTTACGGGGAGATTTAATCGAGGTGTTCAAAGTAATGCGGGGTTTGGATAGGGAGAAACTGTTTGCACTGGCAGGAGTGTCAGTAACCAGAGGACACAGATTTAAAGTGATTTGGCAAAATAATCAGAGGGGAGATGAGATTTTTTTGCAGCCAGATGTTATGATCTGGAATGCACTGCCTGAAAGGGCGGTGGGAGTAGATTCATAATAACTTTCATAAGGGAATTGCATAAATACTTGAAGGGAAAAAAATTGCAGAGCAATGGGGAAAGAGTGGGGGAGTGGGACTAATTGGATAGCTTTTCCAAAGAGCCGGCACAGGCACAATGGGCCAAATGGCCTTCTGTGCTGTCTGATTTTATGATCTTCCCTCTTTTATGTAAAACCCCGTCGCCATTAAATAATTTGATTCCAGTGAAGATTTGCACACAAGAGCTCTTTCAAAGTGTGCTGAACATGGTGTCTAATTTCCTTTTCCCTTGCCTGCACCCAGTGAATGTGATAACGCTCATGGTCCTATCCCGGGGAAAGTGCGGCCTGGCCAGATGTGTCACGCGCTACCTGATGGCAATGACAGTGGCGGACCTGCTGATCATCATCCTGGACCTGATCATGCGGCGGCTCCCGATCATTTTCAGGTCTCTGTTTCGTTTTGTGCTGGCGATTAAAGTGTGCAATATCCATTCCGTCCTGCTCTACGCGGTCACTGACTGCTCCATCTGGTACACCGTGGTTTTCACCATCGACCGATTCGTGGCCATCTGCTGCCCAAAGCTGAAACCCAAACACTGCACTGAGAAAAAGGTGGTCATGATTATCGCAATTGTGACGGTCGCTTGCTTCTTGAAGAACACGTTCTGGTACTTCATCCTCGGAAAGGGTTACACCCTCCTGCCTTACACATGGTTTTGCTTCATAACAAACCAGGCTTTCTACACACCATTCTGGTCAGCCATTCAGTCGCTCCATCACATCCTAACCCCGGGGCTCCCATTCCTTCTGATCCTGTTGCTCAACTCTTTGACCGTCAGACACATCTTGGTGGCCAGCAGAGCCCGCAGGAGATTCCGGGGCCCCGGCAGTGTGGGGGGTCAGAAGGATGTGGAGATGGAGAGCCGGAAAAATTCCATTGTTTTGCTCTTTGTCATGTCAGGTAATTTTATTGTGCTGTGGGTGGTCTTCATGGCCAACTCTATATATGTACGGATTGCTGTTGACAATTTCATTATTTCCACTGCCTCCCGCTATGCACAGAAGATTGGTTTCATGCTGCAACTCTTGAGCTGCTGTACAAACACTTTTTTATTTATGCAGTGACCCAGACAAAGTTCAGAGAGGATTTGGTGTATCTCTTGAAATGTCCCATAATTTGGATCGCCAAATCAATCAAACGCCGAGAGGAGCCGAAGAATTTCCAGCATTAGAATTGAATTATTGCTCGTTATTTCCCAAGGCACCACCTGCTCCACGTGATTCAAAATGCAATGTGTTTCCTGAAGCACTTTCATTTCTCTTATTTCACTTATTAATCCAAGGTAGGAATACTTATTCATTATTGTTTGTACAAATGATCTGTTGTACATTTATTGCACTGAAACATTTGCTATGATCTTGAAATGGCAATAGAATAAAATAAAGATACAACATTCCCGTGAAAACAATCCGACAAGTAATTCAGCAACACCTTATATATTTATATAGCGCCTTTAACGTAGTAAAACATCCCAAGGCACTTCATAGGACCGTAATCAGACAAAAATTTACACCAAGCCACAGAAGGAAATCTTAGGACAGGCGACCAAAAGCTTGGCCAAAGAGGTTGGTTTTAAACAGCATCTTAAAGGAGGAGAGAGAAGTGGAGAGGTTTAAGGAAGGAATTCCAGAGCTTGGGGCCGAGATGGCTGAAAGTACAGTCACCAATGGTGGGGCACATGGATGCACAGGAGGCCAGAGTTGGAGGAATTCAGAGCTTTTGGAGGGTTTGCGAGGTTATAGAGATTGGGAGGGGTCAAGGCCATGGAGGGGTTTGAAAGCAAGGATGAGAATTTTAAATTCGAGGTCACTGTTGCAATGTAGCAAACGCAGCGGCCAATTTGCGCAGAGCAAAGTCCCACAAACAGCAATGTGATCATGACCAGATAATCTGTTTTAGTGATGCTGTTTGAGGGATAAATTTTGGTCAGGAAACCAGGGAGTGCTCCGCTGTTCTTGTTCAAAATGGTGCCATGGGACCTTCCACATCCACCTGAGAGGGTAGAGAGCACCTCGATTCATAGAGTCACAATGGCACGGAAGGAGGTCATTCGGCCCATCGAGTCCGTACCGGCTCTCTGTAGAACAATCTAGTCAGTCCCATTCCCACGCTCTAGCTCCGTAGCCCTGCAAGTTTATTTCCCTCAAGTGCCTATCCAGTCTCCCCTTAAAAACATTGAGTGTGTCCGCTTCCATCACTTCCATCGGCAGCGAATTCCAGGTCCCTACCAGTCATAGTGTATAAATGTTTTTCCTCACATCCCCCCTGAATCTCTTGCTCAAAACCTTAAATCTGTGTCCCCTAGTACTTGTACCATCAACTAGCAGGAACAGCCTTTCCCCGTCTAGCTTATCCAAACCAGTCGTAATCTTATACACCTCTATCAAATCACCCCGCAGCCTCCTTTGCTATAATGAAAACAAATTCAGCTTCTCCAACCTGTCCCTGTAGCTAAGATCCCCCATCCCTGGAACCATTCTGGTAAATCTCTACACCCTCTCAAGTGTCTTCACATCCTTCCTAAAGTGTGGTAACCAGAACTGGATGCAATACTCCAGTTGTGGCCTCACCAGCGCTTTATAAAGATTCAGCATAACTTCTCTACTTTTGTACTAAATACCTTTATTTATGAAGCCCAAGATCCCATATGCTTTGCTAACCACTCTCTCAACATGTCCTGCCACCTTCAGGGACTGATGCACATTAACTCCCAGGTCCCTCTGTCCCTGCACACTCTTTATAACTGTGCCATTAAGTGTATATTGCCTTTCCCTGTTCCTCCTGCCAAAATGCATCACCTCACACGTTTCTGTATTAAATTCCATCTGCCACTTGTCTGTCCATTCTGCTAGCCTTTCCATGTCCTGTTGCAGTTGATTGGTATCATCATCGCTGTTTGCCAAACCCCCAGGTTTGGCAAATTTAGAAATGCTACTCTGTATTCCAATATCCAAGTCATTTATATATATCACAAAAAGCAGTGGCCCCAGCACTGACCCTTGGGGAACACCACTGTCTACCATTCTCCAGTCTTAGAAACAGCCATTTACCACAACTCGCTGTTTTCTGTCCTTAAGCCAATTCCTTATCCAAGCAGCCACTGACCCACCTATTCCATGAGCCTTAATTTTGTTAACCGGCCTTCTATGTGGTACTTTGTGAAACGCCTTCCGAAAAATCCATGTAGACAACATCCATTGCATTCCCTTCATCGATCCTCTGTTACTTCATTAAAAAATTAACACGTCATTCCAAAGACGGCACCACTTCAGTACTGTGTTGGAGTGCCAGCCTAGATTTGGTGCTCAAAATCTGGCATGGGACTTGAGCCCAGGACCCTCTGACACAGAGCCAAGAGTGCTACAAACTGAGCAATGGCTGACACTCAGAAGACCCACAAATTTATACATTTACAGGCTTCCCCTTGGTGACATCATCCGAAGATACAACGTGAGGTTCCACATGTACGCTGACGATTCCCAGCTCCCAGTTGGAATAAACGGGTCATTTACCGAGTGGCAGGCAGTGACTAGTGGGGTACCGCAAGGATCGGTCCTAGGACCCCAGCTGTTCACAATATATATTAATGATCTGGACGAGGGAATTGGATGTAATATCTCCAAATTTGCAGACGACACAAAGCTGGGTGGGAGGGTATGCTGTGAGGAGGATGTCATGAAACTCCAGTACGATTTGGACAGGCTGGGTGATTGGGTAGAAACATGGCAAATGCACTATAATAATGTGGCTAAATGTGAGGTTATCCACTTTGGTGGCAAAAACAGGAAGGCAGATTATTATTTGAATGGCAATAGATTGGGAGAAGGGGAAGTGCAAAGAGACCTGGGTGTTCTTGTGCACCAGTCGCTGAAGGTAAGCATGCAGGTGCAGCAGGTGGTTAAGAAGGCAAATGGTATGTTGGCCTTCGTAGCAAGAGGGTTCGAGTACAAGAACAAGGATGTCTTGCTGCAGTTGTACAGGGCCTTGGTGAGACCGCATCTTGAGTATTGTGTGCAGTTTTGGTCACCTTACCTGAGGAAGGACGTTCTTGCCATGGAGGGAGTGCAGCGAAGATTCACCAGGCTGATACCTGGGATGGCAGGAATGACGTACGAGGAGAGATTGTGTCAATTGGGCTTATACTCACTGGAGTTTAGAAGATTGAGAGGGGATCTCATTGAAACCTATAAAATTCTGTCAGGTCTGGACAGACTAGATGCAGAAAGGATGTTTCTGATGGCCAGGGAGTCCAGAACCAGGGGTCATAGTCTAAGGATAAGGGGTAAGCCATTTAGGACTGAAATGAGGAGGAATTTCTTCACCCAGAGAGTGGTGAACCTGTAGAATTCTCTGCCACAGAGGGCGGTGGAGGCCAGTTCATTAAATATATTCAAGAAAGAGTTGGATATATTTCTTGAGGCTAAAGGGATCAAGGGATATGAGGAGAAGGCAGGGACAGGGTATTGAATTTGGATGATCAGCCATGATCTCATTGAATGGCGGAGCAGGCTCGAAGGGCCGAATGGCCTACGCCTGCTCCTATCTTCTATGTTTCTACCTCACCACCACCACCTCTTGACCCCACCACTGCCTCTGTCTTACAACATGACAACAGTGACTTCATTTTAAACGTTCTTCTTTGGATGTTGAGTATTTTGGGACGTCCTGTGGTTGTGAAAGGCTTGCTATTAATGCAAGTTCTTCCATTTTTTCTTTTTCTACATCATTTTCAGCCCCCACTGTCAAACTGATGCGAGATCTGAACTTAGTACCAGCTCTGGTAAAAGCAGCAGCTCTCACACACTAACGCATTGACCATAAACTGACCGACCCGGCATTCCTAAACAATCCAACACTTGCAAACTAACTGGCTCACTTTCTTAGCATTGTTTCAGGTTGCTAGTTTTGAATGATTTTACATAGAAACATAGAAAATAGGAGCAGGAGTAGACCTTTCGGCCCCTCGAACCTGCTCCGCCATTCAATGCGATCATGGCTGATCATCCAAATTCAGTACCCGGTCCCTGCTTTCTCCCCATACCCCTTGATCCCTTTAGCCTTAAGAAATATATCCCACTCCTTCTTGAATATATTTACTGTATTGGCCTCTACTGCCTTCTGTGGTAGAGAATTCCACAGGTTCACCACTCTCTGGGTGAAGAAATTCCTCCTCATTCTGTCCTAAATGGCCTACCCCTTATCCTTAGACTGTGACCCCCTGGTTCTGGACTCCCCGACCATTGGGAACATCCTTCCTGCATCCACTCTGGAGCCATGTTTCTGTAATCCCAATCAAATCATCTTCGTTTACCTCTATTTGTGCAGCTAATTCACCCACCTTATTACGAATGCTCCTCGCATTAAGACACAAAGCCTTCAGGCTTATTTTTTTAATGTTCTTAGACCTATTAGAATTATTATTTACTGTGGCCATGTTTGATTTAAAAATTGATTTCTCTGACTGCCACTTTTGTTTTTCTCCTTCCTATCTTTTGCTTTTATCCTTGTTTCCCTTTCCTCTGTCCCCCTGCTCAGGTTCCCAACCCCCTGCCATTTTAGTTTAAACCCTACCCCAGAGCACTCGCAAACACTCCCCCAAGGACATCGGTCCTGGCCCTGCCCAGGTGTAAACTGTCCGGTTTGAACTGGTCCCACCTCCCCCAGAACCAGTTCCAATGTCCCAGGAATTTGAATCCCTCCCCCTTGCACCATTCCTCTAGCCACGTATTCATCTGAAATATCCTTCTATTTCTACTCTGACTAGCACATGGCACTGGTAGCAATCCTGAGATTACTACCTTTTGAGGTCCTATTTTTTAATTTACCCTAACTCCCTATATTCTGCTTTTATTTTGATGGAGCTTGATGAGTTTTTGGGTTTTTGTCTGTTTTAGGATCCAATTCCATAAACTGACCAGCACCCATGAACTGCTGAAACATCTCAAACCCATCCAGCTCCTGCAAGCTGATCCAAAACTCTTGAAATGATTTGTACCTGTAATGTGACCCAATATTCACACAGACACAACACGTCCAAATCAATACAATGGTCGGAAACTGACCAAGGCTCAATCAGCTGACTCAGCATCACAAACCCCGTCAATTCCTGCAAAGTCACCCAGCAACCATAAAATGGCCAAAGGGCCCCCCAAACAGATCCAACATGGGTAAGGGTCCAGCACCATCCAAATGAGCCTGCACACAAAACATCTTCCAGCGACTCATAAACCAACGCAGCATCATTAAACTGATCTCCAACATGCAAACTGATCCAGTGTGCCTCACTGATGCTGTGCCTTTATAGTAACATAATGACAGTAAACAGACCCAGTCCTGATCAGCTGGCCAGGCACACCAGACTGGTTCGATAACTGCTACTGGACCCATCCCCAAATCATTGATTCAACACATCCACACTGATGGGAAACCTGGGAATTGAACCCACTGCCTACAAACTGATGGCAAACAACTGCAAGTTGCATTTATATAGCGCCTTTAACATAGCAGCCACAGCAATGTGGTTGACTCTTAACTGCCCTCTGAAATGGCCCAGCAAGCCACCCAGTGGTAACAAACCGCCACGAAACACAATAATAAGAATGAAACCGGACGGACCAGCGGGCATCGACCTTGGCACCGGCTACGGACACGACAATGGCACACCCAGACCTCTCAACCCTGCAAGTGGTATACAGTTGTGACGGAGTGGCCCTGGGAGTCCTCAACATTGACTTCAGACCCCATGAAGTCTCATGGATTCAGGCCAAGTATTGGCAAGGAAACCTTCTGCTGATTACCACCTGCCGCCCACCATCAGCTGATTAATCAGTACTCCTCCATGTAGAACACCACTTGGAAGATGCACTGAGAGTATCAAGGGCACAGAATGTATGCTGGGTGGGGGTCTCCAATGTTCATCACAGAGTGTAATGTATATACCTTTAAGTGGGGAACTATCTTTTACAGCTCATGTATACTGCAGTACCGGCAGTAACCACACCTGTATATAGCCCTGAGTAGTAATCTGTACAGTTCAGTTGCAGTGTGAGCCACGTTGAGTAAACACCTGTTGTACCGTTCTCCGCAGTCTGTGTCTTATTATACACGGAAGCAACATTGGCGACGAGGCAGGTTCGAACCTACCTGCAACTCTGCATCACCTCCCGGGGATTCGTTCCTGGAGATCAGTGGATTGGAGGTCAAGGCCAGAGACTCAGGCGTCGACCACGGGCAACCGCCCAGTCATCCAGCTGAGACTCGAGAATTGTGGGGGAGGCTGTCGAGAGCCAGGCTTGGCTTTCCAGTCGAGGTGGTCCAGCGAAACGGGCTGGCAACAGGTAGTGCACAGACCCTTCGTGGACAGCGGCAGGCTAGAGCCCGACCGAGCGGCACAGCAAAGGGCCGAGCAGCGTTGACGGGGGAGAGAGAGTGAGGGCAGAGTGCACAGGGTGCAGCCGGTGTTCAGGGGCCGAGCAGCGTCAGAGAGAGGGAGAGAGACGCGCAGAAACCCGTGAGGCGCCGCCATTGCCACGAGGACCGCCGAGAGCGGCATTGGCAGCAGCGCAGGAGAAGCGCGTGAAACCTACAGGGCGCCGCCATTGCCACGAGAACCGCCGGGAGCGGTGTCGGCAGCAGCGGGGGAGGAAGGAAAGCGCGGGAGATGCCATTTTAAGCCATTGGGAGATGCCATTTTAAACCACACCCAAAATGCCGAAGAGTGGTAGTATCACCGCATTTGACAATGAAGTCGAAGATTGGACTACATATGTCAAATGAATAGAGGTGTACTACAAGGCAAATGGGGTGTCAGATGAAAGAAAGCGTCGGTATTGTTAAATTTAATGGGTGCAAAGACATATGGTTTATTACGAAATCTAGTAACCCCAACGAAGCCAATGGAAAAGAGTTTTGAAGACATAGTAACGATACTAAAGGAACATTTAAACCCCACACCGCTGCTGATAGCAGAAAGATTCAAGTTTCACAAACGGAACCAGCATAAGGATGAAAGCAATGCTGATTATTTAACAGAACTGCGCAAACTATCGAAACACTGCCAGTTTGGAGCGGGACTGGCAGATACCTTAAGGGACAAGTTTGTGTGTGGGCTTCAAAGTGAAGGAACCCAGAAACGGCTTTTATCTGAAAAGGACCTTACGCTGGAAAAGGCTTTCAGCATTGCGGTATTATATGAAGCAGCAGCACGGGGCGCTGTAGAGATACAACAGAGACCGCAAGAATATGGCACAAATGAAATGTCATATGGAACAGAGAAGTGCTATCGCTGTGGCAGAACAACACACGACCAGAATGATTGCTGGTTCAAAGACAAAGTGTGCAGACAGTGTAGAAAAGTACGACACATAGCATGAGTCTGCAGGTCGGGAAAGAAAACCAGCAATAAGAAACTGACCAAAGGAAAGTACAAGAAGGTACATAAGATAACGGAGAATAGTTCAGACGAACAAAAGAGTGATAATGACTCCGAAAGCAGGGAACTGAGTTGTCTGAAACTACATAATGTGATCACAACGGAGGATCACCAAACCATTTGGGTCACTCCCAAGATAGCAGGAGTCCAGGTAAAGATGGAATTGGACACAGGATCAGCCCTAACAGTCATAAACCGACGGGACTACGAGCGGCTATTCTCACACATACCCTTGAGCGACACAAAAATTATTTTGAAGACATACACGGGGCAAAAAGTCTACCCCAAAGGAAAAATAAGGGTGACCATTATATATAACAGTAAGGAAACAACTAAACTAGACCTGTATGTATTGCAAGATGGAGGACCACCATTACTGGGACGTGAATGGATCTGGAAAATACAACTGGATTGGCATTCCATACAGGCACTGACTGTGGCTGACAAAAAGGATGACGATGTCACACCTGGGCGACTGTCAAAGATCCTAACTGACGCGAAAGAAGTGTTCCAGCAAGGACTCGGAACACTAAAAGGCATGACAGCGACGATTAAAATTGAAGAAAACGCAAGCCCAAAATTTTTTAAGGCCAGACCGGTACCTTATGCGATCCGCCCAGCCATCAAAGCAGAGCTGGAGAGTCTGGAACATTCAGGTGTACTGTCCAAGGTAGACTGGAGCGAATGGGCTACACCCAGCATCCCTGTGATGAAAAAGTCATTGAGCAGCACGCCTGGGGAACCAAGGAAGGTTCGCATCTGTGGGGACTTTAAGGTAACAGTGAACCCGGTCCTTCACACCGTACAATATCCACTTCCGTGGATTGAAGATATTTTCACCTCGCTATCTGGAGGGAAAGACTTCACTAAGATTGATCTGGCCCAGGCGTATCTGCAAATGGAGGTAGAAGAAGCATCAAAAAAATACCTCACAATCAACACCCATAAAGGTCTCTACCAATACAACCAGCTGGTATTCGGGGTAGCATCAGCTCCGGCTATTTGGCAGAGGGCAATGGAACAAGTCCTGCAAGGGATCCCAGGGACCCAGTGTTATTTGGACAACATCCTGGTCACGGGCAAAAATGACAGTGATCACCTTGCCAACCTGGAGCAGGTGCTCACTAGATTGCAGGAATATGGGCTCCGAGCTAACCGCCCCAAATGCGAGTTTTTTAGAAAACAGATCTCGTATTGTGGCCACGTTATCGATAAAGAGGGGTTACATAAGTCCCCAGAGAAGATTGAGGCAGTAGTCAAGGCTCCAGCACTGGAAAATGTGTCACAACTGAGGTCGTTCCTCGGGCTGGTAAACTACTACCATAAGTTCTTGCTAAATTTGTCTACAATACTACACCCACTGAACACCCTACTGCAAACTGGGGTGCCATGGAAGTGGAGTGACGAATGTAGACGAGCTTTCCAGAAGAGCAAAACACTAATCACATCGAAAGAGGTATTGGCCCATTACAACCCAGCATTGCCAATTCGGTTGGCATGTGATGCGTCACCCTACGGCATTGGAGCGGTGCTGTCGCACAAATTCTCAAACGGCTCAGAGAGGCCAATAGCCTTTGCGTCATGATCACTAACCTCAGCCGAGTGTAACTACGCCCAGATTGACAGGGAGGCCCTCAGCCTAGTGTGGGGAGTGAAAAAGTTCAATCACTATCTGCACGGGCAGAAATTCACCTTGCTGACTGATCACCAGCCTCTTGTCTCCATTTTTAATCCGAAGAAGGGCGTTCCGGTGATGACTGCGCAACGACTACAAAGATGGTCACTTTTTCTAGGGGCGCACCACTATGAGATTGAATATAAGGGCACGAAACAGCATGGAAATTGTAATGTATGTACCTTTAAGGGGAGAACTACTTTTTACAGCTCCTGTATATTGTAGTACCGGCAGTGACCACACCTGTATATAAACACTGAGTAGGGATCTGTATAGTTAGTTCTAGAGTAACCCTCATTCAGTAAACACCTGTTGATCGTTCTCTGCAGTCTCTTGTCTAATTATTGAAGGACACAACATCAAGATACACGGATCTAACATTGGTGACGAGCAGATTCAAACCTACCTGCAACTCTGCATCACCTCCCAGGGATTCGCTCCTGGAGAACAGTGGAAGAAGGCCGAGTCCAGAAGCACGGGCGTCGACCACGGTCAACCCCCAGTCATCCAGCGGAGATTTGAGCATCGCAGGGGAGGCTGTCGAGAGCCAGGCTTGGCTTTCCAGTCACGGTGGTCCAGTGAAACGGGCTGGCAACAGGTACTGCGCAGACCCTTCCCGGACAGCCGCGACTAGAGCTGACCGACGGCACAGAAAAAGGCCGAGCAGCATCGACGGGGGAGAGAGAG
The DNA here is from genome assembly GCF_052327205.1 of Somniosus microcephalus. Lineage (NCBI taxonomy): Eukaryota > Metazoa > Chordata > Chondrichthyes > Squaliformes > Somniosidae > Somniosus > Somniosus microcephalus. Next base: position 168,036,727 of record NC_140989.1, on the reverse strand, counting down.
AGGGTAGAGCGCACAGGGTGCAGCCGGTGTTCAGGACCGAGCGGCGTCAATGGGAAAGAGAGACGAGAGAGAGCAGAGCGCAGCCGGTGTTCAAGGGCCGAGCAGCGTCAGCGAGGAAGAAAGGAAAGCACGGGAGATGCCATTTTAAGCCGCAGTGGGGAAGAAAGGAAAGCGCGGGAGATGCCATTTTGAGCCAGTCTAACCACACCCAAAAATGCCAAAGAGTGGCAGTATCACAGCGTTCGACAATGAAGTCGAAGATTGGACGACATATGTCGAACGCATAGAAGTATAGTGCAAGGTGAATGAAGTGCCAGATGACAAGAAAGCGCTGGTATTGTTGAATTCAATGGGTGCAAAAATGTATGACTTACTACGAAACCTAGTAACCCCAGAGAAGCCAGTAGAAAAGGATTTTGAAAACATAGTGTCAATCCTACAGGACCACTTAAACCCCACACCACTACTGTAAGCAGAAAGATTTAAGTTTCACAAAAGGAACCAGCATAAAGATGAAAGTAATGCTGAGTATTTAACAGAACTGCGCAAGCTATCGAAACACTGCCAGTTTGGAACGGGACTAGCAGATACTTTAAGGGACAAGTTTGTGTGTGGGCTTCAAAGTGAAGGAACCCAGAAACGGCTTCTATCAGAAAAGGATCTTACGCTGGACAAGGCTTTCAGCATTGCAGTATCATGCGAAGCAGCAGCACGGGGCGCGGCAGAGATACAACGGAGACCGCAAGAATATGGCACAAATGAAATGTCATACAGAACAGTGAAGTGCTATCGCTGCGGCAGAACAACACATGACCATACGGATTGCTGGTTCAAGGACAAAGTGTGCAGACAGTGTGGAAAAGTAGGACACATAGCAAGAGTCTGCAGGTCGGGAAAGAAAACCAGCAGCAAGAAATCTCCACAGGAGAAGTACAAGAAGATACATAAGGTGACGGAGAGTAGTTCAGACGAACAGAAAAGTGACACAGACTCCGGAAGCAAGGAGCTGGGTTGTCTGAAACTACATAATGTGATCAAAATGGAGGATCACCAAATTATCTGGGTCACGCTCAAGATAGCAAGAGTCCAAGTGAAAATGGAATTGGACACAGGATCAGCCCTAACAGTCATAAATCGAAGGGACTACAAGCGGCTATTCTCACATATACCCTTGAGAGATACAAAGGTTGTCTTGAAGATGTACACGGGGCAAAAAGTCTACCGCAAAGGAAAAATAAGGGTGAATGTGCTGTCTCTCTGTAGCAATTTATGTTAGTTTTCCAGTTAATTCAGGGGTTTGAGTAAGTTGGGTCGATTCCCATTGTGTGCCACCACCTAGTGGCTATTTGGTACCTAGCAACTGCAGTAAAAGCGCAGTAAAGTGCAGTAAAGCACAGTAAGTGCAGTAGAGTAAACTACTGTGTATATTACAGACCTACAGCGGCACATGCTCTGGAAAGTATATTGTTCCCACGCCTGAGTCTTGGATATTATTTGTCTAAGTACTTGAGAATGTTATAGATGATTAGTGTACACTGTATGTTGCAGAAAATGCTTACTTTGTAACTTTTCTCTGTAAGCAAAATTACACAGCTAGCCGTGAAGTGCTCACTCTCTGTCTAGCTGGTTAACTAGTAGCTGTATTTTGATGCACTATGTACAGGGCTAATTTAAAGAGAATGCCTTCCAGTTTGCTAAATGTATATTCACAGTAAGCTGTGTTTCCACGTGTTTGGTAATTTACATGCCAAATGTACTGTGTTGCTCAGGCGTACCTAAATTTGTGTATGCATATCAGTTATGCGCTTGTATACTAATGTGTGCTTCCATTTCTGTGTTGTATTTCAGTTTTACAATAAGAAACTTTCAGTAAAGCTTTACAAGAAAAGTCAAGCCTTGTGATTTTTATGGGAAGATATCAAGTTGTTAGCTACCTGTCTAGCTCTGCATAGGAACGCGCTGCGAGGGCAGAAAAGTAAAAAGACAACAGCACAGCGGGCTCAAGCACAAGAAGATACCACTCAGCTACCATGAGTCTACGCTCAGGAAGACAATATACCATAGAGGACTTCGACCAGCCAATCGAGAAGCATGAGCCTCTCCGAGCAAATGATGCCAAGTCACAGTCCTCTAAAGCATCCTCTAGATCATCTCGGCGGTCCAGCAGACTGTCATCATCGACAGCTTCTGCAGCCGCCAAAGCACGTGCCAAGGCAAAAGCTGCCCAGGCTCAATTGTCCTTCGCTGAAAACGAAGCTAGTGTGATGAAGCAGAGAGCTGACCTCGACGCTAGTGCGATGAAGCAGAGAGCTGACCTCGACGCCAGGCTCCACATTCTCCAAAGCCAGAGAGCTGCCGCTGCCGCTGAAGCTGAAGCTGCAGCTTATGAAGAAGGTGAGGAGAACGAAGGCGGGGAGCCCAGCCATGAAGCATATGTTCTAGAACAGCCCCTCAGTCCAGTGCAACGTACAAGTGAGTATGTCCAACAACACTCCAAATTGTTCTTCAAGGAAACATCCAGGTATCTCGACGCAGAACCAGCTACTCGCCACAGTAGCAAACAGCCTGTTTTGGGAGACACTGAGTTTAAAGGAGAAGAAACAAGTAAGACTTACCTGCAGAGACCTCCACAGCACTTGGCCAATCCAGCCAAGCAGTCCTCACCCGAGCCACAAGGTGCACAAGACCTCGCTAGGTACCTTATCCGCTGAGAATTGTTAAGTTCAGGCCTTCTAGAATTTGATGACCGTCCTGAAAATTATTGGTCATGGAAAGCGTCCTTCCTGAGTACCACCAAGGACTTGAATCTGTCAGCCAGAGAAGAGCTAGATTTGATGACAAAGTGGCTCGGAGCTGAGTCGTCAGAACAGGCGAAGAGAATTTGCTCAGCGCACGTCCGCAATCCCACAGCAGGCCTCAACCTGGTTTGGCAACGTCTCGAAGACTGTTATGGGACACCAGAAGTCATTGAACACGCACTGCTCAAGAAGATTGAGGACTTTCCGAAGCTAACCAACAAAGATAATGTCGAGCTCCGAGAACTGGGCGACATTCTCCTCGAACTGGAGTGTGCCAAGGGAGAAGGTTACCTGACTGGCCTCTCGTATTTGGATACAGCTCGTGAGGTAAACCCAATAGTGGAAAAGCTCCCCTACAACCTTCAAGAGAAATGGATAGCTAAGGGATCCAAGTACAAGGAGGACAATGGAGTGGCATTTCCCCCCTTCTCTCTCTTCTCCAGGTTCGTCCAACAACAGGCAAAGGTGCGGAATGATCCAAGTTTCACTTTCTCCACCTCCAGCAGTTACGCTCCTTCGAGAACAGAGAAACCCACAAAGTACAGCAACAAAGCCTCTGTGAGCATGCACAAAACAGATGTTCCAGCCGAACCCTCAGTCAACCAATCCAGTTCTGCTGGGAATAAAGTGGATGACCCAGATCGTCAGTGTCCAATACACAAGAAGCCCCACCCACTCAAAAAGTGTCGAAGCTTTAGAGACAAGCCTATTGATGAGCGCAAATCATACCTGAAAGAGAATCGCATCTGCTTCAGGTGTTGTGGGTCGACTGTGCACATGGCGAAAGACTGCAAGGTGACAATCAAGTGCTTTGAGTGCAACAGTGAAAACACATCGCAGCCCTGCATCCAGGTCCTCCTCCTTCAACCACCGAGAGTGCTGCAGTTGACAAAGAGGATAGCGGGGAGCAAAGTGAAAGCACATCTTCTTCAGTCACCTTCAAGTGTACAGAGGTTTGTGGAAATGCAAGCAGCCCACGCTCATGCTCTAAAATCTGCTTGGTTAAAGCATATCCTGCAGGGAGAAAGGAGAAGGCAATCAAAATGTACGCAGTGTTTGATGAGCAAAGTAACAAGTCTCTAGCGAAGACAGAATTCTTCAATCTCTTTGAAGTCAAGGCCAGCGCAGCTCCGTACACGCTAAAAACCTGTTCAGGGACAACAGAGACTACAGGTAGGAGAGTTGGGAACTTCATGATCGAGTCCATGGATGGGAAACTACAGCTTCCTCTCCCCACCTTAATTGAGTGTGACATGATGCCAGATGATAGGACGGAAATTCCCTCCCCAGAGGTCGCACGCCATCAGCCCCACCTACAGCCAGTTGCCAACAAGATTCTAGCTGTGGACCCGGACGCTCCAATCCTCCTGCTCTTGGGAAGAGACATCTTAAGGGTGCACAAGGTGCGTGAGCAAATCAACGGGCCCCACAATGCTCCTTATGCGCAGTGGCTTGACCTGGGATGGGTCCTCGTGGGTGGAGTCTGCCTGGGAACAGTCCACAAACCAGCGGGTGTCAACGTCTATAAAGCAAACGTGTTGCACAACGGTCGCACATCCTTTCTCAGCCCATGCCCAAACAGGATCCAGGTAAAGGAAGACTACGATGGCATGACGCAGCATCATAGGTCAACCGCCTCTGCCTGTGAGGAAGAGGCAGACCTCACTGTGAGCACAGACAGCCTAGGATGCTCAGTGTTTGAAAGGTCCAAGGATGATGACAAGCCAGCACTATCCATGGACGACAAAGCTTTCCTAACCATCATGAATGAGGAGGTTTACCAGGATGATGGACACAACTGGGTGGCACCCTTACCATTTCACTCTCCCAGACGCCGTCTTCCGAGTAACAGGGAACAAGCTATGAAGCGCCTCTGCTCACTCAGGAGAACACTGGAGAAAAGGCTAGAAATCCTGGCCATTACATAGAGTTCATGCAGAAAATGCTGGACAACGACCAAGCCGAGCCTGCTCCACCTCTGGAGGAAGGTAAAGAACACTGGTACCTGCCAACATTCGGTGTGTATCACCCACAAAAGCCAGACCAGTTACGAGTTGTGTTCGATTCAAGTGCTGAATGTAAAGGAGTGTCTCTGAACGATGTACTCCTCAGCAGCCCAGACTTGAACAACACCTTGTTGGGAGTTCTTCTGCAGCTCAGGAAAGAACCTGTAGCCCTGACAGCAGATGTGCAGCAAATGTTTTATTGCTTCATCGTCCGAGAAGACCACAGAGACTATCTCCGCTACCTGTGGCATGAGGACAACGACATCAACAAGAATGTGGTGGAGTACAGGATGAAGGTCCACGTGTTTGGAAACAGCCCTTCACCTGCTGTGGCTATCTACAGCATGAGGCGAGCCGCTCAGAAAGGTGAGCAAGAATATGGCTCCGATGCGAAGCATTTTGTTGAGAGACAGTTCTATGTTGACGATGGTCTTACCTCGGTTACCACACCTGAAGAAGCAATAGATCTCCTGACAAGAACCAGAGCGATGTTGGCAGAGTCCAACCTGAGACTACACAAGGTAGCATCGGACAGTGGACAGGTGATGGAAGCCTTCCCTGCAGAGGACCGTGCTAAGGATCTGAAGGATTTGCACCTTGGAGTGGATCCTCTCCCCCTTCAACGGAGCCTGGGGCTCTCCTGGAACCTGGAAACAGACAGCTTCACATTCCTGGTGTCCCGTGAAGAAAGGCCATTCACACAGAGAGGCGTCCTGTCCACAGTCAACAGTTTGTACGACCCTTTGGGATTCGTAGCTCCCATAACAATGCAAGGAAAAGCATTAGTACGGGAACTCTCATTGGATCAGAGTGAGTGGGATGCTGCACTCCTCCCAGAAAAAGAAGCAAAATAGAACCTATGGAAGGAGTCCTTGAAGGCTCTTGAAGACCTGCACATAGAGAGGTGCTACATTCCAGGATCGCTGTCTTCAACACAGAGAAGAGAGCTGTGCATCTTCTCAGATGCTTCCACAGTAGCAATAGGAGCTGTGGCCTACTTGAGAGCAGCTGACACCGATGGGAAATACCATGTGGGATTCGTTATGGGGAAGTCCAAGTTGGCCCCTCGGCCTGCCCACACCATTCCACGTCTCGAGCTTTGTGCAGCTGTGTTGGCTGTTCAACTGTACGAGTTGATCAGAGACGAGATTGACATCGATGTGGGTTCCGTCAAGTTCTTCACGGACAGCAAGATTGTACTTGGTTACATCCACAACTCCACAAGAAGGTTTTATGTGTATGTTTCCAACCGGGTGACTCGTCTCACACACGACGTCTTAAGCACTCTCATGGCTGAAATCATGGCGATCATGAACGCAAGACCCCTGGTGCCGGTGTCCACCGACCCAGACATGCCTGCAGTCCTCACCCCAGCGATGCTCCTGACTCAAAAGATGAGTGCTATTTCAGCCCCCTCTGGAAACTTTGACATGGCTGTGGAAGCAGTGGAAGCAAGTCCAGTGTCTTGCAGACACTTTTTGGAAGAGATGGAGAGGAGAGTATTTGTCCACCCTACAGAGCCATAGGAAATGGACAGAAGACAAGCCAAATGTCAAAGTGAGAGATGTTGTCTTGCTGAAAGACAGCCAAGCACACAGAAATGAATGGCCAGTGGGACTGGTTGTCAAAACTCTGCCGAGCAGGGACAAGAGGGTCCGCGAGGTGGAGGTGAAGATTGTCAAGGAGGGTACTGTCAAAGTGTTTCTGAGGCCAGTCTCAGAGATCATAGTCCTCCTTTCTGAAGAAACCTAGAGAACGGATTCTGAATATGTTTGCAGCCAAAGGACGTTTTCTTTAGGTTTATTTTGTATCTGTAGTGGTACAATGGAATTGTACCAAGCGGGGAGTGTGCTGTCTCTCTGTAGCAATTTATGTTAGTTTTCCAGTTAATTCAGGGGTTTGAGTAAGTTGGGTCGATTCCCATTGTGTGCCGCCACCTAGTGGCTATTTGGTACCTAGCAACTGCAGTAAAAGTGCAGTAAAGTGCAGTAAAGCACAGTAAGTGCAGTAAAGTAAACTACTGTATATATTACAGACCTACAGCGGCACATGCCCTGGAAAGTATATTGTTCCCACGCCTGAGTCTTGGATATTATTTGTCTGTAAGTACTTGAGAATGTTATAGATGATTAGTGTACACTGTATGTTGCAGAAAATGCTTAGTTAGTAACTTTTCTCTGTAAGCAAACTTAGTCAGCTAGCCGTGAAGTGCTCGCTCTCTGTCTAGCTGGTTAACTAGTAGCTGTATTTTGATGCACTATGTACAGGGCTAATTTAAAGAGAATGCCTTCCAGTTTGCTAAATGTATATTCACAGTAAGCTGTGTTTCCACGTGTTTGGTAATTTACATGCCAAATGTACTGTGTTGCTCAGGCGTACCTAAATTTGTGTATGCATATCAGTTATGCGCTTGTATACTAATGTGTGCTTCCATTTCTGTGTTGTATTTCAGTTTTACAATAAGAAACTTTCAGTAAAGCTTTACAAGAAAAGTCAAGCCTTGTGATTTTTATGGGAAGATATCAAGTTGTTAGCTACCTGTCTAGCTCTGCATAGGAACGCGCTGCGAGGGCAGAAAAGTGAACGTTTTATATAACGGCAAGGAAACAGCAAAAATGGACCTATATGTATTGCAAGATGGAGGACCACCACTACTAGGACATGAATGCATCCGGAAGATACAGCTGGATTGGCATTCCATACAAGCACTGACTGTAGATTCCAAAAAGGATGACGACGTCACACCTGGCCGACTGTCAAAAATGCTAACTGACGCACAAGAAATGTTCCAGCAGGGACTCGGAACACTAAAAGGCATAACAGCGATGATCAAAACAGAGGGAAAATGCAAGCCCAAAGTTTTTTAAGGCCAGACCTTATGCGATCCACCCAGCCGTCGAAGCAGAACTGCAAGGTTTGGAATGTTCAGGAGTACTGTCCAAAGTGGACTGGAGTGAGTGGGCTACACCATCATTCCTGTAATGAAGAGGTCATTGAGTAATACACCTGGGGAACCAAAGAAGGTCCGCATCTGTGGGGACTTTAAGGTGACAGTGAACCCAGTCCTTCACACTGTACAATATCCGCTTCCGCGGATTGAAGATATTTTCGCCTCGCTATCAGGAGGGAAACGCTTCACTAAGATTGATCTGGCCCAGGCGTACCTGCAAATGGAGGTAGAAGAAGCCTTGAAACAGTACCTCACGATCAACACTCATAAAGGTCTCTACCAATACAACCGACTGGTGTTCGGGGTAGCATCAGCTCCGGCTATTTGGCAAAGGGCAATGGAACAAGTCCTGCAAGGGATGCCAGGGACCCAGTGTTATTTGGATGACATCCTGGTCATGGGCGAAAATGACAGTGATCACCTCGCCAACCTGGAGCAGGTGCTCACTAGATTGAAGGAATATGGGCTCCGAGCTAATCGCCACAAATGCGAGTTTTTCCAGAAGCAGATCTCGTATTGTGGCCATGTTATTGATAAAGAGGGGCTACATAAGTCCCCTGAAAAGATTGAGGCAGTAGTCAAGGCTCCAGCACCGGAAAATGTGTCACAACTAAGGTCGTTCCTCGGGCTGGTGAAATACTACCATAAGCTCTTGCCGAATTTGTCTACCATACTACACCCACTGAACACGCTACTGCAAACGGGGGTACCATGGAAGTGGAGTGATGAATGTAAATGAGCTTTCCAGAAGAGCAAAGCATTGATCACATCAAAAGAGATGTTGGCTCATTTCAACCCAGCACTACCAATTCGGCTGGTGTGTGATGCATCACCCTATGGCATTGGAGCGGTGCTGTCGCACAAATTCCCGGACGGCTCGGAGAGGCCAGTAGCCTTTGCGTCTCGGTCACTAACCTCAGCCGAGCGTAACTACGCCCAGATTGACAGGGAGGCCCTCGGCCTAGTGTGGGGAGTGAAAAAGTTCAATCACTATCTGCACGGGCAGAAGTTCACCTTGCTGACTGACCACCAACCACTTGTCTCCATTTTTAATCCAAAGAAGGGCATTCCGGTGATGACTGCGCAACGGCTATAGAGATGGTCCCTTTTTCTAGGAGCGCACCAATATGAATTCGAGTATAAGGGCGTGAAACAGCATGGAAACGCTGATGGGCTATCACGCCTGCCACTGTCTACTGCGGAGGAAGCACCAGCAGTGGATCCTGTCGAAATATTTCATTCGACTATAATTGAATGCTTGCCAGTAACTAACACTGGTATAGAGAAAGAGGCCAGAAATGACCCGACACTGTCTCGGGTATATGATTTGACGGTGAAGGGATGGCCAGCACATGGCGACTCACTGTTGCCAGCATTCTCATCCAGAAGAGAACAGCTGTCAGTATGCCAGGGGACCTTGATGTGTGGATCCCGAGTGGTAATTCCACCCAAGTAAAGGGAGAGAGTGCTCAATGAGCTTCACAAAGGTCATCTGGGAGGGGTGAAAATGAAAAGCCTTGCTAGGGCTTATGTGCGGTGGCCGGGGATCGATCAGCAAATCGAGGACCTGACAAAGAGCTGCTCAGGATGCCAGAAGGTCCAAAATGCACCACCACATGCCCCTCTACACCCATGGGAGTGGCCCTCATCTCCATGGCAACGGGTGCATATTGATTTTGCTGGTCCATTCATGGACTCAATGTTTTGAATAGCGGTGGATGCACACTCAATGGCCTGAGGTGATCAAAATGTCCTCCACCACCACAGAGAAAACTATTGCAGTCCTACGGACCATTTTTGCCAGGAACGGCTTGCCAGAGCAGATTTGCTCTGATAACGGACCACAGTTTGTGTCCAAAGAGTTTTGAAGATTTATGAAAAAGAATGGTGTAAGGCATTACACATCCGCCCCGTATCATCCAGCCACAAATGGATTGGCTGAGAGGTTCGTATAAACCTTTAAAAAAGCAGTAAAGGCCATGTGCGATGGCGACATTCCACTGCAGCATAAGGTGGACAATTTCCTGTTAGTCTACAGAAATGCGACACATGCAGTCACCAACCAGGCCCCGGCCATGATGTTCTTTACCCGAAGGTTGAGATCTCGTCTGGATTTGCTCAGACCAAATGTACGAAGAGATATTGAGAATAAGCAATTTCAGCACATCAATGAGAAGCCGACAAGGAGCTTCAATGTAGGGCAACCAGTCTTGGCCCACGACTACCGAACAGAGAAATGGCAACCAGGAATGATATGCACCCGGCAGGGTCCACTAATGTACACATTGGAAGTTGGGGAGAACATTGTGAGATGCCATGTTGACCAGATCCTAGAGTCACAGGAACGAGTCAACCCCATGTCTCGCCCATACGTACCTGGTGATGAACCCGACATACAGGTAGCATCTACCCCAGAAACAGTAGCATCGGAAGTGGATAAACCAACCGACGACGGGGCCAGAATCGCCTCCGCACCAAGAGCAAGACACTCGGGAAAGGCGCTATCCAGAAAGGATCAGGAAGCCTCCCAAAAGACTGAATTTATAAATAGACTATTTTCAGTTAATGTTGCATGTTAAAAGTGTTAATTGTAATTAGTTTGATATTTAATTGTTAAATGAGTGTTATGGTACTGTTAATCTAAAAGGGGAGGAATTGTAATGTATGTTCCTTTAAGGGGAGAACTACTTTTTACAGCTCCTGTATACTGTAGTACCGGCAGTGACCACACCTGTATATAAACCCTGAGTAGGGATCTGTACAGTTAGTTTTAGACTAACCCTCATTCAGTAAACACCTGTTGATCGTTCCCTGCAGTCTCTTGTCTAATTATTGAAGGACACAACATCAAGATACACAGATCTAACAGAAATGCTGATGGGCTATCACGTCTGCCACAGCCTACTGCGGAGGAAGCACCAGCAGTGGATCCTGTCGAAATATTCCATTTGACTATAGTTGAATACCTACTGGTAACTAACGCTTGTATCGAAAAGGAAACCCGAAATGACCCGACACTGTCTCGGGTATATGATTTGACGGTGAAGGGATGGCCAGCACATGGTGACTCACTGTTGCCAGCATTCTCGCCAAGGAGAGAACAGCTGTCAGTGTGCCGGGGGACCTTGATGTGTGGATCCCGAGGGGTAATTCCACCCAAGTTAAGGGATAGAGTGCTCAATGAGCTTCATGAGGGTCATCTGGGAGGGGTAAAAATGAAAAGCCTAGCCAGGGCTTATGTGTGGTGGCCGGGAATCGATAAACAAATCGAGGACCTGACCAAGAGCTGCTCAGGATGCAAGAAAGTCCAAAATGCACCACCACAGGCCTCTCTACACCCATGGGAGTGGCCCTCATCTCCATGGCAACGGGTGCATATTGATTTTGCTGGTCCATTCATGGACTCAATGTTTTTAATAGCCATGGATGCGCACTCGAAATGGCCTGAGGTCATCAAAATGTCCTCCACCACCACGGAGAAAGCTATTGCAGTCCTACGGACCATTTTTGCCAGGAATGGCTTGCCAGAACAGATTTGCTCCGACAACGGACCACAGTTTGTGTCCGATGAGTTCCAGAGGTTCTTGAAAAAGAATGGGGTAAGGCATTACCCATCCGCCCCGTATCATCCAGCCACAAATGGATTGGCTGAGAGGTTCGTACAAACCTTTAAGAAGGCAATAAAGGCTATGTACAATGACAACATTCCACTGCAGCACAAGGTGGACAATTTCCTGTTCGCCTACCGGAATGCGACACATGCAGTCACCAACCAGGCCCCAGCCATGATGTTCTTTAACCGAAGGTTAAGATCTCGCCTGGATTTGCTCAGACCAAACGCACGAAGAGATGTTGAGAGTAAGCAATTCCAGCACATCCATGAGAAGCCAACAAGGAGCTTCAGTGTAGGGCAACCAGTCTTGGCCCGCGACTACCGAACAGACAAATGGCAGCCAGGAACGATATGCACACGGCAGGGCCCACTAATGTACACAGTGGATGTTGGGGAGAGCATCATGAGACGCCATGCTGACCAGATCCTAGAGTCACAGGAACAAGTCAACCCCATGCCTCGCCCATACGTACCTGGTGATGAACCCGACGTACAGGTCGCATCTACCCCAGAAACAGTAGCATCGCAAGCTGATGAACCAACCGACGACAGGGGGCCAGAATCACCTCCGCACCAAGAGCATGACACTCGGGAAAGGCACTATCCAGAAAGGATCAGGAAGCATCCCCAAAGACTGAATATATAAATAGACTATTTTCAGCTAATGTTGCATGTTAAAAGTGTTAATTGTAATTAGTTTGATATTTAATTGTTAAATGAGTGTTATGGTACTGTTAATCTAAAAGGGGAGGAATTGTAATGTATATACCTTTAAGTGGGGAACTATCTTTTACAGCTCGTGTATACTGCAGTACTGGCAGTAACCACACCTGTATATAGCCCTGAGTAGTAATCTGTACAGATCAGTTGCAGTGTGAGCCACGTTGAGTAAACACCTGTTGTACCATTCTCCGCAGTCTGTGTCTTATTATACACGGACACAACAAAGAGTGGCTCAGTAGCACCACTACTGAAGGGCACAGCTGCCAGTCTGGGCGTGCGACAGGTGTTGAGAGAACCAAACTGAGGGAAAAACCTACTTGAACTTCTCGCCAATCTAGCTGTCGCAGATGCATCTGTCCATGACAGTATTGGTAGCAGTGACAACCGCACAGTCATTGTAGAGACGAAGTCCCATCTTCACACTGAGGACACCATCCATCGTGTTGTGTGGCACTACCACTGTGCTAAATGGGATAGATTCAGAACAAATCTAGCAGCTCAATCTGGGCATCCATGAGGCGCTGTGGGCCATCAGCAGCAACAGAATTGTATTCCACCACAATCTGTAACCTCATGGCCTGGCATATCCGTCACTCTACCATTACCATCCAGTCACGGGACCAACCCTGGTTCAATAAGGAGTGTAGAAGAGCATGCCAGGAGCAGCATCAGGCGTACCTAAAAATGAGGTGCCAACCTGGGGAAGCTGCAACACAGGACTACATGCATGCTAAAAAGCAGAAGCAGCATGCTATAGACAGGGCTAAGTGATCCCACAATCAACGGATCAGATCAAAGTTCTGCAGTCTTGCCACACCCAGTCGTGAACTGTTGTGGACCATTAAACAACTAACGGGAGGAGGAGGCTCCATGAATATTCCAATCCTCAATGATGGTGGAGCTCAGCACGCGAGTGCAAAAGACAAGGCTGAAGCATTTGCAACCATCTTCAGCCAGAAGTGCAGAATGGATGATCCATATCGGCCTCCTTCCGAGGTCCCCACCATCACAAAAGACAGTCACCAGCCAGTTCGATTCACTCCATGTGATATCAAGAAACGGCTGAGAGCCCTGGGCACAGTAGAGTCTATGGGCCCTGACAAAATCCCGGCTGTCGTGCTGAAGACTTGTGCTCTAGAACTAGCCACGCCTCTAGTCAAGCTATTCCAGTACAAGTACAACACTGGCATCTATCCAACAATGTGGATAACGGCCCAGGTATGTCCTGTCCACAAAAAGTAGGACAAATCCAATCCGGCCAATTACCACCCCATCAATCTACTCTCAATCTTCAGCAAAGTGATGGAAGGTGTCAGCAACAGTGCTATCAAGCGGCACTTACTCACCAATAACCTGCTCACTGATGTCCAGTTCGGGTTCCGCCAAGACCACTCGACTCCCAACCACATTACAGCCTTGGTCCAAACATGGACAAAGGAAATGAATTCCAGAGATGAGGTGAGAGTGATTGCCCTTGACATCAAGGCAGCATTTCACTGAGTGTGGCATAAAGGAGACTTAGTAAAACTGAAGTCAAGGGGAGTCGCGGGAGGAAAACGCTCCACTGGCTGGAGCCATACCTAGCACAAAGGAAGATGTTGTGGTGGTTGGAGGTCTATCATCACAGCCCCAGGACATTGCTGCAGGAGTTCCTCAGGGCAGTGTCCTGGGCACAACCATCTTCAGCTGCTTCATCAATGACCTTCCCTCCAACATAAGGTCAGAAATGGGGATGTTTGCTGATGACTGCACAATGTACAGTTCCATTTACAACTCCTCAGATAATGAAGCAGACCATGCCCGCATGAAACCAGACCTGGATGACATTCAGGCTTGGGCTGATAAGTGGCAGGTAACATTCACGCCACACAAGTGCCAGGCAATGAATATCTCCAACAAGCGAGCGTCTAACCACCGACCATTGACATTCAACAGCATTACCATCACCGAATCCACCACCATCAACATCCTGGGGGTCACCATTGACCAGAATCTTAACTGGACCAGCCACATAAATAATGTGGCAAAAAGAGCAGGTCAGAGGCTGGGTAATCTGCAGTGAGTGTCACACCTCCTGACTCCCCAAAGACTTTCCACCATCTACGAAACAGAAGTAAGGAGTGTGATGGAATACTCTCCACTTGCCTGGATGAGTGCAACTCCAAAAACACTGAAGAAGCTCAACACATCCAAGACAAAGCAGCCCACTTGATTGGCACCCCATCCTTCACCTTAAACATTCACCCCCTACACCACCGGTATACCATGGCTGCAGTGTGTACCATCTACAAGATGCTCTGCAGCAACTCACCAAGGCTTCTTCAGCAGCACGTCCCAAACCCGCGACCTCTTCCACCTAGAAGGACAAGGGCAGCAGATGCATGGGAACATCACCACCTCCAAGATCCCCTGCAAGTCACACACCATCCTGGCTTAGAAGTATATCGCTGATCCTTCATCTTCGCTGGGCCAATATCCTGGAACTCCCTACCTAACAACACTGTGGGTGCACCACACGGACTGCAGCGGTTCAAGAAGGCGGCTCACCACCACCTTCTCAAGGGCAATTAGGGATGGACAATAAATGCTGGCCTTGCCAGCAACACCCACATCCCATAAACAAATTTAAAACAATAGTAAAACGTCCCAATATGCTTCACAGGAGCGTAATCAGGCAACATTTGACACCGAGCTACATAAATAGATATTAGGACAGGTTGCAAAAAGCTTGGTCAAAGAGGTAGGTTTTAAGGAGCGTCTTCAAGGATGAGAGAGAGGTAGAGGGGTTTAGGGAGGGAATTTCAGAGTTTAGGTCCTAGACAACTGAAGGCACAGTCGCCAAAGGTGGGGCGAGGAAAGATGGTGATGCGCAAGAGGTCAGAATTGGAGGAATGCAGAGTTTTCAGAGGGTTTTAGGGCTGGAGGAGGTTACAGAGTTAGGGAGGGGCGAGGCCATGGAGGGAAACCAGTAATTGGACCCAATGCCCACAAACTGAGCCAATGCCCATAAGGTGATTCAATGCCAATGAACTGCTGCAGAAAACCAACTGATTGAAAATCGCAAACTGACCCAGTGCCCATAAGCTGCCTTAACTGCCATGTGCTGATCAGAACCCGCTAACAGACAAGCATCTAACAAATGACTGGAGCCCCACAAACCGATCTCATGCATGAAAACTGACAGGGATCCAGAAAGTAAAGTGATGCCCTCAAAGTGATCCAACCCATGCAAACTGACCCAGCGCCCTTATGCTGACCAGACAATTTAGAGATTGTGGAGGGGTCGAGAGAGGTGTTGGTGAAGTAGAGCTGGGTGTCATCAGCATGCACGTGGAAACTGACGCTGTGTTTTAGGATGATGTCGCCGAGGGCAGCATGTAAATGAGAAATAGGAGGGGCCAAGGATAGATACCTGGGGGACAGCAGAGGTAATGGTGCGGGAGCGGGAAGAGAAGCCATTGCAGGTGATTCTCTGGCTATGACTGGAAAAATAAGAATGGAACTAGGCAAGTGCAGTCTCACCCAGCTGGACCACGGTGGAGAGGTCTTGGAGCAGGAATGTGTTGTCAACCGTATCAAAGGCTGCAGACAGGCCTAGAAGGACGAGGAGGGAGTGTTTACCATTGTCACAGTCACGTAGTATGTCATTTGTGACTGTGAAAAGAGTTGTTTAGGTTCTGTGGCAGGGGTGGAAACCTGATTGGAGGGAATCAAACATGGAGTTCTGGGAAAGATGGGCACGGATTTAGGAGGTGACAGCATTTGAAAGGACTTTGGAGAGGAAAGGGAAGTTGGCGATAGGGCGATAGTTTACAGGGATGGTGGGGAGTGGTTACAGCATCTGCAAACTCACCAAATGCTTATAAACTCGCCCCAACAACCATAACCTGATCTCGCCCCCATCAGTTGCCCCATGTCCTCAACTGATCCAGCAGCTGCAGATTACAAATAATAGAGATGAGAAGGAATGCAGGAGGAGATGTAAGAGGCTGACAGTATTGGTTAAGTTATCAGAGAAAGAAGTGATAAGATAGATTGGAGTTCAGAAAGATCAGATGTTAGGGAGAGGAAATAGGAGGGAGGAATCATGAGAGAATGGGAGGGAGTAATGTGTTCAGATGCAGAGAGAGGTGGGTGAGGCAGGAAGTGTGCAGAATATCAGAGAGGAATATACAGAAAGATGAAGTGGAAGGGGAGAGGATTACAGAGAAAGAGGAGAGGTGTGTGTGAAGGTGGAGAGAGGAATGTGAATGAGAAAATGAAGAGGAGTCATAAAAGAGTGAGTATGTTAGGGGGCAGTCCATGAGAGAGGGGATTGATAATGAGCAAACAAGAAGACAGAGTAGGAGTGATAGAGGAGAGCTGGTACAATGAGAGAGTTGAGTGAAAAAGAGCCAACAGCTCATCGGAAACATAGGAGTGAGGGAAAAAGTGTAACATAGAATTTAAATAAAAGAGGGAGGGAGAGAGGGAGAGATAAATAGATGTGAGAGAATAGTTCAAAAGGGAGAGAATACAGAAAGTAGGAAACAGGGCTACAGAGATAGATAGCGATGCTGAGGGAGATAACGAGAGTGAGATCAGAGAAAAAGAGGGAAGGGAGGCAATGGGATAGAATTTACGCAGAGGTCCACCCGTTCTCCAATCGTAACTTTGGTGGAAGGTCCATGGAACGCAGGTCTTTGACCTGTTTACTTCCTGAGTTTGACAGTTCTTGGGTCAGTCTCCTCATGCAGAGCTGAAGTGAAAACAAGTGGCTGTACCACCCCGGTGACTTCTTCAGATCTCCCGCTAGAACCTCGGTGAAAGATTGGCGAAATCCTACAGGAATGGTCAATGGCACCATTTTGCTGTGATCAAATAAAATGGGGATAAAGAAAACTATTCCCTTGGCAATTTCTTGATGGCGGTGCCACTTGCTGAAGACAATTTCTCCAGAAGTCAGCAACCTTCTGCTTCCTACCACGTTCGTCATGTCTATGCCTGGACAATGAGTGCCAAAAGTAGAGACCAGTCAAAGAAGAGGATATGGATAAAAAAAGAGGGAGATGGGAGAGAGAAAGGTAGAGTTTGTAGTGAGAGACTGTAGAATTGTGGGGGAAAGCGAGTGAGGAGACATGAGAATGATTGTGATGTCAGAGATTGAACAAGTGACAGAGAAGAGTTGGAATAAAGATCAGAAAGTGAATGGAGCGAGAAGAGAAGAAAGAAATATTTTCTTAATTTTCTGCTTTACTTGCAAACCAATTAGGAGAGAGAATAATAAGAGGGAGATTATTATGAAAGATGGGGCGATAGTGAAAGAAACAGTGAAAGAGTAAAACGTTAGTGAAATAAACACAAGAGCAGCGCTGAGAAGAGAAATGTGAGGAGAGGAAAGCTGCAAGCAACATTGTGAGTTTCTGAGCTATGAGAGATGGAACAGTTGAGTTGGAAGAGGAGACAGAATAGAGAACGGGATTGTGAATGTGTGGTAACAAAATGGGAGGAGATATAGTGGGTGCAGAATAGAGAAGGGCGGAGGGGAGCGGCAGAGCTGAGATTGAGAGGCAAGTTTGAGAGAGAAGAGGTGAGATCAAGAACTCCGGTGGAATTTCCAGGGGCAGGTCGAGGAATGACTTAGCCCCTGAATTTAGTAACGTTACACGACAGGAATAGATGGGGTGAAACAACATAAAATCTAAAGGAACAAGGATATAAGAGGTAAATGGTAATCAGAAACTCTGCTTCCGCACTGGGAGGAGGGACAGAGTTCCCGGGAGATGCTGCCACTGATGTCATGGCGGTCGGTCAGGATAACACCCCTCGTGGAAATTCTACCCGCTTGTTTCTCCTCTCGTAAGTTCCAGGCAGTTGACCATTGCAGAATTAGGGACCATTCCATCTGGGCTTGAGGCCCTCTCAGCTGGACATAAAAGATCCCATGGCACTATTTCAAAGAAGAAAAGGGGAGCTCTCCTGGTGTCCTGGCCAATATTTATCCCTCAACCCACATCACAGAAGAAGATTTTTTGGTCATTTATCCCATTGCTGTTTGTGGGATCTTGCTGTGTGCAAATTGTCTGCAGCGTTTCCTACATTACAACAGTGATTACACTTCAAAAGTGTTTAATTGGCTGTAAAGCGGTTTGGGACGTCCTGAGGCTGTGAAAGGCGCTATAGAAATCCAAGTTTTTTCTATATTATTTCTCATGATTATATATCAGTGAATAAATATTTTAAAGGATATTACACTCTCAGGTTAATTTATTAAATGAGTTACGGAGAATTCAATCATAAATTTCCTGATTTTATTCATCCACCTGGGATGCCTAAAAAGTGGGCCCTACAAATTTAGCAGTGGGACCAATGCCTGAAGAGATTTGGAATGGGCTGTCCCACTGCTAAACTGGTATTCTTTGTACCTGTTCTACACCTGAAAAATGGGCCCAATGCAAACCAATTCCACCCTTTATTCTCGAACCATTATGGTGATGGGCAGGAACGTATTGTTTCTAGAAAGTTCTCTGTTGCTGCAGCCAGGAGATTAATGATTAAATTGTTTTCAATTGAATTACTGAGTTGAGCTAAGTGTGGGTCCATAATATCCTTTTTAAAACATACTCTGTTATAGAATCAGCATTAGAAGGAATACAGTACGAACTTGTTATGTTCAACTAATGGTAACTAATAATGTGCAAAGACAATTCATTCCCATGTTGATATTATTAATTACAGTCATTGAACAAACAAAGTAAATGAGTCCGAAATAACAACAGAAAATGCTGGAAAAAATCAGCAGGCCAGGCAACATCCGTGGAGAGAAAAAAGAGTCAACGTTTCGGGTCAAACCCTTTGTCAAGACTGGAAAGGCACAGGAAATGGATTAGATTAAAAGGCCGGGCTGGGAGAGAACAAGAGAAGTGAAGAGACATTAAGAGGTAAATGAGTCATTTCACTCCAATTAAATTAATATAAAAAATTATGTTAAACCACAGACTGCACAAATATGTAGGGAAATTCCCTAAAGCCCAAGATATTCCTTCAATTGCTACTGCAGGGAACAACAATAAATGTGAAATGTGCAGTCTCACAACACTGGTGCAAAGTGACATCACAGATTATCTTTCTGGAATATAAGGCAATTCTGTCATTTCAGAGATCTGTCTCCATCTCTCAAGGGTGAGTATTACACTCAGTCAAGGAGATTGAAACTTGTAACTGGCCCATCCCAATTAATATTCTCGAGCATGAAATAATGAGAGACCCTTCCTGCTTTCTAAAATGGTGTTTTTTTCTAAATACTGATCTCTGGGAGAATTAAACTTCATTATTAAAGTACATTAGTCAGACATGTTCAGGTTCAGTCTCGAATGGTCAACACTATTGAAGCCTGAAATACAAACAGAAAATGCTGGTAATACTCAGCAGGTCAGGCAGCATCTGTGGTGAGAGATACAGTGTTAATGTTTCAGGTCGATGACCCTTCGTCAGAACTGTCAGAACTAATGAAGTCCATCCATCCGATGCCACCTTCCATATTACTGCTTCCGATATGTCTGCCTTTTTCCTCAACCGAAGATTCCCCCCCCACCATGTTTAACAGGGCCCTTGACTGTGTCTGTTCCGTTTCCCGCACTTCTGCTTTCACCCCTTCCCCCCACCCCCAGAATCATGATAAAGTTCCCCATGTCCTCACCTTTCATCCCACCAGCCTCCACATTCAACATATCATCCTCCGCCATTTCCACCACCTCCAGAGACATCCCCCCACCAAACACATCTTCCCCTCCCCTTTCAGCATTCTGAGGGGATTGCTCCCTCTGCGACACCCTGGTCCACTCCTCTATCACCCCTTCCCCTTCGCCCGGCACCTTCCTGTGCAAGCGCAGGAGATGCGACACCGGCCCTTTTACCTCCTCCATTCCCACTGTCCAGGACCCCAAACATTCCTTCCAGGTGAAACAGCAATTTACTTGTTCTTCTTTCAATTTAGTATACTGTATTCGCGGCTCACGATGCGGTCTCCTCTACAATGGGCAGACCAAATGCAGATTGGGTGAATGCTTTGCGCAACACCTCCATTCAGTCTGTCAGCGTGACCCCGAGCTTCTGGTTGCCTGTCACTTTAATTCTCTGCTCTGCTCCCACACTGACCTTTCCATCCTGGGTCTCTTACACTGTTCCAATGAAGCTCAACATAAACTCGAGGAACAGCACTTCATCTTTCAATTGGGCACTTTACAGCCTTCTGGACTCAACGTTGAGTTCAACAATTTCAGATCATAACCTCTGCTCCTATATTTTTCCCACAAGGCAGCTGTTGATGATTCTGCCATTCCCATTTACACTTCATCTAGACTCATCTTTTTGTTCTTAACTTGTCCCATTACCATCTTCTTTTGCCTTGCACCATCATCCCTTTTGTCATTTAATCTCCCTTGCCTTCCATCCTATCACAGACCTTCCCTTTTGTTCTTTCCTCCTCTCCCCGCTTTCCCTGCCTCTGCACTTACTTAAAAATCTGTTACATTGTAGGATTTCGCAATAATTTCAAAATTTCCTACAGCTCTGAAGATTAATTTTGATTAAAGAATCCCTGGGTGATATGCTTTTAAATTTCCTGGGATCAAAATGGCCATCAGACCGCATGGCCGAAGACAAAAGGATTTGGAAAGAGCAGCTTGTGTCTGTGAGAAAAGGACAATGGAGCAGTCAAAACTGCCAATCAAAGGGGAGTTTCCACCACCCCTCCCTGCAGAGACAATCGATGTGTTTACAGAAACTGCTACTTTGTGTACACAAGGGAGTAACCACTTGAGACTGCAGTTTCAGTTGACCACAGGACAATGACTTTCTGTTTACAATACCTTCAAGGCTATTTACTCAAGCAATCAAGGAAAGAGCTTTATTCGATGGCCCATCACAGACAATGAAGACACATTCAAACCACTGCAGCTTTATTCGATAGCCATCACAGACAATGGACACATTTAAACTGCAACTTTATTCAAACCCACCCTAGACAATGGGGCAGCTTGGATCCCTTTTGTTTTAGCCCAGATACATCTGGATTTAGGCAGGCCCCAAATTGGGGTATAAAAGATAGCTTCCCAGAAGCATCTCTCTCTGTGGCCTCGCCTCTGTGCTCTCTACAATGTGGGAGTCTGCCTGAAGAAGTGGAACACCAGCAGTTTACTTTTAAAATACTGGGGTGTTTTTACTTCGGGGCAGTGAAGATCAAAGATTGCAGGGCACGGAGGAGGCATTTTTATTGGTGAGCATATATTTTTCTGGCCTTTCAGAAGGCAACTTAGAATAGGTATAGGGGTGGGAATTAAGTGGGAATTTTGTCAGAACTGTGATTTTAGTTGATCTTCCCTCATTGTGTCTGTTTCTCCCCCCCCCCTATTTAAGTAAGATGGTGTTGCACTAGCAGAAAAGTGCTTCAGTGAACACCGAAGGTAGCTGCATTAAAGTGCTGTTTTAAGTAAAAGCCACTAAGCAAAGGTGCTGTAGTGAGCAAGGTGTTTCTGTATTTAAAACTGTATTAAAAAGGAGTGTTGTACCTAGCAGAGAAGTGCTGTGGTAAACACTGTGTAGCTGTTTTTAAAGTGCTGTATTTAAAAGAGTGTTGCACTGAGTAGAGAAGTGCTCCAGTGGACACTGAGTGGCTGTATTTTAAAAGTGCTGTATTTTAATAAAGGAGTGTTGTACCTAGCAGAGAAGTGCTGTGGTAAACACTGTGTAGCTGTTTTAAAGTGCTGTATTTAAAGGAGTGTTGCACTGAGCAAGGAGTGCTCTAGTGGACACTGAGTGTATTGTGTTAAGCAGAAGTGCTGTACCAGGCACAAGCCGTGCTGTATCGATTTTTAAGTTTTTTCTTTCTTTTTTGTTTCAATAAATACTGATCTGCTTTGCACCCAAACCACGGGTCATGTTTTTTTCTGTCTACATCGCTACCGAATAAGTCCGGAGTTAGAACCAGGTGGAATGGGGAGCGCTTCGAAACCACAAGGGGATCCCTGGTGCAGCTCAGAGGCTTCTGACTGGCCAGAGACAACTAACCCCAACCCCGTTAGCGTGTGCTAATTCCTTAAAAACTGGCGACCGCAGCAGGAGCGTCGGCAACGGTGTGCGATGTGGCAGACAGTGATTTGGGTCTGGAAAGAGCAGCAGTTATTGGTTTCCTTTTTATCCCACTAGTTTGTCTGTGGTTAGGTTCCTGTAGGCTTGGGGAAGTCACCCGCAGGCTTAGAGAAACCAGGGCAGAAAGTTGGGATAGGGAAAGGGAGGTTGAGGAATACCAGGGCAAGGTAGAGCGCGTGGTAGTTAAGTTTAGTGAGGGCAAAAGCCACGCGAGGTATGAGTCAGAGCACCTGAAGTGCCTAGTGGCAGAGGCCAAGAACAATGAGATGAGGGTGCGGGAGGAGAACGCTCGCCTCATACAAGAAATAAAAGAGCAGGAGGAGAAGGTTAGGGAGGTAAAGGCAGCATATAAGCTGGCCTACGAGCAAGGGTTTGAGGAAGCAGATCATGGCCCCTGTAGAGCAGAGATAGAAAGCCTGAGTATGGCTTTAAAAAGAGCAAAGGGGATGATATGCCTGATCAGCCCGAAGGCAGGTCAGTCGGATTTTACTGGCAACCCAATTAAAACCGTCCCTCAGGCAACACCCAGGGAAAGGTTGGTCAGGGAGTCAGAGGTCCCACAACCGCCACCCACAGCTCCGAGCTTTCGGGAGCTCTGGCAGCAAAGGAGGGTGGAGGATGGGAAGGTAGAGGAAGCACAGCAGGCCCCGCTAGATAGGCTGGGACCAGGACCAGTGTACCCCCTCTGACAACGGATGTACAGTCCGCCCATTGATGAAGATGACCCAGGGAATATCCAGAATCAGTTTCTGGTGCCGTATGGCACCCACCAGCTCAGGGACATGGTTAGCCACGTCCCCAAGCTCACTAAAAAGGGAGACCCCTCTCTGCACTTCAGGGAGATAGAGCAAGCAGCTTGTGTAAATGACTGCGATGAGGCAGAGCAAGCAAAAATGCTGCTGCTTTCCCTGGCAGGTGATCTCCTCCAGTCCCTATATGGCGAGTACAAAAGGGGGCAGAGGGATTATGAGGGTCTCAAGAATGAGGTATTGGAGGCCATGGGACTCAATGATGGTAGCCCGTTCGCTCGGGTGGAAAGAACAGTGCAGCTCCCAGGGGAGTCACCGCAAGCGTTTGCAGACAGGCTGTGGCCAGTCTACCGGAGCACATGCCCGGGAATGCCAGGGCGGGCAGCACTGGACCCAGTCCAATTGACTCACTGGCTCTGGTGTCTCACGACAAACAGCCTACCCCAAATCCAAGCCCAGGTCATGGCTTGGTTTGACCTCCGAAACCCCCAGACCAATGAAGAAGCGGTGATCCGCCGGCTCATGGTAGCCTTCAGGAACATGAGGGGTATCGAGGCTCCCCAACCCAAGGGAAGAGTCCATGAGGTTAAACCTGGGAGCCCGAATAAGAAAGAGTGGCACCAGGAGGGGAACCGGCCCTCTCAGGTTAGGTTAAATTGCTATGGGTGTGGAAAAGACGGTCACTGGAGAAAAGACTGTAAAAATCCTTGGAAGGACAAGGGAAAGGATCCCACAGCCCCAGCCCAAAAGGCAGGGCCAGACCTCCCTCCCGCAGCAATTGAGTCATTTTTACAGTCCCTATGGTCTCTTCTGACTGGCCAGGGGAGAGTAGCAGCCACCACCGGTGTTTTAACCCCGTCTGCCCCACCTCACTCCCAGCAATGACTAGAGCCAGCGCAGCCTGTTGACCTGTGTCCCCGCGAAAATGCTGAGGGGAGCAGGCCCTATGTTGGGATGGGGTGAAGATGGTGCAGGGGTGATTTTCGGTGGAGACTGGAGCCTCCAGCACGGTGGTCCACTCGAAGGACCTGACCCATTCACCCCGGTCTAACAAGGTCCCATTTAGCTTAATGGGACCCACAGGGAAACAGGCAGCTGGGAGTGAACCTGAGAATAGTAATCCCCAGCCCACAGCAGGTCCAAGTTCACAGGTGGCACAGGCAGGCGCTGTGACTTGTGTTAGGGGAGGAGCTAATCATGATTTTGAACAGGATTACTGGCAGGCAGCCAGTCATATCAAACAATGCGGTTTGTTTAAGCAGGGGGCAGGGGAACAGGCAGCTGGGACTATAGAAGCTTCCCAGCACTTGGCCCGAGCAATTCACCCTCTCTTGTGGGACTCCGGGGAGGAGCCTGAACCAGGTTTTAGACCTGAAGGGGAAGGCTCTCAGCCACTGGCAGCCGGTGGCAAGGGATTACCTCTCCCCAGCCCAGGTTTGGGAAGGGAGGGACCCGAAGGAGGAGGTCCCCAGCCAGCAGGGAGTGTAACCCGAGCTAAGGGTCTGTTCGCCAGGGTAGCCCCTCTGGCCACACTCCCTAGGAGATCTCTTTGGGTACCCCAGCCCAAGAAAGTATGGTCACCCACTTTTCAGTGGAGTAGGGTGGTCTCCCGAGTCAGGGAGAGGCCAAGGAGCAGAGGTTCCCAACCAGCAGCCATAAGCTGCGAGGGACCAGAAGCTGGAATCAGTCCAGCCATGCCACAGGGAGCAGCCTGTGGCAGCCCAACCAGGGATTAAGCTGGCCGCCCTGAGATGGGCGGCACCTGTATATTGCTTTG
Organism: Somniosus microcephalus; assembly: GCF_052327205.1. Classification (NCBI taxonomy): domain Eukaryota; kingdom Metazoa; phylum Chordata; class Chondrichthyes; order Squaliformes; family Somniosidae; genus Somniosus; species Somniosus microcephalus. The sequence goes on along the minus strand of NC_140989.1, from coordinate 168,011,983 downwards.
TTAAGGTAGAATGTGTATTAAGGTAGAATGTGTTAAGTTTTGTTTTATATTGAAATTAATATTAGTGTATATGTTTTGAGTGTGGTACGGTTCCAGAATTGTACTGTGGATCAAGGTCAAGGGACCTGATTACACTTCCCCAAGCCAGGGGACCTTGCGAGATGTTTTCTTTTGTTTTTCAGAGCTCTGGTAGGCACCAAGGACCTGCGTGTCTTGAGACCCGAGGAAGAAAGCAGTCCCAGCTCGCGAAGAAAAGGGGACCGCGGGAGGCGGATGCCCACAACTTTTAAACTGTTGCTGAAAACACAACTTACAGAATTTTTACTGCTTGTTTGGAGTTAAGGGAACAGATTGCATATGGCTAGGAATTGTTGTGCCTGCAGTTCCATGAATATTTAAAATACATTCTGGCTGAAGAACAGTGCCATTTAGTAAAGTGCCTCATTGTAATAAAAAGAAAAGGAAGCTCGTTGTCTTCCATCTTTTTTTTGCAGATATGTTGGCTGGGTGACAATCCCTTTAAAGATGTTAAAATTATGTTAGAAGCGGTGCAGAGGCATGGGACCCCCTCCATGCTTGACTTATTATGATTATAAGCAGTGCAGGGGCATAGGACCCCTCCATGCTTTGATTATTTAATTAATTTTGAGTTTTCTGTCAATAGATGCCTGCCGTACTACGATTCTCTCTGGGCAGGGGAGATGGAGGTGTCGGGGGATCAACAATAGATCAGTTAAGTATAAGGGAAGGTTGTTTGTGGGGGGTCAGAACATATTGCTCAATTTTGGCAAGGATACTACAAGCAAGTTTTAGTATCTGAGGGCGGACTGTAGGATTTCGCAATAATTTCAAAATTTCCTACAGCTCCGAAGATTAATTTTGATTAAAGAATCCCTGGGTGATATGCTTTTAAATTTCCATGGATCAAAATGGCCGTCAGACCGCATGGCCGAAGACAAAGGGACTTGGAAAGAGCAGCTTGTGTCTGTGAGAAAAGGACAATGGAGCAGTCAAAACTGCCAATCAAAGGGGAGTTTCCACCACCCCTCCCTGCAGAGACAATCGATGTGTTTACAGAAACTGCTACTTTGTGTACACAAGGGAGTAACTACTTGAGACTGCAGTTTCAGTTGACCACAGGACAATGACTTTCTGTTTACAATACCTTCAAGGCTATTTACTCAAGCAATCAAGGAAATAGTTTTATTCGATGGCCCATCACAGAAAATGAAGACACATTCAAACCACTGCAGCTTTATTCGATAGCCATCACAGACAATGGACACATTTAAACTCCAACTTTATTCAAACCCACCCTAGAAAATGGGGCAGCTTGGAACCCTTTTGTTTTAGCCCAGAGTCATCCGGATTTGGGCGGGCCCCAAATTGGGGTATAAAAGATAGCTTCCCAGAAACATCTCTCTCTGTGGCCTCGCCTCCATGCTCTCTACAATGTGGGAGTCTGCCTGAAGAAGTGGAACACAAGCAGTTTACTTTTAAAATACTGGGGTGTTTTTACTTCGGGGCAGTGAAGATCAAAGATTGCAGGGCACGGAGGAGGCATTTTCATTGGTGAGCATATATTTTTCTGGCCTTTCACAAGGCAACTTAGAATAGGTATAGGGGTGGGAATTAAGTGGGAATTTTATCAGAACTGTGATTTTAGTCGATCTTCCCTCGTTGTGTCCGTTTCTCCCTCCCTTATTTAAGTAAGACGGTGTTGCACTAGCAGAAAAGTGCTTCAGTGAACACCGAAGGTAGCTGTATTAAAGGGCTGTTTTAAGTAAAAGCCACTAAGCAAAGGTGCTGTAGTGAGCAAGGTGTTTCTGTATTTAAAACTGTATTAAAAAGGAGTGTTGTACCTAGCAGAGAAGTGCTGTGGTAAACACTGTGTAGCTGTTTTTAAAGTGCTGTATTTAAAAGAGTGTTGCACTGAGTAGAGAAGTGCTCCAGTGGACATTGAGTGGCTGTATTTTAAAAGTGCTGTATTTTATTAAAGGAGTGTTGTACCTAGTAGAGAAGTGCTGTGGTAAACACTGTGTAGCTGTTTTACAGTGCTGTATTTAAAGGAGTGTTGCACTGAGCAAGGAGCGCTCTAGTGGACACTGAGTGTATTGCGTTAAGCAGAAGTGCTGTACCAGGCACAAGCCGTGCTGTATCGATTTTTAAGTTGTTTCTTTCCTTTTTGTTTCAATAAATACTGATCTGTTTTGCACCCAAACCACGAGTCACGTTTTCTCTGTTTACATCGCTACCGAATAAGTCTGGTGGTCAGAACCAGGAGGAATAGGGGAGAGCTTCGAAACTGCAAGGGGGTCCCTGGAGCAGCTCAGAGGCTCTGACTGGCCAGAGAAAAATAACCCCAACCCAGTTAGCGTGTGCTAATTCCTTAAAACATCTCTAACTATTTCCATTTCTGACAAAGGGTCATTGACCTGAAACGTTAACTCTGTTTCTCTCTCCACAGGTGCTGCCTGACCTGCTGAGTATTTCCAGCATTTCTGTTTTTATCTGCCTTCCACCAGCTGCCTCGCCCAAACTGCCATCATGATGGTGTGGCCCTTATCACCAAATCACACCTTTACAACCCTCCTTAAAACCCACCTCTTTGACCAAGCTTTTGACCAACTCTCCAAGTGTCTCCTTCTTTGGCTCAGTGTCAATTTTTGTTTGGTTAAATTCCTGCGAAGCATCTTCGGATGATTTTTTACATTAAGGATGCTATATAAATGCAAGTTAATGTTGCTGATAAATTTAATCAAATTGATGACACTTATCAGAATGTTTTTATTGCACTCAGATTAGGGATTTAAGAAATATTGAAAGAGGTAATTTATTGTAGCAGGTAACATCGTTGGGAAGCTCTTCCCGCTGTTCTTGAGACAGAAAAGAGTTGTAGGTTCCCCATGAACATTTAGATCCTGTTTTCTTTGATTTCACTATGTTTCACCCTTTCTGTTCTCAGAACTATTGCTAAGATGAATAATTGAACAAAATTAACCCTTAATGCGGATATTATGACGCTGTGGCATTTTTCTGGAAGTATACCTCACAACACACCTGGTGCACATCTGTCCGCACATCTGTCCATGCATCAGCTTGCAAAATAGCTGGGATTATAGCCTCACCGGACACCAATGGGCTGTAAAAAGAAAGGAAAAAAAGAATTAACTTGCATTTATATAGCGCCTTTAATCATCCCAGGTTGTTCCAGAGTGCTTCAAACCCAATTAAGTACTTTTGAAGTGTAGTCACTGTTGTAATGTAGAAAACGCAGCTGTCAGATCAGCAAAGGAGGACGAAGAAATTGATAAAGAAATGGATAATAGAATATGAGAGTAAACTTGCGAGAGACATAGAAACAGACTGTAAAAGCTTCTATAGGTATGTAAAAGGAAAAGATTGGCGAAAGTAAACATGGTTCCCTTACAGGCTGAAACAGGAGAAATTATAATGGGGAATAAGGAAATGGCAGCGAAATTAAACAAATACTTTGTTTCTGTCTTCACAGAAGAAGACCCAAAAAACATTCCAGAAATAGTGGAGAACCAAGGGTCTAGTGAGAATGAGGAACTGAAAGAAATTAGTATTAGTAAGGAAATAGTACTGGAGAAATTAATGGGACTGAAAGCCGATAAATCCCCTGGACCCAATGGCCTACATCCTAGGATTTTAAAAGAGGTGGCTACAGAGATGAATTGGTTGTCATTTTCCAAAATGCCATAGATTGTGGAATGGTTCCCATGGATTGGAAGGGACCAAATGTAACCCCACTATTTAAGAAAGGAGGAAGAGCGAAAACTGGGGAACTATAGACCAGTTAGCCTGACATCAGCAGTAGGGAAAATGCTAGAATCTATTATTAAGGACATGGTAACAGGGCACTTAGAAAGTAAGAATAGCATTTGGCAGTCAACATGGATTTATGGAAACGAAATCGTGTTTGACACATCTGTTAGTGTTTTTTGAGGTTGTAACTAGCAGAATAGATGAGGGGGACCAGTGGATGTGATGTATTTGGATTTTCAGAAGGCATTCGATAAGGTGCCACACAAGAGGCTATTAAACAAAATTAGAGCTCATGGGATTGGGGGTAATGTACTAACATGAATTGAGGATTGGTTAATGGACAGAAAACAGAGAGTAGGAATAAACGGGTCATTTTCAGGTTGGCAGGCTGTGACTAGTGGAGTACCACAAGAATCAATGCTTGAGCCTAGGCTATTTGCAACCTATATCAATGATTTGAATGAGGGGACCAAATGTAATACATCCAAGTTATAGAATCACAGAATGGTTACAGCACGGAAGGAGGCCATTTGGCCCATCGAGCCCATGCCGGCTCTCTGCAAGAGCACTTCAGCTAGTCCCACTCCCCCGCCCTTTCCCCGTAGCCCTGCAAATTTTTTTCCTTCAGGTACTTATGCAACTCCCTTTTGAAAGCTGTGATTGAGTCTGCCTCCACCATCCTTTCAGGCAGTGCAATCCAGGTCCTAAACACTCGCTGAGTAAAAGAATTTTTCCTCATGTCGCCTTTTGTTCTTCTGCCAATCAACTTAAATCTGTGTCCTCTGGTCCTCAACTTTTCTGCCAAAGGGAACAGTTTCTCTCTATCTACTCTGTCCAGACACCTCATGATTTTGAACACCTCTATCAAATCACCACTCAATCTTCTCGGCTCTAAGGAGCACAACCCCAGCTTCTCCAGTCTATCCATGTAACTGAAGTCCCTCATCCCTGAAATCATTCTTATAAATCTTTTCTCCACCCTCTCTAAGGCCTTCACATCCTTTCTAAAGTGCAGTGCCCAGAATTGGACACAATACTCCAGTTGAGGCCGAACCAGTGTTTTATAAAGCTTCATCGTAATTTCCATGCTTTTGTACTCTATACCTCTATTCATGAAGCCCTGGATCCTGTAAGCTTTTTTAAATGCTTTCTCAACCTGCCCTGCCACCTTCAACGATTTGTGCACATATACCCCTAGATCGCTCTGTTCTTGTCCCCCTTTAGGATTGTACTCTTTAGTTTATATTTTCTCACTTCATTCTTTCTGCCAAAATGTATCACTTTGCACATTTCTGCATTAAATTTAATCTGCCACGTGTCTGCACATTCCACCAGCCTGTTTATGTCCTCTTCAAGACTATCACTATCCTCCTCACTTTTGTGTCATCTGCAAATTTTGAAAATGTGCCCTGTACACCCACCTCCAAGTCATTAATATATATCAAGAAAAGCAGTGGTCCTAGTACCGACCCCTGGGGAACCCCACTGTATACCATCCTTCAGTCCTAAAAACAACCATTCACCACTATTCTCTGTTTCCTGTCACTTAACCAATTTTGTATCCATGCTGCCATTGTTCCTTTTAGTCCATGGGCTTCAACTTTGCTGGTAAGTCTATTATGTGGAACTGTGTTGAATGCCTTTTGGAAATCCATGCACACCACGTTAACCGCATTTCCCTCATCAACAGTGATGTAACAAAAGAGTCTCACACATCAAGGAACTTTAAAGTAAGCTTTAAGCAACTTATAATTAAACTATATACACCATGCCTCTAGGTGAAGCCCTTTTACAATACTGAGCAGTTCAGTATTTATACTAGTCCAAACACAGGAAGTGACGTATGCATAGGAAGTGATGTATGCACAGAGTTCACAGTTCACAGTTCACAGGAAGTGATGTGCACATAATTTCCCGGAAGTTATTATTATCACATTCTTCCCTCCTGCGAGATTAGAAGGCTGTGGTCTTCCTTTTATTCCGCAGCCGCCGAATGAGGAAGAGTCGCACCCATTTGGGTTCCCGTCGTAGAGGGTCGCTGGGCCGCTTACATGCTGTTGGCCATTGGTCAGAGTCTGTGTGGCCTGGATTACCCTGTGAAGGGTCGGGGAGATCATGGCTTCATGTATGAGTCCCAATAGGTGCAGAGTCGGTCTGTCTCTGTTCAGAGGGAGGTGCAGAGCTGGTCTGTGGTGGATCAGTACTTTGGTGCGCGGTACTGGGAGGGTCGCAACTTTGAGTACGGGGTTCTACCGGCACCAAGCTAGTTGGTGTCAGATCAGGATCCTGGAGAGGGGTACCCGGTAGGTTCCAAGAGGCTCCTGGTAAAATACCATCACTCGATGTCCCACTAGGTCCTGGTGGGCAGGGAGCCAGATCCCGTAATGATACGGTAGATCCTCGGCCGTCGGGATATCGTATGTATGCATAGGTGGGGTTGGCATCGGTTAGTTCGACCTCGTCTACGAGAGGGTCATTTTTAGACGTCCGAACGTATCTTCAGAGTAGTGCAGGTCCAGGAGTAGTTAGCCATGATGGGAGGGATGTCCCATAAGATGAGCGACGTTGGAATCCAAAGAACCGCTCATGAGGTGTAGTATTTGTGGCTGTAGAAAGAAGGGACCGTATAGAGTGCAATGCATCCGGAAGCACTGTTTCCCATTGCTGGTTTGGTAGGCCCCGAGATCTTAAAGCAAGATTACGGAATTCCAGATGATACCGTTATACCTCTCTACCTGCCCATTTCCGATGGGATGATATGGCGTCGTTTTGCTTGTAGCAATTCCCCATTCTGAGAGGTAGTCCTTGAGTTCCCTTGACATAAAGGATGGACCCCGATCCGAGTGAATGTAAGCCGCCATGCCACAGAGAGAAAATACCTGCTCAAAGCAGCAGATTACTGTGGACGCCAGCATATTGGAGCAGGGGAAGGCAAACGGAAAGTGTGAATATTCATCAATCATGGTGAGCAAATATGTGTTCCGAGTTGAAGAGGGTACTGGGCCCTTAAAATCGAAGCTAAGTCGTTGCATCAGTTGGGTTGCGTGTATGAGCATACCATCTGAGGAGCGGAAGAACTGAGGTTTTAATTCTGCACAAAGCCTGCATTCTGAGCACATTTTCTTTACATCTCCAGTAGAAAAAGGGAGATTCCGTGATCGTACGAAATGTAGCATGCGCGTAACGCCAGGATGACACAATCCATTATGGACATCTATGAGAGTAGAGGATGACATAGTGGAGCAGAATGCTCGTGTGAGGGTATCCGGGGCCACATTCTCCTTGCCAGGTTGATAGTGAATGGTGTAACCAAAAGAGGCCAGTTCCATCCTCCAAAGCTGTATTTTATTATTCTTAATTTTGGTTCGTTTTCGATTATCGAGCATGAAGGCGACTGATCGCTGGTCCGTGATTAATGTAAAGTGCTGGCAAGCTAGGAAATGGTTCCACTTCCGTACCGCCTCTATGATGGCTGTGGCTTCCTTCTCAACCGGAGGATAATGTAGCTCGGCACCTTGCAAGGTCCTGGACATAAATGCTACAGGACGACCTTCCTGATTTAGAGTAGCCGAGATCGCCACCTCCGAGGCATCACATTCGACTATGAAAGGGAGATTCTCATCGATGGAGTGAAGAGTCGCTTTCTCCAACTGTTTCTTGAGAAGGTTAAAGGCTGCAACAGCTGTTGTTTCCAATGGAAATGATCGAGCATGCAGCAAGGGTTGGATTTTGTCTGAAAAATGAGGAATCCATTTAGCGTAGTATGCAAACAGACCGAGAGCCCGACGTAAAGAAGCCGGATTCTTAGGTGACGGGAGCTCTTGGAGCGGGCGAAGTCTTTCTGGGTCTGGCTTAATGATAGCATTGCCTACGCAGTAGCCAAGGATGTTGATGGTCGGTTGCGACTCAACAGATTTAGATTCATTCAAAGTTAAGTTACGGTGATGGAGGACATCCCGAAATTTTTGGAGGTTGGCGTCGTGTTCCTATTGATCGTGACCTGCAATAGTAATGTTATCAAGATAAGGAAAAGTGTCCCTTAAGTTTTCCTGCTTAACCAGGCCATCCATTGCCCGTTGGAAGACAGCCACTCCATTAGTAACCCCAAATGGGAGGCGACGAAATTGGTACAGCCGTCCATTAGCCTCAAAGGCTGTGTACTGCTTATCTGAGACCTTCAAGGGTACCTGATGATAGGCACTTTTTAAATCGTAAGTTGAGAACACTTTGTATTTGGCCAGTTTATTAACCATATCATCAATGCGTGGCAATGAGTAGGCCTCCAAGTCAGTATATTGATTGATGGTTTGTGAATAATCAATGCATAGTCATTGTTTGTGAGGTTTTAGAGGGTTCTTGACGATGACGATTTGAGCCCACCAGGTCGATGAACATGGTTCGATGATATCCTCTGCTAAAAGTCGAGAGATTTCAGCCTCAATAAAAGATTGGTCTTCCTGACTAAAGTGCCGCGATTTCGTTATTATTGGTTTGCATCGAGGAGGAATACTGGCAAATAATGAGGGTTCATCAAGTGAAGCTGCTGATAATGCACAAAATGGTAATTTAGACAGTATATTAGAAATAGTAAGTCCAGGTTTGGATCCGCCGAACTCAATGGTGAGTTTCTTATGCTGTTTTTGAAAATCCAGCCCTAAGATGAGATCACTACATAAGTCCTTGAGCACTGAAAGTCGGGTGGAGGGATACATGCGACCATTAAGTGTCATATCAATAATACAAATGCCGGAGATTCTGGTATTAAGTGATGACTGAGCCATCGCAATTGCCTGGTCCGATGGGAAGATATGTAGTTTCAATTTCGCAACAATCTGTTCTCTAATGAAACTATCAGTACTTCCTGAGTCAATTAAGGCATCTAAGGTATGCCCATTAATTGAAACTTTTGTAGCTGCATGAAACAGGTTCGGTGGGCAAGCAGCTGTAATTGGTGTGGTTGCACAGAGAGTGGCTGAAACTCTAGGTGTGCTTCTTCGGGAGAGAGCTCGAGAGGAAGCTTGATAGGTCCTAGCCGGAGCATCTTGATAGGCCCTAATTGGGGCAGTTCGGTAGGCCTTAGCTGGATAGGCCCTCGTAGAGGCTCTTGATTGGCAAACTTTTGCAAAGTGTCCCTTTTTATCGCAATGACTGCAGATCGCATTGCGAGCAGGGCAGAATTTCCTAGGGTGAAAAGAATCTCCACAAAAGAAGCATTCCTTCCTAGATTGCCAAGAGGCTGCTAAAGTGGGGTCATACTCCTCTTCTTCATCAGAAGTATCATCAGGATTAGATTCCTCCATGATAGGGTTCACCTGAGGCCACTTGAATCGTCTGGTTGCAGTTACAGCAGCAGATCGAGATCTGGGCAGCTGAAAGAGGTCTGCATTTTTCTTTGCCAAATCCAGAGAACAAGCCAGGTCAAAAGCCTTTTGTAGCTCAAGTGTTTTACTTTCTAGTAGACGCTGGCATATAAACGGAGAGGCAATCCCGCAGATGAAAGCATCATGAATCATTTCTTCGCGGTACAGCTCAGCTGAGGCCGCCTGAAAGTTACAATCTACGCTGAGCCTGCGAAGTTCTTGAAGGAATTTGTTAATCGATTCCCCTGGCCCTTGTCGGGCTGTGGCCAGTAGATGTCTAGCATAGACCTCATTTGCGGTCTTGGCATATAGTTTTTTAAGTGCCCGGATCACCTCATCATAATTATCCCATTCATCAACATATTCAAACACTGTTGGGGTCACATAGTTGATAAGTATCCTCAGTTTAGTAGAAGCATTCGCTTTACATTCATCAAGAAAATTCTCAAAAGTACGGTACCAAAGCTTCCATACCCTGCCAGCTGCTGGTGCGTTTGGGTCCAAGTCCAGACGAGTAGGTTTAATGATGTTTTCCATGATGGGTGGTTCCCTGGATCCTTAACTCCGAGTTTGTCCGAAGGTCTAGTATTTGTGAGTGTAAATACTAAGTTGCTTAAATTGATGTAACAAAAGAGTCTCACACATCAAGGAACTTTAAAGTAAGCTTTAAGCAACTTATAATTAAACTATATACAAGAGCGGTCTTCACCATGCCTCTAGGTGAAGCCCTTTTACAATACTGAGCAGTTCAGTATTTATACTAGTCCAAACACAGGAAGTGATGTATGCACAGGAAGTGATGTATGCACAGAGTTCACAGTTCACAGTTCACAGGAAGTGATGTGCACATCACTTCCCGGAAGTTATTATTATTATCACAAACAGTCTCTGTTACCTTATCTAAATACTCAATCAAGTTTGTTAAACACGATTTGCCTTTAACAAATCCATGCTGGCTTTCCTTAATTAATCCACACTTGTCCAAGTGGCTGTTAATTTTGTCCCTGATTATTGTTTCTAAAAGCTTCCCCATTACTGAGGTTAAACTGACTGGCCTGTAGTTGCTGGGTTTAACTTTACACACCTTTTTGAACAAGGGTGTAACATTTGCAATTCTCCAGTACTCTGGCACCACCCCCATTTCTAAGGAGTATTGCAAGATTATTGCCAGTAACTCCGCGATTTCTTCCTTCACTACCCGCAGTGTCCTAGGATTCATCCCATTTGGTCTTGGTGACTTATCTACTTTAAGTACAGCCAGCCTTTCTCGTACCTCCTCTTTATCAATTTTTATCCCTACTCTACCTCATCCTTCACTATATCTATGGCAGCATCTTCATCCTTGTTGAAGACAAATGCAAAGTACTCATTTAGTACCTCAGCCATGGTCTCTGCCTCCATGCGTAGGCCTCCTTTTTGTTCCCTAATAAGCCCCACCCCTCCTCTTATGACCCGTTTACAATTTATATGCCTATAGAAGACTTTTGGATGACCTTTTATGTTAGCTGCCATTCTATTCTCATACCCTCTCTTTGCCCCTCTTCTTTTCCTTTTCACTTCCCTGAACTTTCTCTATTCAGCCTGATTCTCAGATGTATTCTCGACCTGACATCTGTCATACGCGCTCCTTTTCTGCTTCATCTTACTCGCCATCTCTTTTGTTATCCAGGGAGCTTTAGTTGGCCTACCTTTCCCCCTCATGGGAATGTACCTCGACTGTACCCAAACTATTTCCTTTTTAAAGACAGCCCATTGTTCCACTGCAGTTTTGGCTGCCAATCTTTGATTCCAATTTACCCGGGCCAGATCAGTTCTTATCCCACTGAAGTTGGCCTTCCTCCAATTAAGCATTTTTACTTTAGATTTCTATCTGTCCTTTTCCATAGCTAATCTAAACCTTATGATACTATGATCACTGTTCCCTAAATGTTGAACTATTGACACTTGCTCCAATTGGCCTACTTCATTCCCCAGAACCAGATCCAGCAATGCCTCCTTTCTCATTGGGCCAGAAACGTACTGATCAAGAAAGTTTCCTGAACACACTTCAGAAATCCTTCCCCTTCTCTGCCCTTTACACTATTACTATCCCAGTCTATATTAGGTAGTTGAAGTCCCCCATTATCACTACTCTATCGTTCTTGCATCTCTCTGTAATGTCCCTGCAAATTTGCTACTCCATATTTTTCCCACTAGTTGGTGGCCTATAGAATACACCTAGTAGTGTAATGGCACCTCTATTATTTCTTAAATCTAGCAATATAGATTCGGTCCTTGACCCCACCAGACATCCTCTCTCTCTAGCACTGTAACAACAGTTTGCTGATGATACAAAGCTAGGCGGGAATGTAAGTTTTGAGGAGGATGCAAAGAGGCTGCAAGGGGATATAGACAGGCTAAACAAGTGGGCAAGAACATGGCAAATGGAATATAATGTGGAAAAATGTAAAGTTATCCACTTTGGTAGGAAAAATAGAAAATAAGAGTATTTTTTAAATGGTGAGAGATTCAAAAATGTTGGCGTTCAGAGGGACCTGGGTGTCCTTGTACATGAATCGCTGAAAGTTAATATGCAGATACAGCAAGCAATTAGAAAAGCAAATAGTATGTTGGTCTTTATTACAAAAGGATTTGAGTTTACGAGTAAAGACGTCTTACTGCAATTATATAGGGTCCTGGTGAGACCACACCTGGAGTAATGTGTACAGTTTTGGTCTCCTTGATGGATATACTTGTCATAGAGGGTGCAATGAAGGTTCAACAGACTGATTCCTGGGATGGGGTGATTGTCCTATGAGGTGAGACTGAGTAGACTAGGCCTATATTTTCTAAAGATTAGAAGAATGAGAGGTGACCTCATTGAAACATACAAAATTCTTACAGGGCTTGGCAGGGTAGATGCAGGGAGGATGGTTCCCCTGGCTGGGGAGTCTAGAACGAGGGGTCACAGTCTCAGAATAAGGGGTCAGCCATTTAGTACTGAGATGAGGACAAATTTCTTCACTCAGAAGGTGGTGAATCTCTGGAATTCTCTGCTCTAGAGGGCTGTGGAGGCTCAGTCGTTGAGTATATTCAAGGCAGAGATCAATAGATTTTTGGATATTTAGGGAATAAAGGGATATGGGGATAGTTCAGGGAAGTGGAGTTGAGGTAAAATATCAGCCATGATCTTATTGAATGTTGGAACAGGCTTGAAGGACCAAATGGCCTACTCCTGCTCCTATTTCTTATGTTCTTATGTAATTTGTCCCACAAACAGTAAAGTGATAATAACCAGATAAGGGCAGACATTGACGACGAAGTCCACCACCGCCTTCAGTGTGCCAGTGCAACCTTCATTTGCCTGAGGAAGAGAGTGTTTGAAGACTAGGACCTCAAACCTGGCACTAAGCACATGGTCTACAGAGCAGCAGTGATACCCGCCCTGCTGTATGCCTCAGAGACATGGACCATGTACAGCAGGCACCTCAAACCACGGGAGAAGTACCACCAAAGCTGCCTCCGCAAGATCCTGCAAATCTATTGGCAGGATAGGCGCACCAATGTCAGTGTTCTTGCTCAGGCCAACATCCCCAGCATCGAAGCTTTGCCCATGCTCAATCAGCTCCGATGGATGGTCACATTGTCCGCATGCCCGGTACAAGACTCCCAAAACAGGCGCTCTACTCGCAGCTCCGGCATGGCAAGAGAGCCCCAGGTGGGCAGAGGAAACGTTTCAAGGACACCCTCAAAGACTCCTTGAAAAAGTGCAACATCCCTATCGACACCTGGGAATCCCTGGCCCAAGACCGCACAAAGTGGAGGAGAAGCATCCGGGAAGGCGCTGAACACTTCGAGTCTCTTCGCCGGGAGCAAGTGGAAGCCAAGCGCAGGCAGTGCAAGGAGCGCTCGTCAACCCAAGCACCCCACCCACCCGTCCCTTCAACCACCGTACGTATTTATCCACCACGACACTCACCGGGATCCGCTCAAGCCCCCTTACACTGGTCCTTTCCGCGTCATCGAATCAGGAGACAAATCCTTTGCGGTCGACATCGGAGGAAAGCTGGATCACATTTCGGTGGACCGGTTGAAGCCGGCTCACTTGGACCTGGACCGCCCAGTCGTCATCGCTCAACCGCTGAAACATGGCCGACCGCCCACAGCCGCCGTGCCAGATCAACCACAGCCGCCCGCCAGCTCGACCACACTCGCCGCGCCAGCTCAACCACAACCGCCTGCCAGCTCGACCACCGTCCATCAGCTTCCTCTGCAGGGTTACCGAAGTCGCTCGGACAGACTTGTCAGGCCTCCTCGACGCCTCACTTTTGCTGTTAAAGACAATTCTTGGGGGGCGCATGTGGTGGAGCCACCAAAGGACTCAGATCATTTGTATATAATTCCTTTAACAACATGTTAGCTACAGCCTGAGTCTGTATCTTTATTTATGCTGTTTAACTGTACAGAGCGTGGTTACTTTAACAGCGCGGCTAAAACGTGATGACGTCACGCCGTTCATCACGTGATTCCCCACTGGCGGGAAAACGTGATGATGTCATGACGTCAGCCACGGGACTGCAGGGGCAGTCCTCGTGGAGCCTCCAAAGAGAGCAGACCTACATTCGATGTTATCCTGCAGTTTCTTGTTAAAACCTGTTTGTTTCATTAAAGTTCGTTTTGTTTGATCGCCTGAGTAGAACTCAGTCTTTTAGTTGGGAACCCACATCCCTACAGAACAACCTTTTACATTTTCAGGTGTCAGCCCTGCTTCAGTGGGTAACATTCACGCATCAGAGTCAGAATGTTGTGGGGTGAAGCCCCATTCCGGGGACTTGAACATATCAACCAGATTGATAGTTCAGTTCAGTACTGAGGAAGTGCTGCATTGTAGAAGGTGCCATCTTTTAGATGACATGTTAAACTGAGGCCTCGTCTACCCTCTCAGTTGGACGTGAAACATCCCATGGCACTATTTTGAAAAAGGGCAAGGGAGTTTCCCTGGGATTCTGGCCAACGTTTAACACTGAACCAACATCACTACAACAGATTATCTGGTCATTATCTGCTTCTTCTTCTTAAGCAGTCCCTCAGAACCGAGGATGACTTGCTTCCACATTAAAAATGAGTTTGCAGGTGCCTGATGAGTCCAATGCAGGACAGTCTCTGTCACAGGTGGGGCAGACGGTGGTTGAAGGGACGGGTGGGTGGGGTGCTTGGGTTGATGAACGCTCCTTGCACTGCCTGCGCTTGGCTTCCACTTGCTCCCGGCGAAGAAACTCGAAGTGTTCAGCGCCTTCCCGGATGCTTCTCCTCCACTTTGTGCAGTCTTGGGCCAGGGATTCCCAGGTGTCGATAGGGATGTTGCACTTTTTCAAGGAGTCTTTGAGGGTGTCCTTGAAGCGTTTCCTCTGCCCACCTGGGGCTCTCTTGCCATGCCGGATCTCCGAGTAGAGCGCCTGTTTTGGGAGTCTTGTACCGGGCATGCGGACAATGTGACCATCCATCGGAGCTGATTGAGCATGGGCAAAGCTTCGATGCTGGGGATGTTGGCCTGAGCAAGAACACTGACATTGGTGCGCCTATCCTGCCAATGGATTTGCAGGATCTTGCGGAGGCAGCTTTGGTGGTACTTCTCCCGTGGTTTGAGGTGCCTGCTGTACATGGTCCATGTCTTTGAGGCATACAGCAGGGCGGGTATCACTGCTGCTCTGTAGACCATGTGCTTAGTGCCAGGTTTGAGGTCCTAGTCTTCAAACACTCTCTTCCTCAGGCAAACGAAGGTTGCACTGGCACACTGAAGGCGGTGGTGGACTTCGTCGTCAACGTCTGCCCTTATCTGGTCATTATCACTTTACTGTTTGTGGGACAAATTACATAAGAACATAAGAAATAGGAGCAGGAGGAGGCCATTTGGTCCTTCAAGCCTGTTCCAACATTCAATAAGATCATGGCTGATATTTTACCTCAACTCCACTTCCCTGAACTATCCCCATATCCCTTGATTCCCTAAATATCCAAAAATCTATTGATCTCTGCCTTGAATATACTCAACGACTGAGCCTCCACAGCCCTCTAGGGCAGAGAATTCCAGAGATTCACCACCTTCTGAGTGAAGAAATTTGTCCTCATCTCAGTACTAAATGGCTGACCCCTTAGGCTCGTTTTCCATCCCGCTCGCCATTCGGTTAGGACTGCTCCGCTCCAAGTGGACATGTGTCCTGATGAAATGGGAAGTGGAGGGTGGAAGAGGGTTCCTGGGAGCTGACTTTATTGTAGGCCACGGGATCCTGGTAGATTTAAGGAATCATTGCCTATGGGGGGCAGGTAAAGGAAAGAATGGTGAGATAGTAGTGATCCCAGGAAAGGAAGGAAAGGGGACCCTATGCACCATGAAGCCCAAAGAGGTTTATAACCTTGAGCTTATGGTCAGCAACACCCCAAAGGAGTTCCAGGCATTTGTGCAGGCCCACCTGGCCACATTTGCCAAACACAAACACGACTGCGGGAGGGTCAACGGGTTTGAGGTCGGCGTAGACGGGGACCCCATGGCCCAACAACAGAAACAGTATAACTTCCCCAGGAAAGCGGAGCCAGACATGGAAGCAGCCATGTCCTCGTTAGTACAGCAGGGAGTTCTGAGGCCGATAGCCACCCACGTAAACTCTCCACTGTGGCCGGTTAGAAAGCCGGACAATTCCTGGAGGGCCACGGTGGACTATCGAGTGCTCAACAGTAACATCCCAGCCTGTGCACCCACGGTAGCAGCTGTTGCCGACCTGATAGGAAGTATCCCAGCATCCACGACCACTTTCACGGTGCTGGATATTTCCACCGGGTTTTGGTCCATCCCTTAAGGAGGGAGGATCAGTACAAGTTTGCCTTTACATTTAAAGGGCAACAGTACACGTGGAACTGCTTGCCTCAGGGCTTTCATAACAGCCCCAGCATTTTCCATCAGTGCATGGCAAACAGTTTAAAGGATTTCAGTCAGCCCAGACAGTTGGCCCAATATGTGGATGACCTGCTTCTCTTCACCGATTCGAGAGAGGAACATGGCCCACTATTGGCCCAACTGCTGGGGCTGTTAGGACAGATGGGTTTTAAGGTAAACCCCAAGAAAGCGCAGATCGGCCAGCAGGAGGTAAAATTCCTAGGCCTGACCGTACGCGCTGGAGAAAGGGCCATAGATAAGGCTAGGAGGGAAGCGGTATAGGAGTTACCGGTCCCCAACACAGTCACAGGTGTGAGGTCATTTCTAGGGCTAACCGGGTACTGCAGAGACTTCATTGAAGACTATGCGGCCACAGCAGCCCCTCTGCTCCGACTCCTACACAAGGGAGTGGAGTGGGTTTGGGGTGAGGGTTGCCAGGCATCATTTGTCAAGCTCAAGAAGGACTTGCAGACCGCACCAGCTTTAGGGGCCATAGATGGGGGGAAAGAGTTTTTCCTGGAGGTAGCAGCCAGCGGAGATAGCCTGAGTGTTGTGCTGCTCCAAGAGCGGCACGGCAGGCTGAAGCCGGTGGTCTACTCCACCAGGATACTCACGGATGTGGAGAGGAGCTACTCCAACTGTGAGCGGCACCTCTCGGCCACACATTGGGCTGTGAAGAGATCACTCATCTTCACAGGCACCTCTCCCATCACCTTCCTCACCCATCACACACCCACCCAGATGCTTCTGGATGGGAGGATCAAGGATGGAACAGTGAGCAGTGCCCGCATTGCCCGCTGGACCCTGCTCCTCTCACAGATGGATCTTAAGGTGAAGTGTCTCTGCGAGCCAAAGCTCACAGCCAACCTGGTATATCCTGGAACAGCCCACCGGTGTTCCATAGAAGGGGTTTGGGAAGTGAACATAGGTTTACGGGACGGGATACATCCCACGGGCCGTGAGATCTATGTAGACGGTTCCAGCACAGTATCTGCTGGCGAGCGTCTCACAGGGTGTGGAGATTATGACCCAGCGGCAAACATTGCACTGGCAATTAAGCTCCCCAGCACCATGAGCACTCAGCAGGCTGAACTATCCGCGGTAGTGTACGTCGTTACACACCCCGAAATCTTCCCTACCCCATACACGATTTGCTCGGACAGCATGTTTACGTACAATTCGTGTACGGAGTACCTGGCCATTTGGTCCCACTGCGGATACACCTCCGCCAACGGGAGAGCCCTCACAGTAAAACCCCCGCTGGAGAAAATCCTGGCAGCAGTGGGGGAGGAAGGGGACGTCTTCATTCACAAGGCGAAGGCCCATTCCTCCACAGAACCCCGCAGCCAAGGAAACCAGCAGGCTGACATGCTCGCCAAGGAGGGTGCCCACACTGGCACTTTCTGGGACCCATATGGGTCCAGGCCCATGGCAGCAGTCAGAGGTAGGGACGGGACCCAAGGGAGTGCAGGGCTAGCTTGAGCTTAAGGCGGTCCAAGCCCAAGATCCCGTCCTCAAAGCAGTCCTCATTGCTGTGACTGAGGGGAAAAGGGTAGAGGGTCCTTACGGCATAGCAACCCTCTCCGTGAAAGAGGGCATGCTGTTCCGGGGGGGAACAATGGGTTGTGTCGCAGCAACACTGGAGGGAATTCCTTCAAATGGCCCATGATGGTCCAGGAGCGGGGCATCCCGGGCCTCAGACCACCTGGCAGCAGGTGGAACAGGCGGGATGGTGGCCGGGTCTCAGAGAAGATGTCCGCGAGTTCTGCGCTGGCTGTCTTGTGTGCGCTGCTAATAACCCTGACCCCCACAAAAGGAAGGTACCCATGGGACACATCAGGAGGGTAGAGGGACCATGGCAATCGATACAGGTCAACTACTTCGGGCCCCTACCTACTGCCCAGGGAGGCTATAAGTACTGCCTAGTCCTGGTGGATGTGTTCAGAAAATGGGTAGAGGCCTTCCCCTGTAGAACAGCCACAGCTCTGGGTACTGCCAGGATCCTGGTCCAGGAGGTGTTCTCGCGGTGGGGGCTACCACAGTATGTGGAGTCCGACCAAGGGAGTCACTTCACCGAACAGGTGATGCAGAAGACCCTCATGCTGCTAGGCATCGAGGGGAAGTGGCACATGGCCCACAACCCACAGTCATCAGGGATTGTGGAGAGGATGAATAGGACCCTAATAGAAAGGTTGAGGAAGGAGACGGTGAACTCGCCCCGTAAATGGGCCGAGGTCCTACCGTTGGTGTTGGATCCGTGATTCAGAGGATATGCTGTTATTAAATAATCACACGGATGCTGTACATTAACAATAAACAGGTCTTTACTGGAGGAGGGTAGTCTCTAGACTGGGGGTACAGAGGCATGCGCAAAGCTTATATACCGGTGTGGTCACTGCCGGTATTACAGTATACAGGAGCTGTAAAAGTAGTTCTGACTTAAAGGCACATACACTACAATTCCTCCCCTTTTAGATTAGTAGTACCCCTAATATTCAAATAACAAATAACATTTCAACATGTACATTAAACAACAAAAGTCCATTTATAGATTCAGTCTTTGGGGTGGCTTCCTGACCCTTTCGGGATAGCGCCTTTCCGGAGGTTCTTGTTCTTGGTGCAGAGGCGATTCTGACCCTTTTTCATCAGGTGGTTCATCGGATTCCACTGCGACTGGGTCTGAAGTAGATGCTACCGGTATGTCGGGTTCATCCCCAGGTACTCGAGACATGGGGTTGATGCGTTCCTGTGATGCTAAGATCTGATCGATGTGGCATCTCACAATGTTCTCCCCGACATCCACTGTGTACATTAATGGCCCCTGCCTTGTACATATCGTTCTGGGTTGCCATTTCTCTGTTCGATAGTCACGGGCCAAGACTGGTTGCCCTACATTGAAGCTCCTTGTCGGCTTCTCATTGATGTGCTGGAATTGTTTGTCCTCAACATTTCTTCGCACATTTGGTCTGAGCAAGTCCAGACAAGATCTCAACCTTCGGTTAAAGAACATCATGGCCGGGGTGTGGTTGGTAACTGCATGTGTCGCGTTTCGGTAGGCTAATAAGAAATTGTCCATCTTATGCTGTAGTGGAATTTCATCGTCGCACATGGCCTTTATCGCCTTCTTAAAGATTTGTACGAACCTCTCAGCCAATACATTTGTGGCTGGATGATACGGGGCGGATGTGTAATGCCTTACCCCATTCCTTCTCATAAATTTTTGGAACTTGTCGGACACAAACTGTGGTCCATTATCAGAGCAAATCTGCTCTGGCAAACCGTTTCTGGCAAATATGGTCCGTAGGACTGCAATCGTTTTCTCTGTAGTGGTTGAAGACATTTTTATCACCTCAGGCCACTTTGAATGAGCATCCACTGCTATTAAGAACATTGAGTCCATGAATGGGCCAGCGAAATCAATATGCACCCGTTGCCATGGAGAGGAGGGCCACTCCCATGGGTGTAGAGGGGCATGTGGTGGTGCATTTTGGACCTTCTAGCATACTAAGCAGCTCTTAGTTAGGTCTTCGATTTGTTGATCGATTCCTGGCTACCACACATAAGCCCTAGCAAGGCTTTTCATTTGCACTCCCCCCAGATGACCTTCTTGTAGCTCATTTAGCACTCTCTCCCTTAACTTGGGTGGAATCACCACTCTGGATCCACACATCACTGTCCCCTGGCATACTGACAGCTGTTCTCTTCTGGATGAGAATGCTGGCAACAGTGAGTCGCCATGTGTTGGCCATCCCCTCACCGTCAATTCATATACCCGCGACAGCATCGGATCATTTCGGGTCTCCTCTATATCCGCATTTGTTACTGGCAATCGTTCAATTATTGACGAATAAAATATCTCGATAGGGTCCACTGCTGGTGCTTCCTCCACAGTAGGCAGTGGCTGGCACGATAGCCCATCAGCGTTCCCATGCTGTTTTGTGCCTTTATATTCTATTTCATATTGATTCGCCCCTAGAAACAGGGACCATCTTTGTAACCGCTGTGCGGTCATCACTGGAACGCCCTTCTTAGGATTAAAGATGGAGACAAGTGGTTGGTGGGCAGTCAGCAAGGTGAACTTCTGCCCATGCAGATAGTGGTTGAATTTTTTTACTCCCCATACTAGGCTGAGGGCCTCCCTGTCAATCTGGGCGTAGATGCGCTCGGCTGAGGTTAGTGACTGAGACGCAAAGGCTACTGGCCTCTCCAACCCGTCTGGGAATTTGTGTGACAGCACCGCTCCAATACCATAGGGTGATGCATCACATGCCAAGCGAATTGGTAGTGCTGGGTTGAAATGGGCCAACACCTCTTTTGATGTGATCAATTCCTTACACTTCTGGAAAGCTCATCTACGTTCATCATCCCACTTCCATGGTACCCCTGTTTGCAGTAGGGTGTTCAGTGGATGTAATACCGTAGACAAATTTGGTAAGAACTTGTGGTAGTAGTTTACCAGCCCGAGGAATGACCTCAGTTGTGACACATTTTCCGGTGCTGGAGCCTTGACTACTGCCTCAAACTTGTCAGGGGACTTATGTAACCCCTCTTCATCGATGACGTGGCCGCAATACGAGATCTGTTTCTGGAAAAACCCGCACTTGTGGCGATTAGCTCGTAGCCCATACTCCTTTAATCTGGTGAGCACCTTCTCCAAGTTGGCGAGGTGACCACCGTCATTTTCGCCCGTGACCAAGATGTCATCCAAATAACACTGGGTCCCTGGAATCCCTTGCAGGACGTGATCCATCACCCTTTGCCAGATAGCCGGAGCCGAGGCTACTCCAAACACCAGCCGGTTGTATTGATAGAGACTTTATGCGTGTTGATCATAAGGTATTGTTTTGAAGCTTCTTCTACCTCCATTTGCAAGTACGCCTGGGCTAGATCAATTTTGGTGAAGCGTTTACTTCCAGATAGCGAGGCGAAAATTTCCTCAATTCGTGGAAGCGGATATTGTACCGTGTGAAGGACTAGGTTCACTGTCACCTTAAAATCCCCACAGGTGCGGACCTTCTTTGGTTCCCCAGGCGTATTACTCAACGACCTCTTCATTACAGGAACGATGGGTGTAGCCCACTCGCTCCAGTCCACTTTGGACAGTACTCCTGAACGTTCCAACCCTTCCAGCTCTGCTTCAACAGCTGGTCTGATCGCATAAGACACTGGTCTGGCCTTTAGAAACTTTGTGCTTGCATTTTCCTCTATTTTAATCGTTGCTGTTATTCCTTTTAGTGTTCCTAGTCCCTCCTGGAACACTTCTTTTGCGTCAGTTAGCATTTTTGACAGTCGTCCAGGTGTGACGTCGTCATCCTTTTTGGCCTCAACCTTCAGTGCCTGTATGGAATGCCAATCTAATTGTATCTTCCGGATCCATTCACGTCCTAGCAGTGGTGGTCCTCCATCTGGCAATACATATATATCCATTTTAGGTATTTCCTGGCCTTTATATGTCACTTTCACCCTTATTTTTCCTTTGGGGTAGACTTTTTGCCCCGTATACGTCTTCAAGACAATCTCTGTAGCTTTCAAGGGTATGTGTGAAAATAGCCGCTTGTAGTCTCGTTGATTTATGACTGTTAGAGCTGACCCTGTGTCCAATTCCATTTTCACTTGGACTCCGTCTATCTTGAGTGTAACCCAGATAGTCTGGTGATCCTCTATTTTGGTTACCTTATGTAGTTTCAGACAACCCAGCTCCTTGCTTCCGGAGTCTGTGTCACTTTTCTGTTTGTCTGAACCACTGTCCATCACCTGGTGTACCTTTTTGTACTTCTCCTGTGAAGATTTCTTACTGTTGGTTTTCTTCCCAGACCTGCAGGCTCTTGCTATGTGTCCTACTTTCCCACACTGTCTGCACACTTGGTCCTTGAACCAACAATCTTTCTGGTCATGTGTTGTTCTGCCGCAGCGATAGCACTTCCCTGTTCCATAGGACATTTCATTGGTGCCATATTCTTGCGGTCTCCATTGTATCTCTGCAGCACCCCTTACAGCTGCTTCGTGTGATACTGCCATACTAAAAGCTTTGTCCAGCGTAAGATCTTTTTCTGATAGGAGCCGTTTCTGGGTTCCTTCACTTTGTAGCCCACACACAAACTTGTCCCTTAACATATCTGCTAGTCCCGCTCCAAACTGGCAGTGTTTCGATAGCTTGCGCAGTTCCGTTAGGTGCTCAGCATTGCTTTCGTCTTTGTGTTGGTTCCTTTTATGGAACTTAAATCGTTCTGCTATCAGCAGCGGTGTGGGGTTTAAGTGGTCCTGTAGGATTTCTACTATGCTTTCAAAATTCTTGTTTACCGGCTTCTCTGGGGTTATTAGATTTCGCAGTAACCCATAAGTTTTTGCACCCATGGAATTTAACAGAACCAGTGCTTTATTAGCATCTGGCACTTCATTCGCCCTGCAGTACACCTCAATACGTTCCACATATGTCACCCAATCTTCGACTTAATTGTCGAACGTAGAGATACTGCCACTCTTCGGCATCCTTGGGTGTGAGTTAACTGTCAAAAATGGCACCTCCCGCGCTTCCCCTTCTTCGCCCCGCGGACCCTGTTCAGCCCGTGAGCCCTGGCTGTGCTCTGCGCGTTCTTCTTTTTATATTTTTTGACGCCGCTCAGTCTAGAACCCAGCTGTTTCTTTACCCTCTCTCTCTCCGGTTTGTTTTCTTTTTCTCGACACTGCTCGGTGTTCAACTCCTGGCTGCGCCCTGCACTCTTCACCCTCTGTCTTACCCCGTCGACGCTGCTCGGCTTTCTCTCCGCCGTCGGTCGGCTCCAGCCGCCGCTGCTTGGGAAGGGTCTGCGCTGGACCTGTCATCGGTCTCTTGCTGCTCATCATGGCTGGGGAACCAAGCCCGGCTCTCCACAGCCTCCCCTGCGAAGTTCAATCTCTGCCTGACGGCTGGGCGGTTGCTCGTGGTCGACGCCCGTGTCCCTGGCCTCGACTGTCTTTTTTTTTTATGTTGCAGGTAGATTCGAATCGACACTCGTCACCACTGTTGGATCCGTGATTCAGAGGATAAGCTGTTATTAAATAATCACACGGATGCTGTACATTAACAACAAACAGGTCTTTACTGGAGGAGGGTAGTCTCTAGACTGGGGGTACAGAGGCATGCGCAAAGCTTATATACCGGTGTGGTCACTGTCGGTACTACAGTATACAGGAGCTGTAAAAGTAGTTCTGACTTAAAGGCACATACAGTACAGTTGGTTCTGATGGGGATCCGGGCCAGCCAGTCAAAAAGCACGGGGTACTCCCCATACGAGCTGATGACTGGCAGGGTTATGCGGACCCCCACCCATGTACTAGCCCCGGTGCTTACAGAAGGTCAGCTCAGAGAGGTAAACCGGGACATGTTCACCCGAAACCTCTTCGAGCACCTTAAACAGGTCCACGAGCAGGCGGCTGGGAACATGGGAAAGCAGCATCGGAGCAACCGATTGCTGCTCGAACCCCGTAAAACCCACGAGTGGGAGGTAGGAGATCTGGTCATGGTAAGGAACTATGCCTGAGTAGGGAGTCTGGAACCATTATACATGGGGCCCTACAGCATTGTAGACAAAGCCAGCCCCATGGTATACGCTGTTAAGATGCCTCGGCGTACCAAGTGGTTTCACATCAACCAGAGTAAACTGTTTAGACCCGAAAGGAGAAGACAGCCAGTTGGGGTAGAGTCTGAGGATAGAAATCCTCAGCCTGCAGTGGGAGAGAGTTTACAGACTGCACAGGCTTAAGGGGAGGGGCCATTTCACCCACTGATTTAAAACTCCCCCACTCTTCTGGGCTCCAGTTGAGGAGGGACCCGAGGGTGAAGACACCGCCCCTGACCCAGATTTAGAGGAGGAGGGACCCGAGGGCGAGAACCCCGCCCCGGACCCAGATTTGGGACCTGGGGGCGGAGACTCCCCGCCTGCAGCAACAGGCTGCGAAGAGTTACCTGCCCCTAGCCCAGGTTCGGGAGAGGTAAAGCCTAAGGAAGAAGATCCTCGGCCAGTGGCAGTGATAAGCACACAGACCGCACCGTAGGGGACAGCGGTTCGGGTTAAAGGCCCACCAGCCAAGAAAACCCCACCCGCCAAAGTCCCTAGAAGGTCCCCATGGACGTCCCAGCCAAGGAAACCCTGGTCACCGGCTCCCCATTTCAAAGGGACAGCCTCCCGAGTCAGGGGCAAGTCCAAGGACAGAGGCCCCCAGCCAGCATCCACAGGCTGCGAGGGACCGGAAGTACAGGACAGTGCGGCCACACCGAAGGGAGCGGTGTGCCGCAGCCCTAACAGGAATTAGGCTGGCCGCCCGGTGACAGGTGGCGCGTGTATATAGTAGGTAATTTAAGTTTAGGTATTTGGCTTATGTTTGTGTGTTTAGCTTAAGTTAAGTAAAGTGATGGGTAGTTTTAATTGAGTAGTAGTCTGCTAAGAGTGTGTGTATTTGAGTCGAGGTCGCGAGACCCGACTATGCTTCACCCAAGCCACAGAATCTCTTGGGGACCTGGCTGTATGTTTTTGTATCTTTTGCAGAAGGACTTTCAGGATGAAGGGGGGCATGATCCTATTCGCCCTGATAGGGCTGAGCATTGGAAGGAGGGGTGACATGGAGGAATCCCACATCTATGGGTGCTCGGGAGAGAGAGCACCTATAGTGACCGACGGAAGCGGTGAACGAGATGTGGAGGAGACTGCCATCTACGTCCATGAGGGAAGGTGGCCAGGGTGGCTGGGGTCCAATTCGTCTCAGTGCTCCAGCCAGACCAGGTTCACGTACGGGGAGGCCTCCCTCCTGTGCCCCAGGGTACAGGTCGTTGCCACAAGGGTCAGCATCACTGTAGGAAAACATGTATGTTTAACGTGCAAGGGACACATTCCTTTGGATAGGTGGTGGTGGCTCAGAAAGCTGAGCAAAGATATGGGAACGGTTGGGGAACAATATCCACTGGACGATTACAGGGACTCACGGGGGATTAAGTGTGTGTTGGGACAAGTGGTGGGAACCAGACCAAGGGATTTATATCTGTATGTGGGGGTCAGAGAGGGTCTGCCCCGCAGGCATGTCCCTCATTTTCCACCGGCAGTGGCGAGACGCCGGGAAGGGGATGATGTGGGATACCAGCCGGCAGTTGTGTGTGGTCACATAATCCCCGATCCCAGTCGACGCTACTGAGCTTGTAACCCGGCCCCGAAAGCCCCTGCCCATAGCCCAGGCAGCGAGGACACACTGGGAAGGGTGCCCCGCCACCACCAAAGGACGAGGGAATGGGCTGGTACTAGTGCCTACGGATCATGTACTATGCCAGGGGGTACACTGCGCGGTAGCCTCCGTGATTTTAAATCTCACCGAGGTACATTTACCGGAGTGGTGCCCCAAAGAAGCATAGCAGCTATACCAGGCCCTATTAAAGGAGATGTTCAGGAAATTTTATGAGTTCGATTTCGCCAACGTCCACAAAACCGAACTGTACACCACACCCCATGAGTTTTTGGATAATGCAGGGAGACAAAGAAGGGGCGTGTGGAATGATGTTTTTACTGCGTTTAACACTGGGTCCTCTGTCATCAACAGTTTGGATAACATAGAATTACAGACCCAGATAAACGGTTTAAAAACTCAGTTGAAGAAAATATTGATGGATGAGAATAAGGTAGTGGGCTCAGAGTTGCATGAGGACCAGGCCATGATGGTCCATTTAAAGGAGATTATAGCGGAGTTGGAGAAGCACGCAAAAACTGTAAATGCCTTCATAAGAGAGGACAGAAATGCTTCTGACCAGGCTGCGCAGAACGAGGTGTGCGTGCTGTATGGGGCGTGGTTGCTGGGTGAGGGCCGCAGTAACCTGGAGGATTTAAAACAGGGTTTAATCCCCTCCTGGATCAGCAACAAGCACCTCGCAGCCCTCCACCCATTTGAGAATGCATTAAGCCCGTGCCAACTCCGGCTAGCTTCTGAAGCCTACCCAGTCCCAGTGGATTGTAGACAGTCCAACCACACCATCATGGGCATAGTAGTTAGGATGCCGGTCATGGGTAGGACATCCCGACCCGCGCCGGTATACAGGGTTGAGAACATTGGAGTCATTCAAGGGGGTGCACACATTCGTTTCACAGCGGTCCCGCCTTACGTCATTAAAGTGGGAGCATGCTATGACAGTTACTGACCTCTTGGGGTGCTGGAGCTGGGGAGCACACATAATCCTGTGTCCCCAGCACTTGAACGCCTATTCAAAACCATGGGTTCAGAGCTGCTGGCGCGAAACCTATAAATTGTACCATGGAGGCAATGGCACAAGGCCACGTTCCCCTGCAGGTAGCATATATAGGAGGTGGGACATATTGTGTCACCACAGGAGTGCCCCACTACCAGCATGGACAGCATAGCTGGTGTCTGGTTAGTGACAGTAGTTTCTGCTTTAAACCCGAGGCAGAATTTCAAGTGGCCCAGGAACGAATTGTCCCCATTCCTGAACCCTCCACTGTTCACCTCACTGTAAAAGAGAATTTTACCAACTTGCAGAAGTATGTAGTGCATTTCGGCTACAAAATTCCCCCTCTCCCAGAACATCTTACCAAAGTACTCAAAGCAGTTATAGTTTCACAGAGACATTTTTACACTCTGGAGCAGAAAACAGTAGAGATAGGGGCTAAGATATTGGACATTGTGATCCCACCCTGGTGGGACATTTTCACTAATATAGAGGTCCCTTCGTGGATCAGACTGGCTTCCCACATTCTTGTGGTTTGCCAGTTGGGGATAGTATTGTACCTAGTATGCACGCTGTGCAAGGGAAAAGGTCAGATACTAGAATTCCAAAACCAAAGGACCTGGAAGGAACATTATGTTAAGATGGAGGGAGATACACATGTTTGAATTTGTTGTTTGTATCGTTGATTAAAGATTGTTGTTTTTTTTAATGTTCTTTTATTGTTTTTAATAAAGATTCTCAAACGTGTTGTTAATAAAGATAATGTGTACCAAGTGGTGCAGGGGTGTCGGACCCCCTCCGTGCTTGGATGTGTGTAAAAGACTGTAATATTATTCTATGTATGCTTATGTACACTACATTTTTACAGAATGGGAAATGCATGTGTCGTGGGTATATTAGGTAGATAATTGCAGGGGAAAGTTGACTATGGAACATAATAAGAACATAAGAACATAAGAAGTAGGAGCAGGAGTAGGTCATACGGCCCCTCGGGCCTGCTCCGCCATTTAATAGGTTCATGGCTGATCCAAACCTAGACTGACGTCCACTTCCCTGCCCGCTCCCCGTAACCCCTAATTCCCTTATCAGCTAGGAAACTGTCTATCTCCGTTTTAAATTTATTTAATGTCGCAGCTTCCACAGCTCTCTGAGTTAGCAAATTCCATAGATTTACTACCCTCTGAGTGAAGAAGTTTCTCCTCATCTCAGTTTTGAAATGGCAGCCCCTTATTCTAAGATTATGCCCCCTAGTTCTAGTCTCACCCATCAGTGGAAACATCCTCCCGCAACCACCCGATCAAGCCCCCTCACAATCTTATATATTTCGATAAGATCGCCTCTCATTCTTCTGAATTCCAATGAGAAGAGGCCCAACCTACTCAACCTTTCCTCATAAGTCAACCCCCTCATCTCCGGAATCAACCGAGTGAACCTTCTCTGAACTGCCTCGAGAGCAAGTATATCTTTTCTTAAATATGAAAACCAAAACTGTACGCAATATTCCAGGTGTGGCCTCACCAGTACCCTGTATAACTGAAGCAAGACTTCCCTGCATTTATCTTCCAACCCTCTTGCAATAAAAGCCAAGATTCCATTGGCCTTCCTGATCACCTGCTGTACCTGCATACTAACCTTCTGTGTTTCATGCACCAGGACCCCCAGATCCCTTTGTACTGTAGCACTTTGCAATTTCTCTCCATTTAGATAATAAATTGCACTTTGATTTTTATGCCAAAGTGCATAACCTCACACTTTCCAACATTATATTCCATCTGCCAAATTTCTGCCCACTCACTTAGCCTGTCTATGTCTTTTTGCAGGTTTTTTATGTCCTCCTCACTCACTGCTTTCCCTCCCATCTTTGTATCATCGGCAAACTTGGATATGTTGCACTTGGTCCCCTCCTTCAAATCGTTAATATAGATTGTAAAGAGTTGGGGTCCCAGCACCGACCCCTGCGGAACACCACTAGTTACTGATTGCCAACCTGAGAATGAACCATTTATCCCAACTCTCTGTTTTCTGTTAGATAGCCAATCTTCCACCCATGCCAGTATATTACCCCCAATCCCGTGATTTTTTATCTTGTGCAGTAATCTTTTGTGTGGCACCTTGTCAAATGCCTTTTGGAAGTCCAAATATACCACATCCACTGGTTCCCCTTTATCCACCCTGTTTGTTACATCCTCAAAGAATTCAAGCCAATTTGTCAAACATGAATTCCCCTTCATAAAACCATGCTGACTCTGTCCGATTAAATTATGCTTATCCAAATGTCCTGTTACTGCTTCCTTAATAATGGACTCCAACATTTTACCAACCACATGGAGGATCAGAAATTTTGCTCACCAGGATGATACGTAAAGCAAGTTTAGTATCAACAGGGGGGAGTGTAAGTGCAGGGTTCTCAAAATTCCCGCACTCCCCGTAATTATGGATCAACGGGCCCTGTTTGGGCAAGTTATTAAAAACAGGGTACACAAAATGGCTTCTGCAGCCTCGTGACCAAACCAACAGGATTTCTTAAGCAAGGTTCTGCAGGCAAGCAGGCCCGGTGTCGAAACTTAAAATGCAGGAATCTGTGAAAAGGGACTCTCTGGAGCCAGACAGACAAAGTAAACACAGAATACGCATTCATTCGACTTGAAACAAATCAAGCTAGAATGGGCCTATAATCAAGGCCATTAGGTTTCCGCATATTTAAACGGTAACAGCTCACAGTAGCCATCAAGTTAGGATGGGGACAATTAAGTCTTATCCATGACAAACAACCAGGACATCGGGGCCATTAGACCCGGAGACAGCCACTCTAAAAGTCGTTAAAGCAAATGGTTGTAGTCATTTAAACAAGCCCGCCAAAAGTAAAACAATGGACTGACCTGATTTGGCGCGCAGATAAGGAGCTGAAGAATGGGTATAATTGTAGGCCCATCAGTGGTAATCGGCCTTCGCTTAGCGCTTGCTCCTGCTCTCATCGTTTGGCCTTTAGCCTGCTGCCGCTCGTACTCACGCCCTGGCCTTGTGGTGGGTTCTCTTCTCACCCCCCGTACTGCTTAACAACCAAGGACGCCCATTACACCGGGGCCAAACGCGGGAGGAGAACGAGACCCGAGTTCAAAACCACACAGGACACACAGGCCACAAACGGGCAGACGAGACGAGGAAGAAGGTAAACTGATAAAAGCAGAGAGGGGCAGTGAAAGACGCATTGGGAAAACCCAAATGCCTAGTTATAAGCTGGCGTCTGGTGAATAAGTTGGCAGTGCATGCATGGACAGTGAGAATAAGTTGGCGTTGCATGCATGAACATTGCAAATAAGCAGGCGTTCGAAGAGTGGGTGGCAGCACCCGTGATGAATATACTAGCGTTTGAAGGATGGGTAGTAAAATCTTTTAGACGGTAAAGACCGCCAATCGACTCCGATCATAACATTACCGCCGACGACCGCCCGAGGGAGAAGAAGAAGAAAACCCATCGCGACGAGACGACGACGGTAGCTGAGGCAAAGGGAGGGTGCTTTGCATCAACAACTTCAGCGCCGCACCCTGAGACCACGTGGTGATGGGTACCCTAAAGGACAGTGGGAGCGGACCTCAAAACTCATAACCGTTTTAAGCAACAGGTTTTGGGATCGGTGAGCTTGAATTCCTGGCCCCTCATAGCTTAATCTAGTTAGATATAGGGGGTGGGATAAGGATAAGGGGATTGTTCAATGTAGTTGTTTTTCCCTCGATGTGCCGTGTGTTCCCCATTCCCATATAAGTGTAATTGTGTTATGCCTGTAATTTTTCATACCAGTAATTCTCATAAGATTGTTCTATTCTGCTTTTAATAAAATTTTGGTTTTCTTGCACCAAACAACTTGTCTACTCGATTTTCTATATCGCCGCCTGTACCTAAGTCCGGTGTCTAGAACCGAGGGGTGTGGGAGCGATTCGAACCGCTCAAAAGGGGACAGCCAGAGGCGAAGCTGGCTGGGCACCACACACCACCCCCTACAGTCTTTGCAGGTGATTCTCTGGCTACGATTGGACAAATAAGAATGGAGCCAAGCAAGTGTAGTCCCAACCAGCTGGACGAGAGCGCAAAGTCAATGAAGGAGAATGGTGTGGTCCTGTTGCATTTGCAAAGATAATCCAGAGGCCGTAAGCAGAGTTCAGTTCATGTTGCTTTTTAATGGCTGCTCCACACACACACTCCCAGGCAAAAGCAATCGAATACCTATACACAATATAATGATAAGAGCACTATCAAACTCCATGTGCTCAGGCCAAGGCAATCGAGTACCTATCACCAATGTCAGATATAACATTCCCTCCCCCTCACAGAATTACAAACATGAAATGTAGTGACAAAGTCCTGTAGGTGGCCAGGGCGAGAACGTGTGTGAACAGGCCAAGGTGAGGACTGGTGAAGAGCAGGCCGAAGTGGGGACTGGTGAGGAGCAGGCTGAGGCACAATATCTGCTTGAGGGTTGGCTGACTGAGCCACATGTGCATCCCGCCACTCTGGGGGTAAGGCTTGGGGATTAGGTCCATATAATCCCGCATCAGGGGGTGCTGGCACCTTCCGAAGGCAGCTGGCATACCACCGAGATCCGTCAGTGAGGCAGAAAGTGGCTGGTCCAAGTTGGCGGCTGATTTGGAGAGGGGAGGAGCAGAATGACACCATTTATTGTTGCGGTGAGGCCTGCGGACTCTGACCCAATCGGAGACTGAGATGTTGGGCGCCTTGGCCCTCTTCGACTGGTCGAAGCAGAGTTTCATCTTCTCCTGCTGTCTAGCGACTGTGGCTTGAGCCGGTGGAGCAGGGCTCTGAGCTAGCGAGGGGCGGAGCCTGCCAAGGGGCAGCATGAGCTCACGGCCTAGCATGAGGGATGCGGGCGAGACCCCTGTAGTGGAATGCTGGGAGGCTCTGTAGTGCAGCAGTGCGTGGAGGAGGGCCTTGTCAAATGCACACCCCTGGGATAGGTTTGCTCTGAGGCCATTTATCAGTGTATGGTTAAAACGCTCCACCCCCCCATTTGACTTGGAGCGGTAGTA
Source organism: Somniosus microcephalus (assembly GCF_052327205.1). Lineage (NCBI taxonomy): Eukaryota > Metazoa > Chordata > Chondrichthyes > Squaliformes > Somniosidae > Somniosus > Somniosus microcephalus. The sequence continues at coordinate 167,980,680 of NC_140989.1, read as the reverse complement.
TGCTGTGAGTATGTGACGGATGCCCTTGCTCTCAAGGTAAGAGGAGAGTTCCGAAGAGACCATTTGGGGGCCATTGTCTGTGGTGATGGCCTTTGGATGCCCCCAGCGGGAGAAGAGGGACTCAAGGATATCAATGATGACCCGAGAGGTGACGGAGCCCACGGCAGTGACCTCTGGCCATTTTGAGTGCAGGTCATAGGTCACCACTAGGAACCGTTGATGGTGGGGGACACCATGGATCTCCCCGCAGACGTCCAGCTGCAGGTGCTCCCAGGGCTGAGAGGACCAGGCAAGGTGTTGCAGGGGTGGAGGAGCTTGGTGGCCAGTCTTGCCACTTACAAGGCAGGCTGCACAGTCCTTGACCAGGGCCTCGATTTCCCTGTCGATACCCGGCCACCACACTAGGTCTCGGCATCGTTGTTTGAGCTTCACTATGCCCAAGTGGCCCTCATGCGCCATGGATAAAACACACGCATGAAGGGCACTTGGGACCACAGTGCAGAGCCCACGTGCAATACAGGAGTCATTCCAGCAGGAGAGCTCCTCTTTAACTCTGGAGTAGGCAGACAGTTCCTCAGGCACCTTGCGAGGCCAGCCATCTCTGATGAAGGTGTACAGCTGGGAGAGGGCCGGATCCTGTTCAGAGGCCTCTTTGAGCTCCTGGAGAGAGACTGTGGTTTGGAGAGGCGTGTGCAGCATCTGGACGATATCCTGTTCCACATGGTCAGACCCGACGAGTGGGGCTGGGGCAGAGACAGTGCGGGAGAGGTCTGCAACAACATTGTCACGTCCTGGTGTGAACTGGAGACTGAAATTGTATTGGCGGAGGCGGTCAGACCAGCAGTGTAGACGCAGTGGTCTGTGGCCCGTGTCGGATGTCGACAGCAGGGCAGTGAGAGCCTGGTGATTGGTTCGCAGGGTGAAGGCACGGCCATACATGTACAGGTGCCACCGCTCACATGCCCAGACACACGCCAGCGCCTCACGCTCGCCTACTGAGTACTTCTGTTCGGTGGGGCTAAGGGCTCAGGAGGCAAAGGCGATTGGTTTCTCCACTCCATTCTGTATCTGTGATAACACCGCCCCCACAGCTGCAGCAGATGCGTCGCAGGTGACGAGGGTGGGGTTGGCGACGTCAAAGTGAGCCAACACTGGAGGCGACGTGAGCTGCGATTTGAGGAGGCGAACAGCTTCCATACAGGCTTGTGACCACACCCAGGGCTCATCCTTTTGCAGGAGCTGGCGCAGTGGGGCTGTGGTGGCTGAGTACTGGGGCAAAAACTTCAGGTAGTACCCAGTCATGCCAAGGAAGGAGGCAACCTGTGCTGCAGAGCTGGTTTCTGGGATGCTGTGAATGGCATCCACGTTTGACTGGAGTGGGGAAATACTGTCAGCCGACAACCGAAACCCCACAAATTCGATCTCTGAAACAGCAAAGACACACTTTTCGCCATTCAGTGTGAGCTTGTGTTTTGCTAGAGCCGTGAAAACTCTGTGAAGGCGTTCGTCATGAGTGGAGGTCGAGGGCCCATGCACGACGATGTCATCCAGGTAGATGGCCACCCCAGGAATGCCCGCGAGCACAGAGGACATCACCTTTTGGAAGCAGCTGGGTGCAGAGCTAAGTCCAAATGGCATCCTGGTGTACCGAAAGACGCCAGCATGTGTCACAAAAGCAGTGAGGTCCCTGCTGCTGGGGTGGAGGGGAACCTGTAGATAGCCCTGTCGAAGGTCCAGTTTCGAGAACAGGATGGAACCATAGAACTGCGCTGTGAGTTCCTCTGACGTGGGCAGTGGATATTTGTCAGGGATTACGGCCTTATTCACTGCTCGAAGATCGACACAGACGCGTAGACCACCTGACTTTTTCGTTGCGACCACCAGGTTGGAGACCCATGGGGAGGCATCAACTGGTTCGATGATGCCAGCTTCCAGTAGCTGCTTTAGTTCAGCTGTGACCCCATCATGGAGAGCAAGCGGGATGCGGCGCAGTGGCTGAATGACGGGGGTAATGGTGGAGCCAACCATGGGCTGGTGGGTGAAGGCAGTCAGGCAGCCCAGACCCTCGAAGAGTGCTGGTCATGTTTGGCGCCACGGTGAGGCAACGTGCAGAACCGCAGACCCGCCGGTGTCCAAGAGAGAAAAACCCAGGCCAGTGAAAAGATCCAGTCCCATCAGGTTAGCTCCTTGGCGTGCTACATGAAAACAAAAATCTGGCAAAACTTTTGTTCCATAGCGTACAGTGAGGTTGACTGAGCCCACTAGTCCAATTTTCAAATTACCATACCCGCAAAGGGCAGTGGAGGACGCAGAGAGTGGCAGGGAGCTGAAAAAGCATTTGTATGTGTCCACATTCAGCAGTGAGACGCTGGCACCGGTATCCAACAACAGCGGAATGCACACATCATTCAGGTTAATTGTGCATGACTTGAAAGCCACTGCTGGCCCAGAGCTCACGTTTTGAATTATAGTGCTTGAGGACTGAGAGTGTTCATTTGTAGCAACTGGGGCAGAGCGGCAGACATTGGCAAAGTGATTTTGTTTTCCACAATTGCGACAGGCTTGGCCGCGCGCGCGGCAATTCTGCGCTCTGGTAGCATGTGAACGAGATCCGCAGTTTCCACACTGTTGCCGTGGTAGCGCACGTTGCTGCCGTCGCGCGAGCATTACCGTGTCAGAGCTGTCGGGGCCGAGGGCAATGTTGACTGCCTGTGACAACGACAGATCGTCGGACTCGAGTAACAGTCTTTCACGCACTCTCACGTTGTTGGTGTGCTCTATTAGTTGATCACGCACCATCTTGTCTTGTAGTGCACTGAACTTGCACGAGCTAGCTAACCCCCTCAAATTAGCCACGTATTGATGCACAGACTCGCCGGGGAGTTGGTGACGCTGCCTAAAAATGAATCGCCGCAGGAGGGCACTTTGTGGGGCAGAGAAGTGTGTGCTTAACAGAGCCACAGCCTCATCATATGTTTGAATTGAGTCTGCTGTGCATAATGTCCCAAGAACACGCTGGCCTTCCGCTCCCAAGAAATGGGATAACAGTGCCTTTTCCTGTGATGTACTCACATTTTCTAGTCCAAGAGCGATGAGATAGGTTTCAAAGGACTGTAACCAGTGAACCCATGGGATCAGCGGCTCACCGAGCAGTGCAAGGAAGGGAGGAGGTGGTGGAAGAGAGATTTCAGCCATCCTCATCGCCAAATTTTGCATTTGCAAAGGTAATCCAGAGGCCATAAGCAGAGTTCAGTTCATGTTGCTTTTTAATGGCTGCTCCACACACACACTGCCAGGCAAAAGCAATCGAATACCTATACACAATACAATGATAACAGCACTATCAAACTCCATGTGCTCAGGCCAAGGCAATCGAGTACCTATCACCAATGTCAGACATAACAGGTCCACCATGTCAAAGGCCACAGGCAGGTTGAGAAGGACGAGGAGGGATAGTTTACCATGGTCACAGTCACATAGGATGTCTTCTGTGACTTTGATAAGAGCTGAATCAATGCTGTGGCAGAGGTCAAAACCTGATTGGTACAGTTCAAACATGGAGTTGCGGGAAAGATAGGCACGGATTTGGAAGGCATCAACACGTTCAAGGACTTTGTAGAGGAAAGGAAGGTTGGAGATGGGAAAGCAAGGATGGGGTGATCAAGGGTGGGTTTTGTAAGGAGAGCATTGATGACGGAAGATTTGAAGGGGAGGGGGACAGTACCTGAGGAGAGAGAACCATTAACAATATCAGCTAACAAGGGGGCCAGGAAGGGAAGTTGGGTGGTCAGCAGTTTAGGGCCAAGGGAGCAGGAGGTGGGTCGAATGGACAGGATGAGCTCGGAGAGGGCATGAGGGCAGATCGGAGAGAAACTAGAGAAAGTTGCAAGTTCATGGCTGGGCATAAGGGAACCTCAGGGGAAGTTTGGCTTGGTGGGCTAGGGGAGAGGAGAGAAGCAGCAGAGGCAGCTGAACGGATGGTCTCCATCTTGGTGACAAAGAACTCCATGAGCTCCTCACACTTTCTGTTGGAGGTGAGGGTGGAGGAGGCAGGGGAGAGGGGTTTAAGAAGACGGTTTGTAGTGGAGAAACTGAGGATTATCTTTACATTCCAGGTTGATCCTGGAATAGTGAACAGTTTTGGCCGAGGAGAGCAGGACCCGGTAGTGCTTGAATGGCTAAACCAGTTGTTGGGCATAAACATTCAAGTCTGTGTCCCTTGGACTTAAGGGAGCAGAGATGAGGACTGTACCAGGGAGTATTGGTTTTAATGGGGATATAGGCATCAAAGGTGGAGGTGAGGGTGTGATTGAGAAGATCGGTAGCTGCAGAACTGCTGTGGTGAAAGGAGGGCCAAAGGCTAGAAAGTTGTGAATTTGAAAGTGAAGTAAGATATTAAAAATTGGATTTAATAAGGTAAAACAAACCAGGATTCATCTGTAACACCAATATACAAAATGGAGGGAATAGGTTAATTCATGCTCTGAGTTGAACAATAGAAGTCTGTAAAAGTTGTATAAACCCAGATAAGGTTTAAACAGGACTACGGGTTAACTGCTGAGAGATTAAAACTGTCAAAACAACCCCTTAGAAAGAGGGAGAGATATATGGGTTCGGCCACGCGAGTCGACACCTTTGCACTTAAGGGTTTGTTAAGTGTGAAGCTCAACAGGGTTCTATTCTTTTAACTAACTAAAGTGTTTTTGCTCTGTAGAAATAATTCAAGAGAGAGAGACAGAAAGTCTGCGGATTGCCCGCTTTGGAAAGATCTACTATCTTAGAGAAATACTTAAAAAGACCAAGCCACCTGACAACAGCAAATGGACGATCATAAAGTAATAAAGTTGAGGCCCCGGGTCATGAGAAAGTAACAAGACCAACTGATAACGAAATGTGAGATTTGTAAGCGACTGGAAGAATGGAATGTCCCGGTTTTATAATTACAATTTAACTATAACTCTGCATATGCTAATAAGCTTATCCCCGCCTTTAGGGCAGGGCCTTAATTTTTGTATAACTGTGTGAACCTCAAGAGATTCGGTGGAGTTGGAGCCTTGTGTTGGGACGCAAGAGCCATAGCTCCCCAGGCCTGAATAAACCATTTTTACTTCAATTATTGGGTCTGTCTTTCTTACATCAAGCCAGTGTTGTCGACTTTGTATATCACTTAGTCCACACTTTGGGGGCTTACATCAATTGGCGACGAGGATGGGATGTGCGTTCTGAACCAGACTCTCGGGCAGCGTTAACCTAAGACGGGTGAGTATGTTTTAATTACCACCTGTAAAATTAGGGGTTAATTGCTGGCGAGACGTTGAGTCAGAATCGACGTATAAAAGAACTATAAAAAGAAAGACACCTTTAATTGAAGGCGGTTAAAAAGTAAACTGCAGTAGGGGTAGGGGCAGGTAGTTCCCTACCAACCTTTGGGGCAGGTAGTTCCCTAAGGACCGTGAGGCGGGAAAACCTCGGTAGGGGCAGGTAGTTCCCTACCAACCTTTGGGGCAGGTAGTTCCCTAAGGACCGTGAGGCGGGAAAACCTCGGTAGGGGCAGGTAGTTCCCTACCAACCTTTGGGGCAGGTAGTTCCCTAAGGACCGTGAGGTGGTGATACCTCAGTTAGGGGCAGGTAGTTCCCTAAAATCCGTGAGAAGGCAAAATCTCAACAATTGAATGAATGGTTGCACCGTGGTGAGTGAATGAGATAAAACCCTACGGTCATAAAGAGGTTAGAATGGACAAGGGTGAGGTCTGTCCCCAGCACCTAGCCTGAGCCTGAATTAAGAGGACAGTAGTCCTACGTGACGGCTAGGGTCAAGTAGGACGCCGGGAGCTACAGACCCCACAGTACCGAAACCTCGGGACTAAAGGGTTGGTGTGTGTCTAACGAAACGAAGTGACTAACAGAAAGCAAGAAACTAACTAAGGTGACGCTATAGGGGCGAACAACGTAGCGTACAAACCTAATTCACCAATACCATGAATTACGCATTAAACGTAGCAGTTTGTTATGACTAAGAGGGTGGAAGAAGAATCCTCAAGGGACCTGGATTCTATAACCCGACTCCTGGAAAATAAAAAGAAACAGTGCAGAGAGCCAAAGGCTTGGTGGGGAGGAGCTAAAGATAAAGAGGCAACAGATAATGTAAGGAATTGAAACAGAAGGGAGAGATAAAGAAGGAAAAAGATCTAATTTGCAGGCGAACCAATTTGAAATCCCAGCAAAAAAAAAAACCAAACAAACAGGGATTTGGAAACTAGGGAAAGCTGTTGAGTCACAGATTTAAAAAGGAAGGAAAAGATAAACTTAAAGCTTTACCAACATGGAAGTTATTAGCATCTGTACCAAGACAAGTAAAACACGAGATTTGCTGAGTGAAAGGAACCTTAGACATATGCTGAAATTACAGTTTGTATAAAAATGTGAGAGTGTGGATGTTTTCCTGATTAGGAATGTTTAAGAGGTTACAATATTCCTTTGTCTGAAAATCTGTCCGTTAAGAAAAAGAAATGTCTGCTGTGTGTTGTAGCCCCACCCACTTCTCTGTGTTAAAGAAAAAGCATTTAACCCCTTTGTCTGGTCTTGGATTTTGGAAGTTTAAGAATGTGCAAATAAGATTGTGCCCTCAGAATGAAAAAAACCTATTACAATTTAAGTTAAGCTGGAGTGTAAAAACTGAGAAGAGCAACAAAAAGTTTGTTTAATGAAAGATTAAGTTTCAGTCCAAGATCTAACCTTGAAGTTATGAGGTAAATTAACCTATTAAAACCAGACTTTCATTGTGGCCACAGTGAAATTCTGGTTGATGTAAATTGGTGTAGTCCGAATTGAATAAGATAACTCCACTCTGCAAGAATATCTGATAGTGGCAGGTCCCTCTACAATATTTAATTGACTATGGTACTGGAAGCCTTATAGAAGGCGGGACTAGAGTTAAACCTTAGAAAGGTATAGGTAGGAAAGGATGAAGTAGTCGACCTAGGATACATAGTGACACAAGGGAAGAGACAAATGCCCAAAAACAGATGGGAGGGGCATTAGGACTGGCTGCGTGCTTTGATTGCTCGCAAGCTTCTAGGGATGGCAGCAGGAAGGGACCGCGCCAGAGAGGGGAGGGGGATCCGAGGATGTTTGTTGATACATTGGTAGGGGGCCGACAGTGCAAAATGTTAATAGACACAGGAGCCACAATCTCATTGACAGACTTACCCTTGCCCCGAACAAAACTTTCAGTTAGTATAGCAGGAATCGGTGGACGAAGAATCAGGGCTTATAAGAGCGAAACAGTCTTACTAGAAATTGGATGTATAATAATACCTACACAGTTGTGGGTATGCAAGAACACCGAAGGAACAATCCTAGGGATAGATATACTGCGAGAAGTAGGAGCTTTAGTTGACCCTAAAGCGAATGAAGTGTACTGGCCCCCAGATTATAAGTCAAACAAACAGGCAGGCCCGGGAAACAAAGTAGAAATGGCCCAGCCTATACAGGATTTGATCAAAGGGGGGTAGCCAAAGGAAAATGTGTAAACCTATATAGATAGTCGGAATGCCTTTGGGGTGGTGTCTGATTACATGATAGCGGGAGTAGGCAGGGATATATGACACCAGGAGAAGACCCGTAAGAGACAAGAATATAATCAAGGAATGAGTAGGAACCTCTCTCCTACCCAAAGAGTGCATAATAATAAATTAAAGCACACAAGAGGATGGGCAGCTAAACGAGCAATTGAGAGAGGGAATCTGACCAATGAAGCCCAAATGTTCATGTTGAATCAAAGTGTGAAACCACAACTGTCTTTCAGTCAGGGATGTTTTTTGGGTTGCGTGAAGTGACGCAATAATGTTTAGCTCCACCTTCAAAAGCCTGTGAAGGAGTTAACCCTTTCCACTGACAGCTGTTTGAGTTCACCAAGCAACAACTTCAGTATTACTGAACAGAATTTAAAGATATTGGACATTAATAAATGTAAATTTCTTAATGTTGAGTTAATATTTCCCCACAGTGATAGAAGGAAAATTAGGATTTGATAAATGGAAGTTATCTTATAAACTAATTGCAGCACCATCTCAAACGGCAGGGAGACTGCTTGGGAAGCTGTCCTGTTACCCAAAGATAAATCTGGACAGATAGTTAGAGACATGAGGCCAAAGACCAACAGATTATACGGGATCGAGAACAGGATACACGGGACGACCAGAAGGAGGTCTTAGCAATAGATAGCAAAGTGATAGCAGAAATAATACCAGCCAAATCAGGGCTAGCACCCAGATGGTCAGGACCTTATGAAGTATTAATGAATAATGACACATGTGCTCACGTAGATGGGTCTGGAACAGGTAAAGGAAGGTGGAAACACTGGACTCAGTTAAAAATATATAAGAAAGACAATGAGTAAACCAGAGATGGTGCCCTTTTTGACAGAGTGAGGAGTATACTAGAAGATATAAAGAATGGGAAGGGGAGTTACTACATATATCAATGATAGGGCTGTGTATGATGATAATGGGCTGTGTATGATGATAATAGGCTGTGTATGATGATAATGTTATATGCCATAGTTTGCATCTTCAGGTATGTCTGGGGACAGAGCCACAGAACAAGAAATGAACTAGATGTACAGCATTTTGAACTGATTAAATGGATAAGAGCAGAATAATTCTAACTGGCTGGTGACGACCAGCCCCCTTTTTGTAATTACAGGAACATTGGACTTCCGGAATGAGATGGAGCGTCCTCGCCTTGATTCTAGGGATAAATATAAGTATTGCCATTATCGAGGGGGATTAGTAATAAGGAGAACACAGGATGAGGTGTATTTTAGTGTAGCACATAGAGTTACTAAGCTTGCCATTAATATGAGTACTTTTGAGATACAAAACAAACCTGGAACTCCCTGTGGGTAAAACAATTAGAGGATCCACAGGAAAAATCTGTCTTACAAAGATGTAAGAAACGGGGAGTATTGGAAACGACCGGAGCAGGGTATGCGGCCAGGTTAGCAACAGTTAATAGCTTGGACATAGAAGGAGTAAACGAAGGAGTAGAAGAATTACAAGCAAAAATAGAGAAGTTACTAAAACAAGCTACTGGAAATAGCCAGCAATTGACACTGGCAGGGAAACCAAACAATAATGCAATTGTCGGGGGTGGAAGAGATAGTAGCCCCCCATGCAGAAACAATCAATACAATTATTGATAGACTTAATAATGCTTCGCACCAAACCGATAAGGAACTAATATGTGCCACGTAGGGCTCACGGCTATTGTCGAATGCTCAGCATAACATGAGGCAAATAAATAATGGACAGATCCCTGATTGGATTACTAATAAGGATCTGGAACCTTGGATTGACACAAATAAAAGCCTATGTAAGGAATGTAAAATGGGACAAGTATAGCGGGCAGGCGATTGTCTGACCCCATGGACTAAAATGATTGGCTTTGTACTGGCCATCCCACAATTCCCAGAAGGGGGACAACCCCGATACGATGTGATTAATATAGGAGAAGTACAAAGGGAAAGTGGGTTAAATATCATGATGTCCCTACCAAGGCGCTTTGGGAAAGGGATGAAGATAATAAACAGAAGAATGAAACCTAAAGGGGGGTGGTAGTGGACGGGTGCCACCACAAGGGAAGGACATGGGTGTGCACACACCCCCCCACCGAGGGAGACACATCCGAGTACGGATTTACGAAAATTACCAATTGCACCCTCGAGGTTCACCCAAGGGGATACACCGGACCCGGGTAGCATCAAGGAACAATGGGACCTGTTGTGTCACCACAATTGAACAGAAATATGAATATCAAGATATGGCTTATACCATTCCCCAACCAAACCGTTGTATTGGTCTAAAGATACCTATACAGATAGGAAAACCTGGTCATTTGATAATATGAGACTTACTAAAAAGGGTTGAAACTTATGTCATACCAGAGCCCAAGGCAATTCCTAAATTAGAGGAAGCTTGCCGGAAGTTACGGCAGGAAACGAAGGAAATTTTAAAGTACTGTCATAAAATAGAAGAAGGCTTAAAGAAACAACAGAAAGACATTAGTACAACATTAGAGGAAACTCACCCACTTCCTCATATTTTGATAATTGGGGATCAGGATGGTCGGGGACTTTGGGCGCCTCGGTGGTACAAGGCATAATGATATTCCTCTTGATTGTTATTCTGATATATTGTGTATTTTTATTTCTCCAGTGCCTTTGTGCCAGAATGAGTAAGGCCGAAATTGGTGCGGTGAAAGAAGTAGAGCCTGAGGAGGGGCAGGTAGCGATGTTAAGAATGGACAACTCCCCCGCCTCTCCAAGGCAAATGGTGTAAGACGCGATGGGAAGCCCTGAAATTATATGGGATTAATTGGGCATGGTAATTAATGACCGGGCCGGCCAACCGTAAGGTGGAGGTGGCAGAAGGAGGGTGGCAAAGGAGGGTGGTGAATGAGGACTGGTGTGTGATGACAGTCTCGAATTGGCACGTCACACACCCCACGTGGGAATGAGGGACAGGCTTGAGCAGAAAAGCCTCAACCATTAGTGTAGGGTCTAAGGGGACCCGGGAATGGTTACACCGGACGGAGTGCATAAAGGAAAGCCCACCCTAAAGGAAAGACCACCGTAAAGGAAAGACCACCATACCACAAGGGGGGAAGTCGGCCTCCAAATTGATAAGATATATCTACATGTATAACCTAAACTGGTAGAAGGCCAGGGAGTGCACGCTCTGGCAGACACCAGGAAGTGGAAATACATGTTGACCTGTTTGGAGCAATTGTCCAAAGGTCAAAAGGGGGGACTGAAGTAAGATATTAAAAATTGGATTTAATAAGGTAAAACAAACCAGGGTTCATCTGTAACACCAATATACAAAATGGAGGGAATAGGTTAATTCGTGCTCTGAGTTGAACAATAGAAGTCTGTAAAAGTTGTATAAGCCCAGATAAGGTTTAAACAGGACTACGGGTTAACTGCTGAGAGATTAAAACTGTCAAAACAACCCCTTAGAAAGAGGGAGAGATATATGGGTTCGGCCACGCGAGTCGACACCTTTGCACTAAAGGGTTTGTTAAGTGTGAAGCTCAACAGGGTTCTATTCTTTTAACTAACTAAAGTGTTTTTGCTCTGTAGAAATAATTCAAGAGAGAGAGACAGAAAGTCTGCGGATTGCCCGCTTTGGAAAGATCTACTATCTTAGAGAAATACTTAAAAAGACCAAGCCATCTGACAACAGCAAATGGACGATCGTAAAGTAATAAAGTTGAGGCCCCGGGTCATGAGAAAGTAACAAGACCAACTGATAACGAAATGTCAGATTTGTAAGCGGCTGGAAGAATGGAATGTCACGGTTTTATAATTGCAATTTAACTATAATTCTGTATATGCTAATAAGCTTATCCCCGCCTTTAGGGCAGGGCCTTAATTTTTGCATAACTGTGTGAACCTCAAGAGATTCGGTGGAGTTGGAGTCTTGTGTTGGGATGCAAGAGCCATAGCTCCCCAGGCCTGAATAAACCGTTTTTACTTCAATTATTGGGTCTGTCTTTCTTACATCAAGCCAGTGTTGTCGACTTTGTATATCACTTAGTCCACACTTTGGGGGCTTACATCAGAAAGTGTTGTTGTAAGTGACCTGGGGGAGAATATTTTCCAGGGGTGGACACAGAAAGGAGTGGAGTTGGGAGGGGGAAGGGGGGTGTGAGTGGAGAGGGATACACGGAAGTGATCAGAGATGGTCTTATCTGTGATTGGCATGAGGGAGTAGGGAGGTCACTTGAGATGGCAAGTTCGAGGGGGTGGCTGTGAATATGGGTAGGAGAGTTTATACAGATGGAGAGATTAAGGGTGGAGAGGAGGGCAGTGACAGAGCAGAGAGGGCATAATGAGTTGAGATGGAGGTTGAAATCACTGAGGATCAGAAGTCACTCAGTGCAGAGGCTGAGGAAGGAAAGCAGTGATGTTATCTTGGTGATAAACTTGGTGTGGTGCGTAGTGCAGAAAAAGGAGGGGGGTGCCATCTGTGTGAGTGTACGCGCTGCAGGCTAAGGATTTCTAATCTCAGGTTTAATCCCAGCTGCCTGTTTCTCTGCCTCTGGCTTAAACAATTTGCATTGATTCATATAACTAGCAGCCTGCCAGTAACCCTGTTCTAACTCCTTTCTCCTTACCAGGGCGGCCTTAAAGGTGGAATCTTGGGCTTGGACCTGCTTTTGGTCCAGGGCCAAAGCTATCTCCTGTGTGCCTCCCTTGTCCTGGATTGCTGCTACCGGACCTGCTCTACAGGGGTCCCAGAACTCTTCTTCCCTGTCCCCCTGCATGGCCACCTCGTTGGTCTTGTGGTTAACCTCCCACGTGGTTTGGAGGGATCCTAAACCTATGGCCAAAGGTTTTGACCTTTCCCCAGCCTGCTTGTTCCCTGTGGGTCCCATTAAGCTGAATGGGACCTTGTTAGACCGGGGTGAATTGGTCAGGTCTTCTGAGTGGACCACCGTGCTGGAAGCTCCAGTGTCCACCGAATATCTCCCCTGCACCGTCTTCACCCCCATCTTATCATAGGGCATAGGGTCTGCTCCCCTCAGCATTTTCGCGGGGACACAGGTCGACAGGCTGCGCTGGCTCTAGTCATTGCTGGGAGTGGGATGGGGCAGACGGGGTCAAAGCACCGGTGGTGGCTGCTACTCTCTCCTGGCCAGTCAAAAGAGACCGTAGGGACTGTAAAAATGACTCGATCGCAGCGGGAGGGATATTTGGCCCTGCCTTTTGGCTGGGGCTGTGGGATCCTTTCTCTTGTTATCTTTCCAGGGATTCTTACAGTCTTTTCTCCAGTGACTGTCTTTCCCGCACCCATAACAATTTAACTTAACCTGGGAGGGACGGTTCCCCTCCTGGTGCCACTCTTTCTTACTCTGGCTCCCTGGTTTAACCTCATGGACTTTTCCCTTGGGTTGGGGCATCTCGATACACCTCAGGTTTCTAAATGCTACTGTGAGCCGGCGGATCACCGCCTCTTCGGTGGTCTGGGGGATTCGGGGGCCAAACCAAGCCACGACCTGGGCTTGGATCTGGGGTAGGCTGCTTGTCATAAGACAATGGAGCCAGTGAGTGAATTGGACTGGGTTCAGTGCTGCCCGCCCTGGCATTCCCGGGCATGTGTTCCGGTAGACTGGCCACAGCCTGTCTGCGAATGCCTGCTGGGACTCCCCTGGGAGCTGCATTGTTCTTTCTACCCAGGCGAACGGACTACCATCATTGAGTCCCATGGCCTTGTGGAAGTACAGTTTCTCACTTAGACACAAAATGGCTTCCTAGGCATAGAATAAAAACTCAAATGGCCGACAGCATGATTCACTAATCAGTTTCAAGGGGATGAGACAATTTAGGAATGCTACATACGTACTTCTTATCTGTGACAAGCTTAACAAGGAGCCTCGTTTACCAAACAAATAGCCAAGGACAGGCTAAGGTAAACATCGGCCCACAGGCTCAGTTGGTACAGTGGGAGAACAGAAGGATCCCATAATAAAGGATTAATTAATCTTATCTTAAGGTATTTCTGTTCGTTATTCTAACGAAGCCTGGAATACGTTGTTCCAATAATTCGCAAGGTCTGTGCCTTTGTGGCATAGAAAGCCTGTTTTGTTTCTGTACTGTATAAATATGTTACAAATTCTGTATTACTTTGAAGAGGTCTGATGTACACAACCCTTCCATTGCAAGCAAATAAAGCCTGTCTTTGACGATACTTTGTGTTTAAGAGTCTTACTCGGGAGTCGAGACTTCGACAGTATTACTTGGAGTTTCCACCGAGATCGCTTGCTGCCTTTCGGTAAGTCACGGACAAGGGCATCGTGAATCTCTAATGAAAGATCCTGAATGGCCACAGTGATGTTTTATCACATAAAAGGATTTCTCATTAGATATTGAATTGGTGTGGTCTGTTTCTTCCGACGGGAGTACTGCGATCAAGTTAAGACTCGTGTTTCAGACTTGAGTTGAATCCTGTAACTTTTGCTTCTTTTATCGTTGACCACTGAAAGGAGGAGAATACTGACAACTCCAGTCTTTAAAAAAAAAGTATCGGGCAAAGAAGGCAAGAGGAAAGTCAACAGGGCTGAGTCCAAGACAGATAAGGTACCAAGTTAAAACTGCAGTATCAAGGGTGGGTCCCTTGAGCCGGGGTGAGAGACCCATGGCAGAAAGTATCGTTTGAGGATTGTCACTGTGTTTTAATGACCTGTATTATCAGGCTCGGGACTATTCTCCGTTGAGATACCTTCTACGAGGGTTCAAGCCCCTCGCATTAAAGCATAAGGATTTTATATGAATATAGAGGTTAAGAATTATCGCAACCATTGTTTTCCGTTTTGTTTGTTGATTATTGACAACGTTAAGACAGAAGACTCTCACATAAAGTATAAGTTAAATGTTAAAGTCTCAGCTTGTAGTGGCGTACAACGCAAACTGAGAATTGACTATTTGTTTAGTTTAGAGTATAAGATAAATGTCTGAATATTTGGTCTGTTTGCCTGTTTGGGCGGCTGCATTACTTGTCATTTCTTTTACTGTTGTTATTACTTGTTATTTTTCATCACTTATGGTCCTTTGGACAGTCAGTAATAGTAGTAAGGGGGTAAGGGGTGAAACTTGCGATCTAGAAGAAGAGAGCCTAGTTAAAAAAAAAACATACAAACTAAGATGGGAGCTGCACAGAGCAAGATCCCAGAAAAAAAAGGAACTCCCGCTTCTTATGTATTTACCTACTATGGTCAGATATCCATAAATGATTTACCTAAGTGGGCTAGATGGACCAAGAAAGACAGACACCCTTTCCCCGTGGATGGTACATTTAATCTAGATAGAATCACGTGTCTAGAAAACTGCCTAGCAGGCAGAGACCCAAGGAGAAGGGGTGCAACATCAGTAAATTGGTCTGCCTTCTCAGATTGGAAAAGGGAAGCAGGAAAACGTAAGGAACGCAGCATATTAGCTAGTAAAATTGAGAACAAAAATAAGAAAAGAGATCTAATGAATAAATTGATTAAACAAGAAAAGGTTACGCTAATGCCTCTAAGACAAAACCCGAAGCCTACCGCTCCTCCCTGTGAATATCCTCCCATGCCCACGACTCATTCCAGTGATGACGAGGATCAGGGATGGTTCAGAAGACCAGCCCCGCCTCCTGAATACGAAGTGCAACAACAAGGCGCAGCGGGTGGTGAATCACCCGACCCCAGTGCTGTAAGTCAGGAGAATATAATCAACACTAGATAAGATAATTGAGACAACTCAGAAAAGGGATGAAGACGTTGAGGATTATATAGAAAGAATGGAAGCAGTTATGGGACAGCATTCGGGTATGACAAAAGAAAATTACCAAATCCCTTTAATTAACGCCCTTGTAAACAGCCTCAGAACAGAACTTAAGGAACCGTTGACTTTAGTTTGCCTTGACTGGAGACATAAAACCATTCCTGAATTGACACAAATCTTGAAAGGAATACAGGAAAGGAATAAACATCAAAAGAGTAAAGATTCCTTGTTAATGCAGCAAGCAGCTTCTCCAGCCCCGACCGCCCAGACTACTATTTACTACCAGTGTCAAAACAGGGGATGAGGTAGAGGGTATAACAGAGGCGGATTTAGAGGAAATAGTAGAGGAGGGACTGGCAGAGGCCAGTGGAACGGAAGAGGCACAACCTCTCCGTGTTTCAACTGTGGTCAGATCGGACACTGGAAGTCCAATTACCCGTTCCCCAAACAGCAAAATCAAGGCTGGGGGGATGCCCCAGTAAATACAAATACCCAAGCCCAGGTTCACACTCGTCCACAAGCAGGCTTTACAACAGGGGATCCTTGGGGAGGTTAGATTATGGAGGACAATTCGGATCCCCAGGGCAAAATTATTCAGCATGACACAGAGAAACGGCCCCGAACAATACCCACACTCTCCAATTACCACTAGTATCGCTAAATTCTAGAGATGAGCCATATCTATCCATAAATATGCAAGGCAAGAACGTCCCTTTTCTCGTCGACACAGAAGCCACAACCTCACTATTGACAAAACAATACGCTACAGGAATTCCATGCACTGACAAGGATGTTACCTGCATAGGACTTTGTGGTGTCTCACAGACTCTGACATGGTCACAACCGTTACAAATACGAGCAGATAATTTTTCTGGCCAACATACTTTTTGTTATCAGACGACGCCCCCATGAATCTTTTAGGGAGAGACTTGTTGTGCAAAATGCAGGCAACAATAATTTGTTCAGAAAAGGGACTGCAGATACACGTTCCGACCGATAGATGTACTATGTGCCTTTTACAAGAATGCTCCCCTCCCATTGTCTACCAGTGGGCAAATGAAAACCAAGAAATAAGCCATAAACTAATGATAATTGTAGGAGCACTACACCGTGCCTCAAGAACAGTCTCAGAGTGCCAGAAAGATTTGAAATTAGACAGCTGGCACATGAATCTGCATTGCACTGCCTTTTATGAAGGCACGGGAAAAGACACGACTATAAAAGACAGTTACTCAATTGGATCCCGTTGCATGCGGCCTGCCTGGATGCCTGCCAATTCTAGCTGCTGCCTATTATGCTGTACAACAGGCTCAAGGCATCACGCTTAATCACTGAACTGTTTTGTTTGTACCACATTCAGTAGAAGTTCTGTTATCAAAATACGCCACTCAACATCTAACATCAGCCCGTAGCAGCAAATATGAGGTTGCACTGTTATCCAACTCCAATCTCCTAATTCAAAGATGTTCAGTTTTGAATCCAGCCACGCTGCTACCCACAGAAGAGGACGGAATCCCACACTGCTGTGAGACAGTTACCCAGTTAGCTACTAAGCCCCGAACAGATCTATCTGAAACTCCTGTTCCTAATAGTGACTTGGTATTCTACGTAGATGGATCGGCCCTTAGGGATGACAAGGGATCACCTAGGGCTGGATATGCCATATCAGATGATCACTCGATTGTGGAGGCACTCTCACTACCTCAGTCATTTTCAGCGCAACAAGCAGAACTCTTCGCTCTTACCAGAGCTTGTATATTGGCTACTGATCAAACTGTTAACATTTATACCAACTCCAGGTATGCTTTTGGAGTTGCTCACGATTATGGACAGATCTGGAAATTAAGGGGATTTCTAACTTCCTCAGGATCAACTATTGAGAATGCTGAGCAAATCAATAATCTTTTAAAGGCTCTAGTGTGCCCCACTAAGATTTCAGTTATTAAATGTCAGGCTCATACAGGCAGTCAGGATCAGATATCCTTGGGTAACAAGCGATCAGATAGAGCTGCTAGATCAGCCGCTCTGTCAGATACAGGGCCACGGGTCTCAGCCTTTGTTTTGCGTCAACAAAAATCAGATAATGACCCACCTTCTATTAATGATGTTGTCGAAGTCTCGACTCCCGAGTAAGACTCTTAAACACAAAGTATCGTTAAAGACAGGCTTTATTTGCTTGCAAGGGAAGAGTTGTGTAGACAAGGGCTACATCAGACCTCTTCAAAGTAATACAGAAATTGTAACATATTTATACGGTACAGAAGCAAAACAGGCTTTCTATGCCACATGACATAGTATTGAATCATAACTGATTACAAAGGCACAGACCTTGCGAATTATTGAAACAACGTATTCCGGGCTGCGTTAGAATAACGAACAGAAATACCTTGGGATAAGATTAACTAATCCTTTATTATGGGATCGCTCTGTTCCCTCTGTTCTCTCACTGTACCAACTGGGCCTGTGGGCCGATGTTTACCGTATCATGTCCCTGGCTGTTTGTTTGGTAAATGAGGCTCCTTGTTAAGCTTATCACAGACAAGGAGTACATATGTAGCATTCCTAAATTGTCTCGTTCCCTTGAAACATGATTAGTGAATCATGCTGTTGGCCATTTAAAGTTTAAATGGATTTTATTCTATGCCCAGGAAGCCATTTTATGTCTAAGTAAGAAACTGTACTTCCACATTCTTCTCTTTTGTCCTTACTAGGACAACATAACTGAAATTAACCTCTTCCTATCGGTCCTCATACCAAATTTAGATTTTAGCCAAGGATACCGACTTCTTTGCCATTTTGAACCATCCCCTGGATTTACCTGTATTGATGGTTGACCTTGTCTAAGATCGTCTTTCTTCTGTTTATTTTTAGTGTTTGGGCGTGTTTTCTTGTAGGGGTTTAATTGTGTTTGATTTGATTTCAGGTTTATGTCTTTGTATATTTCTGCAGCTTATATTAGCCTGCAGTGTTCTAATTTTCCTGCAGCTTATATTAGCCTGCAGTTCTAGTGCCACTATGCACTTTCTAAAAGATAGGGAACAGCAGCTTATAGAGGAGGACTAATTCATGGCCCACACAGTTTATACCCAACCTGTGGGGTTCTCCTAAGCACAAGTGCTTCTATGTAAGCCCCCAAAGTGTGGACCAAGTGATATACAAAGTCGACGACACTGGCTTGTTGTTGAAAGGAGTCCTCTCTCTTTTTCCTAGCCTGCAGTTCCCATTTAAATGGAAAATGTGTTTTGCAGAAAGAGGAGAGCATGTGGAGTATATATATGCATATATTTGTCTAAGTTTTCTAATCCCTATAATTGTATTTTATTCAATCGTCTCAGTTCCTCATCCAGGGGACCATTCTTTTCCTCTACTGACTTTACCTCTCTTTGTATCATCATATTCATCGCAGGCAAGACTGCCTTGCCCAACCTATTGCAACAACACTTAATCGTTGTGACAAACAGAGCAATGCATACAATCAGGGCTATTACTACTACCAGTCCATGCAATAATATTTGTCCTACTGATCCCAGCCATCCTCCCAATATCCAGTCAGCACAGCCTTGGTTCTTTGGGTTTTCATACTGACTTACTGCGTCTAGCATATTCGTAAGACATGTACAAAAAGTATGCACGTGTAATTCTCGTTTCTTTCGGGATCTTTCCCCATCTCCTTGGCATATTAGACTCAGTAGTCCGATTAGTATACAAAATATAAGTAATGCCTTCATTGTTAGAGTCTTTCAAAAAATCAATTGTCTTTATTCGGCGCCTTCTTGCAGTGGGATGCGTGAATCCAGGAAGATCTTTCCTTGACTTTTACGGCTGTGTTTGTAGTCAGGAGCACTTGATATGGTCCTTCGAAGCGTGGTTGCAGACCGTTCTTTCTTTTAAAAACCTTCACGTAGACGTCGTCTCCTGGTTCCAAGTCGTGGCACTTTCCCTCTGCTGGACTCGTTTGAGCTTCCTTTACCTGTTGGTGAAAGCTGGAAATACATTTAGTTAATGCAATGCAATAGTTTAGCATAGCCTCGTCCATTTTATGAATGTCCATTTGTTTCACCGTAAATGGTGCCGAAAATGGCAGTCTTAGAGGTCGTCCCATAACAATCTCATGTGGAGGCAGTCCATTGGTCCTGTTAGTTGCTGCTCGCATTATCATCAATGCTAAGGGTAATAGTTCGACCCATTTAAGTCCAGTTTCATTGCAAGGTTTAGAAAGTTTATTCTTCAGCACTCCATTATGCCTTTCCACCAGTCCTGCGGATTGTGGATGATAACTGCAGTGAAGATGCTGGTTAATCTGCAAAGCTTTACATAGTTCTTTTATAATCGCTCCAGTGAAGTGCGATCCTCTGTCGCTTGAAAGCTGCATAGGTATTCCAAACCTTGGTGTGATTTCTTTTAACAAGCACTTTGCTACTGTTACAGCATCATTCTTTTTACATGGGAATGCTTTGACCCATCTTGAAAACATATCTATAATTACTAACACATATTTAAATCCTAAACATGGAGGTAATTCAATAAAATCCATTTGTAAATGTACGAAAGGGCCTGATGGATTTGGGTGGGAGGCAGCCTGTACTTTCTCTGTCTTGCCTGGATTCATTTCCTGGCAAATGGTGCACCTTTCACTAATTTGTTTTGCAATTGCCAAAATACCTGGTGCATACCATGTTTGATTAATATAGTCTGCCATCCCCCCTTTGCCCGCATGCGTGAAAACATGAACGCATCGGGCAATCCATGGAAGTAAAGACTTTGGAGCCACCATGCGGCCGTCATGGTGAACCCATACCCCTTCAGGCGTTTTAAAGCAAAAATCCCTTGCCCAAGCTAACACTGATTCCGAGTTAGCCTGTGACTGAAAGGCTAAAACATCATTAATAGAAGGTGGGTCATTATCTGATTTCTGTTGACGCAAAACAAAGGCTGAGACCATTGGCCCTGTGTCCAACAGAGCGGCTGATTTATCAGCTCCATCTGACCGCTCATTACCCAGGGATATCTGATCCTGACTACCTGTATGAGCCTGACATTTAATAACTGAAATCTTAGTGGGACACACTAGAGCCTTTAAAAGATTATTGATTTGCTCAGCATTCTTAATAGTTGATCCTGAGGAAGTTAGAAATCCCCTTAATTTCCAGATCTGTCCATAATCGTGAGCAACTCCAAAAGTATACCTGGAGTCGGTATAAATGTTAACAGTTTGATCAGTAGCCAATATACAAGCTCTGGTATGAGCGAAGAGTTCTGCTTGTCTTGCGCTGGAAATGATTGAAGTAGTGAGAGCGCTTCCACAACTGAATGATCATCTGAAACGGCATACCCAGCCCTAGGTGATCCTTTATCATCCCTAAGGGCCGATCCATCTACGTAGAATACCAAGTCACTATTAGGAACAGGAGTTTCAGATAGATCTGTTCGGGCCTTGGTAGCTAACTGGGTAACCGTGTCACAGCAGTGCGGGATTCCGTCCTCTTCTGTTGGTAGCAGCGTGGCTGGATTCAAAACTGAACATCTTTGAATTAGGAGATTGGAGTTGGATAACAGTGCAACCTCATATTTGCTGCTACGGGCTGATGTTAGATGCTGAGTGGCGTATTTTGATAACAGAACTTCTACTGAATGTGGTACAAACAAAACAGTTCGGTGATTAAGCGTGATGCCTTGAGCCTGTTGTACAGCATAATAGGCAGCAGCTAGAATTGGCAGGCATCCAGGCAGGCCGCATGCAACGGGATCCAATTGAGTAACTGTCTTTTATAGTCGTGTCTTTTCCCGTGCCTTCATAAAAGGCAGTGCAATGCAGATTCATGTGCCAGCTGTTCTTGTAAAAGGCACATAGTACATCTATCGGTCGGAACGTGTATCTGCAGTCCCTTTTCTGAACAAATTATTGTTGCCTGCATTTTGCACAACAAGTCTCTCCCTAAAAGGTTCATGGGGGGCGTCGTCTGATAACAAAAAAGCATGTTGGCCAGAAAAATTATCTGCTCGTATTTGTAATGGTTGCGACCATGTCAGAGTCTGTGAGACACCAGAAAGTCCTATGCAGGTAACATCCTTGTCAGTGCATGGAATTCCTGTAGCGTATTGTTTTGTTAATATTGAGGTTGTGGCTCCTGTGTCGACGAGAAAAGGGGCTTTCTTGCCTTGCATATTTATGGATAGATATGGCTCATCTCTAGAATTTAGCGATACTAGTGGTAATTGGAGAGTGTGGGTATTGTTCGGGGCCGTTTCTCTGTGTCATGCTGAATAATTTTGCCCTGGGTATCCGAATTGTCCTTCCGTATTTTGACCTCCCCAAGGATTCCCTGTTGTAAAACCTGCCTGCGGACGAGTGTGAACCTGGGCTTGGGTATTTACATTGTTTGGGGCACCTCCCCATCCTTGTTCTGCTGCTTGGGGAATGGGCAGTCGGACTTCCAGTGTCCGATCTGACCACAGTTAAAACACGGAGAGTTTGTGCCTCTTCTGTTCCACTGGCCTCTGCCAGTCCCTCCTCTACTATTTCCTCTAAATCTGCCTCTGTTATACCCTCTACCTCGTCCTCTGTAGTGGCCCTGATAATAAATGGTAGTCTGGGCGGTCGGGGCTGGAGAAGCTGCCTGCTCCATTAACAAAGAAATTTTACTCTGATCTTTATTCCTTTCCTGTATTCCTTTCAAGATTTGTGTCAATTCAGGAATGGTTTTATGTCTCCAGTCAAGGCAAACTAAAGTCAACGGTTCCTTAAGTTCTGTTCTGAGGCTGTTTACAAGGGCGTTAATTAAAGGGATTTGGTAATTTTCTTTTGTCATACCCGAATGCTGTCCCATAACTGCTTCCATTCTTTCTATATAATCCTCAACGTCTTCATCCCTTTTCTGAGTTGTCTCAATTATCTTATCTAGTGTTGATTATATTCTCCTGACTTACAGCACTGGGGTCGGGTGATTCACCACCCGCTGCGCCTTGTTGTTGCACTTCGTATTCAGGAGGCGGGGCTGGTCTTCTGAACCATCCCTGATCCTCGTCATCACTGGAATGAGTCGTGGGCATGGGAGGATATTCACAGGGAGGAGCGGTAGGCTTCGGGTTTTGTCTTAGAGGCATTAGCGTAACCTTTTCTTGTTTAATCAATTTATTCATTAGATCTCTTTTCTTATTTTTGTTCTCAATTTTACTAGCTAATATGCTGCGTTCCTTACGTTTTTCTGCTTCCCTTTTCCAATCTGAGAAGGCAGACCAATTTACTGACTTTGCACCCCTTATCCTTGGGTCTCTGCCTGCTAGGCAGTTTTCTAGACACGTGATTCTATCTAGATTAAATGTACCATCCACGGGGAAAGGGTGTCTGTCTTTCTTGGTCCATCTAGCCCACTTAGGTAAATCATTTATGGATATCTGACCATAGTAGGTAAAGACATAAGAAGTGGGAGTTCCTTTTTTTTTCTGGGATCTTGCTCTGTGCAGCTCCCATCTTAGTTTGTATGTTTTTTTTTAACTAGGCTCTCTTCTTCTAGATCGCAAGTTTCACCCCTTACCCCCTTATGATTATTACTGACTGTCCAAAGGACCACAAGTGATGAAAAATAACAAGTAGTGACAACAGTCAAAGAAGTGATAAGCAATGCAGCTGCACAAACAGGCAAACAGACCAAATATTCAGACATTTATCTTATACTTTAAACTAAACAAATAGTCAATTCTCAGTTTGCGTTATACGCCACTACAAGCTGAGTCCTTAACGTTTAACTTATACTTTATGTGAGAGTTTTCTGTCTTAATGTTGTCAATAGTCAACAAAAATGGAAAACAATTATTATGATAATTCTTAACCTCTATATTTATATAAAATCCTTATGCTTTAATGCGAGGGGCTTGAACCCTCATAGAAGGTATCTCAACGGAGAATAACCCTGGACCTGATAGTACAGATCTTAAAATATTACAGTGACAATTCTCAAACGATACTTTCTGCCGTGTGACTCAGCCCCGGCTCAAGGGACCCACCCTTGATACTGCAGTTTTAACTTGGTACCTTATCTGTCTGGGACTCAGCCCTATCGACTTTCTGTCTGGGACTCAGCCCTGTCGACTTTCCTCTTGCCTTCTTTGCCCGACACTTTCTGTTTTCAAAGACCTGAGTTGTCAGTCTTCTCCTCCTTTCAGTGGTCAACAATAAAAGAAGCAAAGTTACAGGATTCAACTCAAGTCTGAAACACGAGTCTTAACTAGATCGCAGTACTCCCGTCGGAAGAAACAGACCACACCAACTTAATATCCAATGAGAAATCCTTTTATGTGATAAAACATCACTGTGGCCATTCAGGATCTGTCATTAGAGATTCACGATGCCCTTGTCCGTGACTTACCGAAAGGCAGCAAGCGATCTCGGTTGGACCTCCAAGTAATACTGTCGAAGTGTCGACTCCCGAGTAAGACTCTTAAACACAAAGTATCATTAAAGACAGGCTTTATTTGCTTGCAAGGGAAGAGTTGTGTAGACAAGGGCTACATCAGACCTCTTCAAAGTAATACAGAAATTGTAACATATTTATACGGTACAGAAGCAAAACAGGCTTTCTATGCCACATGACATAGTATTGAATCATAACTGATTACAAAGGCACAGACCTAATGAATTATTGAAACAACGTATTCCAGGCTGCGTTAGAATAATGAACAGAAATACCTTGGGATAAGATTAACTAATCCTTTATTATGGGATCGCTCTGTTCCCTCTGTTCTCTCACTGTACCAACTGGGCCTGTGGGCCGATGTTTACCTTATCATGTCCTTGGCTGTTTGTTTGGTAAATGAGGCTCCTTGTTAAGCTTATCACAGACAAGGAGTACGTATGTAGCATTCCTAAATTGTCTCATTCCCTTGAAACATGATTAGTGAATCATGCTGTTGGCCATTTAAAGTTTAAATGGATTTTATTCTATGCCCAGGAAGCCATTTCATGTCTAAGTAAGAAACTGTACTTCCACAATGTTTTAGCCTTTCAGTCACAGGCTAACCCGGATGAAGTGTTAGCTTGGGCAAGGGATTCTTGCTTTAAAACGCCTGAAGGGGTATGGGTTCACCATGACGGCCGCATGGTGGCACCTAAATCTTTACTCCCATGGATTTCCCAATGCGTTCATGTGTTCACGCATGCAGGCAAAGTGGAGATGGCAGACTATATTAATCAAACATGGTATGCACCAGGTATTTCGGCATTTGCAAAACAAATCAGTGAAAGGTGCACCACATGCCAGGAAATGAATCCAGGTAAAACAGAGAAAGTACAGCCTGCCTCCCACCCGAATCCATCAGGCCCTTTTGTAAATTTGCAAATGGATTTTATTCAATTACCTCCATGTTTAGGATTTAAGTATGTGTTAGTAATTATAGATATGTTTTCAAGATGGGCCAAAGCTTTCCCATGTAAAAAGAATGATGCTGTAACAGTAGCAAAGTGCTTGTTAAAAGAAATCATACCAAGGTTTGGAATACCTATGCAGCTTTCAAGCGACAGAGGATCGCACTTCACTGGAGCAATTATAAAAGAACTATGTAAAGCTTTGCAGATTAACCAGCATTTTCACTGCAGTTATCATCCACAATCCGCAGGACTGGTGGAAAGACATAATGGAGTGCTGAAGAATAAACTTTCTAAACTTTGCAATGAAACTGGACTTAAATGGGTCGAACTATTACCCTTAGCATCGATGATAATGCGAGCAGCAACTAACAGGAAAAATGGACTGTCTCCACATGAGATTGTTATGGGACGACCCCTAAGACTGCCATTTTCGGCACCATTTACGGTGAAACAAATGGACATTCATAAAATGGACGCGGCTATGCTAAACTATTGCATCGCATTAACTAAATGTATTTCCAGCTTTCACCAACAGGTAAAGGAAGCTCAAACGAGTCCAGCAGAGGGAAAGTGCCACGACTTGGAACCTGGAGATGACGTCTACGTGAAGGTTTTTAAAAGGAAGAACGGTCTGCAACCACGCTTCGAAGGACCATATCAAGTGCTCCTGACTACAAACACAGCCATAAAAGTCAAGGAAAGATCTTCGTGGATTCACGCATCCCACTGCAAGAAGGCACTGAATAGAGACAATTGAATTTTGAAAGACTCTAACAAGGAAGACGTTACTTATATTTTGTATACTAATTGGACTACTGAGTCTAATATGCCAAGGAGATGGGGAAAGATCCCGAAAGAAATGAGAATTACACGTTAATACTTTTTGTACATGTCTTACGAATATGCTAGACGCAGTAAGTCAGTATGAAAACCCAAAGAACCAAGGCTGTGCTGACTGGATATTGGGAGGATGGCTGGGATCAGTAGGACAAATATTATTGCATGTATTGGTAGTAGTAATAGCCCTGATTGTATGCATTGCTCTGTTTGTCACAACGATTAAGTGTTGTTGCAATAGGTTAGGCAAGGCAGTCTTGCCTGCAATGAATATGATGATACAGAGAGAAGTAAAGTCAGTAGAGGAAAAGAATGGTCCCCTAGATGAGGAACTGAGATGATTGAATAAAATACAATTATAAGGATTAGAAGACTTAGACATAATACATACATATATATTCCACATGCTCTCCTCTTTCTGTAAAACATATTTTTCCACTCAAATGAGAACTGCAGGCTAATATAAGCTGCAGGAAAATTAGAACTGCAGGCTAATATAAGCTGCAGGGAAATTAGAACACTGCAGGCTAACATAAGCTGCAGAACTTCACAAAGACATAAACCTGAAATCAAATCAAACATAATTAAACCCTACAAGAACACACGCCCAAACACTAAGAATAGACAGAGAAGAAAGACAATCTTAGACAAGGTCAACCATCAATACAGGTAAATCCCGGGGATGGTTCAAAACGGCAAAGAAGTCGGTATCCTTGGCTAAAATCTAAATTTGGTATGAGGACCGATAGGAAGAGGTTAATTTCAGTTATGTTGTCCTAGTAAGGACAAAAGGGAAGAATGTGGAAGTACAGTTTCTCACTTAGACACAAAATGGCTTCCTAGGCATAGAATAAAAACTCAAATGGCCGACAGCATGATTCACTAATCAGTTTCAAAGGGATGAGACAATTTAGGAATGCTACATACGTACTCCTTATCTGTGACAAGCATAACAAGGAGCCTCGTTTACCAAACAAATAGCCAAGGACAGGATAAGGTAAACATTGGCACACAGGCTCAATTGGTACAGTGGGAGAACAGAAGGATCCCATAATAAAGGATTAATTAATCTTATCTTAAGGTATTTCTGTTCGTTATTCTAACGAAGCCTGGAATACGTTGTTCCAATAATTCGCAAGGTCTGTGCCTTTGTAATCAGGTATGATTCAATACTATGTCATGTGGCATAGAAAGCCTGTTTTGTTTCTGCACTGTATAAATATGTTACAAATTCTGTATTACTTTGAAGAGGTCTGATGTAGCCTTTGACTACACAACCCTTCCCTTACAAGCAAATAAAGCCTGTCTTTGACGATACTTTGTGTTTAAGAGTCTTACTCGGGAGTCGAGACTTTGACAACCTCCAATATCTCATTCCTCAGATCCTCATAATCCTTCTGCCCCCTTTTGCACTCGCCAGATAGGGCCTGGAGGAGATCACCTCCCAGGGAAAACAGTAGCATTTTTGCTTGCTCTGCGTCATCGCAGTCATTTCACAAGCTGCTTGTTCTACCTCCCTGAAATGCAGTGAGGGGTCTCCCTTTTTAGTGAGCTTGGAGATGTGGCTGACCATGTCCCTGAG
Source organism: Somniosus microcephalus (assembly GCF_052327205.1). Lineage (NCBI taxonomy): Eukaryota > Metazoa > Chordata > Chondrichthyes > Squaliformes > Somniosidae > Somniosus > Somniosus microcephalus. The sequence goes on along the minus strand of NC_140989.1, from coordinate 167,953,575 downwards.
CTGGTGGGTGCCATACAGCACCACAAACTGATTCTGGATGGCCCCTGGGTCATCTCCATCAATGGGCGGACTGTACCTCCATTGTCGGAGGGGGTACACTGGTCCTGGTCCCGGCCTATCTAACGGGGCCTGCTGTGCTTCGTCTACCACCTCATCCTCCACCCCCCCTCGCTGCCAAAGCTCCTGAAAGCTTGGAGCTGTGGGTGGCGGTCGTGGGACCTCTGATTCCCTAACCAGCCTTGTTCTAGGTGTTGCCTGTGGGACGGTTCTATTTGGGTTGCCGGTAAAGTCCGACTGACCTGTCTTCGGGCTGATAAGACATATCATCCCCTTTGCCCTCTTTAACGCCATATTCAAGCTTTCTTTCCCTTCCCTACAGGGGCCATGATCTGCTTCCTCAAACCCTTGGTCGCAGGCCAGCTTATACACTGCCTTTACCTCCCTAACCTTTTCCTCCTGCTCTTTTACTTCTTGTATGAGGCAGGCATTCTCCTCCCGCACCCTCATCTCATTACTCTTGGCCTCTGTAACTAGGCACTTCAGGTACTCTAACTCGTACCTCGTGTGGCTTTTGCCCTCACTAAACTGTTCCACCAGGCACTCTATCTTGGCACAGTATTCTTCAATCTCCATTTCCTTATCCAAACTCTCTGCCTTAACTTCCCCAAGCTTGCGGGTAACTTCCCCAAGCTTGCGGGTACACCACAAACAGATCAGTGTGATAAAAAGAAAACCAATAACTGCTGCTCTCTCCAGACCCAGACCACCGTCTGCTACATCACATACTGTTGCCAATGGCCCTGCCGCGGTCGTCATTTTGTAGAAAAAGTAGGGGCTGGGTGTTTTTGGTGTGCCCCTGGGGTTTATGTCTGACCAGTCAGAAGTATCTGAGCTGCTCCAGAGCCCCGTGCGGTTTCAAATCACTTCCCTTTTCTGGTTCTGACCACCAGACTTATTTCAGTAGCGATATAGACAAAACGAGACTCGTGGTTGGGTGCAAAGAAGACCAGTATTTATTGAAATAAAGAATTAATTGCTGTACAGTGAAAATAATTATGATACAGCACACTTTTGCTTAATACAGCACGCCTTTGCTTAATGGGAAGGAGAAACGGACACATCGAGGGAAAATTGATTAAAATTACAATATAACAAAATTCCCCTTTTAATTCCCACCCCTTATATCTATCTAGGTTGCCTTGTAATGGGCCAGAAAAATCTATGCTCACCAGTAAACGCCTGCTCCGTGCCCCTGCGGTCTGTCCTGTTATTCTTCACAACCCCAAAGTAGAGATACCCCAGTAATTCAAAAGTAACTGCTGGTATTCCACTTCTTTGGGCGGGCTTGAAGCTGTTCCTCTGGTAGGCAGGGCATCGGAGGCAAGGTGGCAGAGAGAGAGAGAATGGCTTCCTGAGGGGCTATCTTTATACCCCATTGGGAGCTGTTATCTTCGCGCCCAAATCTGGATGTATCTGGGCTATACAAAAGGGACCGATCTGTCCCCATTGACTGTGATAGGTTTGAATGTGTTTCCCATTCATTTTAACTGGTTTGTGCTCAGTTTAAAATGTCCCACTGATTCCTCAAGTGCTGGACAAACAAATCCTTAAGTGTTCAGTCAACAGTACTCAAGTGCTTTGTAAACAATCCATTGTCCTGTGGTCACCGCCCAACCACAACTGATTGACAGCTTCAAGTGCTTAAGCTCTTGAGTCAACATTGTAGAGAGCTCGTGTAAACAAACAATCCTTTGTTCCATTTGAACTTCCTAAACCGCAGTTGATTGACAGTTTTAAGTACCTCAAGTACTTCAGCCATTGATGGGAGATGTACAGACAGGCTGTCTTTGTCTTCTGCCACGAGGCCTGACAGCCATTTTTGATGCCCTGGGTTTTTAAGGCACATTCCAACCAGGTTTTCTTTAATCAAATAATCTTCGGGGGCTGCAGAAATTTTCCGAGATATTGCAAACCTTACAGTAGGTGGGTTGTAGTGAATGAGGATGTTAAAGGAGAGGCGAGGGGAGTGGAACAAGTTGAGATGCTCAAAGGAGGAGAAGATGCCAGAGGAGTTGGGGGACAGACCAAGGTGTGATTTGGTGATAAATGCCACACCGCCATCGGGTCAGTCTGGAGGGCGAAAGTGATGGAATGTATAGTCAGCCTGGGAGACTCCATTAATGGTGAAGGTGTCATCACCCGTCAGCCATGTTTCCGTCTAAGCCATGATGTCAATGCAAACATCCAGAATAAGTTCATGGATGGCAAGGGTCTTGTTCACAAGTGAACGGACATTCTGGAGTAAGAGGCAGTGAAAGGCAGTGATAGGTGATCCACGGGGTCAGCACTGGGAGGGGTGAGTGGGACGAGAAGCAGATTGGCAAGATTGGCTGGGCGGAAGGGCCGGTGAGAGAGTTGGATGGGGCAGTTGGTGATGCTGCTTGTAAGGAGGCAGCGACCAGTGCCTCGATGGGCCCTTTAAGAATGCTAACTGAGGCACAGAGGGAAACTGTAGCATTATCCAAGAGGGAGTCAATCCTGGGCCAACAGCAGGCAAGTAGGAAGGTCGAAGAGTAGTAAAGGGTTGGGGTAGGGATTTGGAGGGCAGAGGAGCCGGGGGGGGGGGTGCGGTGTAAAGAAAAAAGATAAAAGGGGAATAGAATTGATGGGCTCGGGTCCGAAGTGGCAGCCAAAATGCGTATGTGAATGGACACAGGGAAATCAAGTTACATAGGCATGGTTACATAGTGAGATTAGGATAGATATGTCCTGGTAATAAACAGGCAATAGAGAGGAGACAACAGGAGGGAGTCTAAAGTTAAGGTCAGAGGTCCTGTGGTGGGATAATGTGATGGAGATAGGATGGCATCAACTTGGAGCATCGACGCACTGATGTCCAGGTTCGGAGACAGGATTGGAGTACCTTAAATAGCTACAGAGACTGGTAGTTATAACTCAAACAGTTGGCTTTTAATAGCTTAGAAATGGACAGAACCGAACACACATGTTAGCCTTCTGACCAGCTTCTCAGAAGTGAACTAGGAGGCGGAGCCAGGGGCGAAGTAACAGATCAGGACAATCAATGGCACAGCAGAGTGGTATACAGTACATCAGCATTCCTGGCCAACCAAGAAAACAGCAGGGTTACAATAGATTACAATATGAAACTATACACAGGTAGAATAAGGTATATACTTATAAGACTTATTTCACCACATTCACCCCTCCGATAAGTTAAGTCTGACCGGGGGTTTTACAGTTCGTAGTGAGCGACGTAGCGTCAGCCGAGGAACCTCTTGGGGGACTTGCTCAGGTTCCTCCGCCGTCCCGGCGTCTGCTGGGTTTTCCAAAATGACGTTTTGTACGTCTTGTACCTCCGGGCATCCCACCCCCACAGGCGGCGCATCACGTTGCTCCACACCCGCATCTTCGCTAGCAGCATCGCTCTCTCTCTTCTCCTGCCGGAGCCAGGTCCTTTATTGAAACAGTATCCTCACGTCCATCAGGGTATTGAATATATGTGTACTGAGGATTGGCGTGGAGGAGCTGTACTTCCTCCACTAGGGGATCAGTCTTATGACCTCTCACATGTTTTCGTAGCAGTACAGTGCCCGGGGACATCAACCACCCGGGTAGTGAAATACCTGAGGAAGATTTCCTGGGGAAACCGAACATCCTCTCATGAGGAGTAGCATTTGTTGCGGTGCACAGCAGAGACCTTATGGAATGCAGTACATCGGGAAGAACTTCCTGCCAGCGAGAGGTCGGTAGGCCTTTCGATTTTAAAGACAGAACGACTGCCTTCCACACTGTCGCATTCTCCCTCTCAACCTGCCCATTGCCCCGGGGGTTGTAGCTAGTGGTTCTACTAGTAGCAATCCCTTTTGATAGTAAGAACCGGCGTAACTCATCACTCATAAACGATGTCCCTCTGTCGCTATGGATATAGTTGGGCATACCGAACAGACAGAATAAGTTGCAGAGGCTTTTGATTACCGTAGCACTGGTCATGCCCGGGCAGGGAATGGCAAAGGGGAAATGAGAGTATTCATCTATAACATTGAGGAAATAGCCATTACGATCAACCGGTGGGAGAGGACCTTTGAAATCAAGGCTTAGGCGCTCGAATGGCCGAGTTGCCTTGATGAGGTGAGCTTGTTCGGGCCTGTAGAAGCGGGGTTTGCATTCCGCACAAACGCGGCAGGCTCTGGTCATCGTTCGGACCTCCTCAATGGAGTAGGGTAAGTTGCGAGACTTGATGAAGTGATTCAATCGGGTGATTCCTGGGTGGCAGAGTGCGTCGTGGAGACTTTGGAGCTTGTCAGTACTAAGGCTGGCACATACCCCTCGAGATAGGGCAGCGGGTGGCTCGTTGAGTCCTCCTGGCCTGTACATAATATCGTAGTCGTAAGTGGACAGTTCTATCCGCCATCTTAGGATCTTGTCATTTTTTATCTTGCCTCTCTGCTTCGTGTTAAACATGAAGGCCACAGACCATTGGTCAGTGAGGAGTGTGGAACGTTTGCCGGCGAGATAATGTCTCCAATGTCTGACCGCCTCGATAATTGCTTGTGCTTCCTTCTCAACGGAAGAATGCCTGACTTCAGGACCCTGTAGTGTATGGGAAAAGAAGGCTACCGGTCTCCCGGCCTGGTTGAGGGTTGCAGCCAATGCGAAATCAGAAGCATCGCTCTCTACCTGGACGGGTATCCTCTCATCTACAGCACATACCACGGCCTTTTCAATGTCCCGTTTGATGTTGGTGAATGCCTCCTGCGCTTCTACTGATAGAGGGAAGGACGTCGACTTGATAAGGGCTCGGGCTTTGTCCGAATAGTTGGCCACCCACTGAGCATAATAAGAGAAGAATCCCAGACACCTTCTTAAGGCCTTAGGGTTATGTGGCAGTGGTAGTTCTTTAAGCGGGCGTAATCGTTCAGGGTCTGGCCCGACTACCCCATTCTCTACCACACAGCCGAGAATACACAGACGAGTAGTGTTGAAAGTACATTTGTGCTCGTTATAGGTCAGGTTTAGCTTTTGGGCAGTCTCTAGAAATTTAGCGAGATTCCGGTCATGCTCCTGTTGGTCGCGTCCACAGATAGTAACATTGTCCAGGTACGGAAATGTTGCCTCCAACATATTCTCATCTACCATACGGTCCATTTCCCGTTGGAAAACGGAAACTCCATTCGTGACCCTGAAGGGTACCCTAAGGAATTGGTACAGGCGCCCATTTGCTTCAAAAGCCGTATAAGGACGGTCGTCTACTTTTATGGGGAGCTGGTGATAGGCAGACTTTAAGTCAATAGTGGAAAACACACGATACTGGGCAATCTGGTTCACCATCTCAGAGATGCGAGGCAAGGGATAAGCGTCTAGTTGCGTATATATGTTGATGGTCTGGCTGTAGTCGACCACGAGCCATTTCTTTTCGTTAGTTTTAACCACCACTACCTGAGCACGCCACGGGCTATTACTATTTTCGATGATACCCTCCCGCTGTAGCCTTCCTACTTCTTCTTTTATACATTTTTTATCTTCCGAACTGTACCGTCAACTTTTGGTCGCGATAGGTCTACAGTTTGGGGCGAGGTTCGCAAACAGGGATGGCGGGCTAATCTTTAAAGTGGAGAGGCCGCAAACTGTGAGCGGGGGCTGGGATCCGCCATATGCAAGTGTGACGCTCTCGTGGTGGCACTGGAAATCTAGGCCTAGAATTAGTTTCACGCAGAGCTGCGGCAACATAAGGAGTTTAAAATCTTTATACTCTGTGCCCTTAACAGTCAGTGTTACTTTACAGAAACCGATTACCTCCGAAGTGAGGGACTTAGATGCCATCGCGATTTTGCTCCGGGTAGGGTACACCTTTAGTGAGTACGGTTTGATGAGGCTAGGGTGAATAAAACTCTCAGTACTCCCGCAATCGATTAAACACTTCGTCGGGTGTCCGTTTACCTTAACGTCCATCATAGACTTTGATAGTGGATGCGGTCTGGACTGGTCAACCGTGACTGAGGCTATCGTAGATCCGTAGGCGGCCGCTGAGACGGTATCAAATTCTGGGACCACGTGTAGGGCCGCGGAGACTGTATCAGGTACGGGATTCCCCTTACATACCTTGCTGAAATGTCCCCGTTTCTTGCACTTGAAACATGTGGCATCTCTCGCAGGACATCGGTGTCTGGGGTGCTTGAGCTGGCCGCAGAAGTAGCATCTTGGACCGCGGGACATCGCTGCAGTGGTGGGGCTGGGTGGAGACTCCTGTGGTGTAGGGCTGGTCCGAGGCCCAGGCGGAGAGGATGGCACCTCCTCGCTCGGCGCGCACGAGGCTGAGAGGGCCGCATGGCCTGACGCATAGGTCTCGGAGTTCTTCTGCGCCACATCCAGCGATCAAGCTGTAGCCACGGCCGTCTTTAGATCCAGAGTGTCCCTTTCAAGCAACCTCTGCCTAATGTAATTCGATCGAAGGCCCGATATAAACGAATCGCGAACCGCTTCTTCCTGGTACAAAATGGCCGTCACGGCCTTGTAGTTGCAGTCCTTTGCCAGGGCCTTTAGATTCTGTAGAAAATCATCCAGCGATTCCTCCGGTAGTTGCCTGCGGGTACCCAAGAGATGCCTGGCATACACCTCGTTAACAGGCTTCAGGTATTGGGCCTTGAGAGTCGCGAGTGCATCCTCGTATGTAGAAGCGTCCTCGATTAGCGAGTAAGTCCGATGACTTACTAGGTTAGTCAGTAGGCCCAGTTTGTTGGCCCCATCATCGAGCGATGCAATGAAATGTTCGAAACACCGGAGCCAATGTGCGAATTTCTTCGATGCGTCCGCCGAATGTGGATCACTGTCTAGACGCTCCGGCTTCAGGAGCCTGTCCATCCCTGGAAGTAATAAGCTATTAAAATTGATATACCTTAAATAGCTACAGAGACTGGTAGTTATAACTCAAACAGTTGGCTTTTAATAGCTTAGAACTGGACAGAACAGAACACACATGTTAGCCTTCTGACCAGCTTCTCAGAAGTGAACTAGGAGGCGGAGCCAGGGGCGAAGTAACAGATCAGGACAATCAATGGCACAGCAGAGTGGTATACAGTACATCAGCATTCCTGGCCAACCAAGAAAACAGCAGGGTTATAATAGATTACAATAGGAAACTATACACAGGTAGAATAAGGTATATACTTATAAGACTTATTTCACCACAGCGAGTGAGTCCAGAAGCTGTTTGAAGGGTAGTGTATCGCCAGATGCATTGCTGGAGGTATTTCCATGGGAATGAGGAGCCAGGTGGTGTGCAGAATCGATCGTGGGGCAGAGAAACGGTGGTGAAGTTGGAGGCCACTAAGATCCAGAAGCGGCAGAGAAATGGACTTCGGCCCGGGAGTGTGAAACAAGAACCACACGGTAGAAAAATAAAGCCAGAAAACCAGTAGGGCAGTCATAAGCTCAGCAGGCAACAGCAGCGGTGGGGGATGGGCTGTGGGCTAGACAAAGTTACCTTAAAACTTAAGCAACTGAATCGACGATCAGAGTCACAGCATCTGAGTTACAGTGTAGTCCAGTGGAGCAGCGCAGAGGCAAAGATGTCCAGGAATTTGGAAGCCAAATTTGAGAAAAGATCCAGTGCTCAGTGATGAAAACAGAGCAGGCATGGTTAGGAATATGCACTGGGCCCAGGTAAATTTAAACTTGCAGCTTGAACTTGTAGTTATGGTTAAAATGTACCCAGTATCAGAGCCACGGGAACTTACAACAGTGGAAGAGACGAGATTGGGGGAGAAAGGGCAAAGGATGGCAACGGGTGGCCAAGGGTAGAATTGTACATCAAAAGCGCTCCCTAGGGAGCTCAGTGATGTATCTGAGTGGATAGTGACTATGTAGGTGATCCCACTGATGTATGGTGATGGATAGTCAGAGTGTAAGTGATCTCAGTGATGTGATTGAATGAGTGATAACAGTGTAGTTGAACAACTCCAGGGACTTGAGCACATAAAGCTAGGCTGACACTCCAATGCAGTGCTGAGGGCGTGCTGCACTGTCGGAGGTTCCGTCTTTTGGATGATGCCTTGTCTGCCCTCTCAAGTAGACATAAAATATCCCATGGCACTATTTCGAAGAAGAGCAGGGGAGTTATCCCCGGTGTCCTGGCCAATATTAATCCCTCAACCAACATAACAAAAACAGATTATCTGGTCATTAGCACATTGCTGTTTGTGGGAGCTTGCTGTGCGCAATTTGGCTGCTGCGTTTTCCAAATTACAACAGTGACTACACTCCAAATGTACTTAATTGTTTGTAAAGTGCTTTTAGATGTCCAGTGGTCATGAATCGCGCTGTATAAATGCAAGTCTTTCTTTCATTCTTTCAATGATGTGTCTGGATGGGTAGTCATAGTATAGGTGATCTCAATGATATATTGAGATGAATAGTGATAGTGTAGGTGAGCTCAGTGATGTGACTGGATGGGTAGTAATAGTGTAGGTAAGCTCAGCAATGTGCCAGGATGGTTAGTGAATACCTAGATGAGATAAGTGATGTATCTGAAGGGAAGGAGACTGTAGGTGGCCTTGGTAATGTATTTGAACATTAGCTACAACACAGATGAGCTTAGCGCAGTGTCTAGGTGGTTAGTGACATTATAGATCAACTCAGTGATGTGTCTGGATGGACAGTAACAGTGTAAGTGATCTCAGTTATGTCACTGGATTGGTAGTAACCAGTCTGGAGATCTCAGAGATGAGTCTGAATGGGTAAACACAATGTAGATGCACTCAGTGATGTCTTTCGATGGGTAGTGACTGTTAAACATTTAAATGCAGCCAACCTCATTTCTTCCATTTTTTACAATGACATGCTTCATTTAAGCAGGAGACACATTTAAAAAAATGTGTTTATGGGATGTGGGTGTCACTGGCAAGGCCAGCATTTATTGCCCATCCCTAATTGCCCTTGAGAAGGTGGTGGTGAGTGTCTTCTTGAAACGCTGCAGTCCGTGTGGTGAAGGTACTCCCACAGTGCTGTTAGGAAGGGAGTTCCAGGAGTTTGACCAAGCGACGATGAAGGATTGGCGACATGCTTCTAAGTCAGGATGGTGCGTGACTTGGAGGGGAATTTGGAGGTGGTGGTGTTCCCATGCACCTGCTGCTCTTGTCCTTCTAGGTGGAAGAGGTCGCGGGTTTGGGAGGTGCTGCCAAAGAAGCCTTGGCGAGTTGCTGCAGTGCATCTTGTAGATGGTACACACTGCAGTCACGGTACGCCGGTGGTGGAGGGAGTGAATGTTTAAGGTGGTAGATGGGGTGCCAGTCAAGCTGGCTGCTTTGTCCTGGATGATGTCGCGCTTCTTGAGTGTTGGTGGAGCTGCACTCATCCAGACAAGTGGAGAGTATTACTTCACACTCCTGACTTGGGCCTTGTAGATGGTGGAAAGGCTTTGGGGAATCCGGAGGTGAGACACTCGCCACAGAACACCTAGCCTCTGACCTGCTCTTGTTGCCACAGTATTTATGTGGCTGATCCAGTTAAGTTTTTAGTCAATGGTGACCCCCAGGATGTTGATGGTGGGGGATTCTGCGATGGTAATGCTGTTGAATGTCAAGGGGCAGTGGTTAGACTCTCGCTTGTTGGAGATAGTCATTGCCTGGCACTTGTGAGATGTGAAAGTTACCTGCCACTTATCAGCCCAAGCCTGAACGTCGTCCAGGTCTTGTTGCATGCGGGCATGGTCTGCTTCATTATCTGAGGAGTTGTGAATGGCACTGAACACTGCAGTCATCAGCGAACATCCCCATTTCTGACCTTATGTTGGAGGGAAGGTCATTGGTGAAGCAGCTGAAGATGGTTGGGCATAGGACACTGCCCTGAGGAACTCCTGCAGCAATAACCTTGGGCTGTGATGATTGACCTTCAAGAACAGAGTTTATTCATATACAGCACAGGTGATTAATCTATACCAAACACAGAGGATGGCTTTTGGTCTTTAGTTCTATCTTTCAAGCAATCCAAAGAACTGTTGAAAACCATGCTCATTTATACATGTTAGTTTGCCTACATCAAAGGTACATGTCACAGATAAGACCTCATGATGTACCTGCTCCTGAATCCTTTGACAACAGCCTGTTCACATAAACAGTTGTAGCTGTTTACTTCAAAGATACTTCTTTCAAACAAGACTTCCTGCTTAATTGTTCTCAAATCCTTTGAAGACTAGGATTAATAACCGTTATCTTTCTATACTATAGTTAATGTATCTCTCTATCTATGTTTATTATGCTAGCAACTAAAGTTATGCCTTAATCACTCATGGTTGATGTCAAAACTGTCACTTATTTCCTTGCACAAGATCTTCTTGTCTCAGACACTAAAAGCAGAATCTGAGCCATGTCTTCTTCTCATGGCACGTTGAATCCATCCAGTTTATCTCGGAAAGCCTGTTGCTCCAAGATACAAGGAAGTTTGATTAGTAATCCTTAACTTTTCCAGATGCCCAAAATATAACTCTCCAGGATGTCCAACATATCCACCACTTTTGATTTCTTCTAATGCCTTCTCGTATGGTGAAGTGAACGGCTAATACAGTATAATTCTGGTCCATGGGTACTGACCAATGTTTTAAACTGTCTCCCACCATTCATGGTTTTCATGGGTAGCTGTCCCCATTTCAACTTCAACGTTATGCTGTATCATATATAATGTCAGTCATTTAATGCTAAGGTTTTTAAACTACAGAAGTAATCCAAGAGAATTGTTTCTTTTACTAACTCTCGGCCTTAAATAGTCTCTTTTGATCCTCATGGGCTTATCATCTTATTAGCGTCACATACCTATCTCAAGCCATTTGCCTGACTACTTTAAGTTTCATTTGGTTAATAGTACACACCATGATACAGATAAAGAAAACCATAATACACTGTACAGAAAGCTACAGTGTACCATATTATCAAGGTCATGGACTTAAAAGATTCTCCAGCTCTTCTTTTATTTTGTGGATATTTATGCTAATTATTATTTCCCATTGGCTTTCAGTCAACCCAATTTTCTCTCTATACAGATGTTGCCTGACCTGCTGAGTATTTCCAGCATCTTCTGTTTTTAGTCCTAATTTAAGTGTTAACTCCAAGGAACCCTACCCTGTATTTTGTCTGTCTTTACTTTAATCGTAATCCCGCTGAAAGGTACCATTGTGTTTAACTCTATATTGTTTCATTAATTAGTCAGTTTCTCTATGGAACATGTGTCAGAGCCTTGTTTAAAACATTTTCTCACTCTCCTGAGCCACATCAACCATTTTGTTGTGTGCGGTTGTCAAGTAACTGAGCATGTCTGTGACCCATTCTTCAGTGCATTTTCATCATGCATTTCCACATGCGCATTGCCTCATGCTCAACATATCACATTTGCACACACACCAGTATCCCAAGATCATACCACACTTGACATAGGATACAAGCCATTCCTGGGCTTTTAAGTTAGCTTTTCAAAAGATCGAATGTCTTTGCTTATCTCCCCCTGCATGGTCCCAGTGATGTATTGGTATGTATAGTAACATTGCAGGTGATCTCAGTGATGTGTCTGTATTGACAATAATAGTGTAGGTGATCTCAGTGATGTGTCTGGATGGATACGAAGAGTATATGTGATTTTAGTGATGTATTTGTATGGATAATAACAGTGTTGGTGATTTCAGTGAAGTATTGGGATAGATAGCACCAGTTCAGCTGATCTCAGTGAAGTGCCTGGTGGAATAGTAACAGTGTGAGTGATCTCAATGATATATCAGGTTGGATAATAACTGCGTGGTGATCTCAGCGATATAGCTGGATGGGTAGTGACAGTGTCGGTGATCTCAGAAATGTGTCTGGTTGGTTACTAATAGTGTGGGTGATCTCAGTGGTATGTCGGGATGGATAGTAACAGTGTAGTTGAGCTTGTTAAAGAAAGGATGTTCTTACTTCTAAGTTAACATTCACAACATTATGGTAGATATTTACAGATTTATTAAGCATATAATAATAACTATTATTGACAATAATTAAGCATACACTTAACAGCATCTATAAGTTTTTAACCTGGAGAATTAACAACAAAATGGACGAGTAATCAGGCCTCAATGAATTCAGAGGTCTCTCTTCCTGCAACAACTCTTTTCTATCATTTTTTCCCAATCCTTTGATGTTTTAATATTACCCATTGTTCCTTTCATGTCTTTCATTCCCCCGTCAATGACTTACACATCCTGAGTGATCCGTCAATCAAATCCTTCGGGCGAAGTCAGTTAAAGACCATCAAAGGTGTTCGAACACTCGTGTGCATTTGTTACCTTTCCATCACCCTCGGCCACATTCATTTCGACAGATGTTGCCTTCCTTCAATGTGAGGTTACTCACTTTGGTAGGAAGAATAGAAAAGCAGAATTGTTTTTTAATGGTGTGAAACTATTAAATGTTGGTGTTCAGGGAGTTTTAGGTGTCCTTGTACAGGAAACACAGAGAATTAGCATGCAGGTACAGCAAGCAATAAGGAAGGCAAATGGCATGTTGCCATTATTGCAAGGGGGTTGGAGTTACTATCGAACCCCATACATCACTGAGATCACCCACACTATTACTATCCATCCCCATACATCACTGAGATCACCCACACTGTTACTATCCATCCCCATACATCACTGAGATCACCCACACTGTTACTATTGAACCCCATACATCACTGAGATCACCCACACTGTTACTATCCATCCCCATACATCACTGAGACCACCCACACTGTTACTATCCATCCCCATACATTACTGAGATCACCCACACTGTTACTATCCATCCCCATACATCACTGAGATCACACACACTGTTACTATCCATCCCCATACATCACTGAGATCACCCACACTGTTACTATCCATCCCCATACATCACTGAGATCACCCACACTATTACTATCCATCCCCATACATCACTGAGATCACCCACACTGTTACTATCCATTCCCATACATCACTGAGATCACCCACACTGTTACTATCCATTCCCATACATCACTGAGATCACCCACACTGTTACTATCCATTCCCATACACCACTGAGATCACACACACTGTTACTATCCATTCCCATACACCACTGAGATCACCCACAGTGTTACTATCCATCCTCATACATCACTGAGATTGTTAGCGAAGTGTTAATCAATGGGACTGCTATTAATTTCTCAGTATATTAATTTAACTGTGTCCTGTAATATTTCAATTGGAACTGATCACACAAGCAGTTTGATTATTCCTTTGATATGGGCAGATCAAGTAAGAAGATCTTGTGAGGCATGAAGGTTGCAGGGAATGTGATCTTGTAGATTATTCGTCTCTTAACCATATAAGGACACAGGAGAGATAGGGTTAGGTGTCTGTAAAGTTGAAGATCTTTGTACTGATACATAAATGACTGTAAGTAAAGGCCTCGCTGGAACATAACATAAAAACATAAGAATTAGGAGCAGGAGTAGGTCATACAGCCTCTCAAGCCTGCTTTGCCATTCAATAAGATCATGGCTGATCTTCAACCTCAACTCCACTTTCTCACCCGATCCCTTAATTCCCCAGTGTCCAAAAATCTATCTATCTCAGCTTTAAATAATCAACGGTTCAGCATCCACAGCCTTTTGGAGTAGAGATTTCCAAATATTCACAAACCTCTGAGTGAAAAAATTCCTCCTTATCTCAGTCCTAAATGGCGACCCCTTATCCTGAGCCTGTGCCCCCTAGGTCTAGTCTTTCCAGCCATGGGAAACAACCTCTCAACATCTACCCTGTCAATCCCCTCAGAATCTTATAGGTTTCAATGAGTTCACCTCACATTCTTCTAAACTCCAGAGAGTATAGTCCCAATCTACTGCTTCTCTCCTGATAGGACAACCCTCTCATCCCAGGAATTAATCTAGTGAACCTTCGTTGCACCACCTCCAAGGCCTGTATTTCCTTTCTCAGATAAGGAGACCAAAACTGTGCACAGTACACCAGGTGTGGTCTCACCAAGGCCCTGTACAATTGTAGCAAGACTTCTTTACTCTTGTACCCCGACCCCCCTGCAATAATGGCCAACATGCCATTTGCCTTCCTTATTGCTTGCTGTACCTGCATGCTAGCTTTCTGTGTTTCCTGTACGAGGACACCTAAAACTCCCTGAACACCAACATTTAATAGTTTCTCACCATTAAAAAACAATTCTGCTTTTCTATTCTTCCTACTAAAGTGAGTAACCTCACATTGAAGGAAGGCAACATCTGTTGAAAGGAATGTGGCCGAGGGTGATGGAAAAGTAATAAATGCACACGAGTGTTCGAACACCTTTGATGGTCTGTAACTGACTTCGTCCGAAGGATTTGATTGACGGATCACTCAGGATGTGTAAGTCATTGACGGGGGAATGAAAGACATGAAAGGAACAATGGGTAATATTAAAACATCAAAGGATTGGGAAAAACAATATAAAAGAGTGGTTGCAGGAAGAGAGACCTCTGAATTCATTGAGGCCTGATTACTCATCCATTTTGTTGTTAATTCTCCAGGTTAAAAACTTATAGATGCTGTTAAGTGTATGCTTAATTATTGTCAATAATAGTTATTATCATACGCTTAATAAATCTGTGAATATCTACTGTAATGTTGTGAATGTTATTATTTTGCGGAGTAACTTATAAGTAAGAACATCCTTCCTTTAACAAGCTCAACTACACTGTTAGTTTCCATCCAGACACACCACTGAGATCACCTACGCTATTAGTAACCAACCAGGCACATTTCTAAGATCACCGACACTGTCACTAATCATCCAGCTATATCGCTGAGATCACCACGCAGTTATTATCCAACCTGATCTATCATTGAGATCACTCACACTGTTACTATTCCTCCAGACACTTCACTGAGATCAGCTGAACTGGTGCTATCCATCCCGATAAATCACTGAAATCACCTACACTGTTATTATCCATGCAAATACATCACTAAAGTCACATATACTCTTCGTATCCATCCAGACACATCACTGAGATCACCTACACTATTATTATCCATCCAGACACATCACTGAGATCACGTACAACGTTATTATCCATACCAATCCATCACTGGGACCATGCAGGGGGAGATAAGCAAAGACATTCGATCTTTTGAAAAGCTAACTTAAAAGCCCAGGAATGGCTTGTATCTTATGTCAAGTGTGGTATGATCCTGGGATACTGGTGTGTGTGCAAATGTGATATGTTGTGCATGAGGCAATGAGCATGCGGAAATGCATAATGAAGATGCACTGAAGAACTGGTGACAGACATGCATAGTTACTTGACAACCACACGCAACAAAATGGTTGATGTGGCTCAGGAGAGTGAGAAAATGCTTTAAACAAGGCACTGACACATGTTCCATAGAGAAACTGACTAATTAATGAAACAATATAGAGTTAAACACAATGTTACCTTTCAGAGGGATTGCGATTAAAGTAACTGTAGTGTATGTACCCGTCTACCTTTAAGAGAACTATTGTATGTAACCGTTTACCTTTAAGAGAACTATTTTAGGTGTGGCACTACTTTGTTTGGCTTCTGTATACGGTAATACCGACGGTGACCACACCAATATATAAGTGTTGTGCCAGGAGTTATTGGGCAGATTCGCCCTGACCTTCGAATAGTAAAGTCCTGTTTTAAGTTACTCTTGGAGTCTGTGTATTAATTAACTAAACAACCCACAGACTTTACAGTGGCGACGAGTCCGATCGTACCCTGCGGCAACAATAATTCCGAAGCAGTTAACGAGCGTCGAGAAGAGGCAACCGCCCTCGTCATTCTGCTGGGAGAAAACTCGAGTCTGCAGAGCTGGAAAGGAGGAAGAATTCAGAGACAAAGACTTCCATCAGCAACAGGCACTGACTGTCCCTTCTGCCACGGTGAGGAGTGAGCCGATCAGCATGAGAAGCAAGGCGGCCACGGTGACTGTGAGTAAGGGAAAAGTAAAAAGAATAACCGGAGGATAAGGGCGGTGCACTCGACCACGGTTGAGGGGGAAAGGAGCCGGACAGAAGTCGGGCCCAGAGGCGCTGAGACTGGGGCAGCGTGGAGCAAGGAAGCCGCGGTACAGACAGGCTGGGGACGCAACGGCGTCGTGAGACAGCTAGACCGCGACCGGCGAAAAAGGCCGGGCAGCGACCGAAGCCACGAAGCGCTGCGACCGGGAGCGTAGGCGCGGGAAGGTATAAAAACTCAGCCGCAGCCGGGGAGGGAAGCACCGGACTGCGAGACGGCTGGGAGAGGCGTTTGGGAGCCGAGCGAGCGGGAGAGGCAGAGCCGACCAAGGGAGACTGCGCGAGAGCCAGTCCAGCGGCTGAAACTGTTCTCCGTCAACGGGGTGTACCCAGCGCCGGTAGAGCCAAGAGAGCGGGAGAGAGACCGAGCCAGAGCAAGGGGAACTGAGCGAGAGCCAGCCCAGCGGCTGAACTTGTTCGCCATCAATGGGGTGTACCCAGCGCCGGTTGCCTTGCCGAGAAAAGGGAAAGCACTGAAGCCGACGCGCAGGCTGTGAATCTGAAAGCCAGCGGCCGTCGCCTGTGGGGGAAAGTGTACCCCTCCCACTAGGGAAGAAACGCGGGAAGCCGCCATTAGGCGGGGAAGAAGACAGAAGCGGGAAACCGCCATTGAAGTGGGCGGGGAGAGAAGATAAGCGCGGGAAACCGCCATTTTCGCGGGAAAACCGCCATCTTAGAAAAAAAAAATAAGTTAAAGAAATAATTCGGGGTGTTATCAGAAAGAGAGGAAGATGCCTAAGCGTGGTAACATCAACAATTTTAATGCCGAGGTAGAAGACTGGGCCGCGTACGTGGAACGCATCGAGATCTATTGTGAGGCCAATAAAATAGAAGAAGATGACAAAGCTATAACCTTGCTAAACTCGTTGGGCGCGAAGACATACGGGCTCTTGAAGCATCTACTATCACCAGCTAAACCGGCGGATCAGACTTTCGATGATATTGTGGCTGTTCTGAAGGATCACTTGAACCCCACACCGTTGATGTTGGCGGAACGATTCAAATTCTATGCGAGAACGCAACGGAAAGACGAAAGCAATGCAGAATACTTGGTCGAACTGCGTAGACTAGCGAAATACTGCCAGTTTGGAGGGAATCTGACAGAGGCATTGCGAGACAAGTTCGTGTGCGGGTTGGCAAAGGAAGGAACGCAAAAGCGACTACTCGAAGAGAACGACCTTACACTTGACAGGGCTGTCCTTATTGCAGCATCACACGAAGCCGCAGCGAAGGGAACTGCAGAAATGCAGCTAAAGACAGCAGCACTAAGTGTGGATCAAATTACCTCGACAACAACAAAATGCTATCGTTGTGGGAAGACAACACACGACCAGAACCAATGCTGGTTTAAGAACCAGGAATGTAGGAAATGTGGCAAACTGGGTCACATAGCTAAGGTATGCCGGTCAGGGAAGAAGACCAACAACCAAAGGACCAACAACCAAAGGAAGCCATCACAGGAAAAGTACAACAAGGTACACAAGGTGGCTGAGAAGAGTTCAGACGAACAGAATTCAGACTCAGACCCAAACGGCCAGGAGCTGGGTAGTCTGAGAATTCACAATGTGAGTAAGGAAGCTGACCTACAAACTATCTGGGTCATGCTAAAAATAGCTGGAATCCAAGTGAAAATGGAGTTGGACACTGGATCAGCTCTATCTGTCATAAATCGAAGGGATTACCATCGGCTATTCTCACATATACCCTTAAGAGATACCAAGTTCGTATTGCAGACATACACGGGGCATAAAGTATACCCCATGGGAAAGATAAGAGTCAAAGTGAGAGATAGGGGTAAAGAACACCCAAGAATGAACTTATACGTACTACATGAGGGAGGACCACCACTTCTAGGACGGGAGTGGATCAAGAAAATAGACATGGAATGGCACTATCTAAAAGCCATAACGAGTGAGGACTCAGTGCAGACAATCAGCTCAGATTCTGAAACGGATGATGATAAGACCAACCCAAATATGAAAGACAAGGCTGAAATGGACTTGCCGACGAAGGTTGGAAAAACGAAGGCATGCATAAAGGCTTATGCTCCAGAGAAGAACAAAGTTTCAGAACAGAACTCCACTGAACAACGACAACCTAGTTTGACAGAAAATTCTGAGCCTGTTCAAGTTAGGGACATGTCCATGACGGAAGAACACCGAGCTCGGACTCAAACTTATTTCAAATTACGACAACAATTAGAACAATTGAGTTACCGTCTCGTACAAGAGATGAAAACAATGAAAAAGTTCTATGACACCGAATGGGAGAATCTGGGAAGACAACAGAAGCAGCTAGCTCAAGCAGAGAGCAACCAGAGAGCCATCGTGACCAATTACCGATCACATCTCCCTTATGCTGTTCAGGAGTTAGAATATTTGCAGGAAGAAGCAAATGAAGAGGAATCTTCAGGAAGCCAGGATTTTATTCCAGTTCTTCTCTACGACTCCTTACAAGCAGAGTGTGAGAAGTTGAAAGAACAGTATGAACAGGCCCAGGCTACAATTCTGGAAGGGGTTAACTCGGCAACCTCCGAAAAGCTAGTTTCAGTGGAAGCATATGAGCAACTGAAGGTTGAACATGAGCAAGAAGTCCAAAGGCTGCAGGAAATTCTTGATGAGCTCAAGGCCAAGACAGACTCATCGGTAGAAGTTCCATCCATAGATGAGAAATTAGAGGTGAAAGACATGGCAGAACATGAAAGACAAGATGTACAAGAACTCATAAAAATATTAAAGGAAACCCAAGACAAATATGGGGTGGCAATGACCGAGATTCAACAATTTGAAGAACAGATTCAACTGGGAATCCGTTCAGTGGAAGAAAAGGGAACTGTAAGAAACACAGAGACTGTAAGAATGGCCTCTGAACATGAGCTAGAGAGCATCAAGGCGTAACTTCTCCGAGCGCTGGAAGCCAAAGTACAAGAGGAAAAGAAGGTGAAAGCATTGGAGGAAAAGGTGGATGAAATGGAGAAGACTCTGACCCACAGTGTTCCCGTGGAAGAGTTAACGGTCAGCCAACTCCTTCATATGCTGAAGGACAAGACTCTACAATGGGAACAATCTGAACACGAGCTTCAATCTTCAAAGGGAAGGAGTTCGGAGCTCTCAAAAGTTATGGAAATAGCTGAGGTTGCAACACAGATTTTACAGGGATGCCAAAAGTACGCTGAATCACGTCAATGTGAACAGCAGAATGTTGAAACAGCTGCTCCAGTAGAAGGATTGAATAGCCTGATCAATCAATCCCCGAGGGAAGGGGAAGTATTGAAATCACAAACGAGGTCATTAGTGAAGGATTTGCAGGAAACCCAGGAAGAGCGGGATGAATATGAACGCATGAAGAAGTCTCTTCAGGAAAGATGTCTGGGGAGGGAACAACAGTCGGCTAACGTCCAGTTGGGTACGGAAGAAGTAGCAGGCCCTCTCGCTAGACTAGCTCAGGACGACACCGAATATTACCATGACCTGTTGAGTGACACGGAATATTACGGTGACTTGGTCTGCCCAGCTTGTGATGAAAACTCCCAAAGTGCAAAAATCAGGATGAAGCACTTAAAGTCTAAGGAACATAGGGAGATGGTGGCGCTACAGCTGGCAGCGGATAAGGGAGCCCCGAGAGTCTCCAAGAAGCAGAAAAGAAAAAGACGAAGCAGAAGACGATAACCATCTAAATCATTATCACTTCTATCAGATCATGCACGTGGGCCCCACGAAGGGGGCCAAATCAGTTGGAAAGTAGGAAAAATTACCAAGGCAGTCCAGCTGTTTGTAAAAGTCAGCACTGCTGGTTCAGCAGGACGGAAGTTCAAGCTGTTAAGCCAAGGGAAAGACTATTGGATGAGTCACGCTAGAAATGTGAACCGGCTACACCACAGAGATGTTGTTCGGACCGAGTCAAGACCAGAGACTGAATCTGTGAACTGTTCCCGCAGAGACTGAATCTGTGAACTGTTTCCCGCAGA
Organism: Somniosus microcephalus; assembly: GCF_052327205.1. Lineage (NCBI taxonomy): Eukaryota > Metazoa > Chordata > Chondrichthyes > Squaliformes > Somniosidae > Somniosus > Somniosus microcephalus. The sequence continues at coordinate 167,933,535 of NC_140989.1, read as the reverse complement.
GACTATATCTGTGAATTGTTTTACATGAAGTTGATTATATGTTATGTTTAATGGGGAATAAGTATGTTGTAAGCTAAAAAGGGAGGATTGTAGTGTATGTACCCGTCTACTTTTAAGAGAACTATTGTATGTAACCGTACACCTTTAAGAGAACTATTTTAGGTGTGGCACTACTTTGTTTGGCTTCTGTATACGGTAATACCGACGGTGACCACACCAGTATATAAGTGTTGTGCCAGGAGTTATTGGGCAGATTCGCCCTGACCTTCGAATAGTAAAGTCCTGTTTTAAGTTACTCTTGGAGTCTGTGTATTAATTAACTAAACAACCCACAGACTTTACAGTAACGAGAGACAAAATACAGGGTAGGGTTCCTTGGAGTTAACACTGAAATTAGGAATAAAACAAAAGATGCTGGAAATACTCAGCAGGTTAGGCAACATCTGTATAGAGAGAAAATTGGGTTGACTGAAAGCCAATGGGAAATAATAATTAGCAAAAATATCCACAAAATAAAAGAAGAGCTGGAGAATCTTTTAAGTCCATGACCTTGATAATATGGTACACTGTAGCTTTCTGTACAATGTATTATGGTTTTCTTTATCTGTATCATGGTGTGTACTATTAACCAAATGAAACTTAAAGTAGTCAAGCAAATGGCTTGAGATAGGTATGTGATGCTAATAAGATGATAAGCCCATGAGGATCAAAAGAGACTATTTAAGGCCGAGAGTTAGTAAAAGAAACAATTCTCTTGGATTACTTCTGTAGTTTAAAAACCTTAGCATTAAATGACTGACAGTATATATGATACAGCATAACGTTGAAGTTGAAATGGGGACAGCTACCCATAGAAACCATGAATGGTGGGAGACAGTTTAAAACATTGGTCAGTACCCATGGACCAGAATTATACTGTATTAGCCGTTCACTTCACCATACGAGAAGGCATTAGAAGAAATCAAAAGTGGTGGATATGTTGGACATCCTGGAGAGTTATATGTTGGGCATCTGGAAAAGTTAAGGATTACGAATCAAACTTCCTTGTATCTTGGAGCAACAGGCTTTCCGAGATAAACTGGATGGATTCAACGTGCCATGAGAAGAAGGCATGGCTCAGATTCTGCTTTTAGGGTCTGAGACAAGAAGATCTTGTGCAAGGAAATAAGTGACAGTTTTGACATCAACCATGAGTGATTAAGGTATAACTTTAGTTGCTAGCATAATAAACATAGATAGAGAGATACATTAACTATAGTATAGAAAGATAACGGTTAGTAATCCTAGTCTTCAAAGGATTCGAGAACAGTTAAGCAGGAAGTCTTGTTTGAAGGAAGTATCTTTGAAGTAAACAGCTACAACTGTTTATGTGAACAGACTGTTGTCAAAGGATTCAGGAGCAGATACATCATCAGGTCTTATCTGTGACATGTACCTTTGATGGAGGCAAACTAAGGTGTATAAATGAGCATGGTTCTCAACAGTTCTTTGGATGACTTGACAGATAGAACTAGAGATCAAAAGCCATCCTCTATGTAAGGTATAGATTGATCACCTGTGCTGTATATGAATAAATTCTGTTCTTGGAGGTCAGTGATCACAGCCCCAGGATATTGCTGCAGGTGTTCCTCAGGGCAGTATCCTAGGCCCAACCATCTTCAGCTGCTTCTATGACCTCCCCTCCAACATAAGGTCAGAAATGGGGATGTTCACTGAAGACTGCACAGTGCTCAGCGCCATTCACAACTCCTCAGATAAAGAAGCAGTCCATGCCAGTATGCAACAAGACCTGGACGACGTTCAGGTATGGGCTGATAAGTTGCAGGTAACATTCACGCCACAGAAGTGCCAGGCAATGACTATCTCCAACAAGCGAGAGTTTAACCACCGCCCTTTGACATTCAACGGCATTACCATCGCTGATTCCCCCACCATCAACATCCTGGGGGTCACCATTGACCAGAAACTTAACTGGACCAGCCACAGAAATACTGATGCAACAAGTGCAGGTCAGAGTCTGGGTATTCTGTGGCGAGTGTCTCACCTCCTTACTCCCCAAAGCCTTTCCACCATCTACAAGGCACAAGTAAGCAGTGTGATGGAATACTCTCCACTTGCCTGGATGAGTGCAGTTCCAATAACACTCAAGAAGCTCGACACCATCCAAGACAAAGCAGCCTGCTTGATTGGCACCCCATCCACCACCTTACACACTCACTCCCTGGCTGCAGTGTGTACCATCTACAAGATGCACTGCAGCAACTCACCAAGGCTTCTTCTGCAGCACCTCCCAAACCCGTGACCTCTTCCACCTAGAAGGCAAGGGCAGCAGGCGCATGGGAATCCCACCACCTCCACATTCCCCTCCAAGTCACACACCATCCTGACTTAGAAGTATATCGCCGATCCTTCATCGTCGCTGGATTAAAATCCTGGAACTCCCTCCCTAACAGCACTGTGGGAGAACCTTCACCACACAGACTGCAGCGGTCCAAGAAGGTGGCTCACCACCACCTTCTCAAGGGCAATTAGGGATGGGCAATAAATGCTGGCCTTGCCAGCGACGCCCACATTCCATAAAGAATTTAAAAAAAAATTAAATTGTAGATCGTGCCATCTTTTGGATGACACATTAAACTGAGGCCTCGTCTGCCCTCTCAGGTGGACGTGAAACATCCCCATGGCACTATTTTGATAAAGAGCAAGGGAGTTCTCCCTAGTGTTCTGGCCAATGCTTAACACTCAACAATCATCATTAAAACAGATTATCTGGTCATTATCACTTTACTGTTTGTGTTACAAATTACATAAGAACATAAGAAGTAGGAGCAGCAGTAGACCATTTGGCCCCTCGAGCATTCAATAATATCATGGCTGATCTTCTACCTCATCTCCACTTTCCTGAACTATCCCCATATCCCTTGATTCCCTTACTATCTAAGAATCTATCAATCTCTGCCTTGAATATACTCAAGGACTGAGCCTCCATAGCCCTCTTGGGTACAGAATTCCAAAGGTTCACCAGCCTCTGAGTGAAGAAATTTCTCCTCTTCTCTGTCCTAAATGGCCAACCCCTTATTCTGAGACTGAGACCCTTGGCTCTAGACTCCCCAGCCAGGGGAAACATCCTCCCTTCACCTACCCTTTAACACTCTGTAAGAATTTTGTATGTTTCAATGAGATCACCTCTCATTCTTCTAACCTAGAAAATATAGGCTTAGTCTACTCAATCTCTCCTCATAGGACAATCCCCACATCCGAGGAATCAATCTGGTGACCCACCCCACTTCCTGTAAGGACTCTATTCCATTCTTCCAGTTTCTCCATTGTAAGGGGTCAGCTTTGCCTCTGACTCCTGAGCAGTTCGAATCGCTCCCACTCCCTTGGTTCTAGACCTTGGACTTATTTGGGGGTTGTAATCAAATTGCAGCAGACAACTGAGTTGGTGAAAAGAACTTGGATTTTATTTGAGACAAGAAAATATACACAACACAACAATCTTATCACTCTAAAAGGGGGAGCACTTTGGAATATACGAGAGAGAATAACAATAGACAGAATACTTCACCCCTCCCGATCCCACTACACTAACTAAGTTGGACTCCAGAGGACCAGGGATAATGCTCACCAAAACGAGGTATTTTTGACAGTTGTAGAGGTTCGCGATTTCGGGGTTCTCTAGGTGTGGCGGTTGGGGCCTGCCATACCCCGGACGTGGTAGAAGACTTCACCTGCATTGCTGTTTCAGTCTCCGCGTGTCTGCTGATGTGGTCGAGTCCGTATTGGACCTATCGGGTAAGTGCCCAATTTCTTTTGGTCAGAAATAGGGCCTAGAGTCTTTTCATCAAAATCTTACCCAGGGGTAAGTCAGAATAGTTTGTAGAGTGGAAACAAGCTTGCGAATCTTCGTTTTCTTCCAGGTTGGTTTCTTGTCGGTCGCGGTGGCCCAATATTACCTAGTTGCTGGTAATATTTTTGGTTGTTTGTTTCTTGGGGCCTTTGGTTGCTGCGATTCCTCTTTCCTTTCATTCTCCTTCCGTTGTCCTTCCGTTTCTCCGATTGTTTCAACTGAACAAGCAGGCCTCAATTATACCGTTTGAGGCCTTGCTTATCTGCCCGCCAAATCTTCTCTGGCCCATTGTCATTTTTGGCGGGCTCATTAACATTAATAGTTTTGAATTCTTTAATGGGTTTTGAGCTGGTCCCATCTATTTTTAAATGATTTAAGTTGGTGTGAACTAGTTTCGGGATGGTCCATCAAAACCTAAATTGGCTTTAAATGACTGTTTAATCTTTGGTCCGTTTAGTAAGATTTGTATTTTCCTGCTGGGGTCAGGGTTCCTTTTGTTGGTCAGTGGCATGTACTGCATCATGCATACTCTTGGATGGCTCTAATTTTTGGGCAGGAACTGCTCTTCCGTAGGCCTATTGTCATTATGTAAAATGACCGAGACAGCCCAGAACGTTCCCAGACAGTTTGGCTTATGCCAATACCCAAACTGCTTGTTTTACAGAGGCCCATCACAACCCCTTTGTCACAGCCGTCCACAGGCCTGGATATGCCTTTTTTTAAATAGCCAAAATCCTGGGGTTTTGACTTTAAGTAACTTATAGGCCCAATATTCTTTAAACAGTCCAAAAATCTCTTCTTTGGGGTAATCTTCTTGGTTTGGGGAATCTGCAGATTTTTGCAAACCTTACACCGTCTCCGCTGCATCTGCTCTGATGATGCCGCCTTCCATAACAGTGCTTCCGTTATCTCTTCATCTTTCCTCAACCGAGGATTCCCCTCTACTGTGGTTGACATGGCCCTTGACAGTGTCCGTTCTATTTCCCGCTTTTCTGCTCTCACCCCTACCCCTCGCTCCCAGAACCACGATAGGGTGCCCCTTGTCCTCACCTTTCACCCCACCAGCCTCCACATTTAACAGATCATCCTCTGCCATTTCCGCCACCTCCAGGGTGATCCCACCACCAAACACATCGAACCCTCACCTCCCCTTTCAGCATTCTGAAGGGACGGCTCCCTCTGTGACATCCTGGTCCACTCCTCTTTCACCCCCAATACTCCTTCCCCTTCGCACCTTCCCGTGCAAGCGCAGGAGATGCAACACATGCCCTTTTACATCCTCCCTTCCCACTGTCCGGGGCCCAAACAGTCCTTCCAGGTGAAACAGCAATTTACTTGTACTTCTTGCAATTTTGTATACTGAATTCGCTGCTCACAAAATGGTCTCATCTGCATTGGAGAGACCAAACGCAGATTGGGTAACTGCTCTGCGGAACATCTCCATTCAGTCCGTAAGGGTGACCCCGAGCTTCCGGTCGCCTGTCACTTTAATTCTCTGCTCCACTCCCACTCTGACCTCTCCGTTCTCAGCCTCTTACACTGTTCCAATGAAGCTCAATGTAAGCTCGAGGAACAGCACCTCATCTTTTGATTCGGCACTTTACAGCCTTCTGGACTCAACATCGAGTTCAACAATTTCAGGCCATAACCTCTGCCCCTATCTTTTTTTTCCCACTCATTTTCTCTCTCTCACATGGCAGCTGTCGATCATTCTGCCAGTACCATTTACACTTCATCTAGAGCCATCTTTTGTTTCTTATCTTGTCCCATTACCATCTCCTTTTGCCTTGCACCATCATCCCTTTTGTCTTAGGGCTAAAAATTCGGTGGCGCCGCGTTTGGGGCGCCAAGCTCACCTGGGCGCCGGAATTTGCGCTCCGGGCGGAGCTGCTTGCGCCCTCCCGATATTCAGTTTCAGCGCTCCAAACGGAAGCGGGGCACTGCTCAAGGTGCCCCGCGTCCCGCTTGGGGCGCTCAAACTGAATATCGCAGCGCTATGTGCCGCAGCGCCACATGCTGTGGCACGGCGCGCTGCGGTACTGCAGGCCTTCCTCCCCTTCTTAAGGGGGAGGGGCCTGCACCAGCACGATCACCGATCACGAGTGCCGGCAAAAGAGCCTGGCACCGAGGAGAAGTGCTGGGCTCGCGGGACACAGCCGGCACTGCCTGGGGGGGGGGGTTCAGGAGGCCGGGGAGGGCGGCGCGATGAAGTGCTGGCAGGTGGCCACTGAAAAAAATGGCCACCCCGCACCTCCCCCTTAAGTAGCGACAGTAGCGCCACAGGTAGGCCCCCCTGAACCGGTCGCGAATTACAACCGGCGTTGCAGTGGGGGGTGCGACCCAATATTGCGCTCGGGGCGGTAGCGGGGTGTTGCGCACACCGATGACATCATCGGTGGTGGCGCAGCGCTACAGACTAACGCCGCCATTAGCGCCCCGCTAAATATCACGGGAGGCGTGGCCAGTGGCACTAAAGCCACTGAGTGCCCTCTTTAGGCGCTAACTGTTGGCGCAGCCCACCGAATTTCTGGGCCTTAATCTCTCCTGCCTTCCATTCTATCACAGACCTTCCCTTTTTTTCTGTGCTCCCCTCTCCCCTTGCTTTGCCCCTACACTTGCTTAAAAACCTGTTCCATCTCCAGCTTTTTCCAGTTCTGACGAAGGGTCATCGACCGGAAATGTTAACTCTGTTTCTCTCTCCAAAGATGGTGTCTGACCTGCAGAGTATTTCCAGCATTTTCTGTTTTTATTTCTGGTGAACCTTCGTTGCACTCCCTCAATGGCATGTGTATCCATCCTTAGGTAAGGAAACCAAAACTGTACACAATACTCCAGGTGTGGTCTCACCAAGGCACTATAACATTGCAGTAAGACATCTTTACTCTTGTACTCAAATCCTTTTGTAATAAAGGCCAACATACCATTTGATTTTCTAATTGCTTGCTGTACCTGCATATTAATTTTCAGCGATTCGTGTACAAGGACGCCCAGGTCCCTCTGAACACCAACATTTCCCAATCTCTCACCATTTAAAAAATACTCTTATTGTCTATTTTTCCTACCAAAGTGGATAACTTTACATTTCTCCACATTATATTCCATTTGCTATGTTCTTGACCACTTGCTTAGCCTGTCTATATCCCCTTGCAGCCTCTTTGCATCCTGCCTAGATTTCTATCATCAGCCAACTGTTGTTACAGTGCTAGAGAGAGAGGATGTCCTGGTGGGGTCAAGGGCAGGATCTATATGGCTAGAGTTAAGAAATAATAGAGGTGCCATTACACTACTAGGTGTATTCTATAGACCACCAACTAGTGAGAAAAATATGCAGGGACATTAAAGAGAGATGCAAGAACGATAGAGTAGTGATAATGGGGGACTACAACTACCTAATATAGACTGGGATAGTAATAGTGTAAAGGGCAGAGAGGGGGAAGAATTTCTGAAGTGTGTTCAGGAGAACATTCTTGATCAGTACGTTTCTGGCCCAACGAGGAAGGAGGCATTGCTGGATCTGGTCCTGGGGAATGAAGTTGGCCAAGTGGAGCAAGTGTCAGTAGGTGAACATTTAGGGAACAGTGATCAGAGTATCATAAGGTTTAGATTAGCTATAGAAAAGGACAGGGAGCAATCTAAAGTAAAAATACTTAATTGGAGGAGGCCAATTTCAATGGGATGAGAACTGATCTGGCCCGGGTAAATTGGAATCAAAGATTGGCAGGCAAAACTGTAGTGGAACAATGGTCTGTCTTTAAAGAGGGAATAGTTCAGGTACAGTCGACGTACATTCCCACTAGGGGGAAAGGCAGGGCAACTAAAGTCAGAGCTCCCTGGATGGCAAAAGAGATAGAGAGTAAGATGAAGCAGAAAAAGAGCACATATGACAGATGTCAGGTCGAGAATGTTAAGTCTGTGTGTCCCAGTTATGCTTATTATAAATCACTGGACACAGACAACAAGAATAACTTTAACAGGTCTTTACTATTCGGAGGTCAGGGCTGAACTGCCCAGCAAATCCCTGCACAACATTTATATACCGGTGTGGTCACCACCGGTATTACAGTATACAGCAGCCAAGAGAAAGTAGTACATCTCTTAAGGTAGTTCTCTTAAGGTGGAACAGGTTACATACACCACAATCCTCCCTTTTTAGCTTAACAGTGTATATCCCCATTTAACATAACATAATAACATATATATATATACAACTTCATGCAAAACAGTTCAAAGATTCAGTCTCTGAGGAGGCCTCCTGATCCGAGTTGGATAACGCCTTTCAGGGGTCTCTGATTCTCGTTGCTGGGGTGACTCATCTAGTTGATCTCTTATGGATTGGACATCATCATCAGGTACATTCACTTCTGAGGTAGATGCTTCAGGTTCACTAACTTCTTCCACGGTAGTCTCTGCCGTAACCATGGGTTCGACCCTTGTTCTCGATTCTACCAGTTGGTCAGCATGACGTCGTATTACATTTTCACCAATATCTACCATGTACATCAGGGGTCCTTGTCTGGCCCGAATTGTTCCAGATTGCCATTTCTAATTTTTATAGTCCCGGGCTAACACTGGTTGTCCTATTTCGAAACTCCGAGTGGTCTTGTTATTTATATGCTGGAACTGTTTGTTTTCGACTTCCCTCCGCACATTTGGTTTTAACAAGTCCAACCTGGACCGCAACCTCCTGTTATAGAACATCATGGCAGGACTTTGGTTTGTCACTGCATGAGTGGCGTTTCGATATGCCAGTAGGAAATTGTCCACCTTGTGTTGTAGTGGAATCTGATCTTCGCTCATGGCCTTTATTGCTTTTTTGAACGTTTGTACAAATCTCTCGGCCAACCCGTTTGTAGCCGGATGATATGGGGCAGAGGTATAATGTTTCACCCCATTCTTCTTCATGAATTTCTGGAATTCTTCTGACATGAACTGCGGTCCGTTGTCTGAACATATTTGTTCTGGCAATCCATTTCTTGCAAATATCGTTCTTAACACCGCGATCGTCTTTTCCGAGGTAGTGGTAGTCATCTTAATCACTTCTGGCCATTTAGAATGTGCGTCCACCGCAATTAAAAACATGGAGTCCATGAATGGACCAGCAAAGTCAATATGTACACGTTGCCATGGGGTTGAAGGCCATTCCCATGGATGCAGCGGTGCAATCGGAGGTGCATTTTGAACTTTTTGGCACCCTGAGCAGCTTTTCGTCAGATCCTCTATCTGTTGGTCGATACCCGGCCACCACACATAAGCCCTAGCATGGCTTTTCATCTTGACTCCCCCCAGATGACCTTCATGCAGTTCCTTTAGAACTCTCTCTCTTAACTTAGGAGGAATAATCACCCTTGTTCCATACATCAATGTTCCTTGACAGACGGACAGCTGTTCTCGTCTTGCTGAGCATGCCGGTAACAGTGGATCACCATGTGCTGGCCATCCCTTCACTGTCAATTCGTAGACCCGGGACAGTGTCGGGTCATTCCTGGTTTCTCTTTCAATACTTGCATTGGTGACTGGTAAACATTCGATGATGGTCGAGTGAAATAACTCAACAGGGTCAACCGTCGGTGCCTCCTCCGCTGTAGGTAGTGGCAGGCGCGACAGCCCATCAGCATTACCATGCTGCTTTGTACCTTTGAATTCAATCTGATATTGATGTGCCCCTAGGAAAAGGGACCATCTCTGGAGCCTCTGTGCTGTCATCACCGAAACACCCTTCTTAGGGTTAAAAATGGATACCAACGGCTGGTGGTCTGTCAGTAGCGTAAACTTTTGGCCCTGCAGGTAATGATTAAACTTCTTTACTCCCCACACAAGGCTGAGAGCCTCCCTATCTATCTGAGCATAGTTGCGCTCAGTGGAGGTCAATGATCTGGATGCGAACGCGACTGGCCTCTCCAAGCCATTTGGCAACTTGTGTGAGAGTACTGCCCCAATACCATATGGAGAAGCATCACAAGCCAAACGAATAGGCAGCGTTGGGTTGAAGTGAGCCAACACTTCCTCTGAGGTGATCAATGCCTTGCTTTTGCGAAAGGCCCTCTTACAGTCCTCGCTCCACTTCCATGGTGCTCCCTTCTGCAAAAGAGCGTTCAGCGGGTGCAGCACCGTGGATAAATTTGGCAGAAACTTATGGTAATAGTTAATCAACCCTAGGAACGACCTCAACTGGGATACATTATCCGGAGCGGAAGCCTTCACAACAGCTTCGATCTTGTCAGGAGACTTATGAAGCCCCTCCTGGTCAATGACATGACCACAGTACGAGATCCGCTTCTGAAAGAACTCACATTTCTGGCGATTAACTCGAAGTCCATATTCTTTCAATCTGGTGAGCACCAGTTTCAAATTTGCAAGGTGTTCCTCATCATCATCTCCTGTAATCAGAATATCGTCCAGGTAACATTGTGTGCCTGGAATTCCCTGTAATACCTGCTCCATGGCCCTCTGCCAAATTGCTGGAGCCGATGCCACTCCAAAAACCAGTCTATTATACCGATACAAGCCTCTATGCGTGTTGATCGTGAGATACTGGCGTGACTCTTCCTCAACTTCCATCTGTAAGTACGCCTGCGCCAGGTCTATCTTGGTGAAGTGTTTCCCGCCAGACAACGAAGCGATGATATCCTCAATCTGTGGAAGCGGATATTGCACCGTGTGAAGCACCGGATTAACAGTGATCTTGAAATCTCCACAGATGCCAACCTTCCCCGGTTCCCCCGGCTTGTTGCTCGATGAACGCTTCATGACGGGAACAATGGGCGTGGCCCACTCACTCCAGTCCACCTTAGACAGTACTCCTGAATGTTCTAGCCCTTCCAGCTCAGCTTCCACAGCAGGTCGTATCGCATAAGGTACCGGTCTGGCTTTGAAAAATTTCGGGTTTGCATGTTCTTCAACCTTGATGTTTGCCGTAATTCCTCTCAGTGTTCCCAATCCCTGTTGGAACACCTCTTTAGCATCGTCCAATATTCTGGACAATCGTTTAGGTTTGACATCTTTTTTACCGGAATCTACCGTTAGTGCTTTTAAGGAATGCCAGTCCATATTTATTCTCCTGATCCACTCCCGTCCCAGTAGTGGTGGACCTCCCTCAGGTAGCACATATAAGTCCATTCCTCGGCTTTCTTTGCCCTTGTGGACCACCTTTACCTTTATCTTTCCGATGGGGTATATTCTTTGCCCCGTGTATGTTTTCAATACAATCTCCGTATCCCGTAGGGGAATATGTGGGAATAACCTTTTGTAGTCTTGCTTATTCATGACCGTCAATGCCGATCCAGTGTCCAATTCCATCTTCACTTGGACTCCTGCTATCTGAAGTGTGACCCAGATAGTTTGGAGGTCTGCTTCATTACCCACATTGTGTACTCTTAGACAACCCAGTTCCTTACTGCTGGAGTCTGAATCTGACTTCTGTTCATCCGAACTGTTCTCTGTCACCTTGTGTACCTTTCTGCACTTTTCCTGCGGTGACTTTTTGTTGCTGGTCTTCTTTCCTGACCGGCATACTTTAGCTATGTGACCAAGCCTGCCACATTTTCTGCATTCCTGATTTTTGAACCAGCACTGGTTCTGATCGTGCGTTGTCTTTCCACAACGATAACACTTTACTGCACCCAAGGCCATTTGATTGGTGCTGAGTTCCGATGACCTTAGCTGCATTTCCGCAGTGCCTCTCGCTGCAGCTTCGTGCGATGCTGCAATAGTGACAGCTTTATCAAGCGTAAGATCATTCTCCTCTAGCAGTTGCTTTTGTGTTCCTTCTTTTAACAATCCACACACAAATTTATCTCTCAGCGCATCTGCTAGTCCTGTTCCAAACTGACAGTACTTTGATAGCTTACGCAGTTCAATTAAGAATTCAGCGTTGCTTTCTTCTTTCAGCTGCGTTCTTCTGTAAAATTTAAATCGTTCCGCTATCAGCAGCGGCGTGGGGTTTAAATGATTTTTCAGGACAGTAACAATATTCGCGAAGGTCTGATCCGCCGGTTTATCTGGTGATACAAGGTGCTTCAATAGCCCGTACGTCTTCGCACCCATTGAGTTTAATAAGGTTAGTGCTTTCTTATCATCTGGTACCTCATTTGCTTTACAATAAACTTCCATGCGTTCTACATACGTGGTCCAATCTTCGACATCGCTATCAAAAGCATTGATGTTACCATGTTTAGGCATCCTTGCAAGTTTCTTTAAATTTTCTTTTTCCCAAAATGGCGGCTTCCCGCGCTTGGCGGTTTTTCCCGCGCTCGTCTTCTTCCCCCGCCGACTACAATGGCGGCTTCCCGCGTTTGCCTTCTTCCCCCGCTGTCTGCAATGGCGATTGACGTGCTGCTGCCGTTCTCGCCTCCCCAGCGGTTCTCAATTCCCCGACGCTGCTTTTTTGCTCCCCCGCGGTTCCCGTGGGCATTCACGCTTCCCCTGCTGTTGCGCCTCTCAGCCCCGCTTGCAGGCCGGTCCTTTACACCGGCTGCGGTTGAGTTCTCCGCGGTTCTCGTGGCCTTAACGCTGCCCCAGTCGCTGCGCCTCTCGGCCCCGATTGCAGCCCGGCCCTTTTCACCGGCCGCGGTCGAGTTCTCCGCCCTTTTTCCTCCGTTTTCCCTCCCCTACTCCACAGCCAATGCGGCTGACTTTCTGCTCATGTCGCTGATCGGCTTGCCCACCACCGTAGTAGAAGGGATGATCACTGCCTGTCGCTGATGGAGGGCTTCGTGGTCAGAATTTTTTTCTTTTTTTTTCGGTTTCTCGATGCCTCCCGTGCGATGTGGTGCTCAGCAGGATGATGAGGGTGGATGCCTCTTCTTGATGCCTGTTCTGAGGACGAAGCTGCCTTGGATGTAAAACTGCCGCAGGGTAAGATTGGACTCGTCGCCACTGTTGAGTCTGTGTGTCCCAGTTATGCTTATTATAAATCACTGGACACAGACAACAAGAATAACTTTAACAGGTTTTTACTCTTCAGAGGTCAGGGCTGAACTGCCCAGCAAATCATTACACAACGTTTATATACCGGTGTGGTCACCACCGGTATTACAGTATACAGCAGCCAAGAGAAAGTAGTACATCTCTTAAGGTAGTTCTCTTAAGGTGGAACAGGTTACATACACCACAGAGAATACATCTGAGAATCAGGCTAAATATAGAAAGTTCAGAGGAGAAGTGAAAAGGATAATAAGAGGGGCAAAGAGAGGGTATGAGAATAGAAGGCTGCTAACATAAAAGGTAATCCAAAAGTCTTCTATCGGCATATAAATAGTAAACGGGTAGTAAGAGGAGGGGTGGGGCCGATTAGGGACCAAAAAGGAGACCTACGCATGGAGGCAGAGGGTATGGCTGGGGTACTAAGTGAGTACTTTGCATCTGTCTTCACCAAGGAAGAAGATGCTGCCATAGACATAGTGAAGGATGAGGTGGAGGAGGGATAAAAACTGATAAAGAGGAGGTACTAGAAAGGCTGGCTGTACTTAAAGTAGATAAGTCACCAAGACCAGATGGGATGCATCCTAGGACACTGCGGGTAGTGAAGGAAGAAATCGCGGAGGTACTGGCCATAATCTTCAATCCTCCTTAGAAACAAGGGTGGTGCCAGAGTACTGGAGAATTGCAAATGTTACACCTTTGTTCAAAAAAAGAGTGTAAAGTTAAACCCAGCAACTACAGCCCAGTCAGTTTAACCTCAGTAGTGGGGAAGCTTTTAGAAACAATAATCAGGGACAAAATTAACAGTCACTTGGACAAGTGTGGATTAATTAAGGAAAGCCAGCATGGATTTGTTACAGGCAAATCGTGTTTAACCAACTTGATTGAGTATTCAGATGAGGTAACAGAGAGTGCTGATGAGAGCAATGCCGTTGACGTGGTGTACATGGAGTTCCAAAAGACGTTCGACAAAGTTCCACATAACAGCAAAGTTGAAGCCCATGGAATAAAAGGGACAGTGGCAGCTTGAATATGAAATTGGCTAAGTGACAGGAAACAGAGAGTAGCGGTGAACGGTTGTTTCTAGGACTGGAGGAAGGTATACAGTGGTGTTCCCCAGGGGTCGGTTCCAGGACCACTGCTTTTCCTGATATATATTAATGACCTGGATGTGGGTGTACAGGGCACAATTTCAAAATTTGCAGATGACACAAAACTTGGAAGTATAGTGAAAAGTGAAGAGGATAGTGATAGTCTTCAAGAGGACATAGACAGGCTGGTGGAATGTGCACACGTGACAGATGAAATTTAATGCAGAAATGTGCAAAGTGATACATTTTGGTAGAAAGAATGAAGTGAGGAAATATAAACTAAAGAGTACAATCCTAAAGCGGGTGAATGAACAGAGCAACCTAGGGGTATATATGCACAAATCGTTGAAGGTGTCGGGGCAGGTTGAGAAAGAAGTTAAAAAAGCTTACAGGATCCTGGGCTTCATGAATAGAGGTATAGGGCTTGATTTTGTTACTGGGGCAAGCTGGGGTCGTGTAATCCACTTTTCATGTTAGCCACCCGATTCTAAATCGATGTGGGAAAATGATGCGATTTTAACTTAAGTGGGCAATTGAGTTCCAGCGTGTGGGAACCCATGGCCCAATTAGATTTTTTAATCTGAAACTCGCCTCCAATTATGTCATCAATGCTGCAGCATTTAAGGTCTGCAACAAGCCTTGCTTCTTCTGCAGACTGACAACCTTTTGGCCTTTCATGTTAGAGGGACCTGGAGGCAGAATGACCAGCGAGAGACCTAAGTCTGCTCCCAGGTTTGATGATGTTGCCCTGCAAGCTTTAGTGGAGGGAGCAAGAGCACATAAAGAGGTGCTCTTCCCTTCCTCAGGGAGGAGGAAGCCTCCCCAGCAGACCGAGGCTGTGTGGATCCAGCTGGCCCAGGAGGTCAACTCTTTGTCGATAACCCGCAGAACCTGGCATCAGTGCAGGAAGAGGTTTCATGACTTTCTGCGCACTGGAAAAGTGAGTATGACTTTTCCATCACCCTCAATCTGATCCCCATTGCCTCTCCTCACCAGCACTCAGCTTTAGCAATCTCTTCCCCCACATCCCACTTGACACTGACATCTATGCACCCTTACCCATTCCCTCTCTCTCTATGGTCACATTCACCTAACTATTCGACTATGCAGCCCTCACACTCCCTATCACTGTGATACTATGAAAACAACTTACAACACACAGGGAGGGCCCTTGGTCTTGCCACCTCACTCCATCTTTGTCTCCTTCTAAGCATCTATGCTATGGATTCTCTGCACTCACTCCTTCATTCTCACTCAAACTCCACTTGTCTCCCTCATTGCAGGAAAAGAGAGCTCACAATAACAGGGAAAGAGCGAGGACAGGAGGAGGGCCACCCTCAGTAGCCCACCTCACCCCCCTGGGAGGATGCGGTCCTGGAGATCGTGGGAGTGGAGGACGATGTGCAAGTGGGGGACGGACAGACGGGTGCATCACACCAAGCTAGTGACAGAATAGTTTTCCATCTCTCTCATTGACATTGCATGAGTCGCTGATAATGATTCTGAAGCTCTAACAAATGGACTTATGATCATCTGCAATATGCAATGTGCATGTAACCTTGGCATCACATCTCTGACTCTTTCTTTTACTCCCCCACAGGACCATCGCAAGCACCCGTCCCCACTAGCCAGGAGGAAGAGCCTGAGCATTCAGACTTCACAGAGGAAGCTGCAACCTCTGAGGGCGCAGCGTCAGCAGAATTCAGTGCACCCAGCACCAGCGCAGACACTCACACCTCGGTGGGACCTTCGCGAGATAGAGTAGTGTTGCCACCTAGTGCATCGCAGCTCACAAGTGAGCATCAGCAGATGGTGGAGACAGGGACAGCAGTGGAGATTCCTTTTCAGAGGGCGCAGGACTCTGCCAGTTCGGCTCAGCTGCATGTCGACCCTCTGCCTTTGGGTTCATCCACAAGATCAGCTGTGCTGGAACTCCAGGAACAGATGCAGGAGCCTCTGGCAGGTTTTGTCTCCAGGGTCGCTGCGAGTGTGGAGCAAATGTAGGAGTCCATTACGAACATGAGCAGAGCCTTAGTGGAGTCATTGGCGCATGAACGCATCACCATGGAAAGGATGGCAACCTCCATAGAGGTGATAAGTCGCCCGAGTGCAGAAAACATGGTGAGTGTTCTGAATTGAATGACATCTCTGGAGGAGCGATGGTCATCTATTGAACAGAGAAACCAGACCTTCATGAAAATCCTTCTGAGTAGGACTGCCAGTGCAGATACGGGCCCCCATGGCCCCCCTGATGTGCAGCAAGGTGCTCTCAAGCCTCGTGCGAGTGCTGAGGGGGACCTGACCCATGAGAGGGAAGTTGGTGGCAGACATCAAGGAAGTGGGGGCTCCTCTCCAAGCGCTCACACTTCCATGCCACTGCAGAGCCCTCGGTCAGAGCCCCACCAGATTCCACACCCAACAGAGATTGATGTCTCAACCCCTGCACAGTCGCAGGAAGAGCAGACTGTTGGCAAGCCCTCACAGGTTCGCAACCCCAGAGGATGCCCGCCAAAGGTGTCGAGACAGGAGCAGCAAGAAAGTGAGCAAGGAGCCTCCACATCTGCTGAAGCCACAGGGGAAGCACCACGTAGGAGCATGCATAAGAGAAAGATACTGCACAAATAGTCACAAGGGTAGTCACTTGGGTGAAATTTGATGTTTAATGTTAAAAAGCCATCAGATGGTTACTCTAAATAAAAAATCTGATGGCTACTGCTGCAGCTGTGGCGTGTGTCATTTCGCTAATGGGACTTCCACATTGAGGGCTTAGGATTACTTGGTATATGCCTCAGTTGAGGAAGCGCTCAGTGAAGGTGGCGAGAGCGGTTTGCCAGGAGGTCACACTGGAGATGGGTGTCAGGCTCCAAACTTCCACAGCTGTGGTTATGCCTTCTAAAAGTTCCTCCAGACCTGAGACAACAAAGTCCTGCCACCTGCAAATGATGGCTGATCAAATATCGTATTTAATGGTGGAACTGCAGCTAATAGTCAGCAATCCAATTGTGCTACCAGCAGGTTTCACCGTCGTCTTTCAGAGCAGGCGTGCTTCATGTCGAAAAAGGGTTAAAATCACCAAGGCCTTTCAAAATGGGATAATAGATGCAATTTGGTGCTTGTTAAGGGCCTTAAGGGCCTATCCCGCCTCTTGGAGGCGGGACGGAGACGGGAGCAGTAAACATGATTTATTGAAAATTGCTTGGAGGCGGGATGGAGGCGAGGTTGGGCCTGCCCGCCACTTTTTGCAATTTTAACACACCACACACCTCCTTTCCCATCTCCACGGCCCTGTGAAATTCAAGCCCATAGAGTACAAAAGCATGGAAATTATGATGAACATTTATACAACAAGGGTTTGGCCTCAACTGGAGTATTGTGTCCAATTCTGGGCACTGCATTTTAGGAAGGATGTGAAGGCCTTAGAGAGGGTGCAGAAAAGATTTACGAGAATGATTCCAGAGATGAGGGACTTCAGTTACATGGATAGACTGGAGAAGCTGGGATTGTTCTCCTTAGAGCAGAGAAGGTTGAATGGAGATTTGATAGAGGTGTTCAAAATCATGAGGGGTCTGTACAGAGTAGATAGAGAGAAATTGTTCCAATTTGCAGAACAGTTGATAACCAGAGGGCATAGATTTAAGATGATTGGCAGAAGAACCAAAGGCAACATTGTGGCGGAGACCACATAGGGACAATAACACAGTATAGCCAATGTTGTTATATGTACCTAAACACAATTCATTATGTATAGCAATGTTGTGATATGTACATGCTGGGTTGGGTTATCGGTGCAGGGTCCCTTTAAGAGCGTCGGTAGCGTGATGATGTCATGACGTCGGTTACATGATGATGTCATAGCCCCTGCACGGGGCTGAGCCCTTCAGACCTCATGGAGAGTGATTAAAGAAAGACACGTTTTGCCTTTGCTTAAACAGAAGCCTCTGCCTGTTGTTTTCTATCGATCCCAACAACATGAGGAAACACTTTTTTACTCAGCGAGTGGTTAGGATCTGGAATGCACTGGCTGAAAGGGTGGTGGGGGCTTTCAAAAGGGAATTGGATAAATACCTGAAGGAAAAAATTTGCAGGGCTACGGGGAAAGGGCGGGGGAGTGGGACTAACTGAAGTGCTCTTGCAGAGAGCCAGCACGGGCTCGACGGGCTGAATGGCCTCCTTCCATGTTGTAACTATTCTGTGATTCTATAACTTGGATATATTACATTTGGTTCCCTCATCCAAATCATTGATATAGATGGCTAATAGCTGAAGCCCAAGCACTGATCCTTGCGTTACCCCACTATTTACAGCCTGCCAACCCGAAAATGACCCGTTTATTCGTACTCTCTGTTTACTGTCTGTTAACCAATCCTCAATCCTTGTTAGTACATCACCCACAATCCCATGAGCTCTCATTTTGTTTAATAGCCTCTTGTGTGGCACCTTATCGAATGCCTTCTGAAAATCCAAATACACCACATCCACTGGTTCCCCCTTATCTATTTTGCTAGTTACAACCTCAAAAAACTCTAACAGATGTGTCAAACACGATTTTGTTTCCATAAATCCCAATGCTATTATTACTTTCTAAGTGCTCTGTTACCATGTCCTTAATAATAGATTCTAGCATTTTCCCTACTAATAATATCAGGCTAACTGATCTATAGTTGCCCGTTTTCGCTCTCCCTCCTTTCTTAAATAGTGGGGTTACATTTGCTCCCTTCCAATCTGTGGGAACCATTCCAAAATCTATGGAATTTTGGAAAATGACAACCAATGCATCCACTATCTCTATAGCCACGTCTATCCAAACCCTAGGATGTAGGCCATCAGGCCTAGGGGATTTATTGACTTTCAGTCCCATTAATTTCTCCAGTACTATTTCCTTACTAATACTAATTTATTTCTGCTCCTCATTCTCATTAGACCCTTGCTTCTCCACTATTTCCAGAATGTTTTTTGCTTCTTCTTGCATGAAGACAGATGCAAAGTGTTTGTTTAATTCCCCTGCCATTTCCTTATTCCCCATTATAATTTCTCCTCTCTCAGCCTGTAAAGGAACCATGTTTACTTTCGCTAATCTTTCCCTTTTTACATACCTATAGAAGCTTTTACAGTCTGTTTTTATGTCTCTCACTAGACTCTCATATTCTATTATCTGTTTCTTTATCAATTTCTTGATCCCCCTTTGCTGAATTGACAGCTGCATTTTCTACATTGCAACAGTAACTACACTTCAAAAGTACTTAATTGGCTTTGAATCACTCTGGAACAACCTGGGTTGTTTAAAGGCACTATATAAATGCAAGTTAATTCTTTCTTTTTACAGTCCATTGGTACTCGGTGCTGTTATAATCCCAGCTATTTTGCAAGCTGATGTGTGGACAGATGTGCGGACAGATGTGCACCAGGTATGTTGTGAGGTATACTTCCAGAAAAATGCCACAGCGTCATAATATCCAAATTAAGGGTTAATTTTGTTCAATTATTCATCTTAGCAATAGTTCTGAGGAGAACAGAAAGGGTGAAACATATTTGAAATCAAAGAAAACAGGATCTAAATGTTTATGGGGAATCTACAACTCTTTTCTGCCTCAAGAACAGAGGGAAGAGTTTCCCAAGGATGTTACCTGCTACAATAAATGAACTCTTTCAATATTTACTAAATCCCTAGGCTGAGTGCAACAAAAACATTCTGATAGGTGTCTTCAATTTGATTAAATTTATCAGCTACAACATTAACTTGCATTTATATAGCATTCTTAATGTAGAAAAACATCCGAAGACTCTTCGCAGGAGTGTAGCCAGACAAAAATTGACACTGAGCCAAAGAAGGAGACACTTGGAGAGTTGGTCAAAAGCTTGGTCAAAGAGGTGGGTTTTAAGGAGGGTTGTAAATGTTGTGTATGTACCTTTAAGAGAATAACTGGTCTCAGACTGCAGTACCGGCAGTGACCACCCCTGTATAAAAGGCGCTAGAGAGCCTCTGTTTGTTAGTTTCACTATTGACTTCCACCAGTAAAGACTTGTTTGTTTTCACTCCTGCTGGTCCGTGTCTCAATCATTCACGGACTTAACACTGGCGACGAGTAAGAAACAAACTTACCTGCAACTCGGCAGCACCTCAGACGACGTTGTTGAAGGTCGGAGCCAGAAGAAAGAAAAAAAAATAGAGTCCAAAGAAACTCGAGAAACGGGCGTCGACCGTCAATCATCGGTTTGAAAACTTGCAGGAGAGACTGTTCAGAGCCAGGCTGGGTTCCTCGGTCTGTGGTTTCCCAGCTAATCGGGCTGGTGGCAGGTAGTGCTCTGATCCTTCCTGGGCTGCAGCGGGCTGAAGCACGATCGGGTGGCTTTTCAACGGGGCCGGGCAGCGAGTCGGGAAGCAAAGAAAGAGAGAGAGGGTGGAGCACACAGGGCGCGGCCGGTGCTTCGAAGCCGGGCATCGTTCGGACCTAAGAAGAGGGAGAGAAGTGTCCCAGAGGGTCCGCTCCATGACGGGAAAATAATAAAAGAAAAAGAATCAATATTTAACGCGCAAGAAACCGTGGAAAGCAGCGCTAACAACAGCGGGGAAGAAGGCAAAGCGCGGGAGGCACCATTTTGTTAAATCGGGGAAGAAGGCAAAGCACGGGAGGCGCCATTTTAGATTTGCAAGATGCCAAAGACTGGCTGTATCACTGCTTTTGATAATACATTAGAGGACTGGACCACGTATGTGGAAAGAGTCGAGGTATATTTCGAGGCAAACGAAATAGCGGAGGAGAAAAAGGCTTCGATATTGCTAAACTTAATGGGTGCTAGAACGTACGGCCTATTGCGGGACCTGATTACTCCAGCCAAACTGAAGGCGAAGAGTTTTAACGAAATTGTTGCTGTCCTACAGGAACACTTAAACCCTGCACCGCTGTTGATAGCAGAAAGATTTAAATTCCACAGGAGAACTCAGCACAAAGATGAGAGCAATGCTGAGTATCGTACGGAACTACGCAAGCTATCAAAGCACTGCCAGTTCGGAGGAGTACTGGCAGATACCCTACGGGACAAATTTGTCTGTGGACTCCTGAGTGAAGGAACACAGAAGAAGTTACTCGCAGAAAAAGAGCTGACGCTAGATAAGGCTTTCAGCGTGGCAGTATCGTATGAAGCAGCAGCCAGGGGAGCTGCAGAAATTCAACAAAAACCACAGGAATACGGCACCCACGAAATGACACGGGGATTTGCAAAATGTTATCGCTGCGGCAGAACTAACCATGACCAGAAGGACTGCTGGTCCAAAGGCAAAATATGCAGACAATGCGGGAAGATTGGACACATTGCACGAGTTTGCAGGTCTGGGAAGAAGACCAGCGACAACAAAAAGGCTACAAAGGAACCGTACAAGAAAGTACAAAAGATGACGGACAGTAGTTCTGAAGACCAGATGAGCAATAGTGAATCCGGAAACAGGAGAGTAAGCTGTCTCAAACTTCACAATGTAATTGCAAAAGAGGATCACAGAACCATTTGGGTCACCCTCACGATAGCAGGGTCCCAAGTTAAAATGGAATTGGATACAGGATCAGCGCTAACCGTCATGAATCGACGAGACTACGAGCGGCTATTTTCGCACATACCCTTGAGAGAGACATCCATCGTCTTGACGACGTATACGGGGCAAAAAGTATACTCCAGAGGAAAAATAAGGGTGCCTGTCGAATATAATGGCACGAAAATACAGAAATTGTATCTCTACATACTGCCAAATGGTGGACCACCGTTACTGGGACGGGAATGGATCAGGAAGATAAATTTAGATTGGCATTCCATTCATGCAATGACGGTGGACGGTAAAAAAGATGAAGACGTCACTCCTGGACGATTGTCAACAATCTTAGCTAACGCCAAAGAGGTATTTCAACAAGAACTGGGCACGCTTAAAGGCGTAACCGCCTCGATAAAAACAGAAGAGAATGCAGTTCCCAAGTTTTTCAAAGCAAGACCGGTACCATATGCAATTCGCCCAGCCGTCGAGGCAGAGCTGGAGAATCTGGAGAAGGCGGGCGTGTTGTCTAAGGTCGACTGGAGCGAGTAGGCGACACCCATTGTTCCTGTTATGAAGAAAACGTTAAGCAATAAGTCCGGAGAGCCAAGGAAGATTCGCATCTGTGGGGATTTCAAGGTGACGGTGAACCCTGCCCTTCACACAGTACAATATCCTCTTCCAAGGATAGAAGTCATCTTTGCCTCACTGTCTGGAGGGAAGCATTTTGCAAAAATTGACCTAGCACAAGCATATTTGCAGATGGAGGTTGAAGAGCCCTCTAGGAAGTATCTCACGATAAACACTCACAAAGGTCTTTACCAGTATCATCGATTGGTATTCGGAGTAGCATCGGCTCCGGCGATATGGCAAAGAGCGATGGAACAAGTCCTGCAAGGGATTCCGGGGACTCAGTGTTACTTGGACGACATCCTTGTAACAGGTGAAGATGACAGTGAACACCTTAACAACCTAGAACAGGTGCTCACTAGACTACGGGAACATGGGCTGCGAGCCAACCACCCCAAGTGCGAATTTTTTAAGAAACAGATATCGTATTATGGCCACGTGATTGATGAAGAGAGGTTACATAAGTCCCCTTACAAAATTGAAGCGGTTGTTAAGGCCCCAGCACCTGAAAATGTGTCGCAACTGAGGTCATTCCTCGGGTTGGTGAATTACTATCATAAGTTTTTGCGGAATTTGTCGACAATTCTGCACCCACTGAACCCCCTGCTACGAACGGGGGTAGCATGGAAATGGAACGATGATTGTAAGCGTGCTTTTCAGAAGAGTAAGGACTTAATCACTTCAAGGGAAGTATTGGCTCACTATAACCCAGCACTGCCAATCAGGCTGGCGTGTGATGCGTCTCCCTACGGCATTGGGGCGGTACTGTCACATAAATTCCTTAATGGTTTAGAGAGGCCGATAGCTTTTGCGTCACGCTCGTTAACTTCTGCCGAGCGTAACTACGCCCAGATTGACAGAGAGGCCCTCAGCCTAGTGTGGGGGGTGAAGAAGTTCAATCACTATCTGCACGGTCAAAAATTTACTCTACTAACCGATCATCAACCTCTTGTTTCCATTTTCAACCCTCAGAAGGGCGTACTGATAATGACGGCACAACGGCTGCAGAGATGGTCCCTTTTCCTAGGGGCACACCAATATGACATCGAGTACAAAGGAACTAAACAGCATGGAAATGCTGATGGATTGTCACGCCTACCGTTGCCGACGGTGGAAGAAGAAGACCTTGCAGTGGATCCAATGGAGTTATTCCACTCGACCATAGTCGAATGTCTCCCTGTGACGAATGCAAACATAGAAAAGGAAACACGGAATGACTCGACACTATCACGGGTCTATGATTTAACGGTGAAGGGATGGCCAGCACATGGCGAACCATTGCTGCCAGCATTCTCGCCGAGAAGAGAACAGCTGTCAGTGTGCAGAGGAACCTTGATGTGTGGATCCAGAGTAGTAATTCCACCTAAGTTGACGGATAGAGTACTCAATGAGCTTCATGAGAGTCATCTGGGTGGGGTAAAAATGAAGAACTTAGCCAGAACGTTTGTGTGGTGGCCGGGAATCGATAGAGAAATCGAAGAGATGACCAAGAGCTCTGCAGGATGTCAGAAGGTCCAAAACGCCCCACCGCAAGCTCCTCTGCATCCATGGGAGTGGCCCTCATCTCCATGGCAAAGGGTGCACATTGATTTTGCTGGTCCCTTCATGGACTCGATGTTTTTAATTGCGGTGGATGCACATTCAAAGTGGCCAGAGGTAATAAAAATGTCCTCAACCGCCACGGAAAAATCTATCACAGTTTTGCGAACCATATTCGCCAGGAATGGGCTGCCTGAACGGATTTGCTCTGACAATGGACCACAGTTTGTGTCTGAAGAGTTCCAGAGGTTCTTAAAGAACAATGGCGTTAAGCATTACACATCTGCCCCATATCATCCAGCCACTAATGGATTGGCCGAGAGGTTTGTCCAAACATTCAAGAAGGCTATCAAGGCAATGTGTAATGAAGATATACCCTTACAACACAAGGTGGACAACTTCTTGTTTGCCTACCGGAATGCGACACATGCGGTTACCAACCAAACTCCAGCCATGATGTTCTTCAATCGAAGACTACGATGCCGCTTGGATTTGGTTAAGCCAAACGTCCAAAGAGATGTGGAGAACAGGCAGTTTCAGAATATGAATGAAAGGCCGACCAGGAGTTTTAACATAGGTCAACCAGTTTTGGCCCAGGACTACCGCACTGAGAAATGGCAGCCAGGAACGATTTGTAAACGACAAGGACCTCTCATGTATACCGTGGACGTTGGGGAGAGCATTGTAAGACGCCATGCTGACCAGATTCTAGAGTCACTGGAAAATGTCAACTCCACACCACGATCTGATACACTTGGTAATGAAATTGACGTTCCAATTACAGCTACCGCAGAACTGGTAATATTGGAAGCAGATGAACCAAACAAAAACATTGATCCCGACGCAACATTGCCAGAAGAACCTGATACCCCAAAGAGGCGTTATCCAGACAGAATCAGGAAGCCTCCTCAAAGACTGAACTTATAATTGCTTAAAGTTAACCAATGTATCTAGCAACAGTAATTGTGATTGTAATTCGTTATCATTTAGTTGTTAAATGAATGTTATGTACTGTTTATCTAAAAGGGGAGGAATTGTTGCGTATGTACCTTTAAGAGAATAACTGGTCTCAGACTGCAGTACCGGCAGTGACCACCCCTGTATAAAAGGCGCTAGAGAGCCTCTGTTTGTTAGTTTCACTATTGACTTCCACCAGTAAAGACTTGTTTGTTTTCATTCCTGCTGGTCCATGTCTCAATCATTCACGGACTTACCAGTAAAGGTGTGATTTGGAGATAAGGTTCACACCATCATCACGGCGGTTTGGGCGAGGCAGCTGGTGGAAGGCAGATAAAAACAAAAAATGCTGGAAATACTCGGCAAGTCAGGCAGCACCTGTGGAGAGAGAAACAGAGTTAACGTTTCAGGTCAATGGCCTTTCGTCAGAACTGGAAAAAGTTAGAGCTGTAACAGATTTTTAAACAAGTGCAGAGGCAGGGAAAGCGGGGAGAGGAGGAAGAAACAAAAGGGAAGGTCTGTGATAGGATGGAAGGCAGGAGAGATTAAATGACAAAAGGAATGATGGTGCAAGGTGAAAGGAGATGGTAATGGGACAAGTGAAGAAAAAATAGATGAGTCTAGATGAATTGTAAATAGTAATGGCAGAATCATCAACAGCTGCCATGTGGGGAAAAAAATAGGAGCAGAGGTTATGATCTGAAATTGTTGAACTCAATGTTGAGTCCAGAAGGCTGTAAATTGCCTAATCGAAAGATGAAGTGCTGTTCCTCGAGCTTACGTTGAGCTTCATTGGAAGAGTGTAAGAGGCCAAGGGCGGAGAGGTCAGAGTGGGAGCGGAGCGGAGAATTAAAGTGACAGGCGACCAGTTACACTGACAGAATGAACAGAGGTGTTCCGCAAAGCGGTCACCCAATCTATGTTTGGTCTCCCCAATGTAGAGGAGACCGCAACGTGAGCAGCAAATACAGTTTACTAAATTGAAAGGATTACAAGTAAATCACTGTGTAAGGGGTATTACTTGAGTGATTTCCCTGAGGTTTCTCTCTCTAGAGGCCTCTCTCTCTTGCACAGTAAAACCTTGAGTGGTTCGACCCACTCGCCCCTTAGATTCTATACTCTGGACTTAGGCGCAGGAACTACAATGTAGAGAAAACTCTTGTAGACCAAGTTTGATGAAACAAAATGAAATTTTATTGCATAGGGAAAAATATCAAATCAAATTCAAGCAGATAAGGGAGTACATGGGAGGGAAAAACACACAAACAAATCATAATGACACAGTATTAGTTAAAGCAAATACAGGCATCTTATACTCTACAAAGATCATCATGAAATAAGGAAACACACGGAACATCGAGGGACAACAACTCATGTTAATTGTACCCTTAAATCCACCCCCTTATTAAACCTATCTAGATCTGATTGTGAAGGGCCAGAAACATGCTCACCAATCCCACTACGAAGTGCAAGGTTTTGAAATCGAGTCTGTGTTTGGTCCTTTCAGGCGTTTCGTCTCCACGTGGATCGTGGAGCCCCTGCGAGCTGCGCCACACCTCTCTCCTGAGGTGGGGGTCGGGGGCGGCTGGACACCGGCGGGCCTGGATGTCGGCGGGGTTGAGGATCATCGGCTCGACCCTGGTTAGAGGATCCTTGGGCAGGCTCCCATCGCTTCTTCAGTTTTTTATCTCTTCTCCCGAGCCGGGGTGGCTGGAAGGTTTCTCTGCTTGGGACCTTTATTTTTTTGTCTCTCCTCCCAAGTTGGGTCGATGGCCTCTCGTTCCGGCAACGGCCCGGGGACGGTCGATGATCTCCTGATGTGCTTCCCCGGGGCGGAACGTCGGCTTCGAGACGGCCTTCTCGATGTTGGCTTTCTTCTTCCTCCTGCGATTGCCTGCTTCTTCTTCTGGGTGTCCGGATTCAAGCTGCGTGTTTCCAGCTCTCCAACCCTGCGTGTCTGAGCTGTGTCTGTGTCCAAACTGCTCCAACTGCCGAAAGGTCTTCCAGATATATTTTCTTCCAGAAACCTCCGTCTCCTGCCCAGAAGCAGGTTAGTCTTTGTTTTATTTTTGGCGGGCTGGGAGCACAGTGGGGTAGTCATTATATTTTAAGATGTCTTAAACGGCTGGTAACAGGCCCATCTCTAGTCTGGAATTACCTTCATTGTTTTTAATGGCCTGCTGATCTCGTTATCTAGTCCTGGGTGCTGTTCTCATGAATATGAAATTGTCCCCTTTTGTCTGGGTCAACATTTTGATGGCCTCTGTCTCCAGGCCGATCTTGACTAGATCTGCATCTAATCCATATGCATACGTGTGGGTCTGGTTTCGTTCTCTCAGAAACGGCTTCCAGAACTTACTGTGGGTTGAATCCACAAATCTGTCTGAGGTTGCGCAGGAACCATTTTAAAGTGTCCCAATAAGTTGGTCACATGGTATGGTGGCCATTTTGTATGCCGCTTTTTGTGGGCTTCTTTTAAAACAGTCTTTAAATTCACAGCCTCTCCTGCCATTTGACCCTTATTAATATAAAGTCCAATTTTGCGAATCCTACACCCCCCCGATGATGCTGTAACTTGCTTAAAGTATCATAATTCTAGGTGAGCAAAATTTTCTGACTTTCCACAATCTAACCATCCCCAGTATTTACCTATCTATGACCCCACGACACATGCATTTCCCATTTCAGAAAAATCTAGTGTACATTAAGCATCTATAAATGGCAATACCTTGGAGTTAAAAATCTAACAACTTACTTCCAGGTGTGGAGGTGGTCCTTATACCCCTACATCACCTAGTGCATACACATTACCTTCTAATAATAACATCACACCTAATAAAACTTCAATAATAAAAATAAAGTACATACACGAAAAATTCAAAATGCCCATCAATACATATCAAAAATTATACAGAGGAGGAAGGGAAAACTTTAACTTTATACAAGCAGCAAAAATCTAAACGGGTGTCTCTTCTTCTACCCGCACATAAGGCTCCCTCCATTCCCCTCTATTCTCATACTTTTGTGAATGTTTGACCTTTTTACAGTGCACAAACAGTAAATAAACTACAATGACAACCTGGCACACTACAAGAATGTGGGAGGCTATCCTAATCCAGGAAGGGACTTCTATATTAGTGAACAGGTCCCACCACGGTGGGGTCACTATGTGCAATATGTCTGCCCCTATCTCTAAAGTCTTCTGCTCCAGTGTGTAGAAGTGTTTCTGTGAAACAACAACGGCTTTTAGTATCTTGGTGAGGTGTTCAGGGAGAGGAGGAATGATATATCCAAAATGTGCAACGAATCGCTGGAAGTCGGTGAAATTCTCTTTAACAGTGATGTGAACAGTGGAAGGTACAGGAATGGGGACAATTTGCTCTTGGGCCACTTGAACTTCTGCCCTGGGCTTGAAACAGAAGCTGCTGTCACTTACCGGACACCAACCGTGCTGTCCATGTTGGTAGTGGGGCGCTGCAGTGGTGACACAGTATGTCCCACCTCCTATATATGCCACCTGCGGGGGCACATGGCCTTATGCCATTGCCTCCATGGTGCAATTTATAGGCTTCGTGCCAGCAGTTCTGAACCCGCACTGTGGTTTTGAATGGGCATTCAAATGCTGGGGACACAGGATGATGTGTGCTCCCCGGCTCTGGCACCCCGAGAGGTCGGTACCCATCATTGCATGCTCCCATCGAATGATGTAAGGTGGGAGCTCCGTGTAGCGAATGTGCGCACCCCCCTGAATGACTCCAATGTTCTCCACCCTGTATACCGGGGCGGGTTTTGCTGTCCTTCCCATCACCAGCATTCTTACCACTATACCCATAATGGTGTGATTAGACCGTCCACAGTCCACTGGGACTGGGTAGGCCTCTGAAGCTAGTCTGAGCTGACACGGACTCAATGCATTCTCAAAAGGGTGGAGGGCTGCGAGGTGCTTGTTGCTGATCCAGGAGGGGACTAAACCTTGCTTTAAATCCTCCAGATTACTGCGGCCCTCGCCCAGTAACCACGCCCCATATAGCACACAAGCTTCATTCTGCGTGGCCTGATCGGACGCATTCCGATCCTCCCTGATGAGAGCATTTACCGTTCTGGCGTGTTTCTCCAGCTCAGCTATAATCTCTTTTAAGTGTAGTATCATGGCCTGGTCCTCGTGTAACTCAGAACCCACTACCTTATTCTCATCAGTCAGTATTTTTCTTAGCTGTGTTTTTAAACCATTAATCTGGGTTTGCAGCTCCACATCATCCAGTGTGTTGATGACGGAAGTTCCTGTATTAAAAGCTGTGAAAATATCATTTACTGCACCCCTTCTTTGTCTCCCTACTCTGTCCAAGACCTCATGTGGTGTGGTGTACAATTCGGCTCTGTCGACATTGGCAAAGTCGAATTCGTAAAACTGTTTAAACATGTTTGTTAACAGGACCTGGTATAATTGCTCCATTTCCTTGGGGCACCATGCGGGCAATCGTACCTCGGTGAGGTTTAAAATCACCAAAGCCACCGCGTAGTGGACCCCTTGGTACAGTACCTGATCTGTGGGTACCAATAACAATCCGTTAATCCATTCCCGGGTCCCTTTGTCGTGGTGGGGCACCCTTCCTTGAGGGCTTTAGCTACCGGAACTGTGGGCAGGGGCTTGCGGGGTCGAGTGATGAGCTCCGTGGCGTTTACTGGGATCTGTGAGTATGGGACTCCGCACGCCCATGAGCTGACGTCCCACCACATTCCTTGTCCAGCATCCTGCCACTGTCTTTGGAAAAAGATGGAGACGCCTGTGGGGCAAGCGCGTTCTGAACCCCACATACAGATGTAGATCCCCTCATCTGGTTCCTACCATTTGTCCCAACAGACACTCAACCCCCCGTGAGTTCCCGTTATTGTCCGATGGGTATTATTACCCAATCTTTCCCATTCCACCGTCGAGTTTTTCATGGTGCTGCTCAACTTGCGCAGCCACCACCAGCGGTCCAAAGGTACATGTCCCAAACACTTTAAGCAAATCTTCTTGCCCACGGTGACGCTGATTCTGGGCGCAATGATCCACACACTGGGGCACATCAGAGACGTTTCTCTGTATGCAAACCCCGTCTGGCTGGAGTATTCAGTAGAGTTCGACCCCAGCCAGCCTGGCCATCTCCCTTCATGGAAGTAGGCAGCAGTCTCTTCAGCGTCCCGTGAGCCGGTTCCATCAGTCGCGATGGGGCCTCTATTTCCAGAGCACCCGTAGACGGTGGAGTCCTTGGTGCGGCCCCAATAGGCCCAGCTCCATCCGACCATCTCGAACGCGACGAGGATCCCTCTCATCTTTACCGGCTTCTGTAACAAACCAAACAAATATAGCCAGGCTCCCGAGAGATTCTGGCTTAGGTGACAGCATGATCGGGTCTTTCGACCTCGATCCAAAACAACGCACATACTGGGCAGATTTAAAACTACTTAAACTCTAATCATTTTAATATTTACACACCTTAAACTTAAACTTAAACCTAACTTATGTACTGCGCCGCCTGTCCCCGGGCGGCTTGCCTAATCCTTGATTGGATTGCAGCTTGCTGCTCCCTGTGGCGTGGCTGCAGTGACCTGTGGCCCTGGTTCCCCGCAGCCTTTTGCTGTTAATCGGGGACTGTGTTTTTTCAAGGATTTCTGAAGTCGGCGTCTACTGGGAGCGGGGGAATCGGGCCAATGTTTTACAGGCTGAGGCGTTCGAGTCGACCTGCGAAAAGGTACTTTGGGCGTGGCACCCTTAGCGAGTGGACCTTTGGGTGGGACCTTAGCTCTCACAGCCCGTGGCTCTTCCACGACTGTGGGCTTCGGCTCCCTCCCCTCAGGCTCCGCCCCTTTGGGATTTGGGCAGGCTCCCTTGGCGAGTGGACCTTCGGGTGGGACTTCAGCTCTCACAGCCCGTGGCTCTTCCACGACTGTAGGCTTCGGCTCCCTCCCCTCAGGCTCCACCCCTTCGGGAATTGGGCCTGTGGCAGACGGCTCCTCCTCACCTGTCCCTACAGGTGGAGAATCTCTGCCCCCAATTTCTACCTCCCCCACGCTCGAGTCGAGGGCGGGATCTCCGCCCTCCGACTCCACCTCTTCCAGAATCGTGTCGAGGGCGGGACCTTGTTGTTCGGGCCCCTCCTTGTCCGAGTCCCAGGCCATCGGGGAAAGCTCCCCCCAGGTGGGCGGGACAGCTTCTCCTTCCAAGCAGGCTACAACGCCAGCTTGTGTGGTCTGTGACTCATCGCGCGCCTCAGGCTGAGGATCTTTATCCTCAGACCTGGCTTCGGTTGCTGATGTTTTTGAACCCGGTTTAAACAGTTTGCACTGATTGATGTGAAACCATTTACAAGCCCTTAGCTGACCCTCTAAACTGCCAGCCCTCGCTGTTAACCTAGCATTCTCCTCCCTTAAAACCTGCTCAACTAACTTAGCCTCCGCAACCTGACACCGCAGGTATTCCTCCATTTACAGGAGGTCTCTTCCTGTGCGTGTCTTTCTGGGGGACACAGGTCGACAGGCTGTACTGGCTCTAGTCATTTGGGCACAGCGGTCGGGGTTTTGGGAGCGACAAGACCGGTGGTGACGGCTACTTTCCCCTGCAAGGTCATCAGAGACCGCATTGTCTCTAAAATCGATTCAATCGCAGCGGGGTTCATAACTGCACCAGCTCCTTGCGCTGGGGCAGGAGCTATGGCTTGGGTTTGGGCTGGTGCTTAGGCGGCGGTCTGGGCTTGGGCTTGGGCTGCAGGAAATCTCCCTTTATTATCCTTCCACGGATTTCTACAGTCCTTGCGCCAATGTCCATCCTTCCCACACCCGTAGCAATTGAGCTTGGCTTGGACAGGGCGATTCCCCTCCTGACGCCACTCCTCCTGACTTGGGGCTGCGGGTTTTGCCTCATGCACCTTTCCCTTCTGGGGAGGTGTTTCCTGACCTCTGCAATTCTTGTACGCTACATTTAACTGACGGAGCACTGTCTCCTCCGTGACACCGGGACCTTGGGGATCAAACCATGACCTGGCTAGGGCCCGTATCTCTGGCAATCTGTTGGTAACCAAGCAACGGAGCCAGTGAACCCGCTGTTCGTTGCTCATTAAAGCCCATTCAGGCATACCTGGACAGCTGCATCAATATACTGGCCACAGCCTTTCTGCGAAAACCCGTGGGGGTTCTCCAGATAGCTGCACGGTCCGTTCTACACGGTCGAACGGACTACCGTCGTCCACTCCCATTACTTCTAAAACTTCCTCCCTGAGATCCGCATACCCTTTCCGTCCCCTCTTAGCATCCTCTGAGAGGCACTGAAGGATTGTGGAATCCAGGGAGAAAAGCAACAGTTTCACCTGTTCCTGATCATCACAGCCATTGATTGCTGCTGTTTCCTCTATCTCTCTGAAATGAATCGAGGGATCTCCCTTCACTGTGAGTCGTGTGAGGTGGCTCACCATGGACCTTAATTGCGGGCCAGCGTAGGGCACCACGAGCTGGTTCTGGTGGGGTCCGACACTGCCATCGGCAGCGTTGGGACCGAACCTCTGGTGCCGAGCGGGGCACATCGGTGCCGGTCCCGGCTTTGCTACCAGTGGTTCTTCCACACGCTCCACCTCGGTTACCTCCTCTTTCGCTACAACCCCTCCTTTTCCGACCAAGTCTCACTATAGCTTGGCGGTGCTGAGGGCTCGGTGGCTGGTACCACAATTACCTCAGCTGGAATCGGCTGTTTTGATTCCTTTAAAAAGTCCATGTGACTGGCTTTCGGGCTGACGAGACACACCATGCCTATTGCCTTAACCAGGGCTGTTCTTAGGTCCTCTATGGTCTTTTGGCAGGGTCTGTGGTCTGTGCTCTCAAACCCGTGCTCGAGGGCCAGCTTGTAAGCTGCCTTAACCTCCACTACTCTCTCCTCCTGCGCCCTTAGCTGTTGTGCGAGGCGGGCGCTTTTCTCCCGTATCCTCATTTCATTGATCTTTGCCTCAGTAACCTGGCATTCCAGATACTCTATCCTAGCCTGATGTTGACTAGCTACCACTTGGCGTTCCTGATTCAACGCGTGAAGCACTGTGATGAGTTTTTCCCCACCCATGGCCTTTTCCTCTATCTCTGCTGCCTGGGCTGTGATCTTGGCTGCCTGTGCTGCAACAACCCAGTCCAAGATCTGGACCTGCTTCTTGTAACACATCAGCCACACCGCCTTTTCCACTGACTTCTTATGCTCTTTGCTCTCTGTCCACCGGATGGCTGCGTCCACCGGACGCCCATCCAGCAAGAGATCGGAAATCCACTGTTTAGTGAGATTTACCTTGCCAAAGACATAATCTGCTATCCTTTCATCCATTGCATTTCGACCATTCAAACTTGGATCTACTACATTACAATCCTGCTGCCAGAGTCCTGCCGCGGTCGTCATTTTCTGTAAGGGGATTTCCTTGAGAGATTTCCCTGCGGTTTTTCTCTCTAGAGGCCTCTCTCTCTTGCACAGTAAAGCCTTGAGTGGTTCGACCCACTCGCCCCTTAGATTCTATACTCTGGAATTAGGCGCAGAAACTACAATGTAGAGAAAACTCTTGTAGACCAAGTTTGATGAAACAAAATGAAATGTTATTGCATAAGGAAAAATATCAAATCAAATGCAAGCAGATAAGGGAGTACATGGGAGGGAAAAACACACAAACAAATCATAATGACACAGTATTAGTTAAAGCAAATACAGGCATCTTATACTCTACAAAGATCATTATGAAATAAGGAAACACACGGAACATCGAGGGACAACAACTCATATTAATTGTACCCTTAAATCCACCCCCTTATTAAACCTATCTAGATCTGATTGTGAAGGGCCAGAAACATGCTCACCAATCCCACTAGGAAGTGCAAAGTTTTGAAATCGAGTCTGTGTTTGGTCCTTTCAGGCGTTTTGTTTCCACGTGGATCGTGGAGCCCCTGCGTGCTGCGCCACACCTCTCTCCTGAGGTGGGGGTCGGGGGCGGCTAGACACTGGCGGGCGTGGATGTCGGCGGGGTCGAGGATCGTCGGCTCGACCCTGGTTAAAGGATCCTTGGGCAGGCTCCCATCGCTTCTTCAGTTTTTTATCTCTTCTCCCGAGCCAGGGTGGCTGGAAGGTTTCTCCGCTTGGGACCTTTATTTTTTTGTCTCTTCTCCCAAGTTGGGTCGATGGCCTCTCGTTCCGGCAACGGCCCGGGGACGGTCCATGATCTCCCGGTGTGCTTTCCCAGGGCGGAACGTCGGCTTCGAGACGGCCTTCTCGATGTTGGCTTTCTTCTTCCTCCTGCGATTGCCTGCTTCTTCTTCTGGGTGTCCGGATTCAAGCTGCGTGTTTCCAGCTCTCCAACCCTGCGTGTCTGAGCTGTGTCTGTGTTCAAACTGCTCCAACTGCCGAAAAGTCTTCCAGATATATTTTCTTCCAGAAACCTCCGTCTCCTGCCCAAAATCAGGTTAGTCTTTTTTTATTTTTGGCAGGCTGGGAGCACAGTGGGGTAGTCATTATATTTTAAAATGTCTTAAGTGGCTGGTAACAGGCCCATCTCTGGTCTGGAATTACCTTCATTGTTTTTAATGGCCTGCTGATCTCATTATCTAGTCCTGGGTGCTGTTCTCATGAATATGAAATTGTCCCCTTTTGTCTGGGTCAACATTTTGATGGCCTCTGTCTCCAGGCCGACCTTGACTAGATCTGCATCTAATCCATATGCATACGTGTGGGTCTGGTTTCATTCTCTCAGAAACGGCTTCCAGAACTTACTGTGGGCTGAATCCACAAATCTGTCTGAGGTTGCGCAGGAACCATTTTAAAGTGTCCCAATAAGTTGGTCACATGGTATGGCGGCCATTTTGTATTCCCCTTTTTCTGGGCTTCTTTTAAAACAGTCTTTAAAATCACGGCCTCTCCTGCCATTTGACCCTTATTAACATAAAGTCCAATTTTGTGAATCCTACACCTGTTTCACCTGGAAGGAGTGTTTGGGGCACCTGATGGTGGGAAGGGAGGAGGTAAAAGGGCTGGTTTTACATCTCCTGCGTTTGCACGGGACGGTGCCATGGTAAGGGGAGGGGGTGTTGGGGATGATTGTGGCATGGACTTGGGTATCGCGGAGGGAGCGATCCCTTCAGAATGCTGAAAGGGGAGGGGAGGGGAAGATGTGTTTGGTGGAGGGATCACGTTGGAAATGGCGGAGGATGATCAGTTGAATGTGGAGGCTCTTGGGGTGAAAGCTGAGGACAAGGAGAACCCTATTGTGGTTCTGGGAGGGAGGGGAATGGGTGAGAGCAGACGTGCGGGAAATAGAACGGACACGGTCAAAGGCCCTGTCAACCATGGTGGGGGGGAATCCTCGGTTGAGGAAAAAGGAAGACATATCGGAAGCACTAGTATGGAAGGTGGCATTGGACGGATAGACTTCAATAGTTCTGATAGTTCTGACGAAGGGTCATCGACCTGTAACATTAACTCTGTATCTCTCACCACAGATGCTGCCTGACCTGCTGAGTATTTCCAGCATTTTCTGTTTATATTTTAGGTTTCAATAGTGTTGACCATTCGAGACTGAACCTGAACATGTCTAACTATTGTACTTTAATAATGAAGTTTAATTCTCTCAGAGATCAGTATTTAGAAAAAACACCATTTTAGAAAGCAGGAATGGGCTCTCATTATTTCATGCTCGAGAATATTAATTGGGATGGGCCAGTTACAAGTTTCAATCTCCTTGTCTGAGTGTAATACTCACCCTTGAGAGATGGAGACAGATCTTTGAAATGACAGAATTGCCTTGTATCCCAGAAAGATAATCTGTGATGTCACTTTGCACCAGTGTTGTGAGACTGCACATTTCACATTTATTGTTGTTCCCTGCAGTAGCAATTGAAGGAATATCCTGGGCTTTAGGGAATTTCCCTACATATTTGTGCAGTCTGTGGTGTAATATAATTTTTTATATTAATTTAATTGGAGGGAAAGGACTCATTTACTTTGTTTGTTCAATGACTGTAATTAATAATATCACCATGGGAATGAATTGTCTTTGCACGTTATTAGTTACCATCAGTTGAACATAACAAGTTCGTACTGTATTCCTTCTAATGCTGGTTCTACAACAGAGTATGTTTTAAAAGGATATTA
Organism: Somniosus microcephalus; assembly: GCF_052327205.1. Classification (NCBI taxonomy): domain Eukaryota; kingdom Metazoa; phylum Chordata; class Chondrichthyes; order Squaliformes; family Somniosidae; genus Somniosus; species Somniosus microcephalus. The sequence continues at coordinate 167,897,890 of NC_140989.1, read as the reverse complement.
TGGACCCACACTTAGCTCAACTCAATAATTCAATTGAAAACAATGTAATCATTAATCTAGAAACAATGGCCATGATTTTATCAATGAAGGCGGGTTGGGTGCGGGTTTGAGATTCGGCGGGTTCCGGTCCCGCCTTCGCTTTCAGCCGTCCAAAAAATGCGATTTTGCCTTAAGTGGCCTACTTAATATATCCGTGTGCGCTGCCCGGCCCAATTAGTGGGATCGGGTCTGCTGCTCGCCTCTGCTGACGTCTGTCAGCCAGCTGTATTTAAGGGGCCCATGTAGCATTGTTACAAATCCATTTTTTCCTGCTTCTTCTCCATTAGAAATTGTTCCCATGGCTGCTGCAAGAGCTAAGGCCTCTCCCCACTTTGATGATGACTCCCTCCATGCTCTTGTGGAGGGAGTGAGAGGACACCAAGAGGTGCTCTTCCCCTCATCCGGACGAAGAAACCTCCTCAGCAAAGCAAAGCAGCCTGGCTGCAAATTGCTGAGGAGGTCAGCTCCAGATCTTTCTGTGGTCGCACCTGGGTCCAGTGCAGAAAAAGGTTTAATGACCTGGTTCGCTCAGCAAAAGTGAGTATAACATCACACTTACCCTCAATCTGCTCCCCATCTCCTCTCATCACCAGCACTCTGCATTGTCAACCTACTCCAGCACATCCCACTTTATACTTACATCCCTTGCACCCTTAACCATCCCTCTCTCTGTATGTACACAATCACTTCACCATTCTACTATCACCCCACACACTCGCTATCACTGCTATGCAATGACAGCAACTAACAATGTACAGGGAGGGCCCTTGGTATTGGCATCTCACTCCATCTTTGTCTCCCTCTAAGCATCTGTGCTGTGGATTCTCTACACTCACTCCAACATTCTCACTCCAACTCCACTTGAGATCCCACAATAAGAGGGAAAGGCCAGGACAGGAGAAGGGCCACCTTCCATTGCCCAGCTGACCACCCCTGAGGAGACTGCTCTGGAGACCATAGAAGGTGCTGAGGATCTGGAAGTGGGGGATGTTCAGACGGGCGTAGTAATGTGGAATGGGCGTAATAGTAAATTTGCAGCCCTCTCAGTTAAATTTCATGAGTGACTGATATGGCATCCGATGCTCATGCAGATTGAGTTATGATCATCTGCACAATTCGATGTGCATGAGACATTAAAATTACATGTCTAACACATGCCTTTACTCCCCCACAGAACCATCGAGAGCCCCACTCCCCACTGTCCAGGAGGAAGTGCCGGAAGACTCCTCAAAGGAAGCTGCAACCTCTGAGGGTGCAGCGTCAGCAGAATTAAGTGCACCCAGCACCAGCGCAGATACCCACACCTCAGTGGCTCCTTTGTGAGATAGAGTAGTGTTGTCACCTGGTGTATCACAGCTCACAAGTGAACATCAGCAGATGGTGGAGATAGCGACAGCAGAGGAGAGTACTCATCGGAGCGTGCAGGATTCTCCTAGCTCTGCACAGCTGCATGTGGACCCTGTGCCTCTTGGGCCATCCAGAAAGAGAGTGGTGCTGGAACTTCAGCAACAAGTGCAGGAGTCATAGAAACATAGAAACATAGAAGATAGGAGCAGGAGTAGGCCATTCGGCCCTTCGAGCCTGCTCCGCCATTCAATGAGATCATGGCTGATCATCCAATTTCAGTACCCTGTCCCTGCCTTCTCCCCATATCCCTTGATCCCTTTAGCCTCAAGAAATATATCTAACTCTTTCTTGAATATATTTAATGAACTGGCCTCCACCGCCCTCTGTGGCAGAGAATTCCACAGGTTCACCACTCTCTGGGTGAAGAAATTCCTCCTCATTTCAGTCCTAAATGGCTTACCCCTTATCCTTAGACTATGACCCCTGGTTCTGGACTCCCCGGCCATCAGAAACATTCTTCCTGTATCTAGTCTGTCCAGACCTGACAGAATTTTATAGGTTTCGATGAGATCCCCTCTCAATTTTCTAAACTCCAGTGAGTATAAGCCCAATCGACACAATCTCTCCTCATACGTCATTCCTGCCATCCCAGGTATCAGCCTGGTGAATCTTCGCTGCACTCCCTCCATGGCAAGAACGTCCTTCCTCAGGTAAGGTGACCAAAACTGCACACAATGCTCAAGGTGCGGTCTCACCAAGGCCCTGTACAACTGTAGCAAGACATCCTTGTTCCTGTACTTGAACCCTCTTGCTACGAAGGCCAACATACCATTTGCCTTCTTAACCGCCTGCTGCACCTGCATGCTTACCTTCAGCGACTGGTGCACAAGAACACCCAGGTCTCTTTGCACTTCCCCTTCTCTCAATCTATTGCCATTCAAATCATAATCTGCCTTCCTGTTTTTGCCACCAAAGTGGATAACCTCACATTTATCCACATTATAGTGCATTTGCCATGTTTCTGCCCAATCACCCAACCTGTCCAAATCGTACTGGAGTTTCACGACATCCTCCTCACAGCTTACCCTCCCACCCAGCTTTGTGTCATCTGCAAATTTGGAGATATTACATCCAATTCCCTCGTCCAGATCATTAATATATATTGTGAACAGCTGGGGTCCTAGGACCGATCCTTGCGGTACCCCACTAGTCACTGCCTGCCACTCGGAAAACGACCCGTTTATTCCAACTCTTTGCTTTCTGTCCGCCAACCAGTTCTCTATCCAAGTCACTACCTTGCCCCCAATCCCATGTGCCTTAATTTTGCACGCTAATCTCTTATGTGGGACCTTATCGAAAGCCTTCTGAAATTCCAAATACACCACTTCCACTGGTTCTCCCTTATCTATTTTACCAGTTACATCCTCAAAAAATTCCAGTAGATTAGTCAAGCATGATTTACTTCTGTATATCCATGTAGACTTTGTCCGATCCTGTCACTGCTTTCCAAGTGCTCTGCTATTACATCTTTTATAATAGACTCTTGTAGGAACGGAGGTTCCTATCTGAATAAGGTATTCGACTCGATGAATCAAATCAACAGCTTTTAATGAACAACGAAGTTAACAGGGAAACTACAGGAGAAACGGTACACAGGTCTATACAGCTTGCTGGGCACTCGACGACTACTGGAAGATTCTGGAAGCTGACTTCATGACGTCATCGCGTTCTTCGCGCCACTGGTGGTCACGTGATTGGCGTCATGACGTCATCACGTGGAGTGCAGAAAACACAATACCGTACAGTTTAAAGGTGCAGTCCGCGGTTGCACTACACTGTAGTTAAAGGGATTATTACCAATTGTTCTGAGACCCTTGGTGGCTCCACCACAGGCACCCCCCCAGAATCCACTTTAACGGACATTGTCAACTGAGTAGGAGGCTTAGTGATCCTGGCCGAACGGCGACGAAATTCAGGCAGCGGAAACGGGGCATTAGTGGAAGGACCAGTGCCGGATTGCGGCAGAAGCGGCGTCTCGGGCGAGGCAGAAACGGTAGTCAGAGGTGCAGGCGCGTCAGATGCTGAATCGGGCTGTTCGACGGTGGGCTGGTGCACGGCTGGTCTGGCGGCTAACAGCGGTCGGCCGTGGCGAGGCGGTTGGGCAACCACGACAGGCTCACTCCGATCCAGGTAGGCTGGTTTGAGCCGGTCGATAGAGACGGTATCAGACTTTCCACCGACTTCGACTGTGAAAAACTTTTCCCCTGGTGCGATGACACGAAAAGGTCCGGTATACGGTGGCTTGAGTGGGTCTCTGTGACCGTCCTGTCGAATAAAGACATAGTCCGAACTCATGAGCTCTGCCGGGACGTGAGGCCTCTGCAGGTCATGGTGCGAGGTTGGGATGGGCAGGAAATTCCTAGCCGCCTCCTGATGAAGTAGGAGCTGTTGAGCTGCAGACCATGGTTCGGTGTGTGGAGGGAGAAAGTCACCTGGTACTCTGAGTGTCTGGCCATAAACCAGCTCAGCCGATGAAGACTGAAGATCCTCCTTTGGTGCTGTCCGGAGGCCTAGCATCACCCATGGAAGCCTGTCCACCCAGTTGGGTCCCCTCAAGCTGGCACGGAGGGACGCTTTGAGAGACCGATGGAACCTTTCGCACAGGCCATTCGCCTGCGGATGGTACGCGGTGGTACGGTGCAGCTTGGTTCCCAGGCCTTGTGCCACTGCGTTCCACAGCTCTGATGTGAATTGCGGACCGCGGTCCGAGGAGATGTCCGATGGCACCCTGAACCGAGCCACCCACGACGAAAGGAATGCCCTGGCGATGTCTGCTGCGGTGGTAGCGGCCAAGGGAATCGCCTCTGCCCACCTGGTGGTCCGGTCTACCACCATCAGGAGGTGTGTGAATCCCCGCGACCCGGGAAGGGGACCTACTAAATCCACGTGAACGTGGTCGAAACGGCGCTCAGGCACCGGGAAGTTGGCCACCGGAGCCTTGACGTGACGGTTGACTTTGGATTTTTGGCAATCGACGCAATTGTTTGTCCAGTCCCGGACGTCCAAATGCATGCCTTTCCAAACAAATTTGCGGGACAGTAGCCGTTGAGAAGCCCGCATCCCCGGGTGGGATAACCCGTGGATTGCCTGGAATACCTTCTTGCGCCATTCGACCGGCACAATGGGCCGGGGCACTCCCATGGATGTGTCGCACAAGAGCGTGGTTCCTGCTGCTTGAAACGGCACGTCTGCAACCTGCCAACTGGAAGGCGTGGTCCAAAACGCTTGTACCTCTGGGTCTGCCAGTTGATCCTCTGCCAGTCCGACGAAATCGATGCCCAGGTGGACTGCCTGGACTGGAACCCGGGAAAGGCAATCTGCCACGAGATTACCCTTGCCTGACACGTGCCGCAAATCCGTTGTGAATTCGGATATAAATGTGAGGTGGCGCTGCTACCGAGCTGACCAAGGTTCTGCCGTTTTGGCCATGGCGAAGGTGAGCGGCTAGTGGTCCACGAATGCAGTGAACGGACGGCCTTCTAGCAGGAAACGGAAATGCCGGATGGCCAAAAACAGGGCTAGCAACTCTCTGTCAAAAGTGCTATACTTTCGCTCATTCTTGCGCAGTTGGCGGCTGAAAAAGGCTAACGGCTGCCAACCTCCGTCGACCCACTGCTCTTGAACCGCTCCGATGGCGTAGTCGGAGGCGTCCGTAGTGAGGGCAACAGTCGCGCCCGGGACTGGGTGTGCTAGCATAGTTGCATCCGCCAACGCCGCCTTGGTATCGCGGAATGCCTGGTCCATTTGCGGTGTCCAAGTGAGAACATCCTTGCCCGACTTCCCTTTTAGTGCTTCGTACAGAGGTTGCATTAACCGGGCCGCCTTGGGGACAAAACGATGATAAAAATTTACCATCCCCAAGAACTCTTGTAGGGGTTTGACCATGTGAGGCCGCGGGAATGCGGTAACTGCCTCTACCTTGGTGGCTAGTGGGACGGCGCCTTCTGGGGTAATCCTGTGTCCCAGGAAATCAATGCTGGATACTCCAAATGTGCATTTAGCCGGATTGACAATAAGGCTGTGTTGGCTGAGTTGGGCGAAAAGTGTACGTAAATGGGCCATGTGAGCTGTCGTATCCTTGCTGGCTATTAGGATGTCGTCCAAATATACAAAAATGAAGGGCAGGTCCCGTAAGACAGAGTCCATCAACCGCTGGAATGCTTGCGTTGCGTTTTTTAGACCAAATGGCATGAGGAGGAACTCGAAAAGGCCGAACGGAGTGATGACTGCCGTTTTGGGGACGTCTGGAGGGTGCACTGGAACTTGATGATATCCACGAACGAGATCCACTTTAGAAAATACAGATGTGCCGAAAAATCTTGGATGTGGGGAATAGGATACCTGTCCGGTGTCGTGGCATCATTTAAGCGTCTGTAATCCCCGCACGGTCGCCATCCACCACCTGGTTTGGGTACTATATGCAGTGGGGAGGACCAAGGGCTGTCCGAACGCCGGATGATCCTGAGTCACTCCATGGTCTGGAACTCAGCCTTTGTGGCTGCCAGCTTGCCGGCTTCTAATCGCCGCACCCGAGCGTAAACGGGTGCTCCGGTCATGGAGATATGGTGCTCCACCCCGTGCCGTATGCTTGCAGCCAAAAAAGTAGGCCTGGTGAGCTCCGGGAATTCGCCGAGCAGGCGCGTAAACCCGTCTTGTGATGGAATCGCACAGGTCACCGACCAGGACATGGCGGTGCTGCGGTGGCAGGGCACTGCGTGTAAAGTGGACGCATTAATGAGGCAGCAGTGTTGGACATCGACCAGCAGACCGTTTGCACAGAAAAAATCAGCACCCAGGATGGCCTGTGAGACCTTAGCTGTAATGAAGTCGCAGACAAAACGCTGACTGGCGAAGGTTAAGTTTACCGTCCGTTTCCCGAACGTACGCATGGCAGCGCCATTTACTGCCACGAGGGAAGGCCCCTGGCCGCCGGATAGTAGGTCCAGCTTTGAAGCAGGGAGGATGCTGCACTGGGAACCAGTGTTGCACAGGAATCATCAGCCCGTAACGGAATCCGTAACGTAAATGAGTTTGCCTGCTGAGCCCGCCACCATAGCTAACTTGCTGTGCTTTCTAGACCTTGTCGTCCGTCCGGTAGGACGCGGGTTTGTTGGAGTTTTTTTTTTTTTCTTGAGGGAAACTGCAAGGAGGCCGGCAGCATCGAGCTTTGGCGCCAAAACGGGCATGGTACGCGCACCATCCTGCTGGGGGAGGGCTGGGCTTCGCTCGCGTGGGGGAAAAGCGCCTCGTGGCTGCACAACATTGCTGAGTAACAGTAAATATCTTGTCTGCCTCTGCAGCGAGTTCAGCACCGTCTGTGATGGCAGTGTTGGCCAAGGCCGCCTGAACCGGTTCGGGTAGTTGGCAGAGGAAAAGCTCACAGAATAAAAAGCATTGGGGTTCCGCGCCCAACAGCGTGATCATTTGACTCATCAGCTCTGACGGTTTTGAGTCCCCAAGGCCGGGCATGGAAATAAGCTTGCGTGCCCGCTCTGACTTATTAAGATCAAATACCTGTAGCAAACGGGCTTTAAGCGCTTCGTACTTGCCCTCCTCCGGTGGGCTTCCAAGGATGCTGATGACCCGCGAGGCCGTGGCACTGTCGAGAGCGGCAACCACGTAATAATAACGGGTCGCATCCGCTGTGACCTCCCGGAGAGCGAACTGTGCTTCTGCCTGGAAAAACCATGCTGCTGGCTGCTCTTCCCAGAACTGCGGCAGTTTAAGGGCGACGGCGTTCATGTTCATCCTTGACGAACGTTGTCCGACGAGATCGGGGTCACCAATGTAGGAACGGAGGTTCCTATCTGAATAAGGTATTCGACTCGATGAATCAAATCAACAGGTTTTAATGAACAACGAAGTTAACAGGGAAACTACAGGAGAAACGGTACACAGGTCGATACAGCTTGCTGGGCACTCGACGACCACCGGAAGGTTCTGGAAGCTGACGTCATGATGTCATCGCGTTCTTCGCACCACTGGTGGTCACGTGATCGGCGTCATGACGTCATCACGTGCAGTGCAGGAAAACACAATACCGTACAGTTTAAAGGTGCGGTCCGCGGTTGCACTACACTGTAGTTAAAGGGATTATTACCAATTGTTCTGAGACCCTTGGTGGCTCCGCCACACTCTAGCATTTTCACCACTACCGATGTCAGGCTTACCGGTCTATAATTCCCCGCTTTTTCTCTACCACCTTTTTTGAATAGTGGGGTAACATTAGCTACCCTCCAATCCATGGGTACCATTCCAGAGTCTATCGAGTTCTGGAAGATGACCAGTAATGCATCTACTATCTCTAGGGCCACTTCCTTAAGTACCCTGGGATGGAGACCATCAGGCCCTGGGGATTTATCGGCCTTCAGTCCCATCAATTTTCCTAACACCATTTCCCTACAAATACTGATTTCTTTCAGTTCCTGCCTTTCATCAGACCCTATGTTCCCCGGCATCTCTGGGAGGTTATTTGTGTCCTCCTTTGTGAAGACAGAACCAAAGTATATATTTAGTTGGTCTGCCATTTCCTTGTTTCCCATTATAAATTCCCCTGATTCTGACTGTAAGGGACCTACGCTTGACTTCACCAATCCTTTTCTCTTCACATATCTATAAAAGCTTTTACAGTCAGTTTTTATGTTCCCATTTAGCTTACTCTCATATTCTATTTTCCCTTTCTTAATTAATCCCTTTGTCCTCCTTTGTTGACTCCTAAACTGCTCCCAATCCTCAAGATTATTGCTCTGACAGGTTTTGCATCCACGGTAACTGCGAGTGTGCTGAGCATGGAGGAGTCCATCTCAAACTTAAGCAATGCAATGGTGGAGGCAATGGCGCATGAATGTGCCACCATGGAGAGGGTGGCCACCTCCTTGGAGGACATAAGTCGCCAGACTCAACAGAGCTTGGAGACTCTTCTAAATCGATGGTCTGCTATGGAGGATAGAGGGGCATCTATTGAGGAGAGACACCAGAGGTACATGGACGCCCCCGTAATGAGGACAGTCATTACAGAGACAGGTCCTCATGGCCCCACTGATGTGCAGCAAGGTGCTCGCCAGCTACTTGCTGGCAGTGAATTGCGGGCGACCCATGAGAGGGATGTTGGTGGTCGACAACAAGGAGGCGTGGGCTCGTCTCCAAGCGCTCACACTCCCATGCCACTGCGGAGCCCTCGGTCAGAGCCCCAGATTTCTCACCCAACATAGATGTCCGTCTCAGCCCCTGCACAGCTGCAGGAGGAGCAGACTGTTGCCGAGCCCACCCAGGCTCGCAAACCCAGAGGACGCCCGCCAAAGGTGTCGAAGCAGGAGTAGCATGAAAGTGAGCAAGGTGCCTCCACATCTGCTGAAGCCACAGGGGAAGCACTATTTGAAGCCCACATAAGAGGAAGACAAAGCACCTATAGTCACAAGGGTGGTCACTTGGGTGTTTTAATGTAATACATCTTTAATATAATCATCGCCATTTCAATGTCAATAAAGAAATGCGATGACAAACATTCAAAGTGTTGACCTATGTGTGCCCAGAAATGGAAGTGTCACAGTGAGGTGCCAGGGTGGCTGTAATGATGGTGGTGAGAGTGATAGGAGCCCACAGTTTATTGTACAGATGGTGTATGGTGTGTTAATAAGGTGGCAGCCACATGTGTTTACTTCATAAAGTTAAGCGAATCTGGCATGAATTAATGCATCCCTTGCATCACGGGCAGCAATGTGCTCGCGTGCTGGTAGAACTGGTGGATCCGCCTCCGCAAGGTCCTCCTCCTCTGAGGAGGAGGCTGTGCGCTGAGCACTTGTTTCTCAGGCAGCGGTAAGCCACGGTGCTGTGCGATGTTGTGCAGTGCACAGTCAACCTCAATGATTCTGGAGACCCTGTCTGGTGAGTATTGTAGGGCTCTGTTGTGTCTGTGTATAATAAGATACAGACTGCAGGAGAACCGGTACAACAGGTGTTTACTCAGCGTGGCTCACAGTGGAACTGATCTGTACAGATTACTACTCAGTGCTATATACAGGTGTGGTCACTGCCGGTACTGCAGTATACATGAGCTGTAAAAGATAGTTCCCCTCTTAAAGGTATATACATTACAATTCCTCCCCTTTTAGATTAACAGTACCATAACACTCATTTAACAATTAAATATCAAACTAATTACAATTAACACTTTTAACATGCAACATTAGCTGAAAGTAGTCTATTTATATATTCAGTCTTTGGGGAGGCTTCCTGATCCTTTCTGGATAGCGCCTTTCCTGAGTGTCTTGCTCTTGCTGCGGAGGCGATTCTGGCCCCCTGTCGTCGGTTGGTTCATCAGCTTCTGATGCTACTGTTTCTGGGGTAGATGCGACCTGTACGTCGGGTTCATCATCAGGTATGTATGGGTGAGGTATGGTGTTGACTTATTCCTGTGACTCTAGGATCTGGTCAGCATGGCATCTCACGATGCTCTCCCCAACGTCCACTGTGTACATTAGTGGGCCCTGCCGTGTGCATATCGTTCCTGGCTGCCATTTTTCTGTTCGGTAGTTGCGGGCCAAGACTGGTTGCCCTACATTGAAGCTCCTTGTTGGCTTCTCATGGATGTGCTGGAATTGCTTACTCTCAACATCTCTTTGTACGTTTGGTCTGAGCAAATCCAGGCGAGATCTTAACCTTCGGTTAAAGAACATCATGGCTGGGGCCTGGTTGGTGACTGCATGTGTCGCATTCCGGTAGGCGAACAGGAAATTGTCCACCTTGTGCTGCAGCGGAATGTTGTCATTGTACATAGCCTTTATTGCCTTCTTAAAGGTTTGTACGAACCCCTCAGCCAATCCATTTGTGGCTGGATGATATGGGGCGGATGTGTAATGCCTTACCCTATTCTTTTTCAAGATCCGGAAATCTTCGGACACAAACTGTGGTCCGTTGTCGGAGCAAATCTGCTCTGGCAAGCCATTCCTGGCAAAAATGGTCCGTAGGACTGCAATAGTTTTCTCCGTGGTGGTGGAGGACATTTTGATGACCTCAGGCCATTTCGAGTGTGCATCCACAGCTATTAAAAACATTGAGTCCATGAATGGACCAGCAAAATCAATATGCACCCGTTGCCATGGAGATGAGGGCCACTCCCATGGGTGCAGAGGGGCCTGTGGTGGTGCATTTTGGATTTTCTGGCAGCCTGAGCAGCTCTTGGTCAGGTCCTCGATTTGTTTATCGATTCCCGGCCACCACACATAAGCCCTGGCTAGGCTTTTCATTTTTACCCCTCCCAGATGACCCTCATGAAGCTCATTGAGCACTCTATCCCTTAACTTGCGTGGAATTACCACTCGGGATCCACACATCAAGGTCCCCTGGCACACTGACAGCTGTTCTCTCCTTGTCGAGATTGCTGGCAACAGTGAGTCGCCATGTGCTGGCCATCCCTTCACCGTCAAATCATATACCCGAGACAGTGTCGGGTCATTTCGGGTTTCCTTTTCGACACAAGCGTTAGTTACTGGTAGGTATTCAACTATAGTCGAATGGAATATTTCGACAGGATCCACTGCTGGTGCTTCCTCCGCAGTAGGCAGTGGCAGGCGTGATAGCCCATCAGCATTTCCATGCTGTTTCGTGCCCTTATATTCAATCTCATAGTGGTGCGCCCCTAGAAAAAGTGACCATCTTTGTAGTCGTTGCGCAGTCATCACCGGAACGCCCTTCTTTGGATTAAAAATGGAGACAAGAGGCTGGTGATCAGTCAGCAAGGTGAATTCCTGCCCGTGCAGATAGTGATTGAACTTTTTCACTCACCACACTAGGCTGAGGAGCTCCCTGTCAATCTGGGCATAGTTACGCTCGGCTGAGGTTAGTGATTGTGACGCAAAAGCTATTGGCCTCTCTGAGCCGTCCGAGAATTTGTGCGACAGCACCACTCCAATGCCGTAGGGTGACGCATCACATGCCAACCGAATTGGTAATGCTTGGTTGTAATAGGCCAATACCTCTTTCGATGTGATTAGTGTTTTGCTCTTCTGGAAAGCTCGTCTACATTCGTCACTCCACTTCCATGGCACCCCAGTTTGCAGTAGGGTGTTCAGTGGGTGTAGTATTGTAGACAAATTTGGCAAGAACTTATGGTAGTAGTTTACCAGCCCGAGGAACGACCTCAGTTGTGACACATTTTCCGGTGCTGGAGCCTTGACTACTGCCTCAATCTTCTCTGGGGACTTATGTAACCCCTCTTTATCGATAACGTGGCCACAATACGAGATCTGTTTTCTAAAAAACTCGCATTTGGAGCGGTTAGCTCGGCGCCCATATTCCTGCAATCTAGTGAGCACCTGCTCCAGGTTGGCAAGGTGATCACGTTCATTTTCGCCCATGACCAGGATGTCGTCCAAATAACACTGGGTCCCTGGGATCCCTTGCAGGACTTGTTCCATTGCCCTCTGCCAAATAGCCGGAGCTGATGCTACCCCGAATACCAGCCGGTTGTATTGGTAGAGACCTTTATGGGTGTTGATTGTGAGGTATTTTATTGATGCTTCTTCTACCTCCATTTGCAGATACGCCTGGGCCAGATCAATCTTAGTGAAGCGTTTCCCTCCAGAGAGCGAGGCGAAAATATCTTCAATCCGCGGAAGTGGATATTGTACGGTGTGAAGGACCGGGTTCACTTACTTTAAAGTCCCCACAGATGCGAACCTTCCTTGGTTCCCCAGGCGTGCTGCTCAACGACTTTTTCATCACAGGGACGATGGGTGTAGCCCACTCGCTCCAGTCTACCTTGGACAGTACACCTGAACGTTCCAGACTCTCCAGCTCTGCTTCGACGGCTGGGCGGATCGCATAAGGTACCGGTCTGGCCTTAAAAAATTTTGGACTTGCGTTTTCTTCAATTTTAATCATTGCTGTCATGCCTTTTAGTGTTCTGAGTCCTTGCTGGAACACTTCTTTTGCATCAGTTAGGATCTTTGACAGTCGCCCAGGTGTGACATCGTCATCCTTTTTGTCAGCCACAGTCAGTGACTGTATGGAATGCCAATCCAGTTGTATTTTCCGGATCCATTCACGTCCCAGTAATGGTGGTCCTCCATCTTGCAATACATACAGGTCTAGTTTAGGTGTTTCCTTACCGTTATATATAACGGTCACCCTTATTTTTCCTTTGGGGTAGATTTTATTGCCCCGTGTACGTCTTCAAAATAATTTTTGTGTCTCTCAAGGGTATGTGTGGGAATAGCCACTCGTAGTCCCGTCGGTTTATGGCTGTTAGGGCTGATCCTGTGTCCAATTCCATCTTTACCTGGACTCCTGCTATCTTGAGAGTGACCCAAATGGTTCGGTGATCCTCCGTTGTGATCACATTATGTAGTTTCAAACAACTCAGTTCCCTACTTTCGGAGTCATTATCACTCTTTTGTTCATCTGAACTATTCTCCGTCATCTTATGTACCTTCTGGTACTTTGCTTTGGTAGGTTTCTTATTGCTGGTTTTCTTTCCCGACCTGCAGACTCGTGCTATGTGTCCTACTTTTCCACACTGCCTGTACACTGAGGCCTAGAAATTGAGTTTTGGCTTAGCCAGGGCTTTAGCGCCGGAAGTTAGTGCCGGCGCTAAGTCCCCCTGCGCGCGCCAAAAATTCAGCAGGGCCGCGCCCAAACGGCTGCCGGCGCTACTGAACGGTCTTTGCGGCGGTAAATCGGCGCTAACTGCCGTTTCGCGCCGCAATTCCGGCGCTGCGGCACCCGATGCGGTGCGGCAGGCTCGGGAAGTGCAGGCCTCCTCCTTCCCTTAAGGAGGAGCTGCCTGCACCCGATCGCGGCCCGCGAAAATCTTTTAAAAAATGAGCCCGGCACCTCAGACAAGTGCCGGGCTTGCTTCTGTTCCGGGGGGGGGTGGGGGGAAGTCCGGGGAGGGAGCTGCGGCCAGGCGGCCGGCGGGAAAGCGGCCGGCCGCCGCGGGGCCTTTAATGCGCCGGCGCAAAGACTCGTAAGACTCTGTTGCCAGAGTCTTAGTTGCGGCTGTCACGGGCGAGGCGGCCGCAACTGAATTTCGGCGCTGGGGCCCGTCGGCATGGCAACCGGGACGCTGCGCACACCGATGACGTCATTGGTGCCGGCGCAGCGCTACCGGTCTACCGCGGCGTAAGGGCCCCAGGCAATTTTGGCGCCGGCGCCAAATGCAGCGCTAGGCCCTCTAGCGCCGCAAAATCGGCGCTAAGGGCACTCAATTTCTAGGCCTGAGTCTTTGAACCAGCAATCATTCTGGTCATGTGTTGTTCTGCCGCAGCGATAGCACTTCTCTGTTCCATATGACATTTCGTTTGTGCCATATTCTTGCGGTCTCGGTTGTATCTTTGCAGCGCCCCGTGCTGCTGCTTCATATGATACCGCAATGCTGAAAGCCTTTTTCAGCGTAAGGTCCTTTTCAGATAAAAGCCGTTTCTGGGTTCCTTCACTTTGAAGCCCACACACAAACTTGTCCCTTAAGGTATCTGCCAGTCCCGCTCCAAAGTGGCAGTGTTTCGATAGTTTGCGCAGTTCTGTTAAATAATCAGCATTGCTTTCATCCTTATGCTGGTTCCGTTTGTGAAACTGGAATCTTTCTGCTATCAGCAGCGGTGTGGGGTTTAAATGTCCCTGTAGTATCGTTACTATGTCTTCAAAAATCTTTTCCATTGGCTTCGTTGGGGTTACTAGATTTCGTAATAAACCATACGTCTTTGCACCCATTAAATTTAACAATACCGACGCTTTCTTGTCATCTGACACCTCATTTGCCTTGCAGTACACCTCGATTCATTCGACATATGTAGTCCAATCTTCGACTTCATTGTCAAATGCGGTGATACTGCCACTCTTTGGCATTTTGGGTGTGGTTTAAAATGGCATCTCCCAATGGCTTAAAATGGCATCTCCCGCGCTTTCCTTCCTCCCCCGCTGCTGCCAACGCCACTCCCGGCGGTTCTCGTGGCAATGGCAATGCCCTGTAGGTTTCGCGCGCTTCTCCTGCGCTGCTGCCAACGCTGCTCTCGGCGGTCATCGTGGCAATGGCGGCGCCTCGCGGGTTTCTGCGCATCTCTCTCTCCCTCTCTCCGACGCTGCTCGGCCCCTGAACACCGGCTGCGCCCTGTGTGCTCTGCCTTCTCTCTCTCTCCCCCGTCTACGCTGCTCGGCCCTTTGCTGTGCTGCTCGATCTGGCTCTAGCCTGCCGCTGTCCACGAAGGGTCTGCGCACTACGTGTTGCCAGCCCGTTTCGCTGGACCACCTCGACTGGAAAGCCAAGCCTGGCTCTCGACAGCCTCCCCCGCAATTCTCGAGTCTCTGCTGGATGACTGGGCAGTTGCCCATGGTCGGCGCCCGAGTCTCTGGCCTTGACCTCCAATCCACTGATCTCCAGGAACGAATCCCCGGGAGGTGATGCAGAGTTGCAGGTAGGTTCGAACTTGCCTTGTTGCCAATGTTGTGTCTGTGTATAATAAGACACAGACTGCAGGAGAAACGGTACAACAGGTGTTTACTCAACGTGGCTCACAGTAGAACTGATCTGTACAGATTACTACTCAGTGCTATATACAGGTGTGGTCACTGCCGGTACTGCAGTATACATGAGCTGTAAAAGATAGTTCCCCTCTTAAAGGTATATACATTACAGGCTCCACCTGATCTGTTGAGGCATCTGCATCGCATTTTGAGCAAGCCGATGGTTTGTTTGATGATGGCTCTGGTGGAAATGTGGCTGGCATTGTAGCACTCCTCAGCTTCGTTTGATGGCCTCCTCAACAGCATCATGAGCCACATCTTCAGTGGATAGCCCTGTAACTGGTAGAATAGATAAGGGAGAACCAGTGGTTGTGTTGTATTTGGACTTTCAGAAAGCTTTCGATAAGGTCCCACATAAGAGATTAGCGTGTAAAGTTAAGGCACATGGGATTGGGGCAAGGTATTGACTTGGATAGAGAACTGGTTAGCAGACAGGAATCAAAGAGTTGGAATAAACGGGTCTTTTTCCAAGTGGCAGGCAGTGACTAGTGGGGTACCGCAGGGATCGGTCCTAGGACCCCAGCTATTCACAATATATATTAATGATCTAGACGAGGGAACTAGATGTAATATCTCCAAGTTTGCATTCGACACAAAGCTGGGTGGGCGTGTGTGCTGTGAGGAGGATGCCAAGAAATTCCAGTATGATTTGGACAGGTTGGGTGATTGGGCAGATGCATGGCAGATGCAGTATAATGTGGATAAATGCGAGGTTATCCACTTTGGTGGCAAAAACAGGAAGGCAGATTATTATCTGAATGGCAATAGTTTGGGAAAGGGGGAAGTGCAACGAGACCTGGGTGTCCTTGTACACCAGTCGCTGAAGGTAAGCATGCAAGTGCAGCAGGCAGTTAAGAAGGCAAATTGTACGTTGGCCTTCGTAGCGAAAGGTTTCGAGTACAGGAACAAGGATGTCTCGCTGCAGTTGTACAGGGCCTTGGTGAGACCACACCTTGAGTATTGTGTGCAGTTTTGGTCACCTTATCTGAGGAAGGATGTTCTTGCCATGGAGGGAGTGTAGCGAAGATTCACCAGACTGATACCTGGGATGGCAGGAATTATGTATGAGGAGAGATTGGGTCAATTGGGCTTATACTTGCTGGAGTTTAGAAGAATGAGAGGGGATCTCATTGAAACTTATAAAATTCTAACAGGACTAGACAGACTAGATGCAGGAAGGATGTTCCCAATGGCGAGGGAGTCCAGAACCAGGGGTCACAGTCTAACGATAAGGGGTAAGCCATTTAGGACAGAAAATAGGAGGAATTTATTCACCCAGAGGGTGGTGAACCTGTGGAATTCTCCACCACAGAAGGCAGTGGAGGCCAATTCATTAAATATATTCAAGAAGGAGTTAGATATCTTTCTTAAGGCTAAAGGGATTAAGGGATATGAGGAGAAGGCAGGGATAGGGTACTGAGTTTGGATGATCAGCCATGATCTCATTGAATGGCGGAGCAGGCTCGAGGGGCCGAATGGCCTACTCCTGCTCCTATCTTCTATATTTCTATGTTTCTATGTTAGCTGTGCTCCAGTCCTCTGGCAAATCCGCTGTGGCCAGAGAGGTTCTGAAAATCTGTGTCAGAGCCCCTGCAATCTCCACCCTTGCCTCACACAGCAGCCTGGGATATATCTCGTCTGGGCCGGGGGATTTATCCAGTTTTAAGCCCGCTAAATCCGCTAGTACCTCCTCCCTCTCAACATTAATTTGTTCAAGTATATCACCATCTCCCTGCCTGATTTCTATGCCTATATCGTCCTTCTCCATAGTGAACATAGGTGCAAAATATTCATTTAAAACATCACCTACATCTTCCGGCTCTACACACAGATTGCCACTTTGGTCCCAAATGGGACCTATTCCTTCCCTGGTTATCCTCTTGCCCTTAATATACTTATAAAACAGCTTGGATGCCCGCCAGTGTTCTTTCATGCCCCCTCTTTGCTCTCCTAATTGCTTTTTAAGTACCCCCCTGCACTTTCTATACTCCGCTAGGGCTTCCATGGATTTGTAAGGTTCGCAAAAATTTTGGAAAATTTCTACAGCCCCCGAAGATCATTATTGATTAAAGAAAACCTGGGTGGAATATTCCTTAAAAACCCAGGGCATCAAAATGGCTGTCAGGCCTCGTGGCAGAAGACAAAGACAGCCTGCTTGTATATCTCCCATCCCTGGCTGACAAAGGATTTGAAAAAAACCACCAGCCTGTGCGAATATGTTGAAGTACTTGAAACTGTCAATCAACTGCAGTTTAGGAAGTTTCAGTCACAGGACAAAGGGTGTTTGTTTACAAGCCCTCTACGATGTTGACTCAAGGGCTTAAGTACTTAAAGCTGTCAATCAGTTGCAGTTGGGCGGTGTCCACAGGACAATGGATTGTTTACAAAGCACATGAGTGCTGTTGACTGAACACTTAAGGATTCAGTGGGACATTTCAAACTGGTCGCAAACCAGTCAAATGAATGGGAAAACACATTCAAACCCATTACAGTCAATGGGGACAGATCGATCCCTTTTGTATAGCCCAGATACATCCAGATTTGGGCGTGAAGATAACGGCTCCCAATGGGGTATAAAGATAGCCCCTCAGGAAGCCATTTTCTCTCTCTCTGCCGCCTTGCCTCCGATGCCCTGCCTACCAGAAGAACAACGCAGCAACCCGCCCAAAGAAGTGGAATACCAGCAGTTACTTTTGAATTACTGGGGTATCTCTACTTCGGGGCGGTGAAGAATCTAAGACAGACCGCAGGGGCACGGAGCAGGCATTCACTGGTGAGCATAGATTTTTTGTCCCATTACAAGGCAACCTAGATAGATATAAGGGGTTGTGATTAAAGGGGAATTTTGTTAAATTGTAATTTTAGTCAATTTTCCCTCGATGTGTCCATTTCTCTTCC
Source organism: Somniosus microcephalus (assembly GCF_052327205.1). NCBI lineage: Eukaryota > Metazoa > Chordata > Chondrichthyes > Squaliformes > Somniosidae > Somniosus > Somniosus microcephalus. Next base: position 167,880,028 of record NC_140989.1, on the reverse strand, counting down.
CCGTTAAGGTGTGCTGTATTAAGCAAAGGTGTGCTGTATTAAGCAAAAGGTGCTGTATTAAGCAAAAGTGCTGTATTAAGCAAAGGTGTGCTGTATTGAACAAAAGGTGCAGTATTAAGCAAAGTTGTGCTGTATTAAGCAAAAGCGTGCTGTATTCAACATTATTTTCAATTTATTCTTTATTTCAATAAATACAGGTCTTCTTTGCACCAACCACGAGCCTTGTTTTGTCTGTATCGCTACTGAAATAAGTCCGGCGGTCAGAACCAGAAAAGGGGAGCGATTCGAAACCGCATGGGGCTCTGGAGCAGCTCAGGTACTTCTGACTGGCCAGAGACAATAACCCCAACACACGCCCCTATTTCTACAAAATGGTGACTGTGGCAGGACCATCGGAAACAATATGCGATGTAGCAGATGGTGGTTTGGATCTGGAGAGAGCAGCAGTTATTGGGTTTCTTTTTATCCCACTGATCTGTTTATGGTTAAGTTCCCGCAGGCTTAGGGAAGTTTGAGAAGAGAGTTGGGATAAGGAAAGGGAGATTGAAGAATACCAGGCCAAGATAGAGCACCTGATGGTCCAGTTTAGTAAGGGCAAAAGCCACACGAGGTACGAATTAGAGTACCTGAAGTGCCTAGTTGCAGAGGCCAAGAGCAATGAGATGAGGGTGCGGAAGGAGAGCGCCCGCCTCATACAAGAAGTAAAAGAGCAGGAGGAAAGGGTTAGGGAGGTAAAGGCAGAATATAAGCTGGCCTGCGACCAAGGGTTTGAGGAAGCAGATCATGGCCCCTGTAGGGAAGAGATAGAAAGCTTGAATATGGCTTTAAAAAGGGCAAAGGGGATGATATGTCTTATCAGCCCAAAGACAGGTCAGTCGGGCTTTACCGGCAACCCAAATAGAACCGTCCCACAGGCAACACCCAGAACAAGGTTGGTCAGGGAATCAGAGGTCCCACGACCACCACCCACAGCTCTGAGCTTTCAGTAGCTCTGGCAGCAAAGAGGGGTGGAGGATGAGGTGGTAGAGGAAGCACAGCAGGCCCCGCTAGATAGGCCGGGACCAGGAACAGTTTACCCCCTCCGACAACAGAGGTACGGTCCGCCCGTTGATGAAGATGACCCAGGGGCCATCCAGAATCAGTTTGTGGTGCCGTATGGCACCCACCAGCTCAGGGATATGGTTAGCCACATCCCCAAGCTCACTAAAAAGGGAGACCCCTCACTGCAGTTCAGGGAGATAGAACATGCAGCTTGTGTTAATGACTGCAATGACGCAGAGCAAGCAAAAATGCTGCTGTTTTCCCTTGGAGGTGATCTCCTCCAGGCCCTATCTGGCAACTGCAAAAGGGGGCAGAAGGATTATGAGGATCTGAAGAATGAGATATTGGAGGCCAAGGGACTCAATGATGGTAGTCCATTCGCCCGGGTAGAAACAACGGTGCAGCTCCCAGGGGAGTCCCCGCAGGCGTTCGCAGACAGGCTGTGGCCAGTCTACCGGAGCGTATGCCTGGGAATGCCAGGGCGGGCAGCACTGAACCCAGTCCAATTGACTCACTGGCTCCATTGTCTTATGACAAACAGCCTACCCCAGATCCAAGCCCAGGTCGCGGCTTGATTTGACCCCCGAAACTCCCAGACCACCGAAGAAGCGGTGATCCACCTTTAGAAACATGAGGTGTATCGAGGCACCCCAACCCAAAGGAAAAGTCCATGAGGTTAAACCTGGGAGCCAGAGTAAGAAAGAGTGGCACCAGGAGGGGAACCGTCCCTCCCAGGCTAGGTTAAATTGTTCTGGGTGCGGGAAAGGTGGTTACTGGAGAAAAGAGTGTAAGAATCCCTGGAAGGATAACAAAGGAATGGATCCCACAGCCCCAGCCCAAAAGGCAGGGCCAGATATCCCTCCCGCTGCAATCGAGTCATTTTTACAGTCCCTACAGTCTCTACTGACTGGCCAGGGGAGAGTAGCAGCCACCACCAGTGCTTTGACCCCATCTGCTCCATCTCACTCCCAGAAATGACTAGAGCCAGCACAGGCTGTTGACCTATGTCCCCGCGAAAATGCTGAGGGGAGCAGGCCCTATAATAAGATAAGGGTGTAGACGGTGCAGGGGAGATATTCAGTGGACACTGGAGCTTCCAGCATGGTGGTCCACTCGGAAGACCTGACCAATTCACCCCGGTCTAACAAGGTCCCATTTAGCTTAATGGGACCCACAGGGAACGAGCAGGCTGGGGAAAGGTCAAAACCTTTGGCCATAGGTTTAGGATCCCTCCATACCATGTGGGAAGATAACCACAAGACCAACGAGGTGGCCAAGCAGGGGGACAGGGAAGGAGAGTTCTGGGACCCCTGTAGAGCAGGCCCGGTAGCAGCAATCCAGGACAAGGGAGGCACACGGGATAGTTTTGGCCCCGGACCAAAAGCAGGTCCAAGCCCAAGATTCCGCCTTTAAGGCTGCCCTGGTAAGGGAAAAGGAATTAGAGCAGGGTTACTGGCAGGCTGCCAATTATATTAAACAATGCAGGTTGTTTAATCCGGAGGCAGGGAAACGGGCAGCTGGGATTGAACCTGAGATTAGAAATCCTCAGCCTGCAGCGCGTACACTAACACAGACTGCACACGCAGGTGCAGTCACGTAAGTGAGAGGAGAAGTTCCCCAGCACTCGGCCCGAGCGATTCCCCCTCTCTTGTGGGACTCCAGGGAGGAACCTGAACCAGGTTTTAGACCTGAAGGGGAAAACTCTCAGCCACCGGCAGCCGGTGGCAAGGGATTGCCTGTTCCTAGCCCAGGTTTGGGAAGGGAGGGACCCGAGGGAGAATGACCCCAGCCAGCAAGGACTGTGACCCGAGCTAAGTGTCCACTCGCCAGGGTAGCTCCACCAGCGACACTCCCTAGGAGGTCTCTTTGGGTACCCCAGCCCAAGAAATTATGGACACCCACTTTCCAGTGGAATAGGGTGGGCTCCCGAGTCAGGGAGAAGCCAAAAGACAGAAGTCCCCAACCAGCAGCCATAAGCTGCGAGGGACTTGAAGTTGGGATCAATCCAGCCACGCCGCAGGGAGCAGCCTGTGGCTGCCCAAACAGGGATTAGGCTGGCCGCCCAGAGATGGGCAGCACTTGTATATAGCTTTGTTCAAGTAATGTGTATAAAGGATTAAGTTAGAATGTGTTAATTTTAATTTTATATTGCAATTCGGTAGTGTTAATTATTAGAGTATAATTTTTAAGTATGGTACCGTTCCAGAGTGTTGTCTATGTGAGCTGAGGTCGCGGGACCCGATCACATTCCCCCGAGCCAGGGAACCTGGCTAGATGTATTTTTTTAAGTCTTTTTCAGAGTTTCGGAAGGTGCAGAGGACCATCACGTCTTTGGATGCTCAGGGAAGGGAGCACCCCTAGCCCACGAAGGGAGGGGTCTGCAGGAGGCAGATGCCCACAGCAATTAAACTGTTATTGGAAATCCAGATTAAGATTTTGAGTTTACAAAAGCTTGTTAATTATTTTATATTTTTTATTATGTACTGGTCCCAACTCCAAAGGAAATAATGTGTGAATTTAGTTCCTAACTGTGAGATTGTACTACTTGTTTAGAGTCAATTGAACAAATTGCATATGCCTATGAATTGTTGTGTCCATAGATTGTGAAAGTTTGAAACACATTTATGGCTGAAGAATGGTGCCATTTATTAAAGTGTCAGGCAATTGCATTATAAAAAAAAATGGAAGCTTGTTTTCTTCCGTTTGTATTTTTATCAGATACATTTTGGCTTGGTGGTAATCGCATTAAAGATGTTGTATCATGTTAAAACGATGTCACAAGTGGTGCAGGGGCATTGGACCCCTCCATGCTTGAATTATTGTAAATGCTCAGTGGTGCAGGAGCATTGGACCCCTCCATGTTTGAATTATTAACTAATCATGTTTTTCTATCGATAGATGCCTACCGTGTACTGCAATTCTCTCTGGGTAAGGGGGATGGAGGTGTCGGGGGATCAGAGATAGATATAGATAAGTATAAGGGAAGGTTGTTTGTGGGGGGTCAGAAATTATTGCTCACCTTTGAACAGGATACTACAAGCAAGTTTTAGTATCTGATGGGGGACTGTAAGGTTCGCAAAAATTTCAGAAAATTTCTACAGCCCCCGAAGATCATTATTGATTAAAGAAAACCTGGGTGGAATATACTTTAAAAACCCAGGGCATCAAAATGGCTGACAGGCCTCATGGCAGAAGACAAAGACAGCCTGCTTGTATATCTCCCATCCCTGGCTGACAAAGGATGTGAAAAAAAAGCCAGCCTGTGCGAATATGTTGAAGTGCTTGAAACTGTCAATCAACTGCAGTTTAGGAAGTTTCAGTCACAGGACAAAGGGTGTTTGTTTACAAGCCCTCTACGATGTTGACTCAAGGGTTTAAGTACTTAAAGCTGTCAATCAGTTGCGGTTGGGCGGTGTCCACAGGACAATGGATTGTTTACAAAGCACTTGAGTGCTGTTGACTGAACACTTAAGGATTCAGTGGGACATTTCAAACTGGTCGCAATCCAGTCAAATGAATGGGAAAACACATTCAAACCCATTACAGTCAATGGGGACAGATCGATCCCTTTTGTATAGCCTAGATACATCCAGATTTGGGTGCGAAGATAACGGCTCCCAATGGGGTATAAAGATAGCCCCTCAGGAAACCATTTTCTCTCTCTCTGCCGCCTTGCCTCCGATGCCCTGCCTACCAGAAGAGCAACTCAGCAGCCCGCCCAAAGAAGTGGAATACCAGCAGTTACTTTTGAATTACTGAGGTATCTCTACTTCGGGGCGGTGAAGAATCTAAGACAGATCGCAGGGGCACGGAGCAGGCGTTCACTGGTGAGCATAGATTTTTTGGCCCATTACAAGGCAACCTAGATAGGTATAAGGGGTGGTAATTAAAGGGGAATTTTGTTAAATTGTAATTTTAGTCAATTTTCCCTCGATGTGTCCGTTTCTCTTCCCTGTTAAGGTGTGCTGTATTAAGCAAAGGTGTGCTGTATTAAGCAGAAGGTGCTGTATTAAGCATAGGTGTGCTGTATTAAGCAAAAGCATGCTGTATTCATCATTATTTTCAATTTATTCTTTATTTCAATAAATACTGGTCTTCTTTGCACCAACCATGAGTCTCATTTTGTTTATGTCGCTACTGAAATAAGTCTGGCGGTCAGAACCAGAAAAGGGGAGCAATTCGAAACCGCATGGGGCTCTGGAGCAGCTCAGATACTTCTGACTGGCCAGAGACAATAACCCCAACACACCCCCCTATTTCTACAGATTTTAGACATTTGTGTCAGCCAATAGCCTCCCTTTTTTTCCTGATCCATTCTTTTATATCCCTTGACATCCAGGGTCCCTGGCCTTGTTGGTCCCACCCTTGACCTTTACGGGAACATGTTGGCGTTGTACTCTCTCTATTTCCTTTCTAAATGACACCCACTGCTCTGATGTGGATTTTCCTACAAGTAGTTGATCCCAGTCCACTTTGGCCAGATCCTGCCTTATCATATTAAAATCGGCCTTCCCCCAATTTAGAACCTTTATTTCCGGTCCATCTTTATCCTTTTCCATGACTAACTTAAATCTCACCGAATTATGGTCACTGTCACCAAAATGCTCTCCTACTGACACTTCTACCACTTGCCCGGCCACATTCCCTAGAATTAGGTCCAGTACCGCCCCCTTGTAGGACTTTCTACATGCTGGTTCAAAAAGCTCTCCTGGGTGCACTTTAAGAATTCAGCAACCTCCAAGCCTTTCACACTCTGACTATCCCAGTTAATATTGGGGAAGTTGAAATCCCCTACTATTATTACCCTATTATTTCTAAACTTGTCTGAGATTTGCCTTATGTCCCCCTGACTGTTTGGGGGCCTATAGTACACTCCCAGCAAAGTGCTTGCCCTCTTTTTGTTTTTAAGTTCTACCCATCAGGCCTCATTAGAGGAACCTGCTAAGATATCATCCCTCCTTACAGCAATAATTGACTACTTGATTAATACTGCGACACCCCCTCCTCTTTTACACCCCCCTCTGTCTCACATGAAGATTCTATACCCTGGAATATTGAGCTGCCAGTCCCACCCCTCCCTCAACCATGTCTCTGTTATAGCAACAATATCATACTCCCATGTGTTCATCAACACCTTCAATTCATCTGCCTTACTAGCAAGACTCCTTGCATTAAAATAAATGCCATCCAGCCTTGCCATACTCCCTTGTGCCATCACATATTTGCTCTGCCTTCCAGACTGACTTGTTTTTTCCTCTATATTTGGCTGTGCATCACCCCCGACTATAGCTCCACTCCGTATCCCATTCCCCTGCCAAGTTAGTTGAAAACCCCCCAGTGCACTCAGCCATTTCTTGATATCACGTGGAGTGAATCGAATTGGCTGAAGATTGGCATCTGTGATGGTGGGCACCTCGGGAGGAGGCCGATGTGAATCATCCACTCGGCACTTCTGGCTGAAGATGGTTGCAAACGCTTCAACCTTGTCTTTTGCACTCGCGTGCTGGGCTCCACCATCATTGAGGATGGGGATATTCATGGAGCGTCCTCTTCCCGTTAGTTGTTTCGTGGTCCATCACCATTCACGACTGGATGTGACAGGACTGCAGAGCTTTGATCTGATCCATTGATTATGGGCTCACTTCACCCTGTCTATAGCATGCTGCTTCCACTTTTTAGCATGCCTGTAGTCCTGTTTTGCAGCTTCCCCAGGTTGGCACCTCATTTTTAGGTATGCCTCGTTCTGCTCCTGGCATGCTCTTCTACACTCCTTATTGAACCAGGGTTGGCCCCCTGGCTTGCTGGTAATGGTAGAGTGAGGGATGTGCTGGGCCATGAGGTTACAGATTGTGGTGGAATACAATTCTGCTGCTGCTGATGGCCCACAGCGCCTCATGGATGCCCAGTTTTGAGCTACTAGATCTGTTCTGAATCTATCGCATTTAGCACAATGGTAGTGCCACACAACACGATGGAGGGTGTTCTCAGTGTGAAGACGGGACTTGGTCTCCACAATGACTGAGCGGTGGTCAGTGCTGTCATGGACAGATGCACCTGCAACAGGTAGATTGGTGAGGACAAGGTCAAGTTGGTATTTCCCTCTTTTTGGTTCTCTCACCACCTGTCGCAGGCCCAGACTGGCAGTTATGTCCTTCAGGACTCGGCCAGCGCGGTCAGTAATGGTGCTTCCGAGCCACTCTTTGTGATGGACATTGAAGTCCCCACTCAGAATATATTCAGTGCCCTTGCTACTCTCAGTGCTTCTTCCAAATCATGTTCAACATGGCGGAGTGCTGATTCATCAGCTGAGGGAGGGAGGTAGGTGGTAATCAGCAGTAGGTTTCCTTGCCCATGCTTGACCTGAAGCCATGTGAGTTCATGGGGTCCTGAGTCAATGTTGAGGACTCCCAGGACCACTCATTCCTGACTGTATACCAATGTGCCACCACCTCTGGTGGCTCTGACCTGCCAGTGGGACTTGAAATACCCAGGGGTGGTGATGGAGGAGTTTGGGTCATTGGCTGAAAGGTATGATTCTGTAAGTATGACTTTGTCAGGCTGTTGCTTGACTAGTCTGTGGGGCAGCTCTCCCAATTTTGGCACAAGTCCCCAGATGTTGGTGAGGAGGATTTTGCAGGGTCGACTGGGCTTGGTGTGCCGTTGTCGTGTCCATAGCTGATGCCGAGGTCGATGCCGGGTCGTCCATCCTGTTTTATTCTTATTATTGTGTTTCGTAGTGGTTTGTTACAACTGAGTGGCTTGCTGGGCCATTTCAGAGAGCAGTTAAGAGTCAACCCCATTGCTGTGCCTGCTATGTTAAAGGCGCTATATAAATGCAAGTTGCAGTTGTTTCCCATCAGTTTGTGGGCAGTGGGTTCCAATCCCAGGTTTCCCATCAGTGTGGATGTGTTGAATCAATGATTTGGGGATGGGTCCAGTAGCAGTTATCGAACAAGTCTGGTGTGCCTGGCCAGCTGATCAGGACTGGGTCTGTTTACTGTCGTTATGTTACTGTAAAGACACAGCATCAGTGAGGCACACTGGATCAGTTTGCATGTTAGAGATCAGTTTAATGATGCTGCGTTGGTTTATGAGTCGCTGGAAGATGTTTTGGGTGCAGGCTCATTTGGATGGTGCTGGACCCTTGCGCATATTGGATCTGTTTGGGAGGCCCTTTGGCCATTTTATGGTTGCTGGAGGACTTTGCAGGAATTGAAGTGGTTTGGGATGCTGAGTCAGCTGATTGAGACTCGGTCAGTTTGGGAGCATTGTATTGATTTGGACGTGTTGTGCCTGTGTGAATATTGGGTCACATTGCAGGTACAAATCATTTCAAGAGTTTTGGATCAGTGTAGGATTTGCAAAATTGGACTTTGTATTAATAAGGGTCAAATGGCAGAAGAGGCCGTGATTTTAAAGACTGTTTTAAAAGTAGCCCAGAAAAAGGGGCATACAAAATGGCCACCATACCATGTGACCAGCTTATTGGGACACTTTAAAATGGTTCCTGCGCAACCTCAGACAGCTTTGTGGATTCAACCCACAGTACGTTCTGGAAGCCGTTTCTGAGAGAACGAAACCAGACCCACACGTATGCATATGGATTAGATACAGATCTAGTCAAGATCGGCCTGGAGACAGAGGCCATCAAAATGTTGACCCAGACAAAAGGGGACAATTTCATATTCATGAGAACAGCACCCAGAACTAGACAACGAGATCAGCAGGACATTAAAAACAATGAAGGTAATTCCAGACTAGAGATGGGCCTTCACCGGCGTTTAAAACATTTTAAAATACAATAACTACCCCGCTGTGCTCCCAGCCCACCAAAAATAAAACAAAGACTAACCTGATTTTGGGTGGGAGACGGAAGTTTCCAGAAGAAAAGTATATCTGGAAGACTTTTCGGCAGTTGGGGCAAGCGAGAGCTGGCAAGCTTGCAACTTGAGCCCAGACAGAAGACACAGCCAAAAGAAGAAGCAGGCACTCGCAGGAGGAAGAAGAAAGCCAACATCGAGAAGGCCGTCTCGAAGCCGGCATCCCGCCCCGGGGAAACACATCGGGAGATCATCGACCATCCACGGGCCGTTGCCAGAACGAGAGGCCATCGACCCAACTTGGGAGAAGGGACAAAAAAATAAAACCCCAAGAGAAGAAACCTTCCAGCCACCCCGGCTCGGGAGAAGAGATAAAAAACTGAAGAAGCAATGGGAGCCAGCCCAAGGCTCCTCTAACCAGGGTCGAGCCAACGATCCTCGACCCCGCCGACATCCAGGCCCGCCGGTGTCCAGCCGCCCCGACACCCACCTCAGGAGAGAGGTGTGGCGCAGCTCGCAGGGGCTCCACGATCCACGTGGAGACGAAACGCCTGAATGGACCAAACACAGACTCGATTTCAAAACCTTGCACTTCATAGTGGGATTGGTGAGCATGTTTCTGGCCCTTCACAATCAGATCTAGATAGGTAAAATGAGGGGGTGGATTTAAGGGTACAATTAACATGAGTTGTTGTCCCTCGATGTTCCGTGTGTTTCCTTACTTCATGATGATCTTTGTAGAGTATAAGATGCCTATATTTGCTTTAGTTTGTACTGTGTCATTATGATTTGTTTGTGTGTTTTTCCCTGCCATGTACTCCCTTATCTGCTTGAATTTGTTATGATATTTTTCCTTATGCAATAAAATTTCATTTTGTTTCATCAAATTTGGTCTACAAGAGTTTTCTCTACATTGTAGTTCCTGCAGCTAAGTCAAGAGTATAGAATCTAAGGGGCAAGTGCGTCAAACCACTCAAGGTTTTACTGTGCAAGAGAGAGAGGCCCACTGGCACACTTCACCCAAACACATTGCACCACACTCACTGACAAACAATTCACCCAAACACATTGCACCACACTCACAGACACACTTCACCCAAACACATTGCACCACACTCACTGACACACTTCACCCAAACACATTGCACCACACTCACTGACAAACAATTCAACCAAACACATTGCACCACACTCACTGACACACTTCACACAAACATATTGCACCACACTCACTGACACACTTCACCCAAATACATTGCACCACACTCACTGACACACTTCACCCAAACACATTGCACGACACTCACTGACACACTTCACCCAAACACATTGCACCACACTCACTGACACGCTTCACCCAAATACATTGCACCACACTCACTGAAACACATCACCCAAACACATTGCACCACACTCACTGACACACTTCACCCAAATACATTGCACCACACTCACTGAAACACATCACCCAAACACATTGCACCACACTTACTGACACACTTCACCCAAATACATTGCACCACACTCACTGACTCCCTTCACCCAAACACATTGCACCACACTCACTGACACACTTAACCCAAACACATTGCACCACACTCACTGACAAACAATTCACCCAAACACATTGCACCACACTCACTGACACACTTCACCCAAACACATTGCACCACACTCACTGACACACATTACCCAAACACATTGCACCACACTCACTGACACACTTCAGCCAAACACATTGCACCAAACTCACTGACACATTTCACCCAAACACATTGCATCACACTCACTGACACACTTCACCCAAACACATTGCACCACACTCACTGACACGCTTCACCCAAAAACATGGCACCACACTCACCAACCCACTTCACTCAAACACATTGCACCACACTCACTGACACAGTTCACCCAAACACATTGCACCACACTCACTGACACACTTCACCCAAACACACTGCACCACACTCATTGACACACTTCACCCAAACACATTGCACCACACTCACTGACACACTTCATCCAAATACATTGCACCACACTCACTGACACACATCACCCAAACACATTGCAACACATACACTGACACACTTCACCCAAACAAATTGAACCCACTCACTGACACACATTACCCAAACACATTGCACCACACTCACTGACACACTTCAACCAAACACATTGCACCACACTCACTGACACACTTCACCCAAACACATTGCACCACACTCACTGACACACTTCAACCAAACACATTGCACCACACTCACTGACACACTTCACCCAAACACATTGCGCCACACCCACTGACACACTTCACCCAAACACATTGCACCACACTCACTGACACACTTCAACCAAACACATTGCACCACACTCACTGACACACTTCACCCAAATACATTGCACCACACTCACTGACACACATCACCCAAACACATTGCACCACACTCACTGACAAACTTCACCCAAACACATTGCACCACACTCACTGAAACACATCACACAAACACATTGCACAACACTCACTGACACACATTACCCAAACACATTGCACCACACTCACTGACACACTTCACCCAAACATATTGCACCACACTCACTGACACATTTCACCCAAACACATTGCACCACACTCGCTGACACACTTCACCCAAACACTTTGCACCACACTCACTGACAAACAATTCACCCAAACACATTGCACCACACTCACTGACACACTTCACCCAAACACATTGCACCACACTCACTGACACACTTCACCCAAACACATTGCAACACACTCACTGACACACTTCACCCAAACACTTTGCACCACACTCACTGACACACGTCACCCAAACACATTGCACCACACTCACTGACAAACAATTCACCCAAACATATTGCACAATACTCACTGACACACTTCACCCAATCACATTGCACCCCACTCACTGACACACTTCACCCAAACACATTGCACCACACTCACTGACAAACAATTCACCCAAACACATTGCACCACAGTCACTGACACACTTCACCCAAACACATTGCACCACACACACTGACACACATTACCCAAACACATTGCACCACACTCACTGACACACTTGAGTCAAACACATTGCACCACACTCACTGACACACTTCACCCAAACACATTGCACCACACTCACTGACACACTTCACCCAAACACATTGCACCACACTCACTGACAAACAATTCAACCAAACACATTGCACCACACTCACTGACACACTTCACACAAACACATTGCAGCACACTCACTGACACACTTCACCCAAATACATTGCACCACACTCACTGACACACTTCACCCAAACACATTGCACCACACTCACTGACACACTTCACCCAAACACATTGCACCACACTCACTGACACACTTCACCCAAATACATTGCACCACACTCACTGAAAAACATCACCCAAACACATTGCACCACACTTACTGACATACTTCACCCAAATACATTGCACCACACTCACTGACTCCCTTCACCCAAACACATTGCACCACACTCACTGACACACTTAACCCAAACACATTGCACCACACTCACTGACAAACAATTCACCCAAACACATTGCACCACACTCACTGACACACTTCACCCAAACACATTGCACCACACTCACTGACACACATTACCCAAACACATTGCACCACACTCACTGACACACTTCAGCCAAACACATTGCACCACACTCACTGGCACACTTCACCCAAACACATTGCACCACACTCACTGGCACACTTCACCCAAATGCTTCGCACCACAATCACTGACACACATCACCCAAACACATTGCACCACACTCACTGACACGCTTCACCCAAAAACATTGCACCAAACTCACCAGCCCACTTCACCCAAACACACTGCACCACACTCACTGACACACTTCACCCAAAAACATTGCACCACACTCACTGACACAGTTCACCCAAACACATTGCACCACACTCACTGACACACTTCACCCAAACACACTGCACCACACTCATTGACACACTTCACCCAAACACATTGCACCACACTCACTGACACACTTCACCCAAATACATTGCACCACACTCACTGACACACATCTCCCAAACACATTGCACCACACTCACTGACACACTTCACCCAAACACATTGCACCACACTCACTGACACACTTCACCCAAACACATTGCATCCACTCACTGACACACATTACCCAAACACATTGCACCACACTCACTGACACACTTCAACCAAACACATTGCACCACACTCACTGACACACTTCACCCAAACACATTGCACCACACTCACTGACTCCCTTCACCCAAACACATTGCACCACACTCACTGACACACTTCACCCAAACACATTGCACCACACTCACTGACAAACAATTCACCCAAATACTTTGCACCACAATCATTGACACACATCACCCAAACACATTGCACCACACACACTGACACGCTTCACCCAAAAACATTGCACCACACTCACTGACACACTTCACCCAAACACATTGCAGCACACTCACTGACACACTTCACCCAAATACATTGCATCACACTCACTGACACACTTCACCCAAATACATTGCACCACACTGACTGACACAGTTCACCCAAACACATTGCACCACACTCACTGACAGACTTCACCCAAACACACTGCACCACACTCATTGACACACTTCACCCAAACACATTGCACCACACTCACTGACACACTTCACCCAAATACATTGCACCACACTCACTGACACACATCACCCAAACACATTGCACCACATACACTGACACACTTCACCCAAACACATTGCACCCACTCACTGACACACATTACCCAAACACATTGCACCACACTCACTGACACACTTCAACCAAACACATTGCACCACACTCACTGACACACTTCACCCAAACACATTGCACCACACACACTGACACACTTCACCCAAACACATTGCACCACACTCACTGACACACTTCACAGAAACACATTGCACCACACTCACTGACACACTTCACCCAAATATATTGCACCACACTCACTGACACACTTCACCCAAACACATTGCACCACACTCACTGACACACTTCACCCAAACACATTGCACCACACTCACTGACACACTTCACCCAAACACATAGAACCACACTCACTGACACACTTCACCCTAATACATTGCACCACACTCACTGAAACACATCACCCAAACACATTGCACCACACTTACTGACACACTTCCCCCAAATACATTGCACCACAATCACTGACTCCTTTCACCCAAACACATTGCACCACACTCACTGACACACTTAACCCAAACACATTGCACCACACTCACTGACACACTTCACCCAAACACATTGCACCACACACACTGACACACATTACCCAAACACATTGCACCACACTCACTGACACACTTGAGTCAAACACATTGCACCACACTCACTGACACATTTCACCCAAACACATTGCACCACACTCACTGACACACTTCACCCAAACACATTGCACCACACTCACTGACAAACAATTCAACCAAACACATTGCACCACACTCACTGACACACTTCACACAAACACATTGCAGCACACTCACTGACACACTTCACCCAAACAAATTGCACCACACTCACTGACACACTTCACCCAAACACATTGCACCACACTCACTGACACACTTCACCCAAATACATTGCACCACACTCACTGAAAAACATCACCCAAACACATTGCACCACACTTACTGACATACTTCACCCAAATACATTGCACCACACTCACTGACTCCCTTCACCCAAACACATTGCACCACACTCACTGACACACTTAACCCAAACACACTGCACCACACTCACTGACAAACAATTCACCCAAACACATTGCACCACACTCACTGACACACTTCACCCAAACACATTGCACCACACTCACTGACACACATTACCCAAACACATTGCACCACACTCACTGACACACTTCAGCCAAACACATTGCACCACACTCACTGGCACACTTCACCCAAACACATTGCACCACACTCACTGACACACTTCACCCAAATGCTTTGCACCACAATCACTGACACACATCACCCAAACACATTGCACCACACTCACTGACACGCTTCACCCAAAAACATTGCACCAAACTCACCAGCCCACTTCACCCAAACACACTGCACCACACTCACTGACACACTTCACCCAAAAACATTGCACCACACTCACTGACACAGTTCACCCAAACACATTGCACCACACTCACTGACACACTTCACCCAAACACACTGCACCACACTCATTGAAACACTTCACCCAAACACATTGCACCACACTCACTGACACACTTCACCCAAATACATTGCACCACACTCACTGACACACATCTCCCAAACACATTGCATCACACTCACTGACACACTTCACCCAAACACATTGCACCACACTCACTGACACACTTCACCCAAACACATTGCACTCACTCACTGACACACATTACCCAAACACATTGCACCACACTCACTGACACACTTCAACCAAACACATTGCACCACACTCACTGACACACTTCACCCAAACACATTGCACCACACTCACTGACTCCCTTCACCCAAACACATTGCACCACACTCACTGACACACTTCACCCAAACACATTGCACCACACTCACTGACAAACAATTCACCCAAATACTTTGCACCACAATCACTGACACACATCACCCAAACACATTGCACCACACACACTGACACGCTTCACCCAAAAACATTGCACCACACTCACTGACACACTTCACCCAAACACATTGCAGCACACTCACTGACACACTTCACCCAAATACATTGCATCACACTCACTGACACACTTCACCCAAATACATTGCACCACACTGACTGACACAGTTCACCCAAACACATTGCACCACACTCACTGACACACTTCATCCAAACACACTGCACCACACTCATTGACACACTTCACCCAAACACATTGCACCACACTCACTGACACACTTCACCCAAATACATTGCACCACACTCACTGACACACATCACCCAAACACATTGCACCACATACACTGACACACTTCACCCAAACACATTGCACCCACTCACTGACACACATTACCCAAACACATTGCACCACACTCACTGACACACTTCAACCAAACACATTGCACCACACTCACTGACACACTTCACCCAAACACATTGCACCACACTCACTGACACACTTCACCCAAACACATTGCACCACACTCACTGACACACTTCACAGAAACACATTGCACCACACTCACTGACACACTTCACACAAATATATTGCACCACACTCACTGACACACTTCACCCAAACACATTGCACCACACTCACTGACACACTTCACCCAAACACATAGCACCACACTCACTGACACACTTCACCCTAATACATTGCACCACACTCACTGAAACACATCACCCAAACACATTGCACCACACTTACTGACACACTTCCCCCAAATACATTGCACCACACTCACTGACTCCTTTCACCCAAACACATTGTACCACACTCACTGACACACTTAACCCAAACACATTGCACCACACTCACTGACAAACAATTCACCCAAACACATTGCACCACACTCACTGACACACTTCACCCAAACACATTGCACCACACTCACTGACACACTTCACCCAAATACTTTGCACCACAATCACTGACACACTTCACCCAAAATCATTGCACCACACTCACCAGCCCACTTCACCCAAACACATTGCACCACACTCACTGACACACTTCACCCAAATACGTTGCACCAAACTCACTGACACACTTCACCCAAAAACATTGCACCACACTCACTGACACAGATCACCCAAACACATTGCACCACACTCATTGACACACTTCACCCAAACACACTGCACCACACTCATTGACACACTTCACCCAAACACATTGCACCACACTCACTGACACACTTCACCCAAATACATTGCACCACACTCACTGACACACATCACCCAAACACATTGCACCACATACACTGACACACTTCACCCAAACACATTGCACCCGCTCAATGACACACATTACCCAAACACATTGCACCACACTCACTGACACACTTCAACCAAACACATTGCACCACACTCACTGACACACATCACCCAAACACATTGCACCACACTCACTGACACACTTCAACCAAACACATTGCACCACACTCACTGACACACTTAACCCAAACACATTGCACCACACTCACTGACACACTTCACCCAAACACATTGCATCCACTCACTGACACACATTACCCAAACACATTGCACCACACTCACTGACACACTTCAACCAAACACATTGCACCACACTCACTGACACACTTCACCCAAACACATTGCACCCGCTCAATGACACACATTACCCAAACACATTGCACCACACTCACTGACACACTTCAACCAAACACATTGCACCACACTCACTGACACACATCACCCAAACACATTGCACCACACTCACTGACACACTTCAACCAAACACATTGCACCACACTCACTGACACACTTCACCCAAACACATTGCACCACACTCACTGACACACTTAACCCAAACACATTGCACCACACTCACTGACACACTTCACCCAAATACATTGCACCACACTCACTGACACACATCACCCAAACACATTGCACCACACTCACTGACACACTTCAACCAAACACATTGCACCACACTCACTGACACACTTAACCCAAACACATTGCAACACACTCACTGACACACTTCACCCAAACACATTGCACCACACTCACTGACACACTTCACCCAAATACATTGCACCACACTCACTGACACACTTCACCCAAATACATTGCACCACACTCACTGACACACATCACCCAAACACATTGCACCACATACACTGACACACTTCACCCAAACACATTGCACCCACTCACTGAAACACATTACCCAAACACATTGCACCACACTCACTGACACACTTCAACCAAACACATTGCACCACACTCACTGACACACTTCACCCAAACACATTGCACCACACACACTGACACACTTCACCCAAACACTTTGCACCACACTCACTGACACACTTCACAGAAACACATTGCACCACACTCACTGACACACTTCACCCAAATATATTGCACCACACTCACTGACACACTTCACCCAAACACATTGCACCACACTCACTGACACACTTCACCCAAACACATTGCACCACACTCACTGACACACTTCACCCAAACACATAGCACCACACTCACTGACACACTTCACCCTAATACATTGCACCACACTCACTGAAACACATCACCCAAACACATTGCACCACACTTACTGACACACTTCCCCCAAATACATTGCACCACACTCACTGACTCCTTTCACCCAAACACATTGCACCACACTCACTGACACACTTAACCCAAACACATTGCACCACACTCACTGACACACTTCACCCAAACACATTGCACCACACACACTGACACACATTACCCAAACACATTGCACCACACTCACTGACACACTTGAGTCAAACACATTGCACCACACTCACTGACACACTTCACCCAAACACATTGCACCACACTCACTGACACACTTCACCCAAACACATTGCACCACACTCACTGACAAACAATTCAACCAAACACATTGCACCACACTCACTGACACACTTCACACAAACACATTGCAGCACACTCACTGACACACTTCACCCAAATACATTGCACCACACTCACTGACACACTTCACCCAAACAAATTGCACCACACTCACTGACACACTTCACCCAAACACATTGCACCACACTCACTGACACACTTCACCCAAATACATTGCACCACACTCACTGAAAAACATCACCCAAACACATTGCACCACACTTACTGACATACTTCACCCAAGTACATTGCACCACACTCACTGACTCCCTTCACCCAAACACATTGCACCACACTCACTGACACACTTAACCCAAACACACTGCACCACACTCACTGACAAACAATTCACCCAAACACATTGCACCACACTCACTGACACACTTCACCCAAACACATTGCACCACACTCACTGACACACATTACCCAAACACATTGCACCACACTCACTGACACACTTCAGCCAAACACATTGCACCACACTCACTGGCACACTTCACCCAAACACATTGCACCACACTCACTGACACACTTCACCCAAATGCTTTGCACCACAATCACTGACACACATCACCCAAACACATTCCACCACACTCACTGACACGCTTCACCCAAAAACATTGCACCAAACTCACCAGCCCACTTCACCCAAACACACTGCACCACACTCACTGACACACTTCACCCAAAAACATTGCACCACACTCACTGACACAGTTCACCCAAACACATTGCACCACACTCACTGACACACTTCACCCAAACACACTGCACCACACTCATTGACACACTTCACCCAAACACATTGCACCACACTCACTGACACACTTCACCCAAATACATTGCACCACACTCACTGACACACATCTCCCAAACACATTGCACCACACTCACTGACACACTTCACCCAAATACATTGCACCACACTCACTGACACACATCTCCCAAACACATTGCACCACACTCACTGACACACTTCACCCAAACACATTGCACCACACTCACTGACACACTTCACCCAAACACATTGCACCCACTCACTGACACACATTACCCAAACACATTGCACCACACTCACTGACACACTTCAACCAAACACGTTGCACCACACTCACTGACACACTTCACCCAAACACATTGCACCACACTCACTGACTCCCTTCACCCAAACACATTGCACCACACTCACTGACACACTTCACCCAAACACATTGCACCACACTCACTGACAAACAATTCACCCAAATACTTTGCACCACAATCACTGACACACATCACCCAAATACATTGCATCACACTCACTGACACACTTCACCCAAATACATTGCACCACACTGACTGACACAGTTCACCCAAACACATTGCACCACACTCACTGACACACTTCATCCAAACACACTGCACCACACTCATTGACACACTTCACCCAAACACATTGCACCACACTCACTGACACACTTCACCCAAATACATTGCACCACACTCACTGACACACATCACCCAAACACATTGCACCACATACACTGACACACTTCACCCAAACACATTGCACCCACTCACTGACACACATTACCCAAACACATTGCACCACACTCACTGACACACTTCAACCAAACACATTGCACCACACTCACTGACACACTTCACCCAAACACATTGCACCACACTCACTAACACACTTCACCCAAACACATTGCACCACACTCACTGACACACTTCCCAGAAACACATTGCACCACACTCACTGACACACTTCACCCAAACACACTGCACCACACTCACTGAAACACATCACCCTAATACATTGCACCACACTCACTGAAACACATCACCCAAACACATTGCACCACACTTATTGACACACTTCCCCCAAATACATTGCACCACACTCACTGACTCCTTTCACCCAAACACATTGCACCACACTCACTGACACACTTAACCCAAACACATTGCACCACACTCACTGACAAACAATTCACCCAAACACATTGCACCACACTCACTGACACACTTCACCCAAACACATTGCACCACACTCACTGACACACTTCACCCAAATACTTTGCACCACAATCACTGACACACTTCACCCAAAATCATTGCACCACACTCACCAGCCCACTTCACCCAAACACATTGCACCACACTCACTGACACACTTCACCCAAATACGTTGCACCACACTCACTGACACATTTCACCCAAAAACATTGCACCACACTCACTGACACAGATCACCCAAACACATTGCACCACACTCATTGACACACTTCACCCAAACACACTGCACCACACTCACTGACACACATCACCCAAACACATTGCACCACATACACTGACACACTTCACCCAAACACATTGCACCCACTCACTGACACACATTACCCAAACACATTGCACCACACTCACTGATACACGTCAACCAAACACATTGCACCACACTCACTGACACACTTCACCCAAACACATTGCACCACACTCACTGACACACTTCACCCAAACACATTGCACCACACTCACTGACACACTTCACAGAAACACATTGCACCACACTCACTGACACACTTCACCCAAATATATTGCACCACACTCACTGACACACTTCACCCAAACACATTGCACCACACTCACTGACACACTTCACCCAAACACATAGCACCACACTCACTGACACACTTCACCCTAATACATTGCACCACACTCACTGAAACACATCACCCAAACACATTGCACCACACTTACTGACACACTTCCCCCAAATACATTGCACCACACTCACTGACTCCTTTCACCCAAACACATTGTACCACACTCACTGACACACTTAACCCAAACACATTGCACCACACTCACTGACAAACAATTCACCCAAACACATTGCACCACACTCACTGACACACTTCACCCAAACACATTGCACCACACTCACTGACACACTTCACCCAAATACTTTGCACCACAATCACTGACACACTTCACCCAAAATCATTGCACCACACTCACCAGCCCACTTCACCCAAACACATTGCACCACACTCACTGACACACTTCACCCAAATACGTTGCACCACACTCACTGACACACTTCACCCAAAAACATTGCACCACACTCACTGACACAGATCACCCAAACACATTGCACCACACTCATTGACACACTTCACCCAAACACACTGCACCACACTCATTGACACACTTCACCCAAACACATTGCACCACACTCACTGACACACTTCACCCAAATACATTGCACCACATACACTGACACACTTCACCCAAACACATGGCACCCGCTCAATGACACACATTACCCAAACACATTGCACCACACTCACTGACAAACAATTCACCCAAATACTTTGCACCACAATCACTGACACACATCACCCAAACACATTGCACCACACACACTGACACGCTTCACCCAAAAACATTGCACCACACTCACTGACACACTTCACCCAAACACATTGCAGCACACTCACTGACACACTTCACCCAAATACATTGCA
This sequence comes from Somniosus microcephalus, assembly GCF_052327205.1. NCBI lineage: Eukaryota > Metazoa > Chordata > Chondrichthyes > Squaliformes > Somniosidae > Somniosus > Somniosus microcephalus. The sequence continues at coordinate 167,857,935 of NC_140989.1, read as the reverse complement.
TCACACTCACTGACACACTTCACCCAAATACATTGCACCACACTGACTGACACAGTTCACCCAAACACATTGCACCACACTCACTGACACACTTCACCCAAACACACTGCACCACACTCATTGACACACTTCACCCAAACACATTGCACCACACTCACTGACACACTTCACCCAAATACATTGCACCACACTCACTGACACACATCACCCAAACACATTGCACCACATACACTGACACACTTCACCCAAACACATTGCACCCACTCACTGACACACATTACCCAAACACATTGCACCACACTCACTGACACACTTCAACCAAACACATTGCACCACACTCACTGACACACTTCACCCAAACACATTGCACCACACACACTGACACACTTCACCCAAACACATTGCACCACACTCACTGACACACTTCACAGAAACACATTGCACCACACTCACTGACACACTTCACCCAAATATATTGCACCACACTCACTGACACACTTCACCCAAACACATTGCACCACACTCACTGACACACTTCACCCAAACACATTGCACCACACTCACTGACACACTTCACCCAAACACATAGCACCACACTCACTGACACACTTCACCCTAATACATTGCACCACACTCACTGAAACACATCACCCAAACACATTGCACCACACTTACTGACACACTTCCCCCAAATACATTGCACCACACTCACTGACTCCTTTCACCCAAACACATTGCACCACACTCACTGACACACTTAACCCAAACACATTGCACCACACTCACTGACACACTTCACCCAAACACATTGCACCACACACACTGACACACATTACCCAAACACATTGCACCACACTCACTGACACACTTGAGTCAAACACATTGCACCACACTCACTGACACACTTCACCCAAACACATTGCACCACACTCACTGACACACTTCACCCAAACACATTGCACCACACTCACTGACAAACAATTCAACCAAACACATTGCACCACACTCACTGACACACTTCACACAAACACATTGCAGCACACTCACTGACACACTTCACCCAAATACATTGCACCACACTCACTGACACACTTCACCCAAACAAATTGCACCACACTCACTGACACACTTCACCCAAACACATTGCACCACACTCACTGACACACTTCACCCAAATACATTGCACCACACTCACTGAAAAACATCACCCAAACACATTGCACCACACTTACTGACATACTTCACCCAAATACATTGCACCACACTCACTGACTCCCTTCACCCAAACACATTGCACCACACTCACTGACACACTTAACCCAAACACACTGCACCACACTCACTGACAAACAATTCACCCAAACACATTGCACCACACTCACTGACACACTTCACCCAAACACATTGCACCACACTCACTGACACACATTACCCAAACACATTGCACCACACTCACTGACACACTTCAGCCAAACACATTGCACCACACTCACTGGCACACTTCACCCAAACACATTGCACCACACTCACTGACACACTTCACCCAAATGCTTTGCACCACAATCACTGACACACATCACCCAAACACATTGCACCACACTCACTGACACGCTTCACCCAAAAACATTGCACCAAACTCACCAGCCCACTTCACCCAAACACACTGCACCACACTCACTGACACACTTCACCCAAAAACATTGCACCACACTCACTGACACAGTTCACCCAAACACATTGCACCACACTCACTGACACACTTCACCCAAACACACTGCACCACACTCATTGACACACTTCACCCAAACACATTGCACCACACTCACTGACACACTTCACCCAAATACATTGCACCACACTCACTGACACACATCTCCCAAACACATTGCACCACACTCACTGACACACTTCACCCAAACACATTGCACCACACTCACTGACACACTTCACCCAAACACATTGCACCCACTCACTGACACACATTACCCAAACACATTGCACCACACTCACTGACACACTTCAACCAAACACGTTGCACCACACTCACTGACACACTTCACCCAAACACATTGCACCACACTCACTGACTCCCTTCACCCAAACACATTGCACCACACTCACTGACACACTTCACCCAAACACATTGCACCACACTCACTGACAAACAATTCACCCAAATACTTTGCACCACAATCACTGACACACATCACCCAAATACATTGCATCACACTCACTGACACACTTCACCCAAATACATTGCACCACACTGACTGACACAGTTCACCCAAACACATTGCACCACACTCACTGACACACTTCATCCAAACACACTGCACCACACTCATTGACACACTTCACCCAAACACATTGCACCACACTCACTGACACACTTCACCCAAATACATTGCACCACACTCACTGACACACATCACCCAAACACATTGCACCACATACACTGACACACTTCACCCAAACACATTGCACCCACTCACTGACACACATTACCCAAACACATTGCACCACACTCACTGACACACTTCAACCAAACACATTGCACCACACTCACTGACACACTTCACCCAAACACATTGCACCACACTCACTGACACACTTCACCCAAACACATTGCACCACACTCACTGACACACTTCACAGAAACACATTGCACCACACTCACTGACACACTTCACCCAAACACACTGCACCACACTCACTGAAACACATCACCCTAATACATTGCACCACACTCACTGAAACACATCACCCAAACACATTGCACCACACTTACTGACACACTTCCCCCAAATACATTGCACCACACTCACTGACTCCTTTCACCCAAACACATTGCACCACACTCACTGACACACTTAACCCAAACACATTGCACCACACTCACTGACAAACAATTCACCCAAACACATTGCACCACACTCACTGACACACTTCACCCAAACACATTGCACCACACTCACTGACACACTTCACCCAAATACTTTGCACCACAATCACTGACACACTTCACCCAAAATCATTGCACCACACTCACCAGCCCACTTCACCCAAACACATTGCACCACACTCACTGACACACTTCACCCAAATACGTTGCACCACACTCACTGACACACTTCACCCAAAAACATTGCACCACACTCACTGACACAGATCACCCAAACACATTGCACCACACTCATTGACACACTTCACCCAAACACACTGCACCACACTCATTGACACACTTCACCCAAACACATTGCACCACACTCACTGACACACTTCACCCAAATACATTGCACCACACTCACTGACACACATCACCCAAACACATTGCACCACATACACTGACACACTTCACCCAAACACATTGCACCCGCTCAATGACACACATTACCCAAACACATTGCACCACACTCACTGACACACTTCAACCAAACACATTGCACCACACTCACTGACACACATCACCCAAACACATTGCACCACACTCACTGACACACTTCAACCAAACACATTGCACCACACTCACTGACACACTTCACCCAAACACATTGCACCACACTCACTGACACACTTAACCCAAACACATTGCACCACACTCACTGACACACTTCACCCAAATACATTGCACCACACTCACTGACACACATCACCCAAACACATTGCACCACACTCACTGACACACTTCAACCAAACACATTGCACCACACTCACTGACACACTTAACCCAAACACATTGCACCACACTCACTGACACACTTCAACCAAACACATTGCACCACACTCACTGACACACTTCACCCAAATACATTGCACCACACTCACTGACACACATCACCCAAGCACATTGCACCACACTCACTGACACACTTCACCCAAACATAGTAACATAGTAACATAGAGATAGGAACAGGAGTAGGCCATTCGGCCCTTCGAGCCTGCTCCGCCATTCAATGAGATCATGGCTGATCTTCGTCTGAGATCATAGCTGATCTTACCAGTTCAGTACCCCGTCCCCGCCTTTTCTCCGTAACCCTTAATCCCCTTAGCCTTCAGAAATATATCCAATTCTCTCTTGAAAATATTTATTGAATTAGCCTTCACAGCCCTCTGTGGCAGGGAATTCCACAGGCTCACCACTCTTTGAGTGAAGAAATTCTTCCTCATCTCTGTTTTAAATGATTTGCCCGCTATTTTTAGACTGTGGCCCCTGGTTCTGTGCTCCCCGGCCATTGGAAACATTCTCTCTGAATTCAGCCTGTCCAGGCCTGCCATAATTTTATATGTTTCGATGAGATCCCCTCTCAATCTTCTAAACTCCAGTGCGTACAAGCCCAAACTATTTAATCTCTCTTCGTAGGTCATTCCCGCCATTCCAGGTATCAGCCTGGTGAATCGCCGTTGCACTCTTTCCATGGCAAGAACATCCTTCCACAGATGGGGCGACCAAAACTGTACACAATACTCCAGATGCGGTCTCACCAGCACCTTGTACAGCTGTAGTAAGGTATCCCTATTCCTATACTCGAACCCCCTTGATATGAAGGCCAACATACCATTTGCCTTCTTAATCGCCTGTTGCACCTGCATGCTCTCCTTCAGTGACTGGTGCACAAGAACACCCAGGTCCCTCTGCACTTCCCCATCTCCCAATCTATTGCCATTTAGATAATAATCTACCCTCCTGTTTTTACCCCCAAAGTGGATAACCTCGCATTTATCCACATTATAGTGCATCTGCCACGTATCCGCCCATTCCCCCAACCTGTCCAAATCGCACTGTAGCCTCCTGACATCCTCATCAGAGCCCACCCCTCCTCCTAGTTTAGTGTCGTCAGCGAATTTGGAAATATTGCATCCAATTCCCTGATCCAGATCATTTATATATATTGTGAACAGCTGGGGTCCCAGGACAGATCCTTGCGGCACCCCGCTGGTCACTGCCTGCCACTCCGAAAACGAGCCGTTTATTCCAACTCTCTGTTTTCTATCCGCCAGCCAGTTCTCTATCCACGTTAATACTTTGCCCCCAATCCCATGAGCCTTAATTTTGCATGATAATCTTTTGTGTGGAACCTTATCGAAGGCTTTCTGGAAGTCAAGGTACACCACATCCACTGGCTCTCCCCCATCTATTTTACCAGTTACTTCCTCAAAAAATTCCAGCAGATTAGTCAAACACGATTTACCCTTTGTAAATCCATGTTGACTCTGTCCGATCCTTTCCCCATTTGTCAAGTGCTCCGCTATTTTATCCTTAATAATGGACTCTAGCATTTTGCCCACAACCGATGTAAGGCTTACTGGTCTATAATTCCCTGCTTTCTCTCTACCCCCCTTTTTAAATATTGGGGTAACATTAGCTACCCTCCAATCCACGGGTACTGTTCCCGAGTCAATGGAGTTCCGGAAGATGATCCTTAGAGCATCTGCTATCTCCAGGGCCACCTCCTTAAGTACCCTAGGATGTAGTTTATCAGGCCCCGGGGATTTGTCGGCCTTCAGTCCCCTCAACTTACCCAACACCATATCCCTAGAGATACTAATTTCTGTCAGCTCCTCCCTCTCATTAGTCCCTATGTTTGCCGATATTCCTGGGAGGTTATTTGTGTCCTCCTTTGTGAATACAGAACCAAAGTATGAGTTTAATTGGTCTGCCATTTCCTTATTCTCCATTATATATTCTCCCGAATCGGACTGCAAGGGACCGACTTGGGATTTTACCAGTCTTTTCCTCCTGATATACCGATAAAAGCTTTTGCAGTCTGTCTTTATGTTTGCTGCAAGTTTACTTTCGTATTCTATTTTCCCCTTCCTGATTAATCCCTTTGTCCTCTTTTGCTGTATCCTGTACTGGCCCCAATCTTCCGGTCTGGTGCTTTTTTTTGCCAGTTGATATGCCCTTTTTTTTGATTTTATGCTGTCCCTAATTTCCCTCGTTATCCACGGTTGAGTCACCTTTTTAGGTTTATTTTTATGCCAAACCGGTATAAACATGTTCTGGAATTCTTCCATTCTACCTTTGAATGCTTGCCATTGTCTATCCACTGTCAATCCCCCCAGAAACACCACCCAATCAATCTTACCCAATTCCCGTCTGATTCCCTCGTAATTCCCTTTATTTAAGTTCTGGACCTTAGTCTCTGATTCAATTTCCTCACTCTCCATCTCGACTGAGAGCTCGATCATATTATGATCGCTCTGACCCAAGGGGCCTCGTACAAGAAGATTGCTGATAAGTCCCTTCTCATTGCACAATACCCAGTCTAAAATGGCCTGATCTCGAGTCGGCTCCTCGACATATTGGTCCAGATAACCGTCCCGAAAACATTCCAGGAATTCCTCCTCCTCAGACACACTTCACCCAAACACATTGCACCACACTCACTGACACACATCACCCAAACACATTGCACCATACTCACTGACACACATTACCCAAACACATTGCACCACACTCACTGACAAACAATTCACCCAAACACATTGCACCACAGTCACTGACACACTTCACCCAAACACTTTGCACCACACTCACTGACAAACAATTCACCCAAATACATTGCACCACACGCACTGAAAAACATCACCCAAACACATTGCACCACACTTACTGACACACTTCACCCAAATACATTGCACCACACTCACTGACTCCCTTCACCCAAACACATTGCACCACACTCACTGACACACTTAACCCAAACACATTGCACCACACTCACTGACAAACAATTCACCCAAACACATTGCACCACACTCACTGACACACTTCACCCAAACACATTGCACCACACTCACTGACACACATTACCCAAACACATTGCACCACATTCACTGACACACTTCAGCCAAACACATTGCACCACAGTCACTGGCACACTTCACCCAAACACATTGCATCACACTCACTGACACACTTCACCCAAACACGTTGCACCACACTCACTGACACACTTCACCCAAATACTTTGCACCACAATCACTGACACACATCACCCAAACACATTGCACCACACTCACTGACACGCTTCACCCAAAAACATTGCACCAAACTCACGAGCCCACTTCAGCCAAACACACTGCACCACACTCACTGACACACTTCACCCAAAAACATTGCACCACACTCACTGACACAGTTCACCCAAACACATTGCACCACACTCACTGACACACTTCACCCAAACACATTGCACCACACTCACTGCCACACTTCACCCAAACACATTGCACCACACTCACTGACACACTTCACCCAAACACACTGCACCACACTCACTGACACACTTCACGCAAACACATTGCACCACACTCACTGACTCCCTTCACCCAAACACATTGCACCACACTCACTGAAACACTTCACCCAAACACATTGCACCACACTCACTGACTCCCTTCACCCAAACACATTGCACCACACTCACTGACACACTTCACCCAAACACATTGCACCACACTCACTGACACACTTCACCCAAACACATTGCACCACACTCACTGACACACTTCACCCAAACACATTGCACCACACTCACTGACACACTTCACCCAAACACATTGCACCACACTCACTGACTCCCTTCACCCAAACACATTGCAACACACTCACTGACACACTTCACCCAAACACATTGCACCACACTCACTGACACACTTCACCCAAACACATTGCACCACACTCACTGACTCCCTTCACCCAAACACATTGCACCACACTCACTGACTCCCTTCACCCAAACACATTGCACCACACTCACTGACACACTTCACCCAAACACATTGCACCACACTCACTGACAAACAATTCACCCAAACACATTGCACCACACTCACTGACACACTTCACCCAAACACATTGCACCACACTCACTGACACACTTCAGCCAAACACATTGCACCACACTCACTGACACACTTCACCCAAACACATTGCATCACACTCACTGACGCACTTCACCCAAACACATTGCACCACACTGACTGACAAACAATTCACCCAAACACATTGCACCACACTCACTGACACACTTCACCCAAACACATTGCATCACACTCACTGACGCACTTCACCCAAACACATTGCACCACACTCACTGACAAACAATTCACCCAAACACATTGCACCACACTCACTGACACACTTCACCCAAACACATTGCACCACACTCACTGCCACACTTCACCCAAACACATTGCACCACACTCACTGCCACACTTCACCCAAACACATTGCACCACACTCACTGACACACTTCACCCAAACACACTGCACCACACTCATTGACACACTTCACCCAAACACATTGCACCACACTCACTGACACACTTCACCCAAACACATTGCACCACACTCACTGACACACTTCACCCAAACACATTGCATCACACTCACTGACGCACTTCACCCAAACACATTGCACCACACTCACTGACAAACAATTCACCCAAACACATTGCACCACACTCACTGACACACTTCACCCAAACACATTGCATCACACTCACTGACGCACTTCACCCAAACACATTGCACCACACTCACTGACAAACAATTCACCCAAACACATTGCACCACACTCACTGACACACTTCACCCAAACACATTGCACCACACTCACTGCCACACTTCACCCAAACACATTGCACCACACTCACTGCCACACTTCACCCAAACACATTGCACCACACTCACTGACACACTTCACCCAAACACACTGCACCACACTCATTGACACTCTTCACCCAAACACATTGCACCACATTCACTGACACACTTCACCCAAACACATTGCACCACACTCACTGACACAGTTCACCCAAACACATTGCACCACACTCACTGACACACTTCACGCAAACACATTGCACCACACTCACTGACACACTTCACCCAAACACATTGCACCACACTCACTGACACACTTCACCCAAACACATTGCACCACACTCACTGACACACTTCACCCAAACACATTGCACCACACTCACTGACACACTTCACCCAAACACATTGCACCACACTCACTGACACACTTCACCCAAACACATTGCACCACACTCACTGACACACTTCACCCAAACACATTGCACCACACTCACTGACACACTTCACCCAAACACATTGCACCACACTCACTGACACACTTCACCCAAACACATTGCACCACACTCACTGACTCCCTTCACCCAAACACATTGCACCACACTCACTGACACACTTCACCCAAACACATTGCACCACACTCACTGACACACTTCACCCAAACACATTGCACCACACTCACTGAAACACTTCACCCAAACACATTGCACCACACTCACTGACACACATCACCCAAACACATTGCACCACACTCACTGACACACACATCACGCAAACACATTGCACCCACTCACTGACACACTTCACCCAAACACATTGCACCCACGCTCACTGACACACTTCACCCAAACACATTGCACCACACTCACTGACACACTTCACCCAAACACATTGCACCACACTCACTGACACACATCACCCAAACACATTGCACCCACGCTCACTGACACACTTCACCCAAACACATTGCACCCACGCTCACTGACACACTTCACCCAAACACATTGCACCACACTCACTGACACACTTCACCCAAACACATTGCACCACACTCACTGACACACTTCACCCAAACACACTGCACCACTCTCACTGACACACTTCACCCAAACACATTGCACCACACTCACTGACACACTTCACCCAAACACATTGCACCACACTCACTGACACACTTCACCCAAACACATTGCACCACACTCACTGACAATCTTCACCCAAACACATTGCACCCACGCTCACTGACACACTTCACCCAAACACATTGCACCACACTCACTGACACACTTCACCCAAACACATTGCACCACACTCACTGACACACTTCACCCAAACACATTGCACCACACTCACTGACACACTTCACCCAAACACATTGCACCACACTCACTGACACACTTCACCCAAACACATTGCCCCACACTCACTGACACACTTCACCCAAACACATTGCACCACACTCACTGACACACTTCACGCAAACACATTGCACCACACTCACTGACACACACATCACGCAAACACATTGCACCACACTCACTGACACACTTCACCCAAACACATTGCACCACACTCACTGACACACTTCACCCAAACACATTGCACCACACTCACTGACACACTTCACCCAAACACATTGCACCACACTCACTGACACACTTCACCCAAACACATTGCACCACACTCACTGACACACTTCACCCAAACACATTGCACCACACTCACTGACACACTTCACCCAAACACATTGCACCACACTCACTGACACACTTCACCCAAACACATTGCACCACACTCACTGACACACTTCCCCCAAACACATTGCACCACAATCACTGACACACTTCACCCAAACACATTGCACCACACTCACTGACACACTTCACCCAAACACATTGCACCACACTCACTGACACACTTCCCCCAAACACATTGCACCACACTCACTGACACACTTCACCCAAACACACTGCACCACACTCACTGACACACTTCACCCAAACACATTGCACCACACTCACTGACACACTTCACCCAAATACATTGCACCACACTCACTGACACACTTCACCCAAACACATTGCACCACACTCACTGACACACTTCACCCAAACACATTGCACCACGCTCACTGACACACTTCACGCAAACACATTGCACCACACTCACTGACAAACTTCACCCAAACACATTGCACCACACTCACTGACACACTTCACCCAAACACATTGCACCACACTCACTGACACACTTCACCCAAACACATTGCACCACACTCACTGACTCCCTTCACCCAAACACATTGCACCACACTCACTGACACACTTCACCCAAACACATTGCACCACACTCACTGACACACTTCACCCAAACACATTGCACCACACTCACTGACACACTTCACCCAAACACATTGCACCACACTCACTGACACACTTCACCCAAACACATTGCACCACACTCACTGACTCCCTTCACCCAAACACATTGCACCACCCTCACTGACACACTTCACCCAAACACATTGCACCACACTCACTGACACACTTCCCCCAAACACATTGCACCACACTCACTGACTCCCTTCACCCAAACACATTGCACCACACTCACTGACTCCCTTCACCCAAACACATTGCACCACACTCACTGACACACTTCACCCAAACACATTGCACCACACTCACTGACAAACAATTCACCCAAACACATTGCACCACACTCACTGTCACACTTCACCCAAACACATTGCACCACACTCACTGACACACTTCAGCCAAACACATTGCACCACACTCACTGACACACTTCACCCAAACACATTGCATCACACTCACTGACGCACTTCACCCAAACACATTGCACCACACTCACTGACAAACTTCACCCAAATACTTTGCACCACAATCACTGACACACATCACCCAAACACATTGCAACACATACACTGACACACTTCACCCAAACAGATTGCACCCACTCACTGACACACATTACCCAAACACATTGCACCACACTCACTGACACACTTCAACCAAACACATTGCACCACACTCACTGACACACTTCACCCAAACACATTGCACCACACTCACTGACACACTTCACCCAAACACATTGCACCACACTCACTGACACACTTCACAGAAACACATTGCACCACACTCACTGACACACTTCACCCAAATATATTGCACCACACTCACTGACACACTTCACCCAAACACATTGCACCACACTCACTGACACACTTCACCCAAACACATAGCACCACACTCTCTGACACACTTCACCCTAATACATTGCACCACACTCACTGAAACACATCACCCAAACACATTGCACCACACTTACTGACACACTTCACCCAAATACATTGCACCACACTCACTGACTCCTTTCACCCAAACACATTGCACCACACTCACTGACACACTTAACCCAAACACATTGCACCACACTCACTGACAAACAATTCACCCAAACACATTGCACCACACTCACTGACACACTTCACCCAAACACATTGCACCACACTCACTGACACACTTCACCCAATTACTTTGCACCACAATCACTGACACACATCACCCAAACACATTGCACCACACTCACTGACACGCTTCACCCAAAAACATTTCACCACACTCACCAGCCCACTTCACCCAAACACATTGCACCACACTCACTGACACACTTCACCCAAATACATTGCACCACACTCACTGACACACTTCACCCAAAAACTTTGCACCACACTCACAGACACAGATCACCCAAACACATTGCACCACACTCATTGACACACTTCACCCAAACACATTGCACCACACTCACTGACACACTTCACCCAAATATATTGCACCACACTCAGACACACATCACCCAAACACATTGCACCACATACACTGACACACTTCACCCAAACACATTGCACCCACTCAATGACACACATTACCCAAACACATTGCACCACACTCACTGACACACTTCAACCAAACACATTGCACCACACTCACTGACACACATCACCCAAACACATTGCACCACACTCACTGACACACTTCAACCAAACACATTGCACCACACTCACTGACACACTTCACCCAAACACATTGCACCACACTCACTGACACACTTCAACCAAACACATTGCACCACACTCACTGACACACTTCACCCAAACACATTGCACCACACTCACTGACACACTTGACCCAAACACATTGCACCACACTCACTGACACACTTCAACCAAACACATTGCACCACACTCACTGACACACTTCACCCAAATACATTGCACCACACTCACTGACACACATCACCCAAGCACATTGCACCACACTCACTGACACACTTCACCCAAACACATTGCACCACACTCACTGACACACATCACCCAAACTCATTGCACCATACTCACTGACACACATTACCCAAACACATTGCACCACACTCTGAGAAACAATTCACCCAAACACATTGCACCACACTCACTGACACACTTCACCCAAACACTTTGCACCACACTCACTGACAAACAATTCACCCAAACACATTGCACCACACTCACTGACACACTTCACCCAAATACTTTGCACCACAATCACTGACACACATCACCCAAACACATTGCAACACATACACTGACACACTTCACCCAAACAGATTGCACCCACTCACTGACACACATTACCCAAACACATTGCACCACACTCACTGACACACTTCAACCAAACACATTGCACCACACTCACTGACACACTTCACCCAAACACATTGCACCACACTCACTGACACACTTCACCCAAACACATTGCACCACACTCACTGACAAACTTCACAGAAACACATTGCACCACACTCACTGACACACTTCACCCAAATATATTGCACCACACTCACTGACACACTTCACCCAAACACATTGCACCACACTCACTGACACACTTCACCCAAACACATAGCACCACACTCACTGACACACTTCACCCTAATACATTGCACCACACTCACTGAAACACATCACCCAAACACATTGCACCACACTTACTGACACACTTCACCCAAATACATTGCACCACACTCACTGACTCCTTTCACCCAAACACATTGCACCACACTCACTGACACACTTAACCCAAACACATTGCACCACACTCACTGACAAACAATTCACCCAAACACATTGCACCACACTCACTGACACACTTCACCCAAACACATTGCACCACACTCACTGACACACTTCACCCAATTACTTTGCACCACAATCACTGACACACATCACCCAAACACATTGCACCACACTCACTGACACGCTTCACCCAAAAACATTTCACCACACTCACCAGCCCACTTCACCCAAACACATTGCACCACACTCACTGACACACTTCACCCAAATACATTGCACCACACTCACTGACACACTTCACCCAAAAACATTGCACCACACTCACAGACACAGATCACCCAAACACATTGCACCACACTCATTGACACACTTCACCCAAACACATTGCACCACACTCACTGACACACTTCACCCAAATATATTGCACCACACTCAGACACACATCACCCAAACACATTGCACCACATACACTGACACACTTCACCCAAACACATTGCACCCACTCAATGACACACATTACCCAAACACATTGCACCACACTCACTGACACACTTCAACCAAACACATTGCACCACACTCACTGACACACATCACCCAAACACATTGCACCACACTCACTGACACACTTCACCCAAATACATTGCACCACACGCACTGAAAAACATCACCCAAACACATTGCACCACACTTACTGACACACTTCACCCAAATACATTGCACCACACTCACTGACTCCCTTCACCCAAACACATTGCACCACACTCACTGACACACTTAACCCAAACACATTGCACCACACTCACTGACAAACAATTCACCCAAACACATTGCACCACACTCACTGACACACTTCACCCAAACACATTGCACCACACTCACTGACAAACAATTCACCCAAACACATTGCACCACACTCACTGACACACTTCACCCAAACACATTGCACCACACTCACTGACACACTTCAGCCAAACACATTGCACCACACTCACTGACACACTTCACCCAAACACATTGCATCACACTCACTGACGCACTTCACCCAAACACATTGCACCACACTCACTGACAAACTTCACCCAAATACTTTGCACCACAATCACTGACACACATCACCCAAACACATTGCACCACACTTACTGACACACTTCACCCAAATACATTGCACCACACTCACTGACTCCATTCACCCAAACATATTGCACCCCACTCACTGACACACTTAACCCAAACACATTGCACCACATTCACTGACAAACAATTCGCCCAAACACATTGCACCACACTCACTGACACACTTCACCCAAACACATTGCACCACACTCACTGACACACTTCAGCCAAACACATTGCACCACACTCACTGACACACTTCAGCCAAACACATTGCACTGCACTCACTGCCACACTTCAGCCAAACACATTGCACCACACTCACTGACAAACTTCACCCAAAAACATTGCACCACACTCACTGACACACTTCACCCAAATACATTGCACCACACTCACTGAAACACATCACCCAAACACATTGCACCACATTTACTGACAAACTTCACCCAAATACATTGCACCACACTCACTGACTCCATTCACCCAAACACATTGCACCACACTCACTGACACACTTCACCCAAACACATTGCACCACACTCACTGACAAACAATTCACCCAAACACATTGCACCACACTCACTGACACACATCACCCAAACACATTGCACCACAATCACTGACACACTTAACCCAAACACATTGCACCAAACTCACTGACACACTTCACCCAAATACTTTGCACCACAATCACTGACACACATCACCCAAACACAATGCACCACACACACTGACACGCTTCACCCAAAAACATTGCACCACACTCACTGACACACTTCACCCAAACACACTGCACCACACTCATTGACACACTTCACCCAAACACATTGCACCACACTCACTGACACACCTCAGCCAAATACATTGCACCACACTCACTGACACACTTCACCCAAACACATTGCACCACACTCACTGACACACTTCACCCAAACACATAGCACCACACTCACTGACACACTTCACCCTAATACATTGCACCACACTCACTGAAACACATCACCCAAACACATTGCACCACACTTACTGACACACTTCACCCAAATACATTGCACCACACTCACTGACTCCTTTCACCCAAACACATTGCACCACACTCACTGACACACTTAACCCAAACACATTGCACCACACTCACTGACAAACAATTCACCCAAACACATTGCACCACACTCACTGACACACTTCACCCAAACACATTGCACCACACTCACTGACACACTTCACCCAAATACATTGCACCACACTCACTGAAACACATCACCCAAACACATTGCACTGCACTCACTGACACACTTCACCCAAACACATTGCACCACACTCACTGACACACTTCACACAAACACATTGCACCACACTCACTGACACACTTCACCCAAATACATTGCACCACACTCACTGAAACACATCACCCAAACACATTGCACCACATTTACTGACACACTTCACCCAAACACATTGCACCACACTCACTGACAAACAATTCACCCAAACACATTGCACCACACTCACTGACACACTTCACCCAAACACATTGCACCACAATCACTGACACACTGAACCCAAACACATTGCACCAAACTCACTGACACACTTCACCCAAATACTTTGCACCACAATCACTGACACACATCACCCAAACACAATGCACCACACACACTGACACGCTTCACCCAAAAACATTGCACCACACTCACTGACACACTTCACCCAAACACATTGCACCACACTCACTGACACACTTCACCCAAACACACTGCACCACACTCATTGACACACTTCACCCAAACACATTGCACCACACTCACTGACACACTCCAGCCAAATACATTGCACCACACTCACTGACACACATCACCCAAACACATTGCAACACATACACTGACACACTTCACCCAAACAGATTGCACCCACTCACTGACACACATTACCCAAACACATTGCACCACACTCACTGACACACTTCAAGCAAACACATTGCGCCACACTCACTGACACACTTCACCCAAACACATTGCACCACACTCACTGACACACTTCACCCAAACACATTGCACCACACTCACTGACACACTTCACAGAAACACATTGCACCACACTCACTGACACACTTCACCCAAATATATTGCACCACACTCACTGACACACTTCACCCAAACACATTGCACCACACTCACTGACACACTTCACCCAAACACATAGCACCACACTCACTGACACACTTCACCCTAATACATTGCACCACACTCACTGAAACACATCACCCAAACACATTGCACCACACTTACTGACACACTTCACCCAAATACATTGCACCACACTCACTGACTCCTTTCACCCAAACACATTGCACCACACTCACTGACACACTTAACCCAAACACATTGCACCACACTCACTGACAAACAATTCACCCAAACACATTGCACCACACTCACTGACACACTTCACCCAAACACATTGCACCACACTCACTGACACACTTCACCCAATTACTTTGCACCACAATCACTGACACACATCACCCAAACACATTGCACCACACTCATTGACACGCTTCACCCAAAAACATTTCACCACACTCACCAGCCCACTTCACCCAAACACATTGCACCACACTCACTGACACACTTCACCCAAATACATTGCACCACACTCACTGACACACTTCACCCAAAAACATTGCACCACACTCACTGACACAGATCACCCAAACACATTGCACCACACTCATTGACACACTTCACCCAAACACATTGCACCACACTCACTGACACACTTCACCCAAATATATTGCACCACACTCACTGACACACATCACCCAAACACATTGCACCACATACACTGACACACTTCACCCAAACACATTGCACCCACTCAATGACACACATTACCAAAACACATTGCACCACACTCACTGACACACTTCAACCAAACACATTGCACCACACTCACTGACACACATCACCCAAACACATTGCACCACACTCACTGACACACTTCAACCAAACACATTGCACCACACTCACTGACACACTTCACCCAAACACATTGCACCACACTCACTGACACACTTGACCCAAACACATTGCACCACACTCACTGACACAATTCAACCAAACACATTGCACCACACTCACTGACACACTTCACCCAAATACATTGCACCACACTCACTGACACACATCACCCAAGCACATTGCACCACACTCACTGACACACTTCACCCAAACACATTGCACCACACTCACTGACACACATCACCCAAACACATTGCACCACACTCACTGACACACTTCACCCAAACACTTTGCACCACACTCACTGACAAACAATTCACCCAAACACATTGCACCACACTCACTGACACACTTCACCCAAACACATTGCACCACACTCACTGACACACTTCACCCAAACACATTGCACCACATTCACTGACACACTTCACCCAAACACATTGCACCACACTCACTGACACACTTCACCCAAACACATTGCACCACACTCACTGACATTACTTCACCCAAATACATTGCACCACACGCACTGAAAAACATCACCCAAACACATTGCACCACACTTACTGACACACTTCACCCAAATACATTGCACCACACTCACTGACTCCCTTCACACAAACACATTGCACCACACTCACTGACACACTTAACCCAAACACATTGCACCACACTCACTGACAAACAATTCAACCAAACACATTGCACCACACTCACTGACACACTTCACCCAAACACATTGCACCACACTCACTGACACACATTACCCAAAAACATTGCACCACACTCACTGACACACTTCAGCCAAACACATTGCACCACACTCACTGGCACACTTCACCCAAACACATTGCACCACACTCACTGACACACTTCACCCAAATACTTTGCACCACAATCACTGACACACATCACCCAAACACATTGCACCACACTCACTGACACAGTTCACCCAAAAACATTGCACCACACTCACTGACACAGTTCACCCAAAAACATTGCACCAAACTCACCAGCCCACTTCACCCAAACACACTGCACCACACTCACTGACACACTTCACCCAAAAACATTGCACCACACTCACTGACACAGTTCACCCAAACACATTGCACCACACTCACTGACGCACTTCACCCAAACACACTGCACCACACTCATTGACACACTTCACCCAAACACATTGCACCACACTCACTGACACACTTCACCCAAATACATTGCACCACACTCACTGACACACATCTCCCAAACACATTGCACCACATACACTGACACACTTCACCCAAACACATTGCACCCACTCACTGACACACATTACCCAAACACATTGCACCACACTCACTGACTCCCTTCACCGAAACACATTGCACCACACTCACTGACACACTTCAACCAAACACATTGCACCACACTCACTGACAAACAATTCACCCAAACACATTGCACCACACTCACTGACACACTTCACCCAAACACATTGCACCACACTCACTGACACACTTCAGCCAAACACATTGCACCACACTCGCTGACACACTTCACCCAAACACATTGCATCACACTCACTGACGCACTTCACCCAAACACATTGCACCACACTCGCTGACAAACTTCACCCAAATACTTTGCACCACAATCACTGACACACATCACCCAAACACATTGCACCACACTTACTGACACACTTCACCCAAATACATTGCACCACACTCACTGACTCCATTCACCCAAACACATTGCACCACACTCACTGACACACTTAACCCAAACACATTGCACCACACTCACTGACAAACAATTCACCCAAACACATTGCACCACACTCACTGACATACTTCACTCAAACACATTGCACCACACTCACTGACACACTTCAGCCAAACACATTGCACCACACTCACTGACACACTTCAGCCAAACACATTGCACCACACTCACTGACACAGTTAACCCAAACACATTGCACCACACTCACTGACAAACAATTCACCCAAACACATTGCACCACACTCACTGACACACTTCACCCAAACACATTGCACCACACTCACTGACACACTTCACCAATTACTTTGCACCACAATCACTGACACACATCACCCAAACACATTGCACCACACTCACTGACACGCTTCACCCAAAAACATTTCACCACACTCACCAGCCCACTTCACCCAAACACATTGCACCACACTCACTGACACACTTCACCCAAATACATTGCACCACACTCACTGACACACTTCACCCAAAAACATTGCACCACACTCACTGACACAGACCACCCAAACACATTGCACCACACTCATTGACACACTTCACCCAAACACATTGCACCACACTCACTGGCACACTTCACCCAAATATATTGCACCACACTCACTGACACACATCACCCAAACACATTGCACCACACTTACTGACACACTTCACCCAAATACATTGCACCACACTCACTGACTCCCTTCACACAAACACATTGCACCACACTCACTGACACACTTAACCCAAACACATTGCACCACACTCACTGACAAACAATTCACCCAAACACATTGCACCACACTCACTGACACACTTCACCCAAACACATTGCACCACACTCACTGACACACATTACCCAAAAACATTGCACCACACTCACTGACACACTTCAGCCAAACACATTGCACCACACTCACTGGCACACTTCACCCAAACACATTGCACCACACTCACTGACACACTTCACCCAAATACTTTGCACCACAATCACTGACACACATCACCCAAACACATTGCCCCACACTCACTGACACACATTACCCAAACACATTGCACCACACTCACTGACTCCCTTCACCGAAACACATTGCACCACACTCACTGACACACTTCACCCAAACACATTGCACCACACTCACTGACACACATTACCCAAAAACATTGCACCACACTCACTGACACACTTCAGCCAAACACATTGCACCACACTCACTGGCACACTTCACCCAAACACATTGCACCACACTCACTGACACACTTCACCCAAATACTTTGCACCACACTCACTGACACACTTCACCCAAACACATTGCACCACACTCACTGACACACTTCAGCCAAACACATTGCACCACACTCACTGACACACTTCACCCAAACACATTGCATCACACTCACTGACGCACTTCACCCAAACACATTGCACCACACTCACTGACAAACTTCACCCAAATACTTTGCACCACAATCACTGACACACATCACCCAAACACATTGCACCACACTAACTGACACACTTCACCCAAATACATTGCACCACACTCACTGACTCCATTCACCCAAACACATTGCACCACACTCACTGACACACTTAACCCAAACACATTGCACCACACTCACTGACAAACAATTCACCCAAACACATTGCACCACACTCACTGACACACTTCACTCAAACACATTGCACCACACTCACTGACACACTTCAGCCAAACACATTGCACCACACTCACTGACACACTTCAGCCAAACACATTGCACCACACTCACTGACACAGTTAACCCAAACACATTGCACCACACTCACTGACAAACAATTCACCCAAACACATTGCACTACACTCACTGACACACTTCACCCAAATACATTGCACCACACTCACTGACACACATCTCCCAAACACATTGCACCACATACACTGACACACTTCACCCAAACACATTGCACCCACTCACTGACACACATTACCCAAACACATTGCACCACACTCACTGACTCCCTTCACCGAAACACATTGCACCACACTCACTGACACACTTCAACCAAACACATTGCACCACACTCACTGACAAACAATTCACCCAAACACATTGCACCACACTCACTGACACACTTCACCCAAACACATTGCATCACACTCACTGACACACTTCACCCAAATACATTGCACCACACTCACTGACACACATCTCCCAAACACATTGCACCACATACACTGACACACTTCACCCAAACACATTGCACCCACTCACTGACACACATTACCCAAACACATTGCACCACACTCACTGATTCCCTTCACCGAAACACATTGCACCACACTCACTGACACACTTCAACCAAACACATTGCACCACACTCACTGACAAACAATTCACCCAAACACATTGCACCACACTCACTGACACACTTCACCCAAACACATTGCACCACACTCACTGACACACTTCAGCCAAACACATTGCACCACACTCGCTGACACACTTCACCCAAACACATTGCATCACACTCACTGACGCACTTCACCCAAACACATTGCACCACACTCACTGACAAACTTCACCCAAATACTTTGCACCACAATCACTGACACACATCACCCAAACACATTGCACCACACTTACTGACACACTTCACCCAAATACATTGCACCACACTCACTGACTCCATTCACCCAAACACATTGCACCACACTCACTGACACACTTAACCCAAACACATTGCACCACACTCACTGACAAACAATTCACCCAAACACATTGCACCACACTCACTGACATACTTCACTCAAACACATTGCACCACACTCACTGACACACTTCAGCCAAACACATTGCACCACACTCACTGACACACTTCAGCCAAACACATTGCACCACACTCACTGACACAGTTAACCCAAACACATTGCACCACACTCACTGACAAACAATTCACCCAAACACATTGCACCACACTCACTGACACACTTCACCCAAACACATTGCACCACACTCACTGACACACTTCACCAATTACTTTGCACCACAATCACTGACACACATCACCCAAACACATTGCACCACACTCACTGACACGCTTCACCCAAAAACATTTCACCACACTCACCAGCCCACTTCACCCAAACACATTGCACCACACTCACTGACACACTTCACCCAAATACATTGCACCACACTCACTGACACACTTCACCCAAAAACATTGCACCACACTCACTGACACAGACCACCCAAACACATTGCACCACACTCATTGACACACTTCACCCAAACACATTGCACCACACTCACTGGCACACTTCACCCAAATATATTGCACCACACTCACTGACACACATCACCCAAACACATTGCACCACACTTACTGACACACTTCACCCAAATACATTGCACCACACTCACTGACTCCCTTCACACAAACACATTGCACCACACTCACTGACACACTTAACCCAAACACATTGCACCACACTCACTGACAAACAATTCACCCAAACACATTGCACCACACTCACTGACACACTTCACCCAAACACATTGCACCACACTCACTGACACACATTACCCAAAAACATTGCACCACACTCACTGACACACTTCAGCCAAACACATTGCACCACACTCACTGGCACACTTCACCCAAACACATTGCACCACACTCACTGACACACTTCACCCAAATACTTTGCACCACAATCACTGACACACATCACCCAAACACATTGCCCCACACTCACTGACACGCTTCACCCAAAAACATTGCACCAAACTCACCAGCCCACTTCACCCAAACACACTGCACCACACTCACTGACACACTTCACCCAAAAACATTGCACCACACTCACTGACACAGTTCACCCAAACACATTGCACCACACTCACTGACACACTTCACCCAAACACACTGCACCACACTCATTGACACACTTCACCCAAACACATTGCACCACACTCACTGACACACTTCACCCAAATACATTGCACCACACTCACTGACGCACATCTCCCAAACACATTGCACCACATACACTGACACATTTCACCCAAACACATTGCACCCACTCACTGACACACATTACCCAAACACATTGCACCACACTCACTGACTCCCTTCACCGAAACACATTGCACCACACTCACTGACACACTTCAACCAAACACATTGCACCACACTCACTGACAAACAATTCACCCAAACACATTGCACCACACTCACTGACACACTTCACCCAAACACATTGCACCACACTCACTGACACACTTCAGCCAAACACATTGCACCACACTCACTGACACACTTCACCCAAACACATTGCATCACACTCACTGACGCACTTCACCCAAACACATTGCACCACACTCACTGACAAACTTCACCCAAATACTTTGCACCACAATCACTGACACACATCACCCAAACACATTGCACCACACTAACTGACACACTTCACCCAAATACATTGCACCACACTCACTGACTCCATTCACCCAAACACATTGCACCACACTCACTGACACACTTAACCCAAACACATTGCACCACACTCACTGACAAACAATTCACCCAAACACATTGCACCACACTCACTGACACACTTCACTCAAACACATTGCACCACACTCACTGACACACTTCAGCCAAACACATTGCACCACACTCACTGACACACTTCAGCCAAACACATTGCACCACACTCACTGACACAGTTAACCCAAACACATTGCACCACACTCACTGACAAACAATTCACCCAAACACATTGCACCACACTCACTGACACACTTCACCCAAATACATTGCACCACACTCACTGACACACATCTCCCAAACACATTGCACCACATACACTGACACACTTCACCCAAACACATTGCACCCACTCACTGACACACATTACCCAAACACATTGCACCACACTCACTGACTCCCTTCACCGAAACACATTGCACCACACTCACTGACACACTTCAACCAAACACATTGCACCACACTCACTGACAAACAATTCACCCAAACACATTGCACCACACTCACTGACACACTTCACCCAAACACATTGCACCACACTCACTGACACACTTCAGCCAAACACATTGCACCACACTCACTGACACACTTCACCCAAACACATTGCATCACACTCACTGACGCACTTCACCCAAACACATTGCACCACACTCACTGACAAACTTCACCCAAATACTTTGCACCACAATCACTGACACACATCACCCAAACACATTGCACCACACTTACTGACACACTTCACCCAAATACATTGCACCACACTCACTGACTCCATTCACCCAAACACATTGCACCACACTCACTGACACACTTAACCCAAACACATTGCACCACACTCACTGACAAACAATTCACCCAAACACATTGCACCACACTCACTGACACACTTCACTCAAACACATTGCACCACACTCACTGACACACTTCAGCCAAACACATTGCACCACACTCACTGACACACTTCAGCCAAACACATTGCACCACACTCACTGACACAGTTAACCCAAACACATTGCACCACACTCACTGACAAACAATTCACCCAAACACATTGCACCACACTCACTGACACACTTCACCCAAACACATTGCACCACACTCACTGACACACTTCACCAATTACTTTGCACCACAATCACTGACACACATCACCCAAACACATTGCACCACACTCACTGACACGCTTCACCCAAAAACATTTCACCACACTCACCAGCCCACTTCACCCAAACACATTGCACCACACTCACTGACACACTTCACCCAAATACATTGCACCACACTCACTGACACATTTCACCCAAAAACATTGCACCACACTCACTGACACAGACCACCCAAACACATTGCACCACACTCATTGACACACTTCACCCAAACACATTGCACCACACTCACTGGCACACTTCACCCAAATATATTGCACCACACTCACTGACACACATCACCCAAACACATTGCACCACACTTACTGACACACTTCACCCAAATACATTGCACCACACTCACTGACTCCCTTCACACAAACACATTGCACCACACTCACTGACACACTTAACCCAAACACATTGCACCACACTCACTGACAAACAATTCACCCAAACACATTGCACCACACTCACTGACACACTTCACCCAAACACATTGCACCACACTCACTGACACACATTACCCAAAAACATTGCACCACACTCACTGACACACTTCAGCCAAACACATTGCACCACACTCACTGGCACACTTCACCCAAACACATTGCACCACACTCACTGACACACTTCACCCAAATACTTTGCACCACAATCACTGACACACATCACCCAAACACATTGCACCACACTCACTGATACGCTTCACCCAAAAACATTGCACCAAACTCACCAGCCCACTTCAGCCAAACACACTGCACCACACTCACTGACACACTTCACCCAAAAACATTGCACCACACTCACTGACACAGTTCACCCAAACACATTGCACCACACTCACTGACACACTTCACCCAAACACACTGCACCACACTCATTGACACACTTCACCCAAACACATTGCACCACACTCACTGACACACTTCACCCAAATACATTGCACCACACTCACTGACACACATCTCCGAAACACATTGCACCACATACACTGACACACTTCACCCAAACACATTGCACCCACTCACTGACACACATTACCCAAACACATTGCACCACACTCACTGACTCCCTTCACCGAAACACATTGCACCACACTCACTGACACACTTCAACCAAACACATTGCACCACACTCACTGACAAACAATTCACCCAAACACATTGCACCACACTCACTGACACACTTCACCCAAACACATTGCACCACACTCACTGACACACTTCAGCCAAACACATTGCACCACACTCACTGACACACTTCACCCAAACACATTGCATCACACTCACTGACGCACTTCACCCAAACACATTGCACCACACTCACTGACAAACTTCACCCAAATACTTTGCACCACAATCACTGACACACATCACCCAAACACATTGCACCACACTAACTGACACACTTCACCCAAATACATTGCACCACACTCACTGACTCCATTCACCCAAACACATTGCACCACACTCACTGACACACTTAACCCAAACACATTGCACCACACTCACTGACAAACAATTCACCCAAACACATTGCACCACACTCACTGACACACTTCACTCAAACACATTGCACCACACTCACTGACACACTTCAGCCAAACACATTGCACCACACTCACTGACACACTTCAGCCAAACACATTGCACCACACTCACTGACACAGTTAACCCAAACACATTGCACCACACTCACTGACAAACAATTCACCCAAACACATTGCACCACACTCACTGACACACTTCACCCAAACACATTGCACCACACTCACTGACACACTTCACCAATTACTTTGCACCACAATCACTGACACACATCACCCAAACACATTGCACCACACTCACTGACACGCTTCACCCAAAAACATTTCACCACACTCACCAGCCCACTTCACCCAAACACATTGCACCACACTCACTGACACACTTCACCCAAATACATTGCACCACACTCACTGACACACTTCACCCAAAAACATTGCACCACATTCACTGACACAGACCACCCAAACACATTGCACCACACTCATTGACACACTTCACCCAAACACATTGCACCACACTCACTGGCACACTTCACCCAAACACATTGCACCCACTCAATGACACACATTACCCAAACACATTGCACCACACTCACTGACACACTTCAACCAAACACATTGCACCACACTCACTGACACACTTCACCCAAACACATTGCACCACACTCACTGACTCCCTTCACCCAAACACATTGCACCACACTCACTGACACACTTCACCCAAACACATTGCACCACACTCACTGACTCCCTTCACCCAAACACATTGCACCACACTCACTGACACACTTCACCCAAACACATTGCACCACACTCACTGACTCCCTTCACCCAAACACATTGCACCACACTCACTGACAAACAATTCACCCAAACACATTGCACCACACTCACTGACACACTTCACCCAAACACATTGCACCACACTCACTGACACACTTCAGCCAAACACATTGCACCACACTCACTGACACACTTCACCCAAACACATTGCATCACACTCACTGACGCACTTCACCCAAACACATTGCACCACACTCACTGACAAACTTCACCCAAATACTTTGCACCACAATCACTGACACACATCACCCAAACACATTGCACCACACTTACTGACACACTTCACCCAAATACATTGCACCACACTCACTGACAAACAATTCACCCAAACACATTGCACCACACTCACTGACACACTTCACCCAAACACATTGCACCACACTCACTGACACACTTCAGCCAAACACATTGCACCACACTCACTGACACACTTCAGCCAAACGCATTGCACTGCACTCACTGACACACTTCACCCAAACACATTGCACCACACTCACTGACACACTTCACCCAAACACATTGCACCACACTCACTGACACACTTCACCCAAATACATTGCACCGCACTCACTGAAACACATCACCCAAACACATTGCACCACACTTGCTGACAAACTTCACCCAAATACATTGCACCACACTCACTGACTCCATTCACCCAAACATATTGCACCCCACTCACTGACACACTTCACCCAAACACATTGCACCACACTCACTGACAAACAATTCACCCAAACACATTGCACCACACTCACTGACACACTTCACCCAAACACATTGCACCACAATCACTGACACACTTCACCCAAACACATTGCACCAAACTCACTGACACACTTCACCCAAATACTTTGCACCACAATAACTGACACACATCACCCAAACACATTGCACCACACACACTGACACGCTTCACCCAAAAACATTGCACCACACTCACTGACACACTTCACCCAAACACATTGCACCACACTCACTGACACACTTCACCCAAATACATTGCACCACACTGACTGACACAGTTCACCCAAACACATTGCACCACACTCACTGACACACTTCACCCAAACACACTGCACCACACTCATTGACACACTTCACCAAACACATTGCACCACACTCACTGACACACTTCACCCAAATACATTGCACCACACTCACTGACACACATCACCCAAACACATTGCACCACATACACTGACACACTTCACCCAAACACATTGCACCCACTCACTGACACACATTACCCAAACACATTGCACCACACTCACTGACACACTTCAACCAAACACATTGCACCACACTCACTGACACACTTCACCCAAACACATTGCACCACACTCACTGACACACTTCACCCAAACACATTGCACCACACTCACTGACACACTTCACAGAAACACATTGCACCACACTCACTGACACACTTCACCCAAATATATTGCACCACACTCACTGACACACTTCACCCAAACACATAGCACCACACTCACTGACACACTTCACCCAAATACATTGCACCACACTCACTGAAACACATCACCCGAACACATTGCACCACACTTACTGACACACTTCACTCAAATACATTGCACCACACTCACTGACTCCTTTCACCCAAACACACTGCACCACACTTACTGACACACTTCACCCAAACACATTGCACCACACTCACTGACTCCTTTCACCCAAGCACATTGCACCACACTCACTGACACACTTAACCCAAACACATTGCACCACACTCACTGACAAACAATTCACCCAAACACATTGCACCACACTCACTGACACACTTCACCCAAACACATTGCACCACACTCACTGACACACTTCACCCAATTACTTTGCACCACAATCCCTGACACACATCACCCAAACACATTGCACCACACTCACTGACACGCTTCACCCAAAAACATTGCACCACACTCACCAGCCCACTTCACCCAAACACATTGCACCACACTCACTGACACACTTCACCCAAATACATTGCACCACACTCACTGACACACTTCACCCAAAAACATTGCACCACACTCACTGACACAGATCACCCAAACACATTGCACCACACTCACTGACACACTTCACCCAAACACATTGCACCACACTCACTGACACACTTCACCCAAATACATTGCACCACACTCACTGACACACTTCACCCAAACACATTGCACCACACTCACTGACAAACTTCACCCAAACACATTGCACCACACTCACTGACACACTTCACCCAAATACATTGCACCACACGCACTGACACACATCACCCAAACACATTGCACCACACTCACTGACACACTTCACCCAAATACATTGCACCACACTCACTGACACACTTCACCCAAACACATTGCACCACACTCACTGACAAACTTCACCCAAACACATTGCACCACACTCACTGACACACTTCACCCAAACACATTGCACCACACTTACTGACACACTTCACCTAAATACATTGCACCACACTCACTGACTCCCTTCACCCAAACACATTGCACCACACTTACTGACACACTTCACCCAAACACATTGCACCACACTCACTGACTCCTTTCACCCAAGCACATTCCACCACACTCACTGACACACTTAACCCAAACACATTGCACCACACTCATTGACAAACAATTCACCCAAACACATTGCACCACACTCACTGACACACTTCACCCAAACACATTGCACCACACTCACTGACACACTTCACCCAATTACTTTGCACCACAATCACTGACACACATCACCCAAACACATTGCACCACACTCACTGACACGCTTCACCCAAAAACATTGCACCACACTCACCAGCCCACTTCACCCAAACACATTGCACCACACTCACTGACACACTTCACCCAAATACATTGCACCACACTCACTGACACACTTCACCCAAAAACATTGCACCACACTCACTGACACAGATCACCCAAACACATTGCACCACACTCACTGACACACTTCACCCAAACACATTGCACCACACTCACTGACACACTTCACCCAAATACATTGCACCACACTCACTGACACACTTCACCCAAACACATTGCACCACACTCACTGACAAACTTCACCCAAACACATTGCACCACCCTCACTGACACACTTCACCCAAATACATTGCACCACACGCACTGAAAAACATCACCCAAACACATTGCACCACACTTACTGACACACTTCACCTAAATACATTGCACCACACTCACTGACTCCCTTCACCCAAACACATTGCACCACACTCACTGACACACTTAACCCAAACACATTGCACCACAATCACTGACAAACAATTCACCCAAACACATTGCACCACACTCACTGACACACTTCACCCAAACACATTGCACCACACTCACTGACACACATTACCCAAACACATTGCACTACACTCACTGACACACTTCAGCCAAACACATTGCACCACACTCACTAGCACACTTCACCCAAACACATTGCATCACACTCACTGACAAACTTCACCCAAACACATTGCACCACACTCACTGACACACTTCACCCAAATACTTTGCACCACAATCACTGACACACATCACCCAAACACATTGCACCACACTCACTGACACGCTTCACCCAAAAACATTGCACCAAACTCACCAGCCCACTTCACCCAAACACACTGCACCACACTCACTGACACACTTCACCCAAAAATATTGCACCACACTCACTGACACAGTTCACCCAAACACATTGCACCACACTCACTGACACACTTCACCCAAACACACTGCACCACACTCATTGACACACTTCACCCAAACACATTGCACCACACTCACTGACACACTTCACCCAAATACATTGCACCACACTCACTGACACACATCTCCCAAACACATTGCACCACATACACTGACACACTTCAGCCAAACATATTGCACCCACTCACTGACACACATTACCCAAACACATTGCACCACACTCACTGACACACTTCAACCAAACACATTGCACCACACTCACTGACACACTTCACCCAAACACATTGCACCACACTCACTGACAAACAATTCACCCAAACACATTGCACCACACTCACTGACACACTTCACCCAAACACATTGCACCACACTCACTGCCACACTTCAGCCAAACACATTGCACCACACTCACTGACACACTTCACCCAAACACATTGCATCACACTCACTGACGCACTTCACCCAAACACATTGCACCACACTCACTGACAAACAATTCACCCAAATACTTTGCACCACAATCACTGACACACATCACCCAAACACATTGCACCACACTCATTGACTCCATTCACCCAAACACATTGCACCACACTCACTGACACACTTAACCCAAACACATTGCACCACACTCACTGACAAACAATTCACCCAAACACATTGCACCACACTCACTGACACACTTCACCCAAACACATTGCACCACACTCACTGACACACTTCAGCCAAACACATTGCACCACACTCACTGACACACCTCAGCCAAACGCATTGCACTGCACTCACTGACACACTTCACCCAAACACATTGCACCACACTCACTGACACACTTCAGCCAAACACATTGCACCACACTCACTGACACACTTCAGCCAAACGCATTGCACTGCACTCACTGACACACTTCACCCAAACACATTGCACCACACTCACTGACACACTTCACCCAAACACATTGCACCACACTCACTGACACACTTCACCCAAATACATTGCACCGCACTCACTGAAACACATCACCCAAACACATTGCACCACACTTGCTGACAAACTTCACCCAAATACATTGCACCACACTCACTGACTCCATTCACCCAAACATATTGCACCCCACTCACTGACAGACTTCACCCAAACACATTGCACCACACTCACTGACAAACAATTCACCCAAACACATTGCACCACACTCACTGACACACTTCACCCAAACACATTGCACCACAATCACTGACACACTTCACCCAAACACATTGCACCAAACTCACTGACACACTTCACCCAAATACTTTGCACCACAATAACTGACACACATCACCCAAACACATTGCACCACACACACTGACACGCTTCACCCAAAAACATTGCACCACACTCACTGACACACTTCACCCAAACACATTGCACCACACTCACTGACACACTTCACCCAAATACATTGCACCACACTGACTGACACAGTTCACCCAAACACATTGCACCACACTCACTGACACACTTCACCCAAACACACTGCACCACACTCATTGACACACTTCACCCAAACACATTGCACCACACTCACTGACACACTTCACCCAAATACATTGCACCACACTCACTGACACACATCACCCAAACACATTGCACCACATACACTGACACACTTCACCCAAACACATTGCACCCACTCACTGACACACATTACCCAAACACATTGCACCACACTCACTGACACACTTCAACCAAACACATTGCACCACACTCACTGACACACTTCACCCAAACACATTGCACCACACTCACTGACACACTTCACCCAAACACATTGCACCACACTCACTGACACACTTCACAGAAACACATTGCACCACACTCACTTACACACTTCACCCAAATATATTGCACCACACTCACTGACACACTTCACCCAAACACATAGCACCACACTCACTGACACACTTCACCCAAATACATTGCACCACACTCACTGAAACACATCACCCAAACACATTGCACCACACTTACTGACACACTTCACTCAAATACATTGCACCACACTCACTGACTCCTTTCACCCAAACACACTGCACCACACTTACTGACACACTTCACCCAAACACATTGCACCACACTCACTGACTCCTTTCACCCAAGCACATTGCACCACACTCACTGACACACTTCACCCAAACACATTGCACCACACTCACTAACACACTTCACCCAAAGACATTGCACCACACTCACAGACAAACAATTCACCCAAACACATTGCACCACCCTTACTGACGCACTTCACCCAAACACATTGCCCCACACTCACTGACACACATTACCCAAACACATTGCACCACACTCACTGACACACTTCACCCAAACACATTGCACCACACTCACTGACACACTTCACCCAAACACATTGCACCACACTCACTGACACACATCACCCAAGCACATTGCACCACACTCACTGACACACTTCACCCAAATACATTGCACCACACTCACCAACCCAGTTCACCCAAACATATTGCACCACACTCACTGAAACACTTCACTCAAATACATTGCACCACACTCACTGACACACTTCACCCAAAAACATTGCACCACACTCACTGACTCACTTCACCCAAACACATTGCACCACAATCACTGACACACTTCACCCAAACACACTGCACCACAATCACTGACACACTTCACCCAAACACAATGCCCCACACTCACTGACACACTTCACCCAAACAGATTGCACCACACTCACTGAGAAACAATTCACCCAAACACATTGCACCACACTCACTGACATACTTCACCCAAACACATTGCACCACACTCAGTGACACACATTACCCAAACACATTGCACCTGACTCACTGACACACTTCACCCAAACACATTGCACCACACTCACTGACACACATTACCCAAACACATTGCACCACACTCACTGACACACTTCACCCAAACACATTGCTCCACACTCACTGACACACTTCACCCAAATACTTTGCACCACACTCACTGACACACTTCACCCAAACACATTGCACCACACTCACTGACACACATCACCCAAACACATTGCACCACACTCACTGACACACTTCACTCAAAAACATTTCAGCACACTCACCAACCCACTTCACCCAAACATATTGCACCACACTCACTGACACACTTCACCCAAATACATTGCACCACACTCACTGACACACTTCACCCAAAAATATTGCACCACACTCACTGACACACTTCACCCAAACACATTGCATCACACTCACTGACACACTTCACCCAAACACATTGCACCACACTCACTGACACACTTCACCCAAATATATTGCACCACACTCACTGACACACGTCACCCAAACACACTGCACCACACTCACTGACACACTTCACCCAAACACATTGCACCACACTCACTGACACACTTCACCCAAACACATTGCACCACACTCACTGACCCACTTCACCCAAATACTTTGCACCACACTCACTGACGCACATCACCCAAACACATTGCACCACACTCACTGATGCACTTCACCCATACACATTGCACCACACTCACCAACCCACTTCACCCAAACACATTGCACCACACTCACTGACACACTTCACCCATACACATTGCACCACACTCACTGACACACCTCACCCAAACACATTGCACCACACTCACTTACACACATCACCCAAACACATTGCACCACACTCACTGACACACTTCACCCAAATACATTGCACCACAATCACTGACACACTTCACCCAAACACATTGCACCAGACTCACTGACACACTTCACCCAAACACATTGCACCACACTCACTGACACACTTCACCCAAATACATTGCATCCACTCACTGAAACACATCACCCAAACACATTGCACCACACTCACTGACACACTTCACACAAACACATTGCACCACACTCACTGACACACTTCACACAAACACATTGCACCACACTCACTGACACACTTCACCCAAAAACATTGCACCACACTCACTGACACACTTCACCCAAACACATTGCACCACAATCACTGACACACTTCACCCAAACACACTGCATCACAATCACTGACACACTTCACCCAAACACATTGCACCAGACTCACTGACACACTTCACCCAAACACATTGCACCAGACTCACTGACACACTTCATCCAAACACATTGCACCAGACTCACTGACACACTTCACCCAAACACATTGCACCACACTCACTGACATACTTCACACAAACACATTGCACCACACTCACTGACAAACTTCACCTAAACACATTGCACCACACTCACTGACACACTTCATCCAAACACATTGCACCAGACTCACTGACACACTTCACCCAAACACATTGCACCACACTCACTGACATACTTCACACAAACACATTGCACCACACTCACTGACAAACTTCACCTAAACACATTGCACCACACTCACTGACACACTTCACCCAATACACATTGCACCACACTCACTGACACACTTCACCCAAACACATTGCATCACTCTCACTGACACACTTCACCCAAACACATTGCGCCACACTCACTGACACACTTCACCCAAACACATTGCATCACACTCACTGACATATATCACCCAAACACATTGCTCCACACTCACTTACTCACTTCACCCAAATACATTGCACCACACTCACTGACACACTTCACCCAAAAACGTTGCTCCACACTCACTGACACACATCACCCAAACACATTGCACCACACTCACTGACACACATTACCTAAACACATTGCAGCACACTCACTGACACACTTCACCCAAACACATTGCTCCACACTCACTGACACACATTACCTAAACACATTGCAGCACACTCACTGACACACTTCACCCAAACGCATTGCACCACACTCACTGACACACTTCACCCAAACACATTGCACCACACTCACTGACAAACAATTCACCCAAACACATTGCACCACACTCACTGACACACTTCACCCAAACACATTGCACCACACTCACTGATACACTTCACCCAAACACATTGCACCACACTAACTGACACACATCACCCAAAAACATTGCTCCACACTCACTGACACACTTCACCCAAACACATTGCACCACACTCACTTAAAATACAATTCACCCAAACACATTGCACCACACTCACTGACACACTTCACCCAAACACATTGCACCACACTCACTGACACACATTACCCAAACACATTGCACCTCACTCACTGTCACACTTCACCCAAACACATTGCACCACACTCACTGACACACTTCACCCAAACACATTGCACCACACTCTCTGACAAACAATTCACCCAAACACATTACACCACACTCACTGACACACTTCACCCAATACACATTGCACCACACTCACTGACACACTTCACCCAAACACATTGCACCACACTCACTGACACACTTCACCCAAATACATTGCACCACACTCACTGACACACATCACCCAAACACATTGCACCACACTCACTGACACACTTCACCCAAATATATTGCACCACACTCACTGACACACTTCACCCAAACACATTGCACCACACTCACTGTCTCCCTTCATCCAAACACATTGCACCACACTCACTGACACACTTCACCCAAACACATTGCACCACACTCACTGACAAACAATTCACCCAAACACATTGCACCACACTCACTGGCACACATTACCCAAACACATTGCACCACAGTCACTGGGCTGGATTTTGCTACGGGGGCGGGTTGGGGTCGTGTTCCCCACATTTCGTGTTTCCCACACGAATCCTGAACGATGTGGGAAATTGATGCAATTTTGATTTTATAGCCCAATTGATTCCCCACGTGTGGGAACCCCTAGCCGGAGAGCTTTTCAGGTGGGAAGCTCGCCTTTGATGACATCATCACTGCTGCTTCATTTAAGGGCTTCCACAAGCCTTGCTCACTTCAGCAGACTGCCAAGCTTCTGGCCCTGGCAGCTGCTGCCACCATCATCAATCATGGCGACACATCGGAGTAAGGCATCCCCCAGATTTGACGAGGCAGCCCTCCAGGCATTGGTGGAGGGAGCGACAGAGAGCAGGGAGGTGCTCTTCCCCTCCTCGGGGAGGAAGAAGCCACCCCAGCAAACCAAGGCTGTGTGGCTGAGGGTGGCAGAGCAGGTGAACGCCAGCTCGAATACCAGCAGAACATGGATCCAGTGTCGGAAACGCTTCCATGACCTTCTGCGCACTGGAAAAGTGAGTATGATGTTCCCATCACTCTTAATCTGATCCCCATTGCCTTTCCTCACCAGCTCTCAGCTTTACCAATCTCTTCCTCCACATCCCACTTGACACTGACATCCATGCACCCTTTCCCACTCCCTCTCTCTCTATGGTCACATTCACCTAACTAATGGACTATGCAGCCCTCACACTCCCTATCACTGTCATGCTATGAAAACAACTTACATCACATAGGGAGAGCCCTTGGTCTTGCCATCTCACTCCATCTTTCTCTCCTTCTAAGCATCTGTGCCATCGATTCTCTACACTCACTCCTTCATTCTCGTGCAAACTCCACTTGTCTCCCCCATTGCAGCAAAAGAGAGCTCACAACCGAAAAGAGCGAGCCAGGACAGGGGGAGGGGCAGCCTCCTTAGCCCAGCTGACCCCATGGGAGGAGGCGATCCTGGAGATCGTCGGCATCCAGGACGACACACAAGTGGGGGACGGAGAGACCGGTGCAGCAGAGCAAGCTGGTGGCAGAAGAGTTTTCCAATTCTCTCAATTGCATTGCATGACTCGCTGATAATGACTTGGATGCTCTAGCAGATGGACCTCTGATCATCTGCAATAAGCACTGTGCAGGTAACCCTGGCCTCTCATCTCTGACACTTTCCTTTACTCCCCCACAGGACCATCGCAAGCTCCCGTCTCCAGGATGCAGGAGGAGGTTCAGCCTCAGCATCCAGACTCCTCAGAGGAAGCTGCAACCTCTGAGGGCGCAGCGTCAGCAGAAGGCAACGCACCCAGCACCAGCGCAGACACTCACACCTCGGTGGGACCTTCGGGACATAGAGTAGTGTTGTCACCTGGTGTATCACAGCTCACAAGTGAGCCTCAGCAGATGGTGGAGACAGGGACAGCAGTGGAGAGTCCTAGTCGGAGGGTGCAGCACTCTCCCAGCTCGGCTCAGCTGCATGTCGACCCTCTGCCTCTGGGTCCATCCACAGTATCAGTGGTGATGGCACTCCAGGAAAATATGCAGGAGTCTCTGGCAGGTTTTGTCTCCAGGGTTGCTGCGAGTGTAGAGCGAATAGAGGAGTCCATCGCTAACATGAGCAGAGCCTTTGTGGAGTCATTGGCGCATCAACGCATTACCACGGAAAGGATGGCAACCTCGGTGGAAAGGCTGGCTACGGCCATGGAGGAGATAAGTCGCGCGAGTGTTGAAAACATGGTGAGTGTTCAGACTAGACTGACATCTCTGGAGGAGCGATGGGCAGCTATTGAACAGAGAAACCAGACCTTCATGGCAGTCCCTCTGAGAAGGACTGCCAGTCCCGACACGGGTCCCCATGGCTCCCCTGATGTGCAGCAAGGTGCTCTCTCGCCACTTGCAAGCGCTGAGGGGGACCTGACCCATGAGAGGGATGATGGTGGCAGAGAACAAGGAGGTGGGGGCTCCTCTCCAAGCACTCAAACTTCCATGCCACTGACAAGTCCTCGGTCAGAGCCCCACCTGAGTCAGCACCCAAGTGAGATCGGCGTCTCAACCCCTGCACAGCCGCAGGAGCAGCAGACTGTTGTGCAGCCCTTACAGGCTCGCAACCCCAGAGGACGCCCGCCAAAGGTGTCCAGACAGGAGCAGCAAGGAAGTGAGCACGGGGCCTCCACATCTGCTAATGCCACTGGGGAACCACTACGTAGGAGCACGCGTAAGAGAAAGAAACTGCACAAATAGTCACAAGGGTAGTCACTTGGGTGGAATTTAATGTGTTATGGTTGAAAGCCATCAGAATAATGGTAATAAATCATCTGTTGGCTACTGCTGTAGTTGTGGCGTGTGTCATTTCGCGAATGGGACTTTCACTTTGAGGTCAGTATGGTGGTCACATCGCTAGAAGTCAGCTGGTTCCTGGCTATTGTCAGTGCTCAGGTAAAAGGATGCGAGGCAATAGTCCCTCATGGGCGAGGCTCAGCAAATCTGCCCAATATGAGCGCGTTCCTTGCATGCCGGCCACCAATGTTCTCGCGCACTGCTGCCGCTGGTTGATGAGCCTCTGCAAGATGTTCGTCTTCGCTCTCCTCCTCCCCCTCCTCCTCCTCCTCATCTGAGGAGGATATGTCAGGAGCCACTTGGTCCTCGGCCATCTGCAAGCCACGACGCTGTGCCATGTTGTGAAGCACACAGCAAACCACGACGATTCTGGAGACCCTGGCTGCTGAGTATTGCAGGGCTCCACCTGATCTATCCAGGCATCTGAAGCACATCTTCAGCAGACCAATGGTCTGCTCGATCATGGCTCTGGTGGAAAGGTGGCTGGAGTTGTAGCTCTCCTCAGCTGCGTTGGCTGGCCTCCTCAGCGGCATCAATAGCCACGTCCTCAAGGGATAGCCCTTGTCTCCAAGTAGCCATCCGTTAAGTTGGTGTGGCGGACTGAATAGTGGAGGCACAGTAGACTGGCGCAGTATGAAGGAGTCATGGCAACTGCCAGGGTACTTGGCACAAACATGCAAAATTTCCTTCTTGTGGTCACACACCAGCTGAACGTTGAGGGAGTGGAAGCCCTTGCCGTTGACAAAAATACCAGGATTGCGATGGGGAGCCTTAAGGGCCACATGTGTGCAATCAACGATGCCCTGCACCCTTGGAAAGCCTGCAAGATTAGCAAATCCAACCGCTCTCGCCATGACACTTGCTCGATCCTTGGTGAAATGGATGTGATTGTGCGCGATGGCAAAGAG
The DNA here is from genome assembly GCF_052327205.1 of Somniosus microcephalus. Classification (NCBI taxonomy): domain Eukaryota; kingdom Metazoa; phylum Chordata; class Chondrichthyes; order Squaliformes; family Somniosidae; genus Somniosus; species Somniosus microcephalus. Next base: position 167,817,503 of record NC_140989.1, on the reverse strand, counting down.
GGCATCGGTTACCCGCTTGATGCAGGTGTGTGCGGCCGCCTGGGAGATGCCGCTGATGTCTGCTGCTGATCCCTGGAATGAGCCTGAGGCAAAAAAGTTGAGTGCGATGGTGACTTTGACGGCCACTGATAAGGGGTGTCCAGCTGCTCCTCTGGGCTCCAGGTCTTGCTGCAGCATTGCGCAGATGTCAGCCACTATCTCTCGCGAAAGTCGGAGCCGCCTTTGGCACTGCTGCTCAGGCATGTTGAGGTAGCTGACCCTGCGTCTGTAGACCCTGTTTGGGGGGTATCTCCTGCGCCGACGGCCTTCCATGCGCTGGCCCCTTCTGGCCTGTGCATCCTCAGGTGGGGCAGCAGCAGCTTGGCGCAACTGTTGTTGCTGCTGCTGTTGGGCGGCCTCATGTAATATCCAGAAGGGCAGGACAAAAATGGCTCCCATGCTTCTGGTAGATGCCTCAGTTGAGGAAGCGCTCAGTGAAGGTGGCGAAAGGGGTTTCCCAGGAGGTCACACTGGAGATGGTTGTCAGGCTGCAAACTTCCAGAGCTGTGGGTATGCCTTCTGAAAGATCCCCCAGACCTGAGAGAGCAAAGTTATGCCACCTGCAAATAAAGCCTGTTCAAATCTGCCATTTAATGGTTGAGCTGCAGCTGCTACTCCGCAAGCCAGTTGTGCTCCCGCCACGTTTCAGATGTGTGTTTCCCACCAGGCGTGTTTCACGTGGGAAAACGATTAAACTTGCAACTGGTTAGGAAATTGGGATTATAGAGCCAATTGAGGGCCTGTTAAAGGCATTAAGGGCCTATCCCGCCTCCTGGAGGCAGGACGGAGTCGGGACCAGCAGACACGAATTTAGGAAAATTGCGTGGAGGCGGGATGGAGGCGGGTTTGGGCCCGCACGCCAGTTTCGCGATTTTTATCCCCCACACGCCTCCAATCCCGCCTCCCCGGCCCTAGCAAAATCCAGCCCATAGTTTCAGGTTGATAACCTTTTATCAGAACTATTAAAAGTTGGAAATGTAACAGGTTTTAAGCAAGTACATTGGCAGGGAAAGGAGATGGACCATGTAAAGGTGAGTTCTCAAAGGGTTGTAGACCCGAAGGAGGTTAACAGTTAAGTGAACATAATCACCTGGCAAAATCTGCATTCATTCAGCCGTTTTGCCCATTATTTCTGTAAATTAGCAGTTCCATCTCACTCACCAAGTTCCCGTTTTAGAAGTGCTTAGGCTCACTCGGTTCCCTCCACACTCTGTTCCCTCCTCACTCCGTTCCAACCTCACCCCTTTCCCACATCACTCTGTTCCCACTTCACTACGTTCCCTCCTCACTCTATTCCCACCTCACGCTGCTCCCTCCTCACTCGATTCCCATATCACTCTGTTCGCATTTTACTCCATTCCCACCTCCCTATGTTCCCACATCACTCTGTTCCCATGTCACTGCATTCCCAACTCACTACGTTCCCACATCACTCCGTCCACACCTCACTCCATTCCCTCCTCACTCTGTTCCCATGTTTCTCCATTCCCACCTCACTCCATTCCCTCCTCACTCCGTTCCCTCCTCACTCCATTCTCACATCACTCTATTCCCTCCTCACTCCATTCCCACATCACTCCATTCCCACCTCACTCCGTTCCCTCCTCACTCCATTCTCACATCACTCCATTCCCTCCTCACTCCATTCCTTCCTCACTCCATTCCCACCTCACTCCATTCCCTCCTCACTCCATTCCCACCTCACTCCATTCCCTCCTCACTCCATTCCCACCTCACTCCAATCCATCCTCACTCCATTCCCACATCACTCTCTTCCCGATTCACTACATTCCCTCCTCACTCCATTCCCACCTCACTCCATTCCTACCTCACTCTGTTCCCTCCTCACTCCATTCCCTCCTCATTCTGTTCCCACATCACTCCGTTCCCACCTCACTCTGTTCCCAACTCACTCCATTCCCACCTCACTCTGTTCCATCCTCACTCCATTCCCTCCTCAATCCATTCCCTCCTCACTCCATTCCCAGCTCACTCCATTTCATCCCCACTCTGTTCCCACCTCACTCCATTCCCACCACACTCCGTTCTATCCTCAATCCATTCCCTCCTCACTCCGTTTCATCATCACTCCATTCCCAACTCCCTCCATTTCATCCTCACACCATTCCCAACTCACTCCGTTCCATCCTCACTCTGTTCCCTCCTCACTCCATTCCCTCCTCACTCCATTCCCTCCTCACACTGTTCCTTCCTCACTCCATTCCCACCTCACTCCATTCTCACATCACTCCATTCCCTCCTCACTCCATTCCTTCCTCACTCCATTCACAGCTCATTCCATTATCCACTCTTCCCTCTTCAATCCATTCACTCCTCGCTCCATTCCCTCCTCACTCCATTCCCTCCTCACTCCATTATCACCTCACTCCATTCTCACATCGCTCCTTTCCCTCCTCACTCCATTCCCTCCTCACTCTGTTCCCACCTCACTCTGTTCCATCCTCACTCCATTCCATCCTCACTCCGTTCCCTCCTTACTGTATTCCCACCTCACTCCATTCCATCCTCACTCCATTCCCTCCTCACTCCATTCCCAAATCACTCCATTCTCAACTCACTCTGTTCCATCCTCACTCCATTCCCAGCTCACTCCATTCCACCCTCACTCCATTCAGTCCTCACTCCATTCCCACCTCACTCTGCTTCATCCTCACTCCATTCACAACTCACTCTGTTACATCCTCACTCCATTCCCACCTCACTCCATTCCCACATCACTCTGTTCCATCCTCACTCCATTCCCAGCTCACTCCATTCCACCCTCACTCCGTTCAGTCCTCACTCCATTCCCACTTCACTCTGCTTCATCCTCACTCCATTCACAACTCACTCTGTTACATCCTCACTCCATTCCCACCTCACTCCATTCCCACCTCACTCTGTTCCATCCTCACTCCATTCCCAGCTCACTCCATTCCACCCTCACTCCGTTCAGTCCTCACTCCATTCCCACCTCACTCTGCTTCATCCTCACTCCATTCACAACTCACTCTGCTTCATCCTCACTCCATTCACAAATCACTCTGTTACATCCTCACTCCATTCCTTCCAAACTCCATTCCCTCCTCACTCCATTCTCACCTCACTCCTTTCCCACCTCACTCCTTTCCCACCTCACACTTTTCCAACTCACAGCATTCCATCTTAACTCTCTTCCCACCTCACTCCATTCCCACCTCACTCCATTCCTACCTCACTCTGTTCCCTCCTCACTCCATTCCCTCCTCAATCCATTCCCTCCTCACTCCATTCCCACCTCACTCTGTTCCATCCTCACTCCATTCCCTCCTCAATCCATTCCCTCCTCACTCCATTCCCAGCTCACTCCATTTCATCCTCACTCTGTTCCCACCTCACTCCATTCCCACCTCACTCTGTTCCATCCTCAATCCATTCCCTCCTCACTCCGTTCCCAACTCACTCTGTTCCCACCTCACTCCGTTTCATCACCACTCTATTCCCAACTCACTACATTTCATCCTCACACCATTCCCAACTCACTCTGTTCCATCCTCACTCTGTTCCCTCCTCACTCCATTCCCTCCACACTCCATTCCCTCCTCACTCTGTTCCTTCCTCACTCCATTCCCTCCTCACTCCATTCCTTCCTCACTCCATTCTCAGCTCATTCCATTATCCCCTCTTCCCTCTTCACTCCATTCACTCCTCACTACATTCCCTCCTCACTCCATTCCCTCCTCAATCCATTCCCACCTCTCTGTTCCATCCTCACTCCATTCCCTCCTCAATCCATTCACAGCTCACTCTATGTCATCCTCTCTCCTTTCCCACCTCAGTCCCTTCCCTCCTCACTCCATTCCCACCTCTCTCTAATCCCTCCTCACTCTGCTCCCACCTCACTCTGTTCCATCCTCACTCCATTCCATCCTCACTCTGTTCCAACCTGACTCTGTTAACTCCTCACTCCATTGCATCTTCACTCCATTCCCTCCTCACTCCATTCCCTCCTTACTGTATTCCCACCTCACTCCATTCCCTCCTCAATCCATTCCCAGCTCACTCCATTTCATCCTCACTCCATTCCCAAATCACTCCGTTCTCAACTCACTCTGCTCCATCCTCACTCTATTCCCAGCTCACTCCATTCCAACCTCACTCCGTTCAGTCCTCACTCCATTCCCACCTCACTCTGCTTCATCCTCACTCCATTCACAACTCACTCTGTTACATCCTCACTCCATTCCCACCTCACTCCATTCCCACATCACTCTGTTCCATCCTCACTCCATTCCCAGCTCACTCCATTCCACCCTCACTCCGTTCAGTCCTCACTCCATTCCCACCTCACTCTGCTTCACCCTCACTCCATTCACAACTCACTCTGTTACATCCTCACTCCATTCCCACCTCACTCCATTCCCACATCACTCTGTTCCATCCTCACTCCATTCCCAGCTCACTCCATTCCACCCTCACTCCGTTCAGTCCTCACTCCATTCCCACTTCACTCTGCTTCATCCTCACTCCATTCACAACTCACTCTGTTACATCCTCACTCCATTCCCACCTCACTCTATTCCCACCTCACTCTGTTCCATCCTCACTCCAATCCCAGCTCACTCCATTCCACCCTCACTCCGTTCAGTCCTCACTCCATTCCCACCTCACTCTGCTTCATCCTCACTCCATTCACAACTCACTCTGCTTCATCCTCACTCCATTCACAAATCACTCTGTTACATCCTCACTCCATTCCTTCCACACTCCATTCCCTCCTCACTCCATTCTCACCTCACTCCTTTCCCACCTCACTCCTTTCCCACCTCACACTTTTCCAACTCACAGCATTCCATCTTAACTCTCTTCCCACCTCACTCCATTCCCACCTCACTCCATTCCTACCTCACTCTGTTCCCTCCTCACTCCATTCCCTCCTCAATCCATTCCCTCCTCACTCCATTCCCACCTCACTCTGTTCCATCCTCACTCCATTCCCTCCTCAATCCATTCCCTCCTCACTCCAATCCCAGCTCACTCCATTTCATCCTCACTCTGTTCCCACCTCACTCCATTCCCACCTCACTCTGTTCCATCCTCAATCCATTCCCTCCTCACTCCGTTCCCAACTCACTCTGTTCCCACCTCACTCCGTTTCATCACCACTCTATTCCCAACTCACTACATTTCATCCTCACACCATTCCCAACTCACTCTGTTCCATCCTCACTCTGTTCCCTCCTCACTCCATTCCCTCCACACTCCATTCCCTCCTCACTCTGTTCCTTCCTCACTCCATTCCCTCCTCACTCCATTCCTTCCTCACTCCATTCTCAGCTCATTCCATTATCCCCTCTTCCCTCTTCACTCCATTCACTCCTCACTACATTCCCTCCTCACTCCATTCCCTCCTCAATCCATTCCCACCTCTCTGTTCCATCCTCACTCCATTCCCTCCTCAATCCATTCACAGCTCACTCCATGTCATCCTCTCTCTTTCCCACCTCAGTCCCTTCCCTCCTCACTCCATTCCCACCTCTCTCTAATCCCTCCTCACTCTGCTCCCACCTCACTCTGTTCCATCCTCACTCCATTCCATCCTCACTCTGTTCCAACCTGACTCTGTTAACTCCTCACTCCATTGCATCTTCACTCCATTCCCTCCTCACTCCATTCCCTCCTTACTGTATTCCCACCTCACTCCATTCCCTCCTCAATCCATTCCCAGCTCACTCCATTTCATCCTCACTCCATTCCCAAATCACTCCGTTCTCAACTCACTCTGCTCCATCCTCACTCTATTCCCAGCTCACTCCATTCCACCCTCACTCCGTTCAGTCCTCACTCCATTCCCACCTCACTCTGCTTCATCCTCACTCCATTCACAACTCACTCTGTTACATCCTCACTCCATTCCCACCTCACTCCATTCCCACATCACTCTGTTCCATCCTCACTGCATTCCCAGCTCACTCCATTCCACCCTCACTCCGTTCAGTCCTCACTCCATTCCCACCTCACTCTGCTTCATCCTCACTCCATTCACAACTCACTCTGTTACATCCTCACTCCATTCCCTCCTCACTCCATTCCCACCTCACTCCTTTCCCACCTCACTCCTTTCCCACCTCACACCTTTCCCAACTCACACCATTCCATCTTAACTCTCTTCCCACCTCACTGCATTCCCACCTCACTCCATTCCCTCCTCAGTCCATTCCCTTCTCACTCTGTTCCCTTCTCACTCCATTCCCAACTCACTCCTTTCCCACCTCACTCCATTCCCTCCACACTCCATTCCCACCTCAGTCCTTTCCCTCGTCACTCTGTTCCAAATCACTCCATTCCCAGCACACTCTGTTTCATCCTCACTCCATTCCCTCCTCACTCCATTCCCTCCTCACTCCATTCCCTCCTCACTCTGTTCCTTCCTCACTCCATTCCCACCTGATTCCATTCTCATATCACTTCATTCCCACCTGACTCCATTCCCTCCTCACTCCATTCCATCCTCACTCCATTCCCACCTGACTCCATTCTAACATCACTCCATTCCCTCCTCACTCCATTCCCTCCACACTCCATTCCCTCCTCACTCCATTCCCCCATCACTACATTCTTACATTCTCACATCACTCCTTTCCCTCCTCACTCCATTCCCTCATCACTCTGTTCCCACATCTCTGTTCCCTCCTCACTCTATCCCCTCCTCACTCCGTTCCTTCCTCACTCCATTCCCACTTGACTCCATTCTCACATCAATCCATTCCCAGCTCACTCCATTCCCTCATCACTCCATTCCCTCCTCACTCCATTCCCTCCTCACTCCATTCCTTCCTCACTCCATTTCCTCCTCACTCCATTCCCTCCACACTCCACTCCCTCCTCACTCCATTCCCCCTCACTACATTCTTACATCACTCCTTTCCCTCCTCACTCCATTCCCTCCACACTCCATTCCCTCCTCACTCCATTCCCCCCTCACTACATTCTCACATCACTCCTTTCCCTCCTCACTCCATTCCCTCATCACTCCATTCCCACCTCTCCGTTCCATCCTCACTCCATTCCCTCCTCACTCCATTCCCACCTCACTCCATTCCGTCCTCACTCTGTTCCCACCTTACTCTGTTCCCACCTCACCCCATTCCAACCTCACTCCATTCCCACCTCACTCCATTCCCTCCTCACTCCATTCCCACCTCACTCCATTCCCTCCTCATTGTTCCCTCCTCACTCCATTCCCACCTCACTCCATTCCCTCCTCATTGTTTTCCCTCCTCACTCCTTTCCAACCTCACTCTGCTCCCACTTCACTCCGCTCCCACCTCACTCCTTCCCTCCTCACTCCATTCACACCTCACTCCGTTCCCATCTCACTCTCTTCCCTCCTCATTCCATTCTGTCCACACTCCATTCCCACCTCAGTCCTTTCGCTCATCACTCCATTCCCACCTCACTCCTTTCCCACCTCACTCCTTTCCCAACTCACACCGTCCAATCATCACTCTCTTCCCACCTCACTCCATTCCCTCCTCACTCTGTTCCCACATCACTCCATTCCCACCTCACTCCATTCCTTCCTCAGTCCATTCCCTTCTCACTCTGTTCCCTTCTCACTCTGTTTCCACCTCACTCCTTTCCCACCTCACTCCATTCCCTCCTCACTCCATTCCCACTTCTCTCCATTCCCTCCAAAGTCTGTTCCCTCCTCACTCTCTTGCAGCTTCACTCCATTAATTCCTTAATCTGTTCCCACCTCACCCAGTTCCCTCCTCACTCCATTCCCATCTCACTCTGTTCCTTCCTGACTCTGTTAACACCTCACTCCATTCCCTCCTCACTCCATTCCCTCCTTACACTATTCCCACCTCACTCAGTTCCATCTTTACTCTGTTCCCTCCTCACTCCCTTCCCACATCACTCCGTTCCATCCCTCCTCCCTCTTGTCCCTCCTCACTCTGTTCGCACCTCACTCCATTCCCTCCTCAATCCATTCCCAGCTCACTCCATTTCATCCTCACTCCATGCCCAACTCACTCCGTTCCCAACTCACTCCGTTCCCACCTCACTCCGTTCCCACCTCACTCCGTTTCATCATCACTCCATTCCCAACTCCCTCTATTTCATCCTCACACCATTCCCAACTCACTCTGTTCCATCCTCACTCTGTTCCCTCCTCACTCCATTCCCACCTCACTCCATTCTCACATCACTCCATTCCCTCCTCACTCCATTCCTTCCTCACTCCATTCTCAGCTCATTCCATTATCCCCTCTTCCCTCTTCACTCCATTCACTCCTCACTCCATTCCCTCCTCACTCCATTCCCACCTCTCTGTTCCATCCTCACTCCATTCCCTCCTCAATCCATTCACAGCTCACTCCATGTCATCCTCTCTCCTTTCCCACCTCAGTCCCTTCCCTCCTCACTCCATTACCACCTCTCTCTATTCCCTCCTCACTCTGCTCCCACCTCACTCTGTTCCATCCTCACTCCATTCCATCCTCACTCTGTTCCATCCTGACTCTGTTAACTCCTCCCTCCATTGCATCTTCACTCCATTCCCTCCTCACTCCATTCCCTCCTTACTGTCTTCCCACCTCACTCCATTCCATCCTCACTCCATTCCCTCCTCAATCCATTCCCAGCTCACTCCATTTCATCCTCACTCCATTCCCAAATCACTCCGTTCTCAACTCACTCTGTTCCATCCTCACTCCATTCCCAGCTCACTCCATTCCACCCTCACTCCGTTCAGTCCTCACTCCAGTCCCACCTCACTCTGCTTCATCCTCATTCCATTCACAACTCACTCTGTTACATCCTCACTCCATTCCCTCCACACTCCATTCCCTCCTCACTCCCTTCCCACCTCACTCCTTTCCCACCTCACTCCTTTCCCACCTCACACCTTTCCCAACTCACACCATTCCATCTTAACTCTCTTCCCACCTCACTCCATTCCCACCTCACTCCATTCCCTCCTCAGTCCATTCCCTTCTCACTCTGTTCCCTTCTCATTCCATTCCCACCTCACTCCTTTCCCACCTCACTCCATTCCCTCCACACTCCATTCCCACCTCAGTCCTTTCCCTCATCACTCCATTCCCAACTCACTCCATTCCCACCTCACTCTGTTCCATCCTTGTGGTGATCATTCTTTATGTTTAGTAAGAAGTATTGTGATTGGTTGTTTGTTTCCTGCCTTGGGATATATGCTGTAATCTCATTGGTAGTTGATGTCATGTGATTTGTGGTGGCCATCTTAAATTCAGTTCTTTCCAGCCTTTAGTTGGGACTGGGTGTTGAAGATGTGCTACAGGATGTTTAAGTTAATAAAGCCTAGATTAGAAAGGCAAATCTATTCCTTATTTCAATTTATTAACTTTATGTCAGAATGGAGTGATATCTTCAACCAGAACGATTCAATGCTGACCCTAATTCTGCAGGAGTGGATGATAAATGGAAACATTGGTATTGTACATTTAAAAACTTTTTGGGCGTGTTGGATCAAGAATCTCTAAATAAGCTGAATATGCTGATCAACTACATTGCTCCGGATGTGTATAAGTATATTTTGGACTGTAAAACTTACGAATTGGCTATTTCTACATTGGAGAAGATTTTTGTTAAACCAAAGAATGAGTTATTTGCACGTCACCTTCTATCTGCCCGTAGGCAGCAGGTGGGAGAATCTTTGGATACTTATTTACAAGCAATTCGGTGCCTTAGTGTTAACTGTAATTATAAGGCCGTGACGGCTGAAGAATATAAGGAAGAATCGGTACGGGATGCTTTTATTAATGGATTACTGTCTAGATCAATTCGTCAGCGGTTGTTAGAAAATAAGACTTTGGATCTTAAGAGTGCTTTTGAGCAAGCTTCTACATTGGATGTGGCTCAGAGAAGTTCGGATTCTTATGTTCTTTTTAATCGGCCTGTGACTGTGGTTTCGGCAGTTCCGGATGAAAAGGAATTATGTGGACTTAATAGGAGTGGCTTACTAGATTCTGAAACAGTTTCTACTTCAGCGGCTGTTGCCTCTAGGATTCAGAAGTGTTATTTTTGTGGGAACGTCCGGCACCCTCGTCTGAAGTGTCCTGCTCGGGAGGCTGTGTGTAGTAAATGCGGCAAGAGAGGTCATTATGCACGTGTGTGTAAATCATCAGGTTCAATTACCTCCTCTGTGACTATTCAGCCTTTAGATAGGGCGTTTATTGCATCAGTTTCTGCTGCATTTGCTCATGGCCTAAACAAAGCTATAGTTACGGCCCAAGTTAATGGGTTGGAAGTGAAGGCCCTTATAGATACGGGCAGTACCGAGAGTTTTATAAGTCTTCAGTTTGCAAAGGAGAAGCATTTGATAATTTCGCCTGTTTCCTATCAGGTGTGTATGGCTCAGCCGACTCTCACTTCACAAGTAGCTGGTTGTTGCCTTGTGAAATTGATTCTTCTAGGTAATACGTATACTGATATACGCCTATCTGTTTTGCCTAATCTCTGTGCGGATATTTTGATTGGTCATGATGTGCTTCAGTTACACGAGTCTCTCAATCTTTCATTTGGCGGGACTAAGCCACCTTTATCTATTTGTGGATTAATCTCTTTATCCATTTCTCCATTATCACTTTTTTCCAATTTGATGCCGGATTGTAAGCCAATTGCTACCAAGTCAAGAAGGTATAGCAGTCAGGATAGAGAATTTATTAATTCTGAAGTTCAACGTCTCTTATTGGAAGGAATCATTGAACCTAGTTGTTCGCCTTGGTGGGCACAGGTAGTTGTCACGACTAACGAGAGACATAAGAAACGAATGGTGATAGACTATTCCCAAACTATTAATAGGTATACTCAATTAGATGCGTACCCTTTGCCTAAGATTGATGAGCTTATCAATAAAGTGTCTCAGTATAAGGTTTTTAGCACTATTGACCTAAAGAGTGCTTATCATCCGATTCCTATTGTTAAGAAGGATCAACCATATACGGCCTTTGAGGCTGGTGGAAAGCTGTATCAGTTTTGCCGAATACCATTTGGTGTTACTAATGGTGTTGCTTGTTTTCAACGGGCAATGGATGCTTTTATAAGTGATAACTCTCTCTCTGACACCTTTTCATACTTAGATGACATCACGGTGTGTGGCAAATCAAGGGTGGAGCATGATTCTAATTTAGAAAGATTCCTTCAAGCTGTGGAAAAAGTTGGTTTAACTTTCAATAAAGAGAAGTGTACCTTTTCGACCACTGAGGTAAATCTACTGGGGTACATTATCTCGGGAAACAAGATTAAACCAGACTCAGAACGTCTGCGACCATTGATTGATTTACCTTGTCCTACTAATTCTAAGGCTTTGCAACGAGTTGTTGGACTGTTTTCTTACTATTCTAATTGGATTCCAAATTTTTCACAGAAGATCCGGCCTCTTATTCGGGTTATGACATATTCTCTATCATGGGAGGCCAGGATGTGTTTTGATAATTTTAAAAAGGATATCCTTGGAGCAGTGGTGCATTCTATTGATGAGCAGGTTCCTTTTGTGATTGAGACGGACGCTTCTGATTTTGCAATTGGGGCTACTCTGAACCAAAATGGAAGACCTGTGGCCTTTTTCTCACGTACCTTGAACAATAGTGAAAAAAGGCATTCTTCAATAGAGAAAGAGACGTATGCAATAGTAGAAACACTGCGTAAATAGAGACATTATTTATTGGGGCGACATTTTACGTTGGTAACTGATCAAAAGTCTGTGTCCTTTATGTTTGATGTCAAACATTTTGGAAAGATTAAGAATGATAAAATAATGAGGTGGAGGATTGAGTTGGCATGTTACCATTTTGATATAGTTTATCGTCCGGGGAAGGATAATGTTGCTGCTGATGCGCTGTCGAGGGTTTATTGTTCTGTGATTCACGGAGATATGCTTATTAATCTTCACAATGCCTTATGCCATCCTGGGTTACGAGGATGATACACTTCGTACGCAGTAAGAATTTGCCCTTTTCAGTTGAAGACGTCAAGCGGATGACTTCATCATGTTCTATCTGTGCGCGGTGTAAACCGAATTTCTTTAAGCCTCAACGAGCTCATCTTATAAAGGCTACTTCTCCTTTTGAACGTTTGAGCGTCGATTTCAAGGGGCCTCTTCCTTCAACTACTCAAAACCGATATATATTTACTGTTGTGGATGAGTTTTCAAGGTTCCCTTTTGCTTTTCCTTGCACAGATGTATCAGCTGCTACAGTTATCAAATGTCTGACTCAACTTTTTGTCACCTTTGGGATGCCTGCGTATATCCATTCGGATCAGGGAAGTTCTTTTATGTCTTCCCAGTTGAAGGAATACCTTCAGAGTCGGGGAATTTCTACTAGCAGAACTACCCCGTATAATCCCCAGGGTAATGGACAGTGCGAACGATACAATGGGGTGATCTGGAAGGCAGTTATGTTGGCTTTGACATCCCGGAACCTTAAGAATACACAATGGGAAATGGTACTGCCTGATGCCCTGCATTCCATTAGATCATTGCTTTCAACGGCTACTAATGTGACCCCCCATGAAAGGCTCTTTAACTATCCGCGGAGATCTACTACGGGATATTCGGTACCTTCATGGCTTACTATGCAGGGACCTGTGCTGCTTCGACGCCGTTAGATTGTCAAAATATGATCCTTTAGTGGAGGAGGTGGAGCTGTTGGAGGCAAATTCCCAATATGCTCATATTCGATTCCAAGATGGGAAAGAAAGTACGGTTTCAATTAAAGACTTGGCTCCTTGTGGTGGCCAGCCCTCTTCTGAGGATATTAACAATAGTCATGATTCAGATAATGTGGATGTTGTTACAGATACTACGAATATTTCCAATCCGACTGCAGATAATTATACTTCTATTAGTCAGCCCTCGATGGATGTTCATGACCGTCCCAGTTTACCTCCTGATGGGATTTCTAATCCGGAAACCGTTGAAAATCGGGATATGGATAGCCTTCCTGCAGAAGATACTTCTGTGTCTCCTGGTGTGGGAGGGCAAGGAATTTCACCAAGGTTGATAAGGTCGACACGAACAAGATATCCGGTCGACCGATTGAAAATGGACTTTTAAATTGATAGTAATGTTTTAAAATTGTTGAAATATTATATTATATTGTTTTAGTTGAGAGATACTTAATACTTATGTGCAATGTTACTATTTGTTGTTGCTCACTTAGTATTGTGTCATGTTGAATAGTTTTATTTTGTCTGTGCATAGTTTTAGTTGTAAATAATTAATTATAAATTGTAAAGGTTATTTAGGTTGGAGTATATTTTAAAAGGAGGGGTGAATGTGGTGATTTTTCTTTATGATTAGTAAGAAGTATTGTGATTGGTTGTTTGTTTCCTGCCTTGGGATATATGCTGTAATCTCATTGGTAGTTGATGTCATGTGATTTGTGGTGGCCATCTTAAATTCAGTTCTTTCCAGCCTTTAGTTGGGACTGGGTGTTGAAGATGTGCTACAGGATGTTTAAGTTAATAAAGCCTAGATTAGAAAGGCAAATCTATTCCTTATTTCAATCCTCACGCCATTCACTCTGCAATCCATTCCCAGCACACTCTGCTTCATCCTCACTCCATTCCCTCCTCACTCCATTCCCTCCTCACTCCATTCCCTCCTCACTCTGTTCCTTCCTCACTCCATTCCCACCTGATTATATTCTCATATCACTTCATTCACACCTCACTCCATTCCCGCCTCACTCCATTCCATCCTCACTCCATTCCCACCTGACTCCATTCTAACATCACTCCATTGCCTCCTCACTCCATTCCCTCCACACTCCATTCCCTCCTCACTCCATCCCCCATCACTGCATTCTCACATCACTCCTTTCCCTCCTCACTCCATTCCCTCATCACTCTGTTCTGACATCTCTGTTCCCTCCTCACTCCATCCCCTCCTCACTCCATTCCTACCTCGCTCCATTCACACCTGACTCCATTCACACTTCACTCCATTCCCACCTCACTCCAATCCCTCCTCACTCTGTTCCTTCCTCACTCCATTCCCACCTGACTCCATTCTCACATCAATCCATTCCCAGCTCACTCCATTCCCTCATCACTCCATTCCCTCCTCACTCCATTCCCTCCTCACTCCATTCATTCCTCACTCCATTCCCTCCTCACTCCATTCCCTCCACACTCCATTCCCTCTTCACTCCATTCCCCCCTCACTACATTCTCACATCACTCCTTTCCCTCCTCACTCCATTCCCTCATCACTCCATTCCCACCTCTCTGTTCCATCCTCACTCCATTCCCTCCTCACTCCATTCCCTCCTCACTCCATTCCCTCCTCACTCCATTCCCACCTCACTCCATTCCCTCCTCACTCTGTTCACACCTTACTCTGTTCCCACCTCACCCCGTTCCCACCTCACTCCATTCCCTCCTCACTCCATTCCCACCTCACTCCATTCCGTCCTCACGCCATTCCCACCTCACTCCATTCCCTCCTCACTGTTTTCCCTCCTCACTCCTTTCCAACCTCACTCTGCTCCCAGCTCACTCTGCTCCCACCTCACTCCTTCCCTCCTCACTCCATTCACACCTCACTCCGTTCCCATCTCACTCTCTTCCCTCCTCATTCCATTCCGTCCACACTCCATTCCCACCTCAGTCCTTTTGCTCATCACTCCATTCCCACCTCACTACTTTCCCACCTCACTCCTTTCCCAACTCACACTGTACAATCATCACTCTCTTCCCACCTCACTCCATTCCCTCCTCACTCTGTTCCCACATCACTCCATTCCCAACTCACTCCATTCCCTCCTCAGTCCATTCCCTTCTCACTCTGTTCCCTTCTCACTCTGTTTCCACCTCACTCCTTTCCCACCTCACTCCATTCCCTCCTCACTCCATTCCCACATCTCTCCATTCCCTCCAAAGTCTGTTCCCTCCTCACTCTCTTGCAACTTCACTCCATTAATTCCTTAATCTGTTCCCACCTCACCCAGTTCCCTCCTCACTCCATTCCCATCTCACTCTGTTCCTTCCTGACTCTGTTAACACCTCACTCCATTCTCTCCTCACTCCATTCCCTCCTTACACTATTCCCACCTCACTCAGTTCCATCTTTACTCTGTTCCCTCCTCACTCCCTTCCCACATCACTCCGTTCCATCCCTCCTCACTCTTGTCCCTCCTCACTCTGTTCCCACCTCACTCCATTCCCTCCTCAATCCATTCCCAGCTCACTCCATTTCATCCTCACTCCATGCCCAACTCACTCTGTTCCCACCTCACTCTGTTCCATCCTCACTCCATTCCCAACTCACTCCATTCCATCCTCACTCTGTTCCCTTCTCACTCCATTCCCACCTCACTCATTTCATCCTCACTCCATTCACAACTCACTTTGTTACATCCTCAATCCATTCCCACCTCACCCCATTCCATTTTCACTATGTTCCTTCCTCACTATGTTCCCTCTTCACTCCATTCCCACATCACTCCATTCACACCTCCCTCCTTACCCTCCTCACACCGTTCCCTCCTCACACCATTCCCACTTCACACTGCTTCATCCTCACTCCATTCCCAACTCACTCCGTTCCATCATCACTCCATTCCCACCTCACTCCATTCCATCCTCACTCCATTCCCTCCTCACTCTGTTCCCATATCACTCCATTCCCTTCTCAATCTGTTCCCTTCTCACTCTGTTCCCACCTCACACCTTTCCCACCTCACTCCATTCCATCCTCCCTCCATTCCAACCTTGCTCCATTCCCTCCACAGTCTATTACCTCCTCACTCTTGCAAATTCACTCCATTCCCTCCTGAATCTGTTCCCATCTCACTATGTTTCCAACTAACTCCATTCCCTCCACACTCCATTCCCTCCTCACTCCATTCCCTCCTCACCCCATTCCCCTTCATCACTCCGTTCCCACCTCATTCTGTTCCCATCTCACTCTATTCCATCCTCAATCCATTCCATCCTGACTCCGTTAACTCCTCACTCCATTCCATCATCTCTCCATTCCCTCCGCACACCATTCCCTCCTCACTCTGTTCCCTCCTTACTCTATTCCCTTCTCACTCCCTTCCCACATCACTCCATTCCCTCCTCACTCCGGTCCCTCCTCACACTGGTCCCTCCTCACTTTGTTCCCACCTCACTCCATTCCCTCCACACTCCATTCCCACCTCACTCCATTCTCTCATCACTCCATTCCCACCTCACTCTGTTCCATCCTCACTCCATTCCCTCCTCACTCAATTCCCAATTCACTCCGTTCCCATCTCACTCTGATCCATCCTCATTCCATTCCCAACTCACTCCATTCTGTCATCAAACCATTCCCTCCTCAGTCAATTCCCAACTCACTCCATTCCCACCTCACTCTGTTCCCTCCTGACTCCATTCCCTCCTCACTCCATTCTCTCCTCACTACATTCCCAACTCACTCCATTCCCAACTCACTCCATTCCTTCCACACTCCGATCCCTCCTCACTCCATTCCCTCCTCACTCCATTCCCAACTCAATCCATTCCTTCCACACTATGTTTCCAACTCACTCCGTTCCATCCACACTCCATTCCCAACTCACTCTGTTCAAACCTCACTCCATTCACACCTCACTCCATTCCCTCCACACTCCATCCCCTCCTCACTCCATTCCCACCTCACTCCATTCACACCTCACTCCATTCCCTCCACACTCTGTTCCATACTCACTCCATTCCCTCCTCAGTCAATTCCCAACTCACTCCATTCCCACCTCACTCTGTTCCCTCCTCACTCCATTCACTCCTCACTCCATTCACTCCTCACTCCATTCCCACCTCACTCTGTTCCCACCTCACTCCATTCCCACCTCACTCCATTCCCACCTCACTCCGTTCCCTCCTCACTCCATTCCCTCCTCATTCTGTTCCGACATCACTCCGTTCCCACCTCACTCTTTTCCATCCTCACTCCATTCCCTCCTCAAACCATTCCCTCCTCACTCTATTCCCAGCTCACTCCATTTCATCCTCACTCCGTTCCCACCTCACTCCATTCCCAACTCACTCCGTTCCATCCTCAATCCATTCCCTCCTCACTCCATTCCCAACTCACTCCATTCCCACCTCACTCTGCTTCATCCTCACTCCATTCCCAACTCCCTCCATTTCATCTTCACTCCATTCTCACATCACTCCATTCACTCCTCACTCCATTCCTTCCTCACTCCATTCCCACCTCACTCCATTCCCTCATCACTCTGTTCCCACTTCTCTGTTCCATCCTCACTCTATTCCCTCCTCAATCCATTCACAGCTCACTCCATTTCATCCTCACTCCATTCCCAACTCACTCTGTTCCCACCTCACTCCATTCCATCCTCACTCCTTTTCCTCCTCACTCTGTTCCCTCCTCACTCCATTCCCACCTCACTCTCCTCCCACCTCACTCCATTCACTCCTCACTCCACTCCCACCACACTCCATTCCCTCCTAACTCCATTCGCACCTCACTCTATTCCCTCCTCACTCCATTCAAACCTCACTCTGTTCCTTGCACACTCCGTTCCCTGCTCACTCCGTTCCCATCTCACTCCATTCCCACCTCAGTCTTTTCCCTCATCACTCCATTCCCACCTCACTCTGTTCCATCCTCACTCCATTCCATCCTAACTCTGTTCCATCCTGACTCTGTTACCTCCTCACTCCATTGCATCCTCACTCCATTCCCTTCTCACTCCATTCCCTCCTTACTCTATTCCCACCTCGCTCCATTCCATCCTCACTCCATTCCCTCCTCAATCCACTCCCAGCTCACTCCGTTTCATCCTCACTCCATTCCCAACTCACTCCATTCCCACCTGACTCTGTTTCTTCCTCACTCCATTCACAACTCACTGTGTTACATCCTCACTCCATTCCCACCTCACTCCATTCCCACCTCACTCCGCTTCATCCTCACTCCATTCACAACTCACTCTGTTACATCCTCACTCCATTCCCACCTCACTCCATTCCCACCTCACTCTGTTCCATCCTCACTCCATTCCCAACTCACTCTGTTCCATCCTCACTCCATTCCCTCCTCACTCCATTCCCACCTCACTCCACTCCCACCTCACTCCATTCCCTCCTCACTACATTCCCACCTCACTCCCTTCTCTCCTCATTCCGGTCCGTCCACAATCCATTCCCAGCTCACTCCGTTTCATCCTCACTCCATTCCCTCCTCACTCCATTCCCACCTCATTCGGATCCCTCCACACTCCATTCCCTCCTCACTCCATTCGCGCCTCACTCTAATCCCTCCTCACTCCATTCAAACCTCACTCTGTTCCCTGCACACTCCGTTCCCTCCTCACTCCGTTCCATCATCACTCCATTCCCACCTCACTCCATTCCACCCTCACTCCATTCCCCCTCACTCTGTTCCCATATCACTCCATTCCCTTCTCAATCTGTTCCCTTCTCACTCTGTTCCCACCTCACACCTTTCCCACCTCACTCCATTCCATCCTCACTCCATTCCAACCTTGCTCCATTCCCTCCACAGTCTATTCCCTCCTCACTCTTGCAAATTCACTCCATTCCCTCCTGAATCTGTTCCCATCTCACTATGTTTCCAACTAACTCCGTTCCCTCCACACTCCATTCCCTCCTCACTCCGTTCCCTCCTCACTCCATTCCCCTTCATCACCCCGTTCCCACCTCATTCCATTCCCATCTCACTCTATTCCATCCTCAATCCGTTCCATCCTGACTCTGTTAACTCCTCACTCCATTCCATCCTCTCTCTGTTCCCTCCGCACTGCATTCCCTCCTCACTCTGTTCCCTCCTCACGCTGGTCCCTCCTCACTCCATTCCCACCTCACTCCATTCCCTCCACACTCCATTCCCACCTCACTCCATTCCCTCATCACTCCATTCCCATCTCACTCTGATCCATCCTCACTCCATTCCCAACTCACTCTGTTCTGTCCTCAAACCATTCCCTCCCCACTCCATTCCCACCTCACTCTGTTCCATCCTCACTCCATTCCCTCCTCAGTCAATTCCCAACTCACACCATTCCCACCTCACTCTGTTCCCTCCTGACTCCATTCCCTCCTCACTCCATTCTCTTCTCACTCCATTCCCAACTCACTCCATTCCCAACTCACTCCATTCCTTCCACACTCCGTTTGCTCCTCACTCCATTCCCACCTCACTCCATTCACAACTCACTCCATTCCCTCCACACTCTGTTCCATACTCACTCCATTCCCTCCTCAGTCAATTCCCAACTCACTCCATTCCCACCTCACTCTGTTCCCTCCTCACTCCATTCCCTCCTCACTCCATTCCCACCTCACTCTGTTCCCACCTCACTCCATTCCCACCTCATTCCATTCCCACCTCACTCCATTCCCTCCTCACTCCATTCCCTCCTCATTCTGTTCCGACATCACTCCGTTCCCACCTCACTCTTTTCCATCCTCACTCCATTCCCTCCTCAAACCATTCCCTCCTCACTCTATTCCCAGCTCACTCCATTTCATCCTCACTCCATTCCCACCTCACTCCATTCCCACCTCACTCCGTTCCATCCTCAATCCATCCCTCCTCACTCCATTCCCAACATCACTCCATTCCCACCTCACTCTGTTTCATCCTCACTCCATTTCCAACTCCCTCCATTTCATCTTCACTCCATTCCCAACTCACTCCATTCACTCCTCACTCCATTCCTTCCTCACTCCATGCCCACCTCACTCCATTCCCTCATCACTCCGTTCCCACTTCTCTGATCCATCCTCACTCTATTCCCTCCTCAATCCATTCACAGCTCACTCCATTTCATCCTCACTCCATTCCCAACTCACTCTGTTCCCACCTCACTCCATTCCATCCTCACTCCATTCACTCCTCACTCCATTCCTTCCTCACTCCATTCCAACCTCACTCCATTCCCTCATCACTCCGTTCCCACTTCTCTGTTCCATCCTCACCCTGTTCCCTCCTCACTCCATTCCCTCCTCACTCCATTCTCTCCTCACTCCATTCCCAACTCGCTCCATTCCCATCTCACTCCATTCCTTCCACACTCTGTTCCCTCCTCACTCCATTCCCTCCTCACTCCATTCCCAACTCACTGCATTCCTTCCACACACCGTTCCCTCCTCATTCCATTCCCTCCTCACTCCATTCTCACCTCAATCCATTCCCACCCTACTCCATTCCAACCTCACTCCATTCCCACCTCACTCCATTCCCACCTCACTCCGTTCCCAACTCACTCCATTCCCACCTCATTCTGTACCCTCCTCACTCCATTCCCACCTCACTCTGCTCCCACCTCACTCCATTCACTCCTCACTCCACTCCCACCACACTCCATTCCCTCCTCACTCCATTCGCACCTCACTCTATTCCCTCCTCACTCCATTCAAACCTCACTCTGTTCCTTGCACACTCCGTTCCCTGCTCACTCTGTTCCCATCTCACTCCATTCCCACATCAGTCTTTTCCCTCATCACTCCATTCCCACCTCACTCTGTTCCATCCTCACTCCATTCTATCCTAACTCTGTTCCATCCTGACTCTGTTACCTCCTCACTCCATTGCATCCTCACTCCATTCCCTTCTCACTCCATTCCCTCCTTACTCTATTCCCAACTCGCTCCATTCCATCCTCACTCCATTAGCTCCTCAATCCATTCCCAGCTCACTCCGTTTCATCCTCACTCCATTCCCAACTCACTCCATTCCCACCTGACTTTGTTCCTTCCTCACTCCATTCACAACTCACGGTGTTACATCCTCACTCCATTCCCACCTCACTCCATTCCCACCTCACTCCACTTCATCCTCACTCCATTCACAACTCACTGTGTTACATCCTCACTCCATTCCCACCCCACTCCATTCCCACCTCACTCTGTTCCATCCTCACTCCATTCCCAACTCACTCTGTTCCATCCTCACTCTGTTCCCTCCTCACTCCATTCGCACCTCACTCCGCTCCCACCTCACTCCATTCCCTCCTCACTACATTCCCACCTCACTCCCTTCTCTCCTCATTCCGGTCCGTCAACAATCCATTCCCAGCTCACTCCGTTTCATCCTCACTCCATTCCCTCCTCACTCCATTCCCTCCTCACTCCATCCTTCCTCACTCCATTCCCTCCTCATGCCATTCCCTCCTCATGCCATTCCCTCCTCACGCCATTCCCTCCTCACGCCATTCCCTCCTCACTCCGTTCCTTCCTCACTCCATTCCCACCTCACTCCATTCTCACATCACTCCATTCCCTCCTCACTCCATTCCCTCCTCACTCCATTCCCTCCACACTCCATTCCCTCCTCACTCCATTCCCTCCACACTCCATTCCCTCATCACTCCATTCCCAAATCTCTGTTCCATCCTCACTCCATTCCCTCCTCAAACCATTCCCAGCTCACTCCATTCCCACATCACTCCATTCCATCCTCACTCCGTTCCCTCCTCATTCCATTCCCTCCTCACTCCATTCCCACCTCACTCCATTCCCTCCTCACTCCGTTCCCTCCTCAATCCATTCCCACCTCACTCCGTTCCCGCCTCATTCCATTCCCACCTCACTCCATTCCCACCTTCCTCCATTCCCTGCTCACTCCATTCCCTCCTCACTCCGTTCCCACCTCACTCCATTCCCTCCTCACTCCATTCCCACCTCACTCCATCCCCACCTCACTGTGTTCCCTCCTCACTCCATTCCCACCTCACTCCTTCCTTCCTCACTCCATTCACACCTCACTCCATTCCCATCTCACTCTCTTCCCTCCTCATTCCGTTCCGTCCACACTCTATCACACCTCAGTCCTTTTCCTCGTCACTCCGTTCCCACCTCACTCCATTCCCAACTCACTCTGTTCCATCCTCATGCCATCCCCTCCTCAATCCATTCCCAGCTCACTCCATTTCATCCTCACTTCATTCACAACTCCGTCCATTTCATCCTCACTCCATTCCCAACTCACGCCATTCCATCCACACTCCGTTCCCACATCACTCCATTCCCACCTCAATCCGTTCCCTCCTTATTCCATTTCCTCCACATTCCATTCCCACCTCACTCCTTTCCCAACTCTCACCATTCCATTTTCACTCTCTTCACACCTCACTCCATTCCCTCCTCACTGCATTCCCACATCACTCCATTCCCACCTCACTCCATTCCCTCCTCAGTCCATTCCCTTCTCACCCTGTTCCCTTCTCACTCCGTTCCCACCTCACTCCTTTCCCGCCTCACTCCATTCCCTCCTCACTCCATTCCCACCTCTCCCCATTCCCTACAAAGTCTGTTCCTTCCTCAGTCTCTTGCAACTTCACTCCATTAGCTCCTTAATCTATTCCCACCTCACTCCATTCCCACC
The DNA here is from genome assembly GCF_052327205.1 of Somniosus microcephalus. Lineage (NCBI taxonomy): Eukaryota > Metazoa > Chordata > Chondrichthyes > Squaliformes > Somniosidae > Somniosus > Somniosus microcephalus. The sequence goes on along the minus strand of NC_140989.1, from coordinate 167,795,095 downwards.
TCAATCTCTTCTCTCCTCATTCCGTTCTGTCCATACTCCATTCCCACCTCACTCCATTCCCACCTCACGCCATTCCCACCTCACTCCGTTCTCAACTCACTCCATTCCCACCTCACTCTGTTCCCTCCTCACTCCACTCCCACCTCACTCTGCTCCCACCTCACTCCATTCACTCCTCACTCCACTCCCACCACACTCCATTCCCTCCTCACTCCATTCGCACCTCACTCTATTCCCTCCTCACTCCATTCAAACCTCACTCTGTTCCCGGCACACTCCGTTCCCTCCTCACTCCGTTCCCATCTCACTCCATTCCCACCTCAGCCTTTTCCCTCATCACTCCGTTCCCACCTCACTCTGTTCCATCCTCACTCCATTCCATCCTAACTCTGTTCATCCTGACTCTGTTACCTCGTCACTCCATTGCATCCTCACTGCATTCCCTTCTCACTCCATTCATTCCTTACTCTATTCCCACCTCGCTCCATTCCATCCTCACTCCATTCCCTCCTCAATCCATTCCCAGCTCACTCCGTTTCATCCTCACTCCATTCCCAACTCACTCCATTCCCACCTGACTCTGTTCCTTCTTCACTCCATTCACAACTCACTGTGTTACATCCTCACTCCATTCCCACCTCACTCCATTCCCACCTCACTCCGCTTCATCCTCACTCCATTCACAACTAACTGGGCTACATCCTCACTCCATTCCCACCTCACTCCATTCCCACCTCACTCTGTTCCATCCTCACTCCATTCCCAACTCACTCTGTTCCATCCTCACTCCGTTCCCTCCTCAATCCATTCCCACCTCACTCCGCTCCCTCCTCACTCCATTCCCTCCTCACTCCATTCCCACCTCACTCCCTTCTCTCCTCATTCCGGTCCATCCACAATCCATTCCCAGCTCACTCCGTTTCATCCTCACTCCATTCCCTCCTCACTCCATTCCCTCCTCACTCCATCCTTCCTCACTCCATTCCCTCCTCATGCCATTCCCTCCTCACTCCATTCCCACCTCACTCCATTCTCACATCACTCCATTCCCTCCTCACCCCATTCACTCCTCACTCCATTCCCTCCACACTCCATTTCCTCCTCACTCCATTCCCTCATCACTCCATTCCCTCATCACTCCATTACCAACTCTCTGTTCCATCCTCACTCCATTCACTCCTCAATCCATTCCCAGCTAACTCAATTCCCACCTCACTCCATTCCATCCTCACTCCATTCCCTCCTCATTCAATTCCCTCCTCACTCCATTCCCACCTCACTCCATTCCCTCCTCACTCCGTTCCCTCCTCAATCCGTTCCCACCTCACTCCATTCCCGTCTCATTCCATTCCAACCTCACTCCATTCCCACCTCACTCCATTCCCACCTTCCTCCATTCCCTGCTCACTCCATTCCCTCCTCACTCCATTCCCACCTCACTCCATGTCCACCTCACTCCGTTCCCACCTCACTCCATTCCCTCCTCACTCCATTCCCACCTCACTCTGTCCCCACCTCACTGTGTTCCCTCCTCACTCCATTCCCACCTCACTCCATTCCCTCCTCACTCTGCTCCCACCTCACTCCGCTCCCACCTCACTCCTTCCTTCCTCACTCCATTCACACCTCACTCCATTCCCATCTCACTCTCTTCCCTCCTCATTCCATTCCGTCCACACGCTATCCCACCTCAGTCCTTTTCCTCGTCACTCCGTTCCCACCTCACTCCATTCCCAACTCACTCTGTTCCATCCTCACACCATCCCCTCCTCAACCCATTCCCAGCTCACTCCATTTCATCCTCACTTCATTCAAAACTCCGTCCATTTCATCCTCACTCCATTACCAACTCACTCCATTCCATCCACACTCCGTTCTCACATCACTCCATTCCCACCTCAATCCGTTCCCTCCTCATTCCATTTCCTCCACATTCCATTCCCACCTCACTCCTTTCCCAACTCACACCATTCCATTTTCACTCTCTTCCCACCTCACTCCATTCCCTCCTCACTCCATTCCCACATCACTCCATTCCCACCTCACTCCATTCCCTCCTCAGTCCATTCCCTTCTCACTCTGTTCCCTTCTCACTCCGTTCCCACCTCACTCCTTTCCCACCTCACTCCATTCCCTCCTCACTCCATTCCCACCTCTCCCCATTCCCTACAAAGTCTGTTCCCTCCTCAGTCTTTTGCAACTTCACTCCATTAGCTCCTTAATCTATTCCCACCTCACTCCGTTCCCACCTCACTCTCTTCTCTCCTCATTCCTTTCTGTCCACACTCGATTCCCACCTCTGTCCTTTCCCTCGTCACTCCGTTCCCAACTCACTCCGTTCCCACCTCACTTTGTTCCATCCTCACGCCATTCCCTCCACACTCCATTCCCTCCACACTCCAGTCCCTCCTCACTCCATTCCCACATCTGTCCTTTCCCTCGTCACTCCGTTCCCAACTCGCTCCATTCCCACCTCACTCTGTTCCATCCTCATGCCATTCCCTCCACAATCCATTCCCAGCTCACTCTGTTTCATCCTCACTCCATTCCCTCCTCACTCTATTCCCAGCTCACTCCATGTCATCCTCATTCCTTCCCACCTCACTCCATTCCCACCTCACTCCGTTCCATCCTCAATCCATTCCCTCCTCACTCCATTCCCAACTCACTCCGTTCCCACCTCACTCCGTTTCATCCTCATTCCATTCCCAACTCCCTCCATTTCATCTTCACTCCATTCCCAACTCACTCCATTCCATCGTCACTCTGTTCCCTCCTCACTCCATTCCCTCCACATAGGCATACTGGGGGTTGGCGTGCAGGAGGTTCACCCTCTCGACCAGGGTGTCCGTTTTATGGGTCCTCACGTGCCTCCGCAGTAGGACGGGCCCCGGAGAAGTCAGCCATGTTGGTAGCGAGGTTCCCGTAGTCGACTTCCTGGGGAAAACGAACATTTGCTCATGAGGGGTGGCGTTAATGGCAGTACAAAGCAGTGACCGGATGGAATGGAGCGCTGCCGGGAGGACTTCCTGCCAGCGAGAGGTTGGGAGGCCCTTCGACTTTAGGGCTAAGAGGACGGCCTTCCAAACTGTCGCGTCTCTCTTTCCACCTGGCCGTTCCCCCGGGGGTTGTAGCTGGTGGTCCTGCTCGCAGCGATACCTCTCGCGAGCAGGAACTGGCGAAGTTCCTCGCTCATGAAGGATGAGCCCCGGTCGCTATGTATATAGTTCGGGAACCTGAACAAGGCGAAGAGGTCGTTCAGGCATTTCATGACCGTGGTACTGGTCATGTCTGGGCAGGGGATGGCAAAGGGGAAATGGGAGTACTCGTCAATAATGTTGAGGAAGTACACATTACGGTCAGAGGACGGAAGGGGCCCCTTAAAATCGATGCTCAAGCGCTCGAAGGGGCGGGTGGCCTTGATCAGGCTTGCTCTGTCCGGCCTATAGAAATGCGGTTTGCATTCGGCACAGACTTGGCAGTTCCTGGTCATGGTCCTGACATCGTCGATGGAGTAGGGCAGGTTGCGGGCCTTAATGAAGTGGTAAAGTCTAATGACCCCGGGGTGGCAGAGGTCGTTGTGGAGGGTCCGCAGTCTATCAACTTGCGCGTTGGCGCATGTACCTCGTGATAGAGCATCTGGGGGCTCGTTGAGTTTACCCGGCTGGTACAAGATATCGTACTCGTAGGTGGAGAGCTCGATTCTCCACCTCAAGATCTTGTCGTTCTTGATTTTGCCCCTCAGCTTGTTATTAAACATAAAAGCAACCGAACGCTGGTCGGTGAGGAGGGTAAATCGTTTGCCTGCCAGGTAATGCCTCCAGCGTCGTACCGCTTCCACAATCGCCTGGGCCTCCTTCTCGACAGAAGAGTGTCGGATCTCAGGGCCCTGGAGGGTCCTTGAGAAGAAGGCCACAGGTCTCCCCGCCTGGTTAAGGGTTGCAGCTAGAGCGAAGTCGGATGCATCGCTCTCCACTTGGAAAGGGATGGACTCATCCACTGCGAGCATTGTGGCCTTCGCAATGTCTCCTTTTATGAGGGAGAAGGCTGCGCATGCTTCTTCTGTCAGGGGGAAGGAGGTGGACTTCATGAGGGGTCTGGCTTTGTCCGCATAATTGGGCACCCATTGGGCATAGTAAGCGAAGAGCCCCAGGGTCCTCTTCAGTGCCTTTTGACAGTGGGGAAGGGGAAGCTCCATGAGGGGGCGCATTCTTTCGGGGTCGGGGCCGATGACTCTGTTCTCTACTACACAGCCGAGGATGGCAAGGCGCGAGGTGTTAAATATACATTTCTCCTTATTGTAAGTGAGGTTCAGCCGTTGGGCCGTACGGAGGAATTTCTCCAGATTAACATCGTGGTCCTGCTGGTCGCGGCCGCAGATGGTGACGTTATCTAGATAAGGAAACGTGGCCTGCAGCGCATTCTGGTCAACCATCCGGTCCATCTCCCTTTGGAAGACCGAAACCCCGTTGGTGACGCCGAAGGGAACCCTAAGAAATGGTAGAGGCGGCCATTCGCCTCGAAGGCGGTATACTGGCAGTCCTCAGGGCGGATAGGGAGTTGGTGCTAGGCCGACTTAAGGTCGATGGTGGAGAATACCCGGTACTGTGCAATCTGGTTGACCTTGTCAGATATGCGGGGAAGGGGATATGTGTCCAGCTGGGTGTACCGGTTTATGGTTTGGCTGTAGTCGATGACCAGGCGGTTTTTATTGCCGGTCTTAACGACTACGACCTGGGCACGCCAGGGGCTAGTGCTCCCCTCGATGATGCCCTCCTTCAGGAGACGCTGCACCTCAGAGCTAATAAAAGCTCTGTCCCCGGTGCTGTACCATCTGCTCTTGGTAGCGACGGGTTTACAGTCGCGGGTGAGGTTAGCGAACAAGGAGGGGGGCGGGACTTTGAGAGTGGAGAGGCCGCAGGTGGTATGCGGCGGGCGGTTTAAAAACTGCTGGTTGTAGACTGCGAGTGGGGGGAGGGGTCTACCGTATGCCAAAGTGACACTTTGGAGGTGGCATTGGAAATCCAGCCCTAGTAGACGGCAGCGCAGAGCTGGGGCAGGACGAGAAGTTTAAAGTTTTTATATTCCGTGCCCCTAACCGACAGGGTCACCACACAGTATCCGCTGACGTCTGTTGAATGGGACTTCGACGCCATCGAGATCCGATGGCGCGTTGGCCGGACAGTGAGGGAGTAGCAGCGCACTGTGTCTGGGTGAATAAAACTCTCCGTGCTCCCGCTGTCGAACAAGCAGGTCGTGGCGCGGTCATTTACCTCGATGTCCATCATGGACCTGGACAGATGATGCGGGAGAGCTTGGTCCAGCGTGACAGAGGCCAGTGTATGGCTGAGTGTGCTGCTGTCGTCGGCAGGTGAGGCGGTGGTCGGGTCTGGAGACAACATGGCGGCCGAGTGCGGCGAACAAAATGGCGGAGAAGATGGCCGCCCCCACGACCCACATGAGGCACTGCTGGCATCTGTGGCCTTGATCAAAGATGGCCGCCCCCACGACTCACATGAGGCACTGCTGGCGTCTGTGGCCTTGATCAAAGATGGCCGCCCCCACGACTCACATGAGGCACTGCTGGCGTCTGTGGCCTTGATCAAAGATGGCCACCCCCACAACTCACATGAGGCACTGCTGGCGTCTGTGGCTTTCCCTCTGCAGGCGTTCGCGAAGTGGCCTTTTTTTCTGCAGCCGGAGCAGGTCGCATTCCTTACAGGGCAGCGCGCCCTTTGATGTCTCGCCTGGCCACAGAAATAGCAGCTGGCGGCCCGATCGCGGGGCTCCGCTGCCGCAGCAGCTCCCGGGGGTGGCGGTCCCGATCGATTCCGGGACACCGACGCCGTAGTAGGTCCCAGGAGCGGCGGTGCGAGGGGTATTGCGGCCAGAGTCGGGCCCGAGTCCCACGGTCGCGCAGCACTGTACCCGGAGTACGCCTCGAGGTCCCGATGGGCCACTTCCAGGGAGCGAGCGAGGGCTGTAGCTGCTTTCAAGTCGAGGTCCTTTGATTCAAGCAGTCTTTGCCGTGAGTAGTCGGACCGAAGGCCTTTCACGAAGGCATCACGGATATTTCCTTCAGCGTGTTGTGCAGCCGATACAGCTTTAAAGTCACAGGCCTAGAAATTCAGCTGTTTGCGCCAGCTGTTAGCGCCAGATTTCCGGCGCTATCCACTTAGCGCCCGGGCACCGCCGGATCTGCGCCTACGCCGAAATTCAGCTGGGCTTTAGCGCCGGCGCAAAGTGTTAGCGCCCGCTCAGCTGCGCGCGCATCTTATGACGTCATTCCGTCGTGCAACGCCGTTTGTGCGCCCCAAACCGGAAATTCAGTGGCGCCCGGCCGATGTGGGCGTGGCGCTGCTAAGAACTGTGAAATGGAACTCAACAGAGGCCCTGTGGGATTCGGGGAGCGCTAATTAAAGGGCACATCCACTCACCCATAAAAGCCAGCCATTTCGCTGCAATGACTTGACTGGTTTGGATTTCTGCACAGAGAGCAAGGCACAGAGATTACTGATTTCGGACACCATAGGAGAGGTATTTTTGGCTTCTGGCCAGTGCTTTGACATTTGCATCCTTGTGATTTTGCTGTTTGGAACTTTGTAATGGGGGCTGCATGGGGGGCCAACCCTCAGTTGCTACATTTTGTGCGAAGGGCTCGCAGACGCTTTGAGAGAGGGCCAGGCATGCCTAGACGCAGAGGGGCCATTAGGCGTCACCAACGTAGGCCTTACCCAGTCAGGCAATACCGGGAGCAGGTCTCATATCTCACCATGACTGCGGCGCATTGTGTTAAGAGGCTGCGCTTCAGAAGGGAGGTGGTTGGAGAGATCTGCCAGCTGCTTCATGCAGATTTGCAGCCACAGCTCATGTCCAGGGCGTCTCTCTCGGTGGAAGTGAAGGTCACGGTGGCTCTCAGCTTTTATGCAAGCGGCTCCTTCCAAGCCGCTGCTGGGGACATTGCGAACATCTCCCAGTTCGCCACGCATCGCTGCATCCGACAGGTCACTGAAGCACTTTTCGCGAGGAGGCACCAATTCATCTCCTTCCCCATGACCCAACACAAGCAGGAGCAGCGTGCAGTCGGATTTGCCAGGATCGCGGGCTTCCCCATGGTGCAGGGCGCCATTGACTGCATGCATGTGGCTATGCGGGCACCTATCCACAATGCCGAGCAATACCGCAACCGGAAGGGCTACCATTCCCTAAATGTGCAGCTGGTGTGTGACCACAGGCAGCGCATCCTAGCTGTCAATGCCCGCTTCCCAGGAAGCAGCCACGATGCCTTTATCCTGCGCCAGACTACTGTGGCTGACATGTTCCAGGCACAGCCTCCACCAAGGGGATGGCTTATCGGGGACAAGGGCTACCCTTTGTGCAGATGGCTCATGACCCCGCTCCGCGCGCCCAGGACCCCAGCGGAGCTGGCATACAACGAAAGCCATCAAGCCACAAGGAACCTAATAGAGCAAACGATAGGCGTCCTCAAGCAACGGTTCCATTACCTGGATCGTTCGGGCGGGTCTCTTCAGTATTCGCCGGATAGAGTCTCCCAGTTCGTCGTGGTGTGCTGCATGCTCCACAACCTGGCTATCCGCAGGACTCAGGCACTGCCACCTGACATTGCCCCACCACCTCAGGAGGACGAGCAGGAGGACCCTGAGGAGGAGGAGCACCAGGCCAGGAGGGAGCGACAAGGTCCAAGGGCCGTCCGCCGGGGGCTCATTGCTCGACACTTCTAGGCCCCCTGTCAGGGAATGGCCTGGGCCACTGAACGCAGCCGCTCCGCAAGCCCTCAGCCGGTTAACCCAACAACCACTTGAAACATGACACCTGCACATGGTGAATAAATAAACATCTTTATTTCAAAAACTCAGGGCCCTTCCCACATGGAAGAGCAAAACAGAGAAGACCCCCAAAAAACAGTCACAAACTTCTGTCACTCCCAAAACCTGGGGAGGACTAACAAAACATCACCATCCAAATGGCCTTCCTCACTGGCCTAACAAAAACAAGCCCCCCCCACAACACAAACACCCCCATAAAACCAAACCACATAATGCCCCCCAGAACAGAAGCCCCCGCATCACCCAAACCCTCGCTCAACACACTCTATTCGGTGTGGCGAGAGGGCGAGTCTGTCGACAGCCGTCTTTTGCCCCGGCCCGTCCTGCTGCTGCGCCTCAAGCTGGGCCGTGAGGCTGTGGCGAGGCTGGGGGAAGGATCTTCAGGGCGACAAGGCGTCTCGCCAGATGCCCTTGGGGGTCGGCCTACACGAGGGCGGGCCCGGGAGGGGCCGGCTGGTGGCTGCTGCAGCTGTGGGAGGCCCTCTTCACTGCCTGCAGCAGCTCCTTGCACCCTGGCTGGGGGAGTGGCAGGCTCGCCTGCACCAATGGGGACAAGGTGGGTGATGCCAGGCGCGCGCTGGTCGCCAGACACACGTGCACTCGGGCGGCCTGGCCGGGGAGCAAGCGCGCCAAGCTGTTGGTCGCCAGACCAGTGTGCGGCAGCAGGGCGGCGGCTGGCCTGGCGATGCCTCCGCGCCAGTGCGAGGGTGGCAGAAGTCAGTGCCCCAACTGCGCCGGCATGTGCCCGCATCTGCAGTGCCATTGTCTGCACAGCACCTCTCAGCTGGCGACTGGCGTGCTGCGCTGCCTCGAGTTGTTGCACCCCCCTCTCATGCGCTGCCGCAAGGAGCTCCACCCCCCTGGCGTGCGCTGCTGCGAATTGCTCTAGGCCCCTGGCCTGGGATTGGCCGAAAGCCACCACACTTTGTGCGAGGCTTTCGATGACGTGAGGCATCTGTGCCACCACCTCCATGATTTCGACGTGCCGCCGCTCCGACGCCGCCGACATCTCGTCCAGGAGGCGCACCTCCTGGGCGACGTCCGAGTCCGGACTGGAGGGCGCCTCCACCCTCTGGCCAGAAGGCTGGCGTGCTGCCGGAGCCTTGCCGCGTGCGGCCACGCCACTGGGACCAGGTTCTGCCCTCCCCTCCACCGCCTCCCCCCTCTGGGCAGAAGGCTGGTGTGCCGCCGGAGCCTTGCCGCGTGCGTCCATGCCACTGGGACCAGGTTCGGGGCTCCCCTCCCCCGCCTCCCCCTGGCTCTCCGGCACGCCAGACGTCTCCCCTTCATTGCCATCTCCTGGAGCGGAGGAGGGTTCCCCCGAGGTGGCGCCTTCCTGCTGCTCCTCGACGTCCTCCTCCTCCGAGGGCCTGGCTGTCTGGGCTTCAGGGAGCACCTCCTCCTCACCAGCTGAAAGCAGGAAGGCACAAGTGTAGCTTTAGAGTGAGGACAGGCCGACAGCGAGGGAGGCCGCACTGGTGCATTATGCGCATTTTTCGGCCAGTGGGGAAGGATGTAGATCTGATGCGCGAGGGCAAGGAGAGAGGTGCACCCGGTCCTGTCCTTACCAGTGGGTTCCAGTATAGGGTCGGCGTCGCCGAGCACCACAGGCCCAATCACCGGGTGACGCAGCAGTCGGGCCACCCTCTCATCCAGAACCGTTAGCTCCTGGTAATCGCGAGGGCCTCCACCAGTGACACGCAGGCTCCTGGTGTTCCTCGCCAGCTTGGCCTGCAAGAGAAAGGAGGGCGTCTAAGTACAGTGTGGTGCCCTGTTGCTGTGTGTGAGGCCTCCCATGGTGGAATAGCTTGCACAGTGTGATAAGTGCAGAAAGAGCTATTGATTAACATGCAAGTGCCATTGCAGCGGCAGCAGGGCTGGGCATTAGACCTTGGATGTCCCTTTGGCCCTAATGGGAGGTGCACATGCAAGGATGAGGGGGACACTGGAAAGGGTACTCACCTTGACCAGCCGACATAGGTCATTGTATTTCTTGCGGCACTGGTCCGCACTCCTGGGAACATCGGAGTTGGAGGAGACCCTCCGGGCAATTTTGGTCCACGCCTCCCTGAACTGGCTCCTGGGAGCCTTCCTGCCACTAGCCGGGCACACGACCCGTCTTCTCTTGCGTACCCCATGAAGGAGCACACCCAGCGCATGCTCAGAGAACCGCTGGGCTCTTTCACGGGCCCTCTCCATGACCTCCAGGCGTTGATTTGGTACACAACCAGTCCTGAGGCCTAGTTGCAGGGCTACAGCATGCAGGGCGTGGCTGCAGTCAAAGTTGACCCTTCCCCCTTTAAGAGCTGGCCGGCGTCAGGGTGCCTGCTGACACTCACCACATGATCGCACCTGCGCTGCGCCCGGAATCGGCGTTATCAGGCTGCATCGCCGGATTAGCGCCTGAACACAGGGTTCCAACGCCTTTTGCAGCGCTCGGCCAAAAAGTTGGCCAAATCTACTGAATTTCGGCGAGCTCGCCTGCACTTTCCGGCGGCCGCTAAATTTGCCGAGCGCCCGACTTTAGCGCCGCAATAGCGTCCGAACTGAATTTCTAGGCCATAGTTTCTGCCGAGTGTTTGTAGCGCCCATAAAAATTCATCTACAGACTCTCCTGGCTGTTGCGAGCGGGATCTTAGGAGATGTCTGGCATACATTGAATTTACTGGGCTCCGGTACTGCTCTTTTAGCAGGTCGAGGGCCTCCTTGTATGTAGTAAGGTCCCGAATGAGTGCAAATACTTTAGGGCTCACCTGGGCGGTCAGTACTCTTAGCTTGTCGGCTTCCGATGGCACGCCGGAGGCTACCAGGTAGGATTCAAAGCAGCTCAGCCAGTGGTCGAAGTCGAGGGCTGAATTCGCTGCCTGTGGATTTAGATCCAGGTACGGCGGTCGGAGGGCTCGCAGCCAAGTCGACTGCTGGGGCTGGTCAGTCATTTCAAAATTTAGCCAATAAAATTGATATACCTATCAATTCATTCCATGAAAAGCGACGAGTTAAGATAGTAACTATAGGTTTTTATTGGCTAAATAACAGAGCCCACCCTCATGGGTGATCGTTTCCAGCAAGGAAGAATACTAGCCAAGCAATCACCTTTATACCTGGGCAAGCAGGCGGAGCCATGGGCGGAGTCAGCTGAGGTATGCCTAGGTATAACAGTGTGCGAGGCAAGAGGTAACCTTGTGTAGGTGATAACAACAGTGTAACAATAACAGTGGTTTACCACACCATCCTCACGCCATTCCCTCCACACTCCATTCCCTCCACACTCCAGTCCCTCCTCACTCCATTCCCACATCTGTCCTTTCCCTCGTCACTCCATTCCCAACTCGCTCCATTCCCACCTCACTCTGTTCCATCCCCATGCCATTCCCTCCACAATCCATTCCCAGCTCACTCTGTTTCATCCTCACTCCATTCCCTCCTCACTCTATTCCCAGCTCACTCCATTTCATCCTCATTCCTTCCCACCTCACTCCATTCCCACCTCACTCCATTCCATCCTCAATCCATTCCCTCCTCACTCCATTCCCAACTCACTCCATTCCCACCTCACTCCGTTTCATCCTCACTCCATTCCCAACTCCCTCCATTTCATCTTCACTCCATTCCCAACTCACTCCGTTCCATCCTCACTCTGTTCCCTCCTCACTCCATTCCCTCCTCACTCCATTCCCTCCTCACTCTGTTCCTTCCTCACTCCATTACCACCTCACTCCATTCTCACATCACTCCATTCCACCCTCACTCCTTTTCCTCCTCACTCTGTTCCCTCCTCACTCCATTCCCACCTCACTCCATTCTCACATCACTACATTCCCTCCTCAGTCCATTTCCTCATCACTCCGTTCCCACTTCTTGTTCCATCCTCACTCTATTCCCTCCTCAATCCATTCACAGCTCACTCCATTTCATCATCACTCCATTCCCAACTCACTCTGTTCCCACCTCACTTCATTCCATCCTCACTCCTTTTCCTCCTCACTCTGTTCCCTCCTCACTCCATTCCCTCCTCACTCCATTCTCTCCTCACTCCATTCCCAACTCACTCCATTCCCATCTCACTCCATTCCTTCCACACTCTGTTCCCTCCTCACTCTATTCCCTACTCACTCCATTCCCAACTCACTCCATTCCTTCCACACACCATTCCCTCCTCACTCCATTCCCACTGCACTCCATTCCCACCTCACTCCATTCCCTCCTCACCCCATTCCCACCTCATTCCATTCCCACTTCACTCCGTTCCCTCCTCACTCCATTCCCACCTCACTCCATTCCCACCTCACTCTGTTCCCTCCTCACTCCATTCCCACCTCACTCTGCTCCCACCTCACTCCATTCCCTCCTCACTCCACTCCCACCACACTCCATTCCCTCCTCACTCCATTCGCACCTCACTCTGTTCGCTCCTCACTCCATTCAAACCTCACACTATTCCCTGCACACTCCGTTCCCTCCTCACTCCGTTCTCATCTCACTCCATTCCCACCTCTCTCCATTCCCTCCTCACTCCGCTCCCACCTCACTCTTTTCCATCCTCACTCCATTCCATCCTAACTCTGTTCCATCCTGACTCTGTTAACTCCTCACTCCATTGCATCCTCACTCCAATCCCTTCTCACTCCATTCCCTCCTTACTCTATTCCCACCTCGCTCCATTCCATCCTCACTCCATTCCCTCCTCAATCCATTCCCAGCTCACTCCGTTTCATCCTCACTCCATTCCCAACCCACTCCATTCCCACCTGACTCTGTTCCTTCCTCACTCCATTCCCAACTCACTCCGTTCCATCCTCACTCTGTTCCCTCCACAATCCATTCCCACCTCACTCTGCTGCATCCTCACTCCATTCACAACTCACTCCTTTCCCACCTCACTCTGTTCCATCCTCACTCCATTCCCAACTCACTCTGTTCCATCCTCACTCCGTTCCCTCCTCACTCCATTCCCACCTCACTCCACTTCCACCTCACTCAATTCCCTCCTCACTCCATTCCCACGTCACTCCCTTCTCTCCTCATTCCGGTCCGTCCACAATCCATTCCCAGCTCACTCCGTTTCATCCTCACTCAATTCCCTCATTAATCCATTCCCTCCTCACTCCATCCTTCCTCACTCCATTCCCTCCTCATGCCATTCCCTCCTCAATCCATTCCCTCCTCAGTCCATTCCTTCCTCACTCCATTCCCACCTCACTCCATTCTCACATCACTCCATTCACTCCTCACTCCATTCCCACCTCACTCTGTTCCCTCCTCACTCAATTCCTTCCTCACTCCATTCACCCCTCACTCCATTCTCACATCACTCCATTCCCTCATCACTCCGTTCCCAACTCTCTGTTCCATCCTCACTACATTCCCTCCTCATTCCATTCCCTCCTCACTCCATTCCCACCCCACTCCATTCCCTCCTCACTCCATTCCCACCTCACTCCGTTCCCACTTCATTCCATTCCAACCTCACTCAATTCCCACCTCACTCCATTCCCACCTCCCTCCATTCCCTCCTCACTCCATTCCATCCTCACTCCATTCCCACCTCACTCCATGTCCACCTCACTCTGTTCCCACCTCACTCCATTCCCTCCTCACTCCATTTCCACCTCACTCTGTCCCCACCTCACTGTGTTCCCTCCTCACTCCATTCCCACCTCACTCCGTTCCCTTCTCACTATGCTCCCACCTCACTCCGCTCCCACCTCACTCCTTCCTTCCTCACTCCATTCACACCTCACTCCGTTCCCTTCTCACTCTATTCCCTCCTCATTCCATTCTGTCCACACTCTATCCCAACTCAGTCCTTTTCCTCGTCACTCCATTCCCACCTCACTCCATTCCCGACTCACTCTGTTCCATCCTCACGCAATCCCCTCCTCAATCCATTCCCAGCTCACTCCGTTTCATCCTCACTTCATTCACAACTCCCTCCATTTCATCCTCACTACATTCCCAACTCACTCCGTTCCATCCACACTCCGTTCCCACATCACTCCATTCCCACCTCAATCCGTTCCCTCCTTATTCCATTTCCTCCACATTCCATTCCCACCTCACTCCTTTCCCAACTCACACCATTCCATTTTCACTCTCTTCCCACCTCACCCCATTCCCTCCTCACTGCATTCCCACATCACTCCATTCCCACCTCACTCCATTCCCTCCTCAGTCCATTCCCTTCTCACTTTGTTCCCTTCTCACTCCGTTCCCACCTCACTCCTTTCCCACCTCACTCCATTCCCTCCTCACTCCATTCCCATCTCTCCCCATTCCCTACAAAGTCTGTTCCCTCCTCACTCTCTTGCAACTTCACTCCATTAGCTCCTTAATCTATTCCCACCTCATTCCGTTCCCACCTCACTCTCTTCTCTCCTCATTCTGTTCTGTCCACACTCCATTCCCACCTCTGTCCTTTCCCTCGTCACTCCGTTCCCAACTCACTCCATTCCCACCTCACTCTGTTCCATCCTCACACCATTCCCTCCACACTCCATTCCCTCCACACTCCAGTCCCTCCTCACTCCATTCCCACCTCTGTCCTTTCCCTTGTCAGTCCGTTCCCAACTCGCTCTGTTCCCACCTCACTCTGTTCCATCCTCACGCCATTCCCTCCACAATCCATTCCCAGCTCACTCCGTTTCATCCTCACTCCATTCCCAGCTCACTCCATTTCATCCACACTCCATTCCCAGCTCACTCCATTCCCTCCTCACTCCATTCCCTCCTCACTCCATTCCTTCCTCACTCCATTCCCACCTCACTCCGTTGCCTCCTCACTCCATTCCCTCCTCACTCCATTCCATCCTCACTCCATTCCCACCTGACTCCATCTAACAGCACTCCATTCCCTCCTCACTCCATTCCCTCCACACTCCATTCCCTCCTCACTCCATTCCCCCCTCACTACATACTCACATCACTCCTTTCCCTCCTCACTCCATTCCCCCCTCACTACATACTCACATCACTCCTTTCCATCCTCACTCCATTCCCTCCTCAATCCATTCCCAGCTCACTCCATTTCATCCTCACTCCATTCCCAACTCACACCGTTCCCACCTCACTCCATTCCATCCTCACTCCGTTCCCTCCTCACTCCATTCCCTCCTCACTCCATTCCCACCTCACTCCATTCCCACATCACTCCATTCCCACCTCACTCCATTCCCTCCTCAGTCCATTCCCTTCTCACTTTGTTCCCTTCTCACTCCGTTCCCACCTCACTCCTTTCCCACCTCACTCCATTCCCTCCTCACTCCATTCCCATCTCTCCCCATTCCCTACAAAGTCTGTTCCCTCCTCACTCTCTTGCAACTTCACTCCATTAGCTCCTTAATCTATTCCCACCTCATTCCGTTCCCACCTCACTCTCTTCTCTCCTCATTCTGTTCTGTCCACACTCCATTCCCACCTCTGTCCTTTCCCTCGTCACTCCGTTCCCAACTCACTCCATTCCCACCTCACTCTGTTCCATCCTCACACCATTCCCTCCACACTCCATTCCCTCCACACTCCAGTCCCTCCTCACTCCATTCCCACCTCTGTCCTTTCCCTTGTCAGTCCGTTCCCAACTCGCTCTGTTCCCACCTCACTCTGTTCCATCCTCACGCCATTCCCTCCACAATCCATTCCCAGCTCACTCCGTTTCATCCTCACTCCATTCCCAGCTCACCCCATTTCATCCACACTCCATTCCCAGCTCACTCCATTCCCTCCTCACTCCATTCCCTCCTCACTCCATTCCTTCCTCACTCCATTCCCACCTCACTCCGTTGCCTCCTCACTCCATTCCCTCCTCACTCCATTCCATCCTCACTCCATTCCCACCTGACTCCATCTAACAGCACTCCATTCCCTCCTCACTCCATTCCCTCCACACTCCATTCCCTCCTCACTCCATTCCCCCCTCACTACATACTCACATCACTCCTTTCCCTCCTCACTCCATTCCCCCCTCACTACATACTCACATCACTCCTTTCCATCCTCACTCCATTCCCTCCTCAATCCATTCCCAGCTCACTCCATTTCATCCTCACTCCATTCCCAACTCACACCGTTCCCACCTCACTCCATTCCATCCTCACTCCGTTCCCTCCTCACTCCATTCCCTCCTCACTCCATTCCCACCTCACTCCATTCCAACCTCACTCCATTCCCTCCTCACTCTGTTCCCACCTCACTCCGTTCCCACCTCACTCGTTCCCTCCTCACTCCATTCCCTCCTCACTCCATTCCCACCTAACTCTGTTCCCTCCTTACTGTGTTCCCTCCTCACTGCTTTCCAACCTCACTCCGCTCCCACCTCACTCCGCTCCCACCTCACTCCTTCCCCCATCACTCCATTCACACCTCACTCCGTTCCCATCTCACTCTCTTCCCTCCTCATTCCATTCCACCCACACTCCATTCCCACCTCAGTCCTTTCCCTTGTCACTCCATTCTCATCTCACTCCATTCCCAACTCACTCTGTTCCATCCTCATGCCATTCCCTCCTGAATCCATTCCCAGCTCACTCCATTTCATCCTCACTCCATTCCCACCTCAATCCATTCACTCCTCAGTCCATTCCCTTCTCACTCCATTCCCTCCTCATTCCATTTCCTCCACATTCCATTCCCTCCTCACTCCTTTCCCACCTCGCTCCTTTCCCACCTCACTCCTTTCCCACCTCACTCCTTTCCCAACTCACACCATTCCATCGTCACTCTCTTCCCACCTCACTCCATTCCCCCCTCACTCTGTTCCCACATCACTCCATTCCCACCTCACTCCATTCCCTCCTCAGTCCATTCCCTTCTCACTCTGTTACCTTCTCACTCTGTTCCCACCTCACTCCTTTCCCACCTCACTCCATTCCCTCCTCACTCCATTCCCACCTCTCTCCATTCCCTCCAAAGTCTGTTCCCTCCTCACTCTCTTGCAACTTCACTCCATTAACTCCTTAAACTGTTCCCACCTCACCCAGTTCCCTCCTCATTCCGTTCCCATCTCACTCTGTTACTTCCTGACTCTGTTAACTCCTCACTCCGTTCTCTCCTCACTCCATTCCCTCCTTACTCTATTCCCAACTCACTCAGTTCCATCCTTGCTCTGTTCCCTCCTCACTCCCTTCCCACATCACTCCATTCTGTCACTCCTCACTCTTGTCCCTCCTCACTCTGTTCCCACCTCACTCCATTCCCTCCTCAATCCATTCCCAGCTCACTCCATTTCATCCTCACTCCATTCCCAACTCACTCTGTTCCCACCTCACTATGTTCCATCCTCACTCCATTCCCAACTCACTCCGTTCCAACCTCACTCTGTTCCCTCCTCACTCCATTCCCACCTCACTCCGCTTCATCCTCACTCCATTCACAACTCACTCTGTTACATCCTCACTCCATTCCCACCTCACTCCATTCCCACCTCACTCTGTTCCCACGTCACTCTGTTCCCACCTCACTCTGTTCCATCCTCACTCCATTCCCTCCTCAATCCATTCCCAGCTCACTCCATTTCATCCTCACTCCATTCCCAACTCACTCCGTACCCACCTCACTCTGTTCCATCCTCTCTCCATTCCCTCCTCACACCATTCCCACCTCACTCCGCTTCATCCTCACTCCATTCACAACTCACTCTGTTACATCCTCACTCCATTCTGTCCTCACTCCCTTCCCACATCATTCCGTTCCCTCCTCACTCCAGTCCCTCCTCACTCTGGTCCCTTCTCACTCTGTTCCCACCTCACTCCATTCCCTCCACACTCCATTCCCTCATCACTCCATTCCCACCTCACTCTGTTCCATCCTCACTCCATTCCCTCCTCACTCAATTCCCAACTCACTGTGTTCCCACCTCACTCTGTTCCATCCTCACTCCATTCCCAACTCACTCCATTCAGTCCTCAATCCATTCCCTCCCCACTCCATTCCCACCTCACTCCGTTCCATCCTCACTCCATTCCCTCCTCAATCAATTCCCAACTCACTCCATTCCCTCCTCACTATGCTCCCTCCTCACTCTCTTCCCACTTCACTCCATTCCCTCCTGAATCTGTTCCCACCTCACTATGTTTCCAACTCACTCCGTTCCATCCACACTCCATTCCCACCTCACTCTGTTCAAACCTCACTCCATTCACACCTCACTCCATTCCCTCCACACTGCATTCCCACCTCACTCCATTCCCTCATCACTCCATTCCCACCTCACTCTGATCCACCCTCACTCCATTCCCTCCTCACTCAATTCCCAACTCACTCCATTCCCACCTCACTCTGTTCCATCCTCATTTCATTCCCAACTCACTCCATTCTGTCCTCAATTCATTCCCTCCCCACTCCATTCCCACCTCACTCCGTTCCATCCTCACTCCATTCCCTCCTCACTCAATTCCCAACTCACTCCATTCCCTCCTCACTATGTTCCCTCCTCACTCCATTCCCACATCACTCCATTCCCACCTCACTCCCTTCCCTCCTCAGTCCATTCCCTTCTCACTCCATGCCCTCCTATCTGCATTCCCACCTCACTCCATTTCCTCCACACTCCATTCCTTCCTCACTCCTTTCCCACCTCACTCCATTCCCATCTCACTCCATTCCATCAACACTCCATTCCCACCTCACTCCATTCCATCCTCACTCTGTTCCCATATCACTCTGTTCCCACCTCACTCTGTTCCCACCTCACTCCATTCTGACCTCTCTCCAGTCCCTCCACAGTCTGTTCCTTCCTCACTCTCTTTCCACTTGACTCCATTCCCTCCTCACTCCATTCCCATATCACTCCATTCCCACCTCACTCCATTCCCTCCTCATTCCTTTCCCACCTCTCTCCATTCGCTCCACAGTCTGTTCCCTCCTCACTCTCTTCCCACTTCACTCCATTCCCTCCTGAATCTGTTCCCACCTCACTATGGTTCCAACTCACTCCGTTCCATCCACACTCCATTCCCACCTCACTCTGTTCAAACCTCACTCCATTCACACCTCACTCCATTCCCTCCACACTCCATCCCCTCCTCACTCCATTCCCACCTCACTCCATTCACACCTCACTCCATTCCCTTCACACTCTGTTCGCTCCTCACACCATTCCCTCCTCACTCCTTTCCCACCTCACTCCATTCCCTCCAAACTCCATTCCCTCCTCACTCCATTCCCACCTCACTCCATTCACACCTCACTCCATTCCCTCCACACTCCATCCCCTCCTCACTCCATTCCCACCTCACTCCATTCACACCTCACTCCATTCCCTTCACACTCTGTTCGCTCCTCACGCCATTCCCTCCTCACTCCTTTCCCACCTCACTCCATTCCCTCCAAACTCCATTCCCTCCTCACTCCATTCCCACCTCACTCTGTTCCCACCTCACTCCATTCCCTCCATACACCATTCCCTCCTCACTCCATTCACACCTCACTCCATTCCCTCTTCACCCCATTCCCTTCTCACTCCATTCCCTCCTCACTCCATTCCCTCCTCACTCTGTTCCCACTTCATTCCATTCCCACCTCACTCTGTTTCCTCCTCACTCCATTCCCTCCTCACTATGTTCCCACCTCACTCCGTAATTATTAGAATTCTGTAAATTGTATAATTATTTGGAGCTTGCATTGCATATCATTAGGTGATTCCCTTCGTAAATGATTGCAATGGAATTCTCCTTTATCATTGGAGGACTGATCCCATGTGATCCCATGGTCGCTTCCGAACTGCTGCATCCTTGGGATCCGGGGACCATTACGTTGCCGACTGTCTCAAGGCCTGAGACTGCAACTCTTTACAGCCTGGGCGCCAGGAGGTACTTTCAGAATTGTTTCATGGGTCAGAGACATACTCCGGAGGTACGTCTCCGACCGCAATTTCTAGGCCAGTATTATTACAATAGCTGGAGCTCTTTATACTAGGAAAGTTTGAGGAGATTTGACAGAGTTGCTCAAAATTATGAGGGGTGCAGACAAGGGAAAAGCCATTCCCACTGCTCCATGAGCACAGAGAACATGAATTTAATTTGATCACCAAAAGATGGTGCATGTGTGTACAGGGTTATTAGGGTATGCAGCACCCAACAGGAAGGAGAATCCGTTAAAGGGTTTTCATAGGGAAAAGGTATGGGGAAAGGAGGGAAATGGGTGTCAGTAGATCGCTCTGTCAAGAGCCGCAGCAGGTATGATAAGTTGAATGGTCTCTTTTCTGTTGCCAGTTCCGTGATCACATGTTTGTATTCCAGTGCTTGGGTGGTTGTGCATCAAGCGTATGTAAAATGATTCTGTTGTTCCTTAACTAATTGAGGTTTCATGCGTGGTGGCAATCTGTTTACTCCGATTCCTGTAATTTATAACAATGATTACGTAACCCTAGTGGTCTCAGTGGGTGTCACCCGCCTGTATTAATAAAGGTCTCCACTGACTGAGTATGCTCAGAGTGTCATCGAAAACTGTTCCAAACGAAAGGACAACATAGCTCACCGCAGAACATGAATATAGTCAAACTATTATTTCTGCTCATTGATATCGAGCCCATTTACTACCCCATCCTTGCAGTCGTTGGAGTTTTATGTGAGTCATTAGAACCATTGCTGGTTTGACTGATCTGATAATGTAACTTGTTGGTATAGGTTTTGTTACATGTTCGTATGGTTACGCTTATAATTTCAAATCTTGCTGGGCTTTGACATTCCTCTGTTTTGCCTTATTTTAACAGCAGCATCTCCACCGCTTCAGATATGCAGTCTTACTGAGGTCAATCTGCTTCATTCGACGTCTTCATGTTGTCACTACTCCAGGCATTGGATCCTAACTAACCATGTATTTGTTGTTTTCTAGGAGCTGCTTGACTTATCTCCAGTGTACAGTGAGGATACATTGTGCTATTGATGTCTATGTATACTATATTAGTGTATATAGTTCTCTGCAATGATAAGAGCAAAGTGATAAGATGTCCTTCCAATGCCTTTGAAATGTTTACTAACACACCACAATTAATTACGTACAAGAAAGAAAGATACTGCATTTATCTAGCGCCATTCAGAACTTTAGGATGTCCCAAGGCATTTGACAGAAAATGAAGTGCCTTTGAAGTGTAGTCACTGTTGTAACTAGCCCATCAAGGCAAACTTCCCCTCAGATCCCCCCTGCCCCAACCATGAACTTGCATCTTTCTCTAGTTTCTCTCCTATCTACTGTCATGCCTTCTCTGAGCTCATCTTGTCCAGACCTACCTTCTATTCCCTCAACCCTATTCCCACTAAACTGCTGACCACCCTACTTCAAGGTCCAAGGCAACCACATTTGCAGTAAGTGTTGGTTGCTAGAAGAACTTCGGCTCCGTGTTGATGAGCAGCAGTCCGAACTTCAAACACTCTGACTCATCACGGAGGGGGAGAGTTGCCTGGACGCTGTGTTCCAGGAGGCAGTCACACCCCTTAGATTAATTCATTCAAATTTGGTCTGTGGTCAGGGACAGGTGGGTGTGACTACAAGCGAGGCAGGTATGGGGAACCAGGGGGTAGTGGTGGATGAGACTCAGCCCTTGCTCTTGTCCAATAGGTACAAGGTTCTTACTCTCTGTGTGAATGAGAGCAGGGACTGCAGGGAGGATGAGCAAACTGACCAGAGTACCGTGGTACAGGGAGCCATTCAAGAGGGGGGAGCAAAAAGAAATGAGGTAGTGGTAGGGGACAGCATTGTTAGGGGGATAGACACTGTTCTCTGCAGCCAAGAGCATGAGTCTCGAAGGCAGTGTTGCCTAACCGGTGCCAGGGTAAAGGACATCTCCTCTGGAGCTGGAGAACAACTTGGAGTGGGAGGGATAGGGTCCAGTTGTCATGGCCCACGTAGGTACCAATGACATAGGTAGGACAAAGAAAGAGGTTCTGCTGAGAGAGTTTGAGCAGCTAGGGACTAAACTAAAAAGCAGAACCACAAAGGTAATAATTTCTGGATTATTGCCTGAGCCATGAGCAAATTGGCATTGGGTCAATAGGATCAGAGAGATGAATGCGTGGCTCAAAGATTGGTGTGGGAGAAGTGGGTTTCGATTCGTGGGGCACTGGCACCAGTACTGGGGAAAGAGGGAGCTGTTCCGTTGGGACAGGCTACACCTGAACCATGCTGGGACCAGAGTTCTATCGAATTGAATAGCTAGGGAGGTAGATAGAACTTTAAACTAAAAAGTGGGGGGGAGGATCCCAGTGGAGAGAAATTTAGAATGCTAAAGAGAAAAGACAAGGAAGCAGTGCAGGAAAGTAATTGTGTCAGGAAGGGACAGAGCGGACAAACAAAAGACTGCACTGACAAATAAGGTCCGTGTAAGAAAAAATGGTAATAAGACAAATAGGGCCATAGTACAAAAAATGTTAAGATGTCTAAAAATGTTAAAAAGACAAATCTAAAGGCACTGTATCTGAATGCATGAAGCAATCGTAATAAGGTAGCTGAATTTACAGCGCAAATAGATGTAAACAGTTAAGATATAATTGCAATTACAGAGATATGGCTTCAGGATGACCAAGGCTGGGAACTGAATATCCAAGGATGTTCAATATTTAGGAAGGACAGGCAAAAAGGAAAAGGGGGTGTGGTGGTGTTGTTAGTAAAAGATGAAATCAGAGCAATAGTGAGAAAGGATATTGGCTCAGAAAATGAAGATGTAGAATCAATCTCGGTGGAACTAAGAAGCACCAAGGGGCAGACAACATTGGTGGGAGTTGTCTATAGGCCTCCAAACAGTAGTGGTAATGTATGGGACGGCATCAAACAGGAAATTAGATATGCATGTAACAAAGGTGCTACAGATATCATGGGAGACTTTAATCTACATATAGACTGGACAAACAAAATTAGCAATAATACTGTGGAGGATGATTTCCTGGAGTGTGTACGAGATGGTTTTTTAGACCAGTACGTTGAGGAGCCAACTAGGGAACGGGTTATCCTAGATTGGATATTGTGCAATGAGAAGCGGTTAATTAATAATCTTGTTGTGCTGGATCATTTAGGGAAGAGTGACCATAACATGATAGAATTCTTCATTAAGAGGGAAAGTGAAGAAGTCCAATCCGAAACTAGGGTCCTAAATCTAAACAAAGGAGACTACGATAGTATGAGGAGTGAGTTGGCTATGATAGATTGGGAAGCTTCATTAAAAGTCATAACAGTCGATCAGCAATGGCTAAAATTTAAGGACCAAATGCATGAATTGCAACAGTTATACATTCCTTTCTGGCGCAAAAACACAAAAGGAAAAGCGGCCCAACCATGGCTAACAAAAGAAATTAAGGATAGTATTAGATCCAAAGAGGAGTCATATAAAGTTGCCAGAAAAAGTAGCAAGCCTGAGGATTGGGAGCAGTTTAGAGTTCAGCAAAAAAAGGACCAAGAGATTGATTAAGAGGGGAAAAATAGAGTGACAGTAAACTTGCAAGGAACATAAAAGTGGGCTGTAAAAGCTTCTACAAGTATGTAAAAAGAAAAAGATTAGTGAAGACAAATGTAGGCCCCTTACAGTCAGGAACAGGAGAATTTATAATGGGGAACAAGGAAATGGCCGAGCAATTGAACAATTACTTAGGTTCTGTCTTCACGGAAGAGGACACAAATAAATTCCCAGAAATGAGAGGGAATCAAGGGTCTAGTGAAAAGGAGGAATTAAAGGAAATTAGTGTTAGTAAACAAATAGTGCTGGAGAAATTAATGAGACTGAAAGCTGATAAATCCCCAGGGCCTGAAAATCTGCAGCCCAGAGTACTAAAAGAGGTAGCCATGGAAATAGTGGATGCATTGGTTGTCATCTTCCAAAATTCTATAGATTATGGGAAAGTTCTGGCAGATTGGAGGGTGGCAAATATAACCCCACTATTTAAAAAAGGAGGGAGAGAGAAAACTGGGAACTACGGACCGGTTAGCCTAACATCAGTAGCAGGGTAAATGATAAAGACTATTATAAAGGATGCGATAACAGGACACTTGGAAAATATCAACGGGATCAGACAAAGTCAACGTGGATTTATGAAAGGGAAATTGTATTTGACAAACCTACTGGAGTTTTTTGAGGATGAAACTGGTAGAATAGATAAGGGAGAACCAGTGGATGTGGTGTATTTGGATTTTCAGAAGGCCTTTGATAAAGTCCCACATAAGAGGGTAGTGTGCAAAATTAAAGCATATGGGATTGGAGGTCATTTACTGGCATAGATTGAAAATTGGTTAACAGACAGGAAACAGAGAGTAGGAATAAATGGGTCTTTTTCGGTATGGCAGGCGGTGACTAGTGGAGTACCGCAGGGATCAGTGCTTGGGCCCCAGCTATTCACAATATATATCAAAGATTTGGATGAGGGAACCAAATGTAATATTTCCAAGTTTGCTGACGACAAAAAACTAGGTGGGATTGTGATTTGTGAGGAAGATGCAAAGAGGCTTCAAGGCAATTTAGACAAGTTGAGTGAGTGGGCGAATACATGGCAGATGCAGTATAACTGGATAAATGTGAAGTTATCCACTTTGGTAGGAAAAACAGAAAGGCAGAGTATTATTTAAATGGTGATAGATTGGGAAATGCTGATATACAAATGGACCTGGATGTCCTTGTACACCAGTCCCTGAAAGCAAACATGCAGGTGCAGCAAGCAGTTAGGGAGGCAAATGGTATGTTGGCCTTCATTGCAAGCGGATTTTAGTACAGGAGCAAGGATGTCTTACTTACAGTTGTACAGGGCCTTGGTGATATCATATCTGCAGTACTGTGTGCTGTTTTGGTCTCCTTACCTAAGAAAGGATATACTTGCCATAGAGGGAGTGCAGCGAAGGTTCATCAGACTGATTCCTGGGATGCCAGGACTGTCATATGAGGAGAGATTGGGTCGACTAGGCCTGTATTCACTAGAGCTTAGAAGAATGAGAGGGGATCTCATTGAAACGTATAAAATTCTGACAGGGCTAGACAGACTGGATGCAGGAAGGATGTTTCCCCTGGCTGGGGGGTCTAGAATGAGGGGTCACAGTCTCAGGATACGGGGTAGGACATTTAGGACTGAGATGAGGAGAAATGTCTTCACTCAGAAGGTGGTGAACCTGTGGAATTCTCTACCACAGAAGGCTGTGGAAGCCAAGTCACTGAATATATTTAAGAAGGAGATAGATAGCTTTCTAGACACAAAAGGCATCAAGGTGTAAGGGGAGAGAGCGGGAATATGGTATTGAGATAGAGGATCAGCCATGATCATAATAAATGGTGGAGCAGACTCGAAGGGCTGAATGGCCTAATCCTGCTCCTATTTTTCTATGTTGCTATGTTACCCTTCCTGGCCCCCATGTTAGCTGATACTGATAACAGTTCCCTCTCCTCAGGTACAGTTCCTCTCCCATTCCAATCTGCCATCATCACCCCTGCCTCAACAAACCACACTTGACTCCTCTGTCCTTGCAAATTACCGCCCCATCTCCAACCTCCCTTTCCTCTCTAAAGTCCTAGAACATGTTGTCACCTCCCAAACCTGTGCCCATGTTTCCCGCAGCTCCATATTTGAATCCCTCCAATCAGGTTTCCGTCACTGCCACAGAATTGAAATGGCCCTTACCAAAGTTACATATGTCACCGATGTGACTGTGGCCATGGAAAACTGTCCTTCCAACCTGTCTGCAGTCTTTGATACAGTTGACGACACCACCTTCCTCCAACACCTCTCCTCTGTTGTCCAGCTGGGTGGCACTGCCCTCGCCTGGTTCCATTCTTATCTATCCAGTCGTAGGCAGAGAATCACCTGCAATGGCTTCTCTTTCTGCTCTTTGGCTCCCTTCCATTCCTCATCTACATGCTGCCCCTCAACGAAATCATCCAAAAACACATCAGATTCCACATATATGCTTATGACACCCAACTCTACCTCACTACCACTTCGCTCAACCCCTCCACTATCTCTGATTGGTCACGCTGCTTGTCCAACATCTGGTCCTGGATAAGCAGAATAACATCAAACTTAATATTGGGAAGACTGAAACCATTGTCTTTGGCCCCACTACAAACTCCGTTCCCTAGCCACCGACTCTGCCCTTCTCCCTGGTCTGTGTCCGAGGCTGAACCAGACCATTTGCAACCTTGGTGCCCTATTTGACCCTGAGATGAGCTTCTGACCGCATATCCACTCCATCACCAAGACGGCTGACTTCCACCTTTGTAAGATCGTCCATCTCCGCAATGCCTCAGCTCATCTGCTGCTGAAAACCTCATCAATGAATTAGTTACTCCTAGACTTGACTATTCCAATGTGCTCTTGGCCGATCTCCTATCGTCTACCCTCCGTAAACATGAACTCATCCCAAACTCAGCTGCCTGTGTCTCAGTGTTGTATGACTCTGTTTTAGCGGAGTTTAATTGTGAGGGTGTGATCTGGAATGGAATGGATGTAGATTATGGTCTAGATATTGGATTAGGGCTACTTGCCTGGGCCCATTGAAAGTGGTCCAGGCAAAATTTGGATCTCAGAGCTAAATGCACGGCTGATTGGCTGAGCACTCAAACAGGGTGGGTGGGGGGGCGGGGGTAGTAGAGGGGAGGGTGCAGTCTAATGGCCAGTAATGTATGGCCTAGGCTCCCTGCACTAATTAAAGAGGAGGTGCTTTGGTGCAGCTTCACCTCATTGTCAGTCTGTCTGAAGACATGGATCATCAACCAAGGGAGTGTGCATGAAGGTTCTTGGATGCTCCACTGCAGGCCGTGTTCATGGTCATTCAAAGAACGTGGGCTGTACTGTTCCCGTAGGGTGGTAGGAAGCCATGCAAGGCTACTTGCAGAAGGCTCTGGGAGGAGATAGCTAACTACGTCACGGACACCAATGTGGCCGCAAGGACGTATATCCAGTATCGAAAAAAGCTTAATGTCATCAAATGGCAGTCAAGGTGAGTGAAGGCATCAGCAAATGCCATATCCTACCACCTGCACCACAAGCCTCACACACGGCACAATGCACCACACCCACATCACTCACTAATCATCAATCTCTACCTGTCACCACTCATACCTCATAATCATGAATTTACTTCACCCTCACTATCTTACCACTGCTGCAACACTCACACCCACATCTCACAGCTTACACACACGGAGAGCTGTTCAACTATGGCAGGCACATCACCCAAACACATTGCTCCACACTCATTGAAACACTTCACCAAAACACATGGCACAACACTCACTGACACACTTCACCCAAACACATTACACCACACTCACTGACACACTTCACCCAAACACATTGCACCACACTCACTGACACACTTCACCCAAACACATTACACCACACTCACTGACACATATCACCCTAACACTTTGCACCACACTCACAGACACACTTCAAACATACACATTGCACCACACTCACTGACACATCTAACCCCAAAAAAATGCACCACTCACTGAAACTCTTCACCCAAACACATTGCATCACACTCACTGAGACACTTCACCTAAGCACTTTGCACCACATTCACTGAAATACTTCACCCAAATACATTGCACCACACTCACTGACACACTTCACCCAAACACATTGCACCACACTCACTGACAAACTTCACCCAAACACATTGCACCACACTCACTGACACACTTCACCCAAACACATTGCTCCACACTCACTGACACACTTCACACAAACACTTTTCTCCTCCCTCACTGACACACTTCACCCAATCACATTGCACCACACTCACTGACAAACTTCACCCAAACACACTGCACTACATTCACTGACACACCATCCAAACAGATTGCACCACTCACTGACACACTTCACACAAACACATTGCACCACACTCACTGACACAAATCACCCAAACACATTGCACCACACTCACTGACACACTTCCCCCAAACATATTGCACCACACTCACTGACACACTTCACACAAACACATTGCACCACACTCACTGACACACACATAACCCAAACACATTGCACCACACTCTGACAAACTTCACCCAAACACATTGCACCACACTCTGACAAACTTCACCCAAACACATTGCACCACACTCACTGTCACACATCACCCAAACACTTTTCTCCACCCTCACTGACATACTTCACCCAAACACATTGCAATACAATCACTGACACACTTCACCCAAACACATTGCACCACACTCACTGACACACTTCACCCAAACACATTGCACCACACTCACTGACAAACTTCACCCAAACACATTGCACCACACTCACTGACACACTTCACCCAAACACATTGCTCCACACTCACTGACACACTTCACACAAACACTTTTCTCCTCCCTCACTGACACACTTCACCCAATCACATTGCACCACACTCACTGACAAACTTCACCCAAACACACTGCACTACATTCACTGACACACCATCCAAACAGATTGCACCACTCACTGACACACTTCACACAAACACATTGCACCACACTCACTGACACAAATCACCCAAACACATTGCACCACACTCACTGACACACTTCCCCCAAACATATTGCACCACACTCACTGACACACTTCACACAAACACATTGCACCACACTCACTGACACACACCACTCAAACACATTTCTCCTTCCTCACTGACACACTTCACCAAATCACATTGCACCACACACACTGACACACACATAACCCAAACACATTGCACCACACTCTGACAAACTTCACCCAAACACATTGCACCACACTCTGACAAACTTCACCCAAACACATTGCACCACACTCACTGTCACACATCACCCAAACACTTTTCTCCACCCTCACTGACATACTTCACCCAAACACATTGCAATACAATCACTGACACACTTCACCCAAACACATTGCACCACACTCACTGACACACATCACCCAAACAATTTGCACCACACTCACTGACACAATTCACCCAAACACATTGCACCACACTCACTGACTCACTTCACCCAAACACATTGCTCCACACTCACTGACACACTTCATCCAAACACATTGCTCCACACTCACTGACACACTTCACCCAAACACATTGCACCACACTCACTGACACACATCACCCAAACACATTGCACCACACTCACTGACACACATCACCCAAACACATTGCTCCATACTCACTGACACACTTCACCCATACGCATTGCTCCACGCTCACTGACATACATCACCCAATCACATTGGACCACATTAACTGACACACTTCACCCAAACACATTGCTCCACATTAACTGACACACTTCACCCAAACACATTGCACCACACTCACTGACACACATCACCCAAACACATTGCTCCATACTCACTGACACACTTCACCCATACGCATTGCTCCACGCTCACTGACGTACATCACCCAATCACATTGGACCACATTAACTGACACACTTCACCCAAACACATTGCTCCACATTAACTGACACACCTCACCCAAACACGTTGCACCACACTCACTGAGACACATCATTCAAACACTTTTCACTACCCTCATTAACACACTTCACCCAAACACATTGTACCACACTCAGACACACATCACTCAAACATATTGCTCCACACTCACTGACAAACTTCACACAAACTCATTGCAGCACATTAACTGACACACATCACCCAAACAAATTGCTCCACACTCACTCACACACTTCACCCTAACATATTGCACCACATTCACTGACACACTTCACACAAACACATTGCACCACACTCAGTGACACACTTCACCCAAACACATTGCATCACACTCACTTACACACATCGCCCAAACACATTGCACCACACTCAATTCAATTCAATTCAAATTGCTTTATTGGCATGACAAGGTACATCTTATGTTGCCAAAGCACCGAAAAAACATTTATGGTTGAACACATAAACGCAGATATATCCATACAGTGTATAAACAGATATATCCCTGTGTGTATAAATATACACTCATATAATTTGCATAGAATCTTTTCTTAGGTTTAGTGGTTGTCCCTCTGCTTATGGCAAGCTGTAACATAGTTTGCTGCTAAGGTTACGCAATTTCTCTGTTCCCCTAATAGGTATGGGAGTTTTTGGTCATTCAAATTTTTGAATTCAGGGCATATTTTTATGAATTTTGGGTAGAAATTCCCCCTTATGTCCTGATAGTTTCCACAAGCTGTGAGGAAGTGCATCTCTGTCTCCACCACTCCCTGACACTCACTGACACACAATACCCAATCACATTGCACCATACTGACTGACACACATCACCCAAACACATTGCACCACACTCACTGACACACTTCACCCAAACACATTGCACTGCACTAACTGACACACATCACCAAACACATTGCACTGCACTAACTGACACACTTCCATCAAACAAATTGCAGCACACTCACTGACACACATCACCCAAACATGTTTCTCCAACCTCACTGACATACTTCACCCAAACATATTGCTCTACACTCACTGACACACATCACCCAAAGTCATTGCTCCACACTCACTGACACACATCATCCAAACACATTGCACCACACTCACTGACACACATCACCCAAACACAATACACCACACTCACGGACACACATCACCCTAATACATTGCTCCACACTCACTGACACGCTACACCCAAACGCATTGCTCCACACTCACTGACACACAATACCCAATCACATTGCACCACACTCACTGACACACTTGAACCAAGCACATTGCAGCACATTAACTTACACACTTCACCCAAACAAATTGCTCCGCACTCAGTGACACACTTCACCCTAACACATTGCACCAGACTCACTGACACACTTCACCCAATCACATTGCACCACACTCACTGACACACTTCACCCAAACATGTTGCACCACACTCACTGACACACTTCACCCAAACACGTTGCACCACAATCACTGACAGACTTCACACAAAAACATTGCACCACACTCAATGACACACTTCACCCAAACACATTGCACCACACTCAATGACACACTGTAAGGGGTTTCGATCGCCGAGGTCTCTCTCTCTCTCTCGCTCTAGAGGCCTCTCTCTCTTGCACAGTATTTTACCGAGTGGTTCGACCCACTCACCCCTTAGGTTCTATACACTGGACTTTGAGGCAGGAACTACAATGCAAAGAATACTCTATAGACCAAGTTTAATGAAACGAAATGAAATTTTATTGCATAAAGAAAAGATTGAATGTAAGCCACTACGGTACATGGGAGGGAAAAACAAATCATAATACAGTACTAACCAATATATATATACAGGCATATTATACTTTACAATGCTCACCATGAAATAGGGAAACACACGGAACATCGAAGGACAACAACTCATTGTTAATTATCCCCTAAAATGCCCACCCCCTAAACCTAGCTAGGTTAGATTATGAGGGGCCAGAAACATGCTCACCAATCCAAAACTGCGGTTGGGTTGGGGTTCTTTACTTGGTGCCCTCTCTCGGGCCTGCCGTCGTCACATGGTCGTTGGGCTGTAGGCGCAGCGGGCTGCTCAAGCTAATGGCATCTCGGCCACCTTAATTCAGCAGGACTCGCCATCCATCGTTTCGCCCACCAGCTGTCTTCTCGGTGCTCCTGCATACAACGATGGTGGGCACAGTCTCGATTTTTCTGTGCTCCCGTACACGACGCTGGTGGCTACCTGTTCTGTAAGGCGTTTCGTTTTCTTCCTCTTCGTCAACTGTCTTCTCGTCTCGTCAACGGCCCGGGGTTTTTGTCGATGATCTCCCGATAACTGCCCCGGGTCTCGTCTTCTTCTTCCGAGTCCGAAAATGCCTTCTTCGGAACCCCAAGCAATCTCTCGAAAATGACCTGCACTGGTCTCTCCCAATGCTGATGCTCCTCAATGGCGACCGAAACCCGATGGTCTCCGATCTGAATTCTTCCTCACTACCCCAGGACTCCAGCTATACTTTTCATGGAGGCCCTTATCTCCCGCCATATCAAGGTTAGTCTTCGTTTAACTTTTGGCGGGCTTGCAGCACAGAGGGGTAGTCATTGTGTTTAAAGTACCTTCGGGATGGCCGGTAACTGCCATCCCTGGTCTGGAATGACCTTGGATTGTCTTTACTGGGTCTTGATGTCCCCCTTTGAATTTGAAACTGTTTCCCTTTTGTCTGGGTAAACATTTAGATGGCCTTTATCTACAGGCCGATCTGATTGGATCTGCATCCAATCCATATGTATGGGGTTCTGTCTGGTTTTGTTTTCTCCGAAACTGTGTTCCAGAACTTACTATGGGCTGAATCCACAAAAGCTGTCTGTGGACTGCAGGAACCATTTTAAAATGTCCCAAAAGCTGGTCACGGGGTCTGGCGGCCATTTTGTGTGCCCCTTTTCCTGGGCTTCTTTTAAAACAGTCTTTAAAATTAAGGCCTTTTCTGCCAATAGACCCTTATAGGACAATGTTCAATTTTGCAAATTCTACAACAGTTCACCCAAACACATTGCTCCACACTCACTGACACACAAATCACCCAAACACAATGCGCCACACTCACTGACACACAAATCACCCAAACACAATGCGCCACACTCACTGACACACAAATCACCCAAACACAATGCGCCACACTCACTGACACACTTCACACAAATACATTGCACCACACTCACTGACACATCACAAACACTTTTCACTAACCTCACCGACACGCATCACCCAAACACATTGCTCCACACTCACTGACACACTTCACCCAAACACATTGCACCAAAATCACTGACACACATCACAAAAACATTGCACCACATCAACCGACACACTTCCATCAAACAAATTGCAGCACACAGACACAAATCACCCAAACACTTTTATCCAACTTCAGACACACTCCACCCAAGCACATTGCACCACACTCACTGACACACTTCACCCAAACACATTGCACCACACTCACTGACACATTTCACCCAAACACATTGCACCACACTCACTGACACACACTTCACCCAAACACATTGCACCACACTCACTGACACACACAACACCCAAACACATTGCACCACACTCACTGACACACTTCACCCAAACACATTGCTGCACACTCACTGACACACGTCACACAAGCACATTGATCCACACTTACTAACACACTTCACCCAAACACATTGCACCACACTCACTGACAAACTTCACCCAAACACACTGCACTACATTCACTGACACACCATCCAAACAGATTGCACCACTCACTGACACACTTCACACAAACACATTGCACCACACTCACTGACACAAATCACCCAAACACATTGCACCACACTCACTGACACACTTCCCCCAAACATATTGCACCACACTCACTGACACACTTCACACAAACACATTGCACCACACTCACTGACACACACCACTCAAACACATTTCTCCTTCCTCACTGACACACTTCACCAAATCACATTGCACCACACACACTGACACACACATAACCCAAACACATTGCACCACACTCTGACAAACTTCACCCAAACACATTGCACCACACTCTGACAAACTTCACCCAAACACATTGCACCACACTCACTGTCACACATCACCCAAACACTTTTCTCCACCCTCACTGACATACTTCACCCAAACACATTGCAATACAATCACTGACACACTTCACCCAAACACATTGCACCACACTCACTGACACACATCACCCAAACAATTTGCACCACACTCACTGACACAATTCACCCAAACACATTGCACCACACTCACTGACTCACTTCACCCAAACACATTGCTCCACACTCACTGACACACTTCATCCAAACACATTGCTCCACACTCACTGACACACTTCACCCAAACACATTGCACCACACTCACTGACACACATCACCCAAACACATTGCACCACACTCACTGACACACATCACCCAAACACATTGCTCCATACTCACTGACACACTTCACCCATACGCATTGCTCCACGCTCACTGACATACATCACCCAATCACATTGGACCACATTAACTGACACACTTCACCCAAACACATTGCTCCACATTAACTGACACACTTCACCCAAACACATTGCACCACACTCACTGACACACATCACCCAAACACATTGCTCCATACTCACTGACACACTTCACCCATACGCATTGCTCCACGCTCACTGACGTACATCACCCAATCACATTGGACCACATTAACTGACACACTTCACCCAAACACATTGCTCCACATTAACTGACACACCTCACCCAAACACGTTGCACCACACTCACTGAGACACATCATTCAAACACTTTTCACTACCCTCATTAACACACTTCACCCAAACACATTGTACCACACTCAGACACACATCACTCAAACATATTGCTCCACACTCACTGACAAACTTCACACAAACTCATTGCAGCACATTAACTGACACACATCACCCAAACAAATTGCTCCACACTCACTCACACACTTCACCCTAACATATTGCACCACATTCACTGACACACTTCACACAAACACATTGCACCACACTCAGTGACACACTTCACCCAAACACATTGCATCACACTCACTTACACACATCGCCCAAACACATTGCACCACACTCAATTCAATTCAATTCAAATTGCTTTATTGGCATGACAAGGTACATCTTATGTTGCCAAAGCACCGAAAAAACATTTATGGTTGAACACATAAACGCAGATATATCCATACAGTGTATAAACAGATATATCCCTGTGTGTATAAATATACACTCATATAATTTGCATAGAATCTTTTCTTAGGTTTAGTGGTTGTCCCTCTGCTTATGGCAAGCTGTAACATAGTTTGCTGCTAAGGTTACGCAATTTCTCTGTTCCCCTAATAGGTATGGGAGTTTTTGGTCATTCAAATTTTTGAATTCAGGGCATATTTTTATGAATTTTGGGTAGAAATTCCCCCTTATGTCCTGATAGTTTCCACAAGCTGTGAGGAAGTGCATCTCTGTCTCCACCACTCCCTGACACTCACTGACACACAATACCCAATCACATTGCACCATACTGACTGACACACATCACCCAAACACATTGCACCACACTCACTGACACACTTCACCCAAACACATTGCACTGCACTAACTGACACACATCACCAAACACATTGCACTGCACTAACTGACACACTTCCATCAAACAAATTGCAGCACACTCACTGACACACATCACCCAAACATGTTTCTCCAACCTCACTGACATACTTCACCCAAACATATTGCTCTACACTCACTGACACACATCACCCAAAGTCATTGCTCCACACTCACTGACACACATCATCCAAACACATTGCACCACACTCACTGACACACATCACCCAAACACAATACACCACACTCACGGACACACATCACCCTAATACATTGCTCCACACTCACTGACACGCTACACCCAAACGCATTGCTCCACACTCACTGACACACAATACCCAATCACATTGCACCACACTCACTGACACACTTGAACCAAGCACATTGCAGCACATTAACTTACACACTTCACCCAAACAAATTGCTCCGCACTCAGTGACACACTTCACCCTAACACATTGCACCAGACTCACTGACACACTTCACCCAATCACATTGCACCACACTCACTGACACACTTCACCCAAACATGTTGCACCACACTCACTGACACACTTCACCCAAACACGTTGCACCACAATCACTGACAGACTTCACACAAAAACATTGCACCACACTCAATGACACACTTCACCCAAACACATTGCACCACACTCAATGACACACTGTAAGGGGTTTCGATCGCCGAGGTCTCTCTCTCTCTCTCGCTCTAGAGGCCTCTCTCTCTTGCACAGTATTTTACCGAGTGGTTCGACCCACTCACCCCTTAGGTTCTATACACTGGACTTTGAGGCAGGAACTACAATGCAAAGAATACTCTATAGACCAAGTTTAATGAAACGAAATGAAATTTTATTGCATAAAGAAAAGATTGAATGTAAGCCACTACGGTACATGGGAGGGAAAAACAAATCATAATACAGTACTAACCAATATATATATACAGGCATATTATACTTTACAATGCTCACCATGAAATAGGGAAACACACGGAACATCGAAGGACAACAACTCATTGTTAATTATCCCCTAAAATGCCCACCCCCTAAACCTAGCTAGGTTAGATTATGAGGGGCCAGAAACATGCTCACCAATCCAAAACTGCGGTTGGGTTGGGGTTCTTTACTTGGTGCCCTCTCTCGGGCCTGCCGTCGTCACATGGTCGTTGGGCTGTAGGCGCAGCGGGCTGCTCAAGCTAATGGCATCTCGGCCACCTTAATTCAGCAGGACTCGCCATCCATCGTTTCGCCCACCAGCTGTCTTCTCGGTGCTCCTGCATACAACGATGGTGGGCACAGTCTCGATTTTTCTGTGCTCCCGTACACGACGCTGGTGGCTACCTGTTCTGTAAGGCGTTTCGTTTTCTTCCTCTTCGTCAACTGTCTTCTCGTCTCGTCAACGGCCCGGGGTTTTTGTCGATGATCTCCCGATAACTGCCCCGGGTCTCGTCTTCTTCTTCCGAGTCCGAAAATGCCTTCTTCGGAACCCCAAGCAATCTCTCGAAAATGACCTGCACTGGTCTCTCCCAATGCTGATGCTCCTCAATGGCGACCGAAACCCGATGGTCTCCGATCTGAATTCTTCCTCACTACCCCAGGACTCCAGCTATACTTTTCATGGAGGCCCTTATCTCCCGCCATATCAAGGTTAGTCTTCGTTTAACTTTTGGCGGGCTTGCAGCACAGAGGGGTAGTCATTGTGTTTAAAGTACCTTCGGGATGGCCGGTAACTGCCATCCCTGGTCTGGAATGACCTTGGATTGTCTTTACTGGGTCTTGATGTCCCCCTTTGAATTTGAAACTGTTTCCCTTTTGTCTGGGTAAACATTTAGATGGCCTTTATCTACAGGCCGATCTGATTGGATCTGCATCCAATCCATATGTATGGGGTTCTGTCTGGTTTTGTTTTCTCCGAAACTGTGTTCCAGAACTTACTATGGGCTGAATCCACAAAAGCTGTCTGTGGACTGCAGGAACCATTTTAAAATGTCCCAAAAGCTGGTCACGGGGTCTGGCGGCCATTTTGTGTGCCCCTTTTCCTGGGCTTCTTTTAAAACAGTCTTTAAAATTAAGGCCTTTTCTGCCAATAGACCCTTATAGGACAATGTTCAATTTTGCAAATTCTACAACAGTTCACCCAAACACATTGCTCCACACTCACTGACACACAAATCACCCAAACACAATGCGCCACACTCACTGACACACAAATCACCCAAACACAATGCGCCACACTCACTGACACACAAATCACCCAAACACAATGCGCCACACTCACTGACACACTTCACACAAATACATTGCACCACACTCACTGACACATCACAAACACTTTTCACTAACCTCACCGACACGCATCACCCAAACACATTGCTCCACACTCACTGACACACTTCACCCAAACACATTGCACCAAAATCACTGACACACATCACAAAAACATTGCACCACATCAACCGACACACTTCCATCAAACAAATTGCAGCACACAGACACAAATCACCCAAACACTTTTATCCAACTTCAGACACACTCCACCCAAGCACATTGCACCACACTCACTGACACACTTCACCCAAACACATTGCACCACACTCACTGACACATTTCACCCAAACACATTGCACCACACTCACTGACACACACTTCACCCAAACACATTGCACCACACTCACTGACAC
Organism: Somniosus microcephalus; assembly: GCF_052327205.1. Lineage (NCBI taxonomy): Eukaryota > Metazoa > Chordata > Chondrichthyes > Squaliformes > Somniosidae > Somniosus > Somniosus microcephalus. The sequence continues at coordinate 167,757,495 of NC_140989.1, read as the reverse complement.
ACACAACACCCAAACACATTGCACCACACTCACTGACACACTTCACCCAAACACATTGCTGCACACTCACTGACACACGTCACACAAGCACATTGATCCACACTTACTAACACACTTCACCCAAACACATTGCACGACACTCACTGAAACACTTCACCCAAATACATTTTTTTATTTTTTATTCATTGATGGGATGTAGGCGTCGCTGGCTAGGCCTGCATTTAGTGCCCATCCCTAATTGCCCCTGAGAAGATAGTGGTGAGCCACCTTCTTGAACCGCTGCAGTCCATATGGTGTAGGTACACCTACAATGCTGTTAGGAAGGGAGTTCCAGGATTTTGGCCCAGCGACAGTGAAGGAACGGCGATACAGGTCCAAGTCAGGATGGTGTGTGGCTTGGAGGGGAACTTGTAGGTGGTGATGTTCCCATGCGTCTGCTGCCCTTGTCCTTCTAAGTGGTAGAGGTCGCGGGTTTGGAAGGTGCTGTTGAAGGAGCTTTGGCGAGTTGCTGCAGTGCATCTTGTAGATGGTACACACTGCAGCCACAGTGCGCCGGTGGTGGAGGGGGTGAATGTTGAAGGTGGTGGATGGAGTGCCAATCAAGCGGGCTGCTTTATCCTGAATGGTGTCGAGCTTCTTGAGTGTTGGTGGAGCTGCCCTCATCCAGGCAAGTGGAGAGTATTCCATCACACTCCTGACTTGTGCCTTGTAGCTGGTGGAAAGGCTTTGGGGAGTCAGGAAGTGAGACACTCGCCGCACAATTCCCAGCCTCTGGCCTGCTCTTGTAGCCACAGTATTTATATGGCTGGTCCAGTTCAGTTTTGATCAATGGTAATCCCCAGGATGTTGATAGTGAGGGATTCAGCGATGGTAATGCCATTGAATGTCAAGGGGAGATGGTTAGAGTCTCGCTTGTTGGAGATGGTCATTGCCTGGCACTTGTGTGGTGCGAATGTTACTTGCCACTTGTCAGCCCAAGTCTGAATGTTGTCCAGGTCTTGCTGCATATGGACACGGACTGCGTCAGTATCTGACGAGTCTCGAATGGTGCTGAACAGTGTGCAATCATCAGCGAACATCCCCACTTCTGACCTTATGATGGAGGGAAGGTCATTGATGAAACAGCTGAAGATGGTTGGGCCTAGGACACTGCCCTGAGGAACTCTTGCAGTGATGTCATGTGATTGAGATGAATGACCTCCAACAACCACAGCCAACTTCCTTTGTGCTAGGTATGATTCCAACCAATGGAGAGTTTTCCCCTTGATTCCCATTGACTTCAGTTTTGCTGGGGCTCCTTGATGCCACACTCGATCAAATGCTGCCTTGATGTCAAGGGCAGTCACTCTCACCTCACCTCTTGAGTTCAGCTCTTTTGTCCATGTTTGGACCAAGGCTGTAATGAGGTCAGGAGCTGAGTGGCCCTGGCGGAACCCAAACTGGGCATCAGTTAGCAGGTTATTGCTGAGTAAGTGCCACTTGATAGCACTATCGACGACACCTTCCATCACCTTGCTGATGATTGAGAGTAGACTGATGGGACGGTAATTGGCCGGGTCGGATTTGTCCTGCTTTTTGTAGACAGGACATACTTGGGCAATTTTCCACATTGCCGGGTAGATACCAGTGTTGTAGCTGTACTGGAACAGCTTGGCTAGGGGCGCAGCTAGTTCTGGAGCACAAGTCTTCAGTACTATTGCCAGAATGTTGTCAGGGCCCATAGCCTTTGCAGTATCCAGTGTCTTCTGCCATTTCTTGACATCATGTGGAGTGAATTGAATGGACTGAAGACTGGCATCTGTGATGCTGGGGACCTCAGGAGGAGGCCGAGATGGATCATCCACTCAGCACTTCTGGCTGAAGATAGTTGCAAATGCTTCAGCCTTGTCTTTTGCACTCACATGCTGGGCTCCACCATCATTGAGGATGGGGATATTTTTGGAGCCTCCTCCTCCTGTTAACTGTTTAATTGTCCACCACCACTCACGACTGGATGTGGCAGGACTGCAGAGCTTTGATTTGATCCGATGGTTGTGAGATCGCTTAGCTTTGTCTATCGCATGTTGCTTCCGTTGTTTGGCATGCAAGTAGTCCTGTGTTGTAGCCTCACCAGGTTGACACCTCATTTTTCGGTATTCCTGGTGCTGTTCCCGGCATGCTCTCCTGCACTCTTCGTTAAAACCAGGGTTGATCTCCCGGCTTGATGGTAATGGTAGAGTGAGGGATATGCCGGGCCATGAGGTTAGATTGTGGTTGAATACAATTCTGCTGTTGCTGATGACCCACAGCGCCTCATGGATGCCCAGTTTTGAGTTGCCAGATCTGTTCGAAATCTGTCCCATTTAGCACGGTGGTAGTGCCACACAACGCGGTGGAGGGTTACCTCAACATGAAGACAGGACTTTGTCTCCACAAGGACTGTGCGGTGCTCACTTCCAGCAATGCTGTCATGGACAGATGCATCTGCAACAGGTAGATTGGTGAGGACGAGATCGAGTAGGTTTTTCCCTCTTGTTGGTTCCCTCACCACCTGTCGCAGACCCAGTCTGGCAGCTATGTCCTTTAGGACGCGGCCAGCTCGGTCAGTTGTGGTGCTACCGAGCCACTCTTGGTGATGGACATTGAAGTCCCCCACCCAGAGGACATTTTGTGCCCTTGCTACTCTCAGTGCTTCTTCCAATTGGTGTTCAACATGAAGGAGTACTGATTCATCAGCTGAGGGAGGGCAGTAGGCAGGAGGTTTCCTTGCCCATGTTTGACTTGATGCCATAAGACCTCATAGGGTCTTGAGTCAATGTTGAGGACTCCCAGGGCTACTCCCTCCCGACTGTATATCATGGTGCCACCACCTCTGGTGGGTCTGTCCTGCCGGTGGGACAGGACATACCCAGGGATGGTGATGGTGGCGTCTGGGACATTGGTTGTAAGGTATGATTCGGTAATTATGACTATGTCAGGCTGTTGCTTAACTAGTCTGTGGGACAGCTGTCCCAATTTTGGCACAAGCTCCCAGATGTTGGTAAGGAGGACTTTGCAGGGTCGACAGGGCTGGGTTTGCCGTTGTCGTTTCCGGTGCCGAGGTCGATGCCGGGTGGTCCGTCTGGTTTTATTCTTACTGTTTTTCGTAGCAGTTGTTTACAACTGAGTGGCTTGCTAGGCCATTTCAGAGGGCATTAAGAGTCAAACACATTGCTGTGGGTCTGGACTCACATGTAGGCCAGACCGGCAGATTTCCTTCCCTAAAGAACATTAGTGAACCAGTTGGGTTTCTGCAACAACCGACAATGGTATCATGGTCGCCATTACTAAGACTAACATTTAATTCCAGAATTAAATTGAATTGAATTTAAATTCCACCAGCTGCTGTGGTGGGATTTGAACCCATATCCTCAGAGCATTTGACTAAGCCTCTGGCTTACTAGTCTAGTGACTATTTACCACTCCACCAATTTTCGTGTCATCTGCAAACTTACTGATCATACCTCCTACATTCATATCTAAATCATTAATGTACACTACATAGAAACATAGAAACATAGAAGATAGGAGCAGGAGTAGACCATTCGGCCCCTCGAGCCTGCTCCGCCATTCAATGCGATCATGGCTGATTATCCAAATTCAGTACCCTGTCCCTGCTTTCTCCCCATATCCCTTAATCCCTTTAGCCTTAAGAAATATATCCAACTCCTTCTTGAATATATTTAATGAATTGGCCTCTACTGCCTTCTGTGGTAGAGACTTCCACAAGTACACCACTCTCTGGGTGAAGAAATTCCTCCTCATCTCTTTCCTAAATGGCTTACCCCTTATCCTTAGACTGTGACCCCTTGTTCTGGACTCCCCGACCATCGAGAACATCCTTCCTGCATCTAGTCTGTCCAGTCCTGTTAGAATTTTATAAGTTTCAATGAGATCCCCTCTCATTATTCTAAACTCCAGCGAGGACAAGCCTAATCGACACAATCTCCCCACATATGTCATTCCCACCATCCCAGGTATCAGCCTGGTGAATCTTCGCTGAACTCCTTCCATGGCAAGAACATCCTTCCTCAGATAAGGTGACCAAAACTGCACACTATACTCAAGATGTGGTCTCACCAAGAACCTGTACAACTGCAGCAAGACACCCTTGTTCCTGTACTCGAACCCTCTCACTACGAAGGCCAACATGCCATTTGCCTTCTTAACCGCCTGATGCACCTGCATGCTTACCTTCAGCGACTGGTGCACAAGGACGCCCAGGTCTCGTTGCACTTCCCCTTCTCCCAATCTATTGCCATTCAGATAATAATCTGCCTTCTTGTTTTTGACACCAAAGTGGATAACCTCGCATTTATCCATGTTATATTGCATCTGCCATGCTTCTGCCCAATCACCCAACCTGTCCAAATCATACTGGAGTTTCTCTGCATCCTCCTCACAGCACACACGCCCACCCAGCTTTGTGTCATCTGCAAATTTGGAGATATTACATCTAGCTCCATTGTCCAGATCATTAATATATATTGTGAACAGCTGGGGTCCAAGGAGCAATCCCTGCGATACCCCACTAGTCACTGCCTGCCACTTGGAAAAAGAGCCGTTTATTCCAACTCTTTGCTTTCTGTCTGCCAACCAGTTCTCTATCCAAGTCAATACCTTGCCCCCAATCCCAAGTGCCTTAACTTTACACGCTAATCTCTTATGCGGGACCTTATCGAAAGCCTTTTGAAAGTCCAAATACACCACATCCACTGGTTCTCCCTTATCTATTTTACCAGTTACATCCTCAAAAATTTCCAGTAGATTAGTCAAGCACAATTTACCTTTTGTAAATCCATGTTGACTTTGTCCGATCCGGTCACTGTTTTCCAAGTGCTCTGCTTTTACATCTTTTATAATGGACCCTAGCATTTTCCCCACTACCGATGTCAGGCTTACCAGTCTGTAATTCGCCGTTTTTTCTCTACCACCTTTATTGAACAGTGGGGTAACATTAGCTACCCGCCAATCCATGGGTACCGTTCCAGAGTCTATCGAATTTTGGAAGATGACCAGCAATGCATCCAATATTTCTAGGGCCACTTCCTTAAGTATCCTAGGATGTAGATTATCAGGCCCTGGGGATTTATCGGCCTTCAATCCCGTCAATTTCTCTAACACCATTTCCCTACAGATACTGATTTCTATCAGTTCCACCATTTCATTAGACCCTATGTTCCCCAACATCTCTGGGAGGTTATTTGTGTCCTCCTTTGTGAAGACAGAACCAAAGTATGTATTTAATTGGTCTGCCATTTCTTTGTTCCCCATTATAAATCCCCCTGATTCTGACTGCAAGGGACCTATGCTTGACTTCACCAATCTTTTTCTCTTCACATATCTATAAAAGCTTTTACAGTCAGTTTTTATGTTCCCTGGAAGCTTACTCTCATAATCTATTTTTCCGCTCTTAATTAATCCCTTTTTCCTCCTTTGTTGAATCCTGATCTACTCCCAATCCTCAGATTTACTGCTTTTTCGGGCCAATTTATATGTCCCCTCCTTGGATCTTATGCTATCTCTAATATCCCTTGTTAGCCATGGTTGAGTCACCTTTTTTGTTTTATTTTTATGCCAAACTTTGATGAACAAATTCTGTAGTTCATCCATGCGATCTTTGAATGTTTGCCATTGCCTATCCACCGTCAACCCTTTGAGTGACATTCCCAAATCAATCCTACCCAACTGATGCCTCATACCATTGTAGTTTCCTTTATTTAAATTCACGACCCTAGTCTCTGAGTCAACTACTTCTTAATGAAGAATTCTATCATATTATGATCGCTCCGACCCAAGGTGCCTCGCACAACAAGATTGCTAATTAATCCTTTCTCATTTCATAATACCCAGTCTAAGATGGCCTGATCTCTAGTTGGTTCCTCGACATTTTGGTCCAGGAAACCATCCCGTATGCACTCCAGGAATTCCTCCTCCACAGTATTGTTACTAATTTGGTTAGCCCAATCTATATGTAGATTAAAGTCACCCATGATAACTGCTGTGCCCTTATTGCATGCTTCTCTAAGTTCCCTTTTAATGCCATCCCCGACCTCTGCATTACTGTTTGGAGGTCTATATACCACTCCCACTGTTTTCTGCCCCTTGGTATTTCTCAGTTCTACCCATACAGATTCCACATCATCAGAGCTAATATCCTTCCTTACAATTGTGTTAATCCCCTCTTTAACCAGCAATGCTACCCCACCTCCTTTTCGTTTTTGCCTATCTTTCCTGAATATTGAATACCCCTGGATGTTGAGTTCCCAGCCTTGGCCACCCTGGAGCCATGTTTCCGTAATCCCAATCATATCATATTCATTTACCTCTATTAGTGAAGCCCATTCATCCACCTTATTACGAATGCTCCTCGCATTAAGACACAAAGCCTCAGGCTTGTTTTTTTAACACCCTTAGGTCTTTTAGAATTATTATTTATTGTGGCCATGTTTGATTTAAACCCTTGATTTCTCTGACTGCCACTTTTGTTTTTCTCGTTCCTGTCTTTTGCTTTTATCCTTGTTTCCCTTTCCTCTGTCTCCCCGCTCAGGTTCCCAACCCCCTGCCATTTTAGTTTAAACCCTCCCCCAGAGCACTAGCAAACACTCCCCCTAGGACATCGGTCTTGGCCCTGCCCAGGTGCAAACCATCCGTTTTGTACTGGTCCCACCTCGCCCAGAACCGGTTCCAATGTCCCAGGAATTTTAATCCCTCCCCCTTGCACCATTCCTCTAGCCACATATTCATCTGAAATATCCTTCTATTTCTACTCTGACTAGCACGTGGTACTGGTAGCAATCCTGAGATTACTACCTTTGAGGTCCTATTTTTTAATTTACCTCCTAACTCCCTATATTCAGCTTTTAGGACCTCATCCCATTTTTTACCTATATCGTTGGTACATATATGCACCATGACAACTGGCTGTTCACCCTCTCTTTCCAAAATGTTCTGCAGCCGCTCTGAGACATCATTGACCCTTGCACCAGGGAGGCAACACACCATCCTGGAGTCTCGTTTGCGGCCGCAGAAATGCCTATCTATTCCCCTTACAATAGAATCCCCTATCACTATAGCTCTCCCACTCTTTTTCCTCCCGTCCTGTTCAGCAGAATCACCCCTGGTGCCAGGAAGTTGGCTGCTACTACCTTCCCCTGGTAAGCCAGCCCCCCATCAGTATCCAAAGTGGTATATCTGTTTGAGAGGGGGATGGCCACAGGGGACCCCTGCACTACCTGCCTGCGCCTACTACTCTGCCTGTTGGTCACCAATTCCCTTTCTGCCTGTGCAACCTTTGCCTGCGGTGTGACCAACTGCTTAAACATGATATCCACGATGTCCTCAGCATCGTGAATGGTCCATTATGTAACCAATTGCAGCTCCAGCGCCGCAATGTGGTCTGCCAGTAGCTGCAGCTGGATACACTTCCTGCACACATGGTTGTCAGGGACACAGGAAGTGTCCCTGAGTTCCCACATAGCACAGGAGGAGCAAACCACAGGGCCGGGCTGTCCTGCCATGACTTACCCTTTAATTAATTCAAATTAAATTAAATCAAATCAATCCCACCAATTACACTACAATTAAATTATATATTTAAGGGCACTGGTTTACAAACAGTCCCCGCTACATCACAGAGAGCTTAGAAAGTATAAACCACAGAGTTAAAGTTTAAAAAAGAGAGAAATAATCACCAACCAATTACTTACCTGCTTTCTGGTGATGTCACACTTCGATTACTTTTTACTTTTCTACCTCCCTAGAGACGAGTAAGCCTACCTGGTCTCTGCCGCTGGTTTAATAACCGCCTCCGCTCAGCCACCTCATCTCCCGCAGGTCCGCTACTGCCGCCGCTCTGAGGTATACAAACAGCAAAGGGCCCAGCACCAATCCCTGCTGGACACAATTCTTTTGACTGGACACAGGCTCCCAGTCACAAAAACAACCTTCGACCATCACCCTCTGCCTCCTGCCACTAAGCCAATTTTGGATCCAATGTGCCAAATTGCCCTGGATCCAATGGGCTCTTACCTTCTTGACCAGTCTCCCATGCGGGACTTTGTCAAAAGCCTTACTGAAGTCCATGTGGATGATATCAACTGCACTAACCTCATCCACACACCTAGTCACCCGCTCAAAAAATTTAATCAATTTGGTTAAACATGATCTCCCCCTGACAAAGCCATGCTGACTATCCTTGATTAAACATTGCATCTCCAAGTGGAGACTAATTCTGTCCCTAAAAATTTTTTCCAATAATTTCCCTACCACTGATGTTAGACTCACTGGCCTGTAATTCCCTGATTTATCCCTAGTACCCTTCTTGAACAATGGTACTACTTTGGCTGTCCTCCAGCCCTCTGGCACCTCCCCTGTGGCCAGTGAGGTTCTGAAAATTTGTGTCAGAGCCCCTGCAGTCTCGTTCCTTGCCTCACACAGCAGCCTGGGATACATCTCATCTGGGCCTCGGGATTTATCAACTTTTAAGCCCGCTAAAACCGTTAGTACCTCCTCCCTCCCACTACTAATTTATTCAAGTATATCACAATTCCCCTGCCTGATTTCTATGCCTACATTGTCCTTCTCCATAGTGAACAGAGATACAAAATATTCATTTAAAACCTCACCGACATATTTCGGCTCTACACACAGATTGCCACTTTGGTCCCTAATGGGCCCTACTCTTTCCCTGGTTATCCTTTTGCCCTTAATATACTTATAAAACACCTTGGAATTTTCTTTTATTTTGCCCGCCAGTGTTTTTTCATGCCCCCTCTTCGCTCTCATAATTTCTTTTTTAAGTACCCCCCCTGCACTTTCTATACTCCTCTAGGGCTTCCACTGTTTTTAGTCATTTGTATCTGCCAAAATAGAATATGAGAGTAAGCTTGCAGTGAACATAAAAACTGACTGTAAAATCTACTATAGATATGTGAAGAGAAAAAGATTGGTGAAGTCAAGCATAGGTCCCTTGCAGTCAGAATCAGGGGAATTTATAATGGGGAACAAAGAAATGGCATCCAATTAAATACATACTTTGGTTCTGTCTTCACAAAGGACACAAATAACCTCCCAGAGATGTCGGGGAACATAGGGTCTAATGAGAGGGAGGAACTGAGTGAAATCAGTATTTGTAGGGAAATGGTGTTAGGGAAATTGATGGGATTGAAGGCCGATAAATCCCCAGGGCCTGATAATCTACATCCTAGGGTACTTAAGGAAGTGGCCCGAGAAATAGTAGATGCATTGCTGGTCATCTTCCAAAATTCAATAGACTCTGGAACAGTTCCCATGGATTGGAGGGTAGCTAATGTTAGCCTGACATCGGTAGTGGGGAAAATGCTAGAGTCCATTATAAAAGATGTAATAGCAGAGCACTTGGAAAACAGTGACATGATCGGACAAAGTCAACATGGATTAACAAAAGGTAAATTGTGCTTGACTAATCTATTGGAATATTTTGAGGATGTAACTGGTAGAATAGAGAAGGGAGAACCAGTGGATGTGGTGTATTTTGACTTTCAAAAGGCTTTCGTTAAGGTCCCGCATAGAGAGATTAGCGTGCAACGTTAAAGCACATGGGATTGGGGGTAAGGTACTGACTGGGATAGAGAACTGGTTGGCAGACAAGAAGCAAAGAGTTGGAATAAACGGGTCTTTTTCCGAGCGGAAGGCAGTGACTAGTGGGGTACCGCAGGGATCCGTGCTAGGACCCCAGCTATTCACAATATATATTAATGATGATCTAGATGAGGGATCTAGAGGTAATATCTCCAAGTCTGCAGACGACGCAAAGCTGGGTGGGCATGTGTGCTGTGAGGAGGATGCTGAGAAACTCCAGTATGATTTGGACAGGTTGGGTGATTGGGCAGACGCATGGCAGATGCAGTATAATGTGGATAAATGCGAGGTTATCCGCTTTGGTGGCAAAAAGAGGACGGCAGATTATTATCTGAACGGCAATAGATTGGCAAAAGGGGAAGTGCAACGAGACCTGGGTGTCCTTGTGCACCAGTCGCTGAAGGTAAACATGCAGGTGCATCAGGCGGTTAAGAAGGCAAATGGTATGTTGGCCTTCGTAGCGAGGGTTTGAGTACAGGAACAAGGATGTCTTGCTGCAGTTGTACAGGGCTTTGGTGAGACCACACCTTGAGTATTGTGTGCAGTTCTGGTCGCCTTATCTGAGGAAGGATGTTCTTGCCATGGAGTGAGTGCAGCAAAGATTCACCAGACTGATACCTGGGATGGCAGGAATGATGTATGAGGAGAGATTGGTTTGATTGGGCTTATATTCGCTGGAGTTTAGAAGAATGAGAGGGGATCTCATTGAAACTTATAAAATTCTAACAGGACTGGACAGACTAGATGCAGGAAGGATGTTCCTGATGGCGGGGGAGTCCAGAACCAGAGGTCACAGTCTAAGGATAAGGGGTAAGCCATTTAGGACAGAGATGAGGAGGAATTTCTTCACCCAGAGAGTGGTGAACCTGTGGAATTCTCTACCACAAAAGGCAGTTGAGGCCAATTCATTTAATATATTCAAGAAGGAGTTAGATATATTTCTTAAGGCTAAATGGATCAAGGGATATGGGGAGAAAGCAGCGACAGGGTACTGAATTTGGATGATCAGCCATGATCTCATTAAATGGTGGTGCAGGCTCTTGGGGCTGAATGGTCTACTCCTGCTCCTATCTTCTATGTTTCTATGTTTCTATAACTCTGTGTGTAGGATGGAAATGATGGACAACTCCAGGAGAGACCTTGTGGACTCAGCCATGATGCTGTGTGTGATGGGCGATCTTGCAGCTTCCATTGCAGCACAGGTGGAAGCGACCCAACATCTCACTGCTGCAGTGGAAGCACAGACAGCTCCTGCAGGCTCAGCTTGCTGTCATGCAACCTCACACTGCTGCCTTCGTCGCTGGGTTTACGAGTGTCGAAAGGAACTTGCAGGATGTCGCAGCAGACCAGCAATCGGTGCTCCAACAGATTGCTAGGAATGCCGAGTCACCGCCCCGGGGGAGTGGCAGTGGGTCTGTGGAGGAAGAACCTGCTGTCCTCTCTCAGGATGACAGCGTTCCTACTCCCACCACTGGCACTCCTCCATTGCCCTTGCTGCTGTCTGTCAGCCAATCAGCTCAGACTGCTTCCGTTCATGCCAAAGTGGTGCAGTCTACAGCCGGGCCTTCTAGGCCCACAGCTGGTTGATGTCATCCTGCAAGGCCATCTGCAGTCCCCCCCCACTGAAAGTCAGCAGCCTTCCACCAGCCGTGCTGCAGCCACTGTGGGAGCACTGCATAGGAGCACTAGAGTAGGAAAAGGCCCACGAACGACAGGCACTAAGAGAATTCACAAGGGTGAATCGTTGATATTGTAATGTTATTGGATTCTGCTAAATTGATGAATTTTGTTTGGAATGTGTGTTTAGTGGTGGCTCTCATTTCAGCTTTGTGCCCAGGAGAAGGCTGTGATGTTCCGTGACAGAGGGATTGTATGTTGGGGAAGTGGTGAGCAACGGGGACCTGGGGTTCCATTCGCTTGAACCGGAGTCTGATGAGGCGTTCATGGTCAGCCCATCTGGAACAGGGATTTGCTGCCTCCCCCTCCCTCCTCTTCCTCCTCCTCCTCCTCCTGAGGTGGTCCTGCAATCCCTGGTGACAAGAGCTGTGCCCTCATGATGGCCAAGTTGTGGAGCATGCAGTAGACCACCACGAAATGGGACACCCGCACCGCCAAGTACTGGAGGTCTCCTCCCGAGTGGTAAAGGCATCGGAACCATTGCTTGAACACTCTGATGGTCTGCTTGAGGATGTTCCTGGCGGAAGCATGGCTCTCATTATATGAGTGCTGGGCACGAGTGGTGGGGTTGCGGAGGGGAGTCATGAGCCAGGTGGAGACCGGAGAGCCCTTGTCTCCAACCAGCCATCCTCAGGTTTGAGGTGGTGGCTGGATGATTGCACATGTGGCTTTGGCAGGATAGTGGGCTTCCCCATGGTGCAGTGCACCAGCGACCGCACACACGTGGCTTTGTAGGCAACGCATACCAATGCTGAGATGTTCCGTAACTGCAAAGGCTACCACTCACTTAATGTGCAGTTGTTGTGGACCACACCCAGTGCATCACGATGGTGAATGCCCGCTATCCTGGCAGCAGCCATGATGCCTTCATCCTGCACCATTTGGAAAAAGTCTCCTCCCCCTTTATTTAATGTCAGTTGTAAAAGTGTAACTTTTAACATTTACTCTACTTGCTCTTCACATCGTTGCTCCTTCTCACTGCAAAATTTTGTGTGTTTATTTTTTTTTAATTTACAGCCAACTTACTGGCAATTGTGACACTATCGCGAGGGAGGTGCGGTCTTTCCAAAGGTGTCACTCTGTACCTGGTGGCGATGGCTGTGGCAGACCTACTGGTCGTCATTATTCATGTTATACTGGACAAATTGAATAACTTTTATCTGCACATTGTATTCTTCTTCTACCCGCCCGGCTGTAACATCAGAGATGTCTTTGGTTACGCGGCTGTGGACAGCTCTGTCTGGCTCACGGTCGCCTTCACCTTTGATCGTATGGTGGCCATTTGCTTCCAGAAGCTGAAGATGAAATACTGCACCGAGAAAAGCGCAGCCGGCGTTATCACAACGGTGAGCCTGCTGAGTTTGTTAACCAACATCCCGTGGTATTTTAAATATCAATCCTACTTTTGCGAGGTAACATATGAATACTTCATTTTACCCGAGTGGAAAGTCTTCGACTGGGGGGACCGCATTTTAACTCCACTGCTCCCCTTCGTGCTTGTCCTGCTGCTCAATACTCTCACCGTCCGGCACATCCTGTTGGCCAGTGTAGTCCGCAGGAAACTGAGGGGGCAGCGGAACGGAGATGAGCAGAACGATCCAGAAATGAAGAATCGAAGAAGATCCATCATTTTGCTCTTCACCATATCGGGCAGTTTTATCCTATTATGGATGACACGTGTTGTATTTCTAGCGTATCAGCGAATTACTGGAACGTATCTAGGAGCAACAGCTGCTTTTTTTGTGGCAGATATCATGGGAACAATGCTTCAATTATTCAGCTCCTGCACCAACACATTTATTTATGCAGTCACACAGAGGAAGTTCAGAGAGGAGGTGATGAATATAGTGAAATATCCCTTTACTGCCTTCCTGAATTTCATTAAATGATGGGAGGAAAGCTGGTAAATTTAAACCAGGACTGGGTAGCAACGTTATTGCTCCGATCCAGCTCAACTCTCATTGAATGAACATATCCAAAGGAGTTTGAAAATGAGAATCAGATTCTTCTTCAAATCTACACATTGTATCAGGTGGATGTTTAAAACTGAATTTGCCAGGATGCAAAAAAGTATGTATTTTAGGATCGACAGGAAAATTTTAAATTTGTCCAAAACACAATGCTTAGATTGGATAACTGGTTATTATTAAGAAGTACTGACAAAATAAATACAAAGACTCCAGTGACACGAATTCCATTTCTTACAAATTCCACATAATGAATGCTGCGGGTGTGAAGGAACGGATGACACTGGTTCAGGGAGGAGCACAGTGCCGTAGGTCTTGACTTTGTGCGATAGTGTAAAACTGGTGATGGAGATGGTGCCCTTAACTCCGACTATTTCTTCCCATCTAACCAGCTTGCTACCCTCGCCCTAACTGTACACTGATTAATTTTCTCCAGTAGCCTCTGATCTAATCTTTCTGAAGGTCTATGTACACTACGTCCACTGCAGGAACCCATGCACCACATATGTCAGCTCCTCAAATAACTCCATTAAGGTTCGTCAAGCGTGATGTTTCTGAAATAACAACAGAAAATGCTGGAAAAACTCAGCAAGTCAGGCAACATCCGTGGAGAGAAATTTGAGTTGACGTTTCGGGTTTGACCCTTCTTCAAACCCGAAACGTCAACTCAAATTTCTCTCCACGGATGTTGCCTGGCTTGCTGAGTTTTTCCAGCATTTTCTGTTGTTATTTCGGATTTCCAACATCTGCAGTATTTTGCTATCGTGATGTTTCTGATGTCTGTATTGGGTGCTTCTAATTATTTTCTCCTCGATTATTGGTAATTTTGCCTATTAAATAGTCCAAATTCTTCCTACTGCAGATGTTCCACTAACTGGTGCATAATTACCAGATTAGCTCTGTCGACCTGTTTGAGAACGGGCCACACTCCAGTCCTCTGGCTCAGTGGAACCTCCTCCATCCTCCCCGATCCAGCACTGAACCTCCTCCAGTCTCCCCACTCCGGCACTGATCCTCATCCGGCCTCCCCGTTCCGGCACTGATCCTCCTCCGGCCTCCCCGATCCAGCACTGATTCTTCTCCGGCCTCCCCGTTCCGGCACTGATCCACCTCCGGCCTCCCCGCTCCGGCACTGATCCACCTCTGGCCTCCCCGCTCCGGCACTGATCCTGCTCCAGCCTCCCCGCTCCGGCACTGCTCCTACTCGGGCCTCCCCGCTCCGGCACTGATCCTCCTCCGGCCTCCCCGCTCCGGCACTGATCCTCATCTGGCCTCCCCGATCCGGCACTGATCCTCATCTGGCCTCCCCGATCCGGCACTGATCCACCTCTGGCCTCCCCGCTCCGGCACTGATCCTGCTCCAGCCTCCCTGCTTCGGCACTGATCCTCATCTGGCCTCCCCGATCCGGCACTGATCCACCTCCAGCCTCCCCGCTCCGGCACTGATCCTCCTCCAGCCTCCCCGCTCTGGCACTGCTCCTACTCCGGCCTCCCCGCTCCGGCACTGATCCTGCTCCAGCCTCCCCGCTCCGGCACTGCTCCTACTCGGGCCTCCCCGCTCCGGCACTGATCCTGCTCCAGCCTCCCTGCTCCGGCACTGATCCTCATCTGGCCTCCCCGATCCGGCACTGATCCACCTCCAGCCTCCCCGCTCCGGCACTGATCCTCCTCCAGCCTCCCCGCTCTGGCACTGATCCTCCTCCGGCCTCCCCGCTCCGGCACTGATCCACCTCCAGCCACCCCGCTCCGGCACTGATCCTCCTCCAGCCTCTCCGCTCTGGCACTGCTCCTACTCCAGCCTCCCCGCTCCGGCACTGATCCTGCTCCAGCCTCCCCGCTCCGGCACTGCTCCTACTCCGGCCTCCCCGCTCCGGCACTGATCCTCATCTGGCCTCCCCGCTCTGGCACTGATCCTCCTCCAGCCTCCCCGCTCCGGCACTGATCCTCCTCCGGCCTCCCCGCTCCGGCACTGATCCACCTCCAGCCTCCCCGCTCCGGCACTGATCCTGCTCCAGCCTCCCCGCTCCGGCACTGATCCTACTCGGCCTCCCCGCTCCGGCACTGATCCTGCTCCAGCCTCCCCGCTCCGGCACTGATCCTGCTCCAGCCTCCCCGCTCCGGCTCTGATCCACCTCCAGCCTCCCCGCTCTGGCACTGATCCACCTCCAGCCTCCCCGCTCCGGCACTGATCCACCTCCAGCCTCCCCGCTCCGGCATTGATCCACCTCCAGCCTCCCCGCTCCGGCACTGATCCTGCTCCAGCCTCCCCACTCCGGCACTGATCCACCTCCGGCCTCCCCGCTCCGGCACTGATCCACCTCCAGCCTCCCCGCTCCGGCACTGCTCCTACTCCGGCCTCCCCGCTCCGGCACTGATCCTGCTCCAGCCTCCCCGCTCCGGCACTGATCCTCCTCTGGCCTCCCCGCTCCGGCACTGATCCTCATCTGGCCTCCCCGATCCGGCACTGATCCTCCCCCAGCCTCCCTGCTCCGGTACTGATCCACCTCCGGCGTCCCCGCTACGGCACTGATCCTCCTCTGGCCTCCCCGCTCCGGCACTGATCCTGCTCCAGCCTCCCCGCTCCGGCACTGATCCTCATCTGGCCTCCCCAATCCGGCACTGATCCTCCTCCAGTCTCCCCGCTCCGGTACTGATCCTCCTCCAGCCTCCCCGCTCCAGCACTGATCCACCTCCGGCGTCCCCGCTCCGGCACTGATCCTCCTCTGGCCTCCCCGCTCCGGCACTGATCCTCATCTGGCCTCCCCGATCCGGCACTGATCCTCCTCCAGCCTCCCCGCTCCGGCACTGCTCCTACTCTGGCCTCCCCGCTCCGGTACTGATCCTCCTCCGGCCTCCCGGATCCAGCACTGATCCTTCTCCAGCCTCCCCACTCTAGCACTGATCATCCTCCGGCCTTCCCGCTCTGGCACTGATCCTCCTCCGGTATCCCCGCTCTGGCACTGATCCACCTCCGGCTTCCCCGCTCTGGCACTGAACATTCAAAGATCGCATGGATGAACTACAGAATTTGTTCATCCCAGTTTGGCATAAAAATAAAACAAAAAAGGTGACTCAACCGTGGCTAACAAGGGAAATTAGGGATAGCATAAGATCCAAGGACAGGACATATAAATTGGCCAGAAAAAGCAGTAATCCAGAGGATTGGGAGCAGTTTAGGATTCAACAAAGGAGGACAAAGGGATTAATTAAGAAAGGGAAAATAGAATATGAGAGTAAGCTCGCAGGGAACATAAAAACTGACTGTAAAAGCTTTTATAGATATGTGAGGAGAAAAAGATTGGTGAAGTCAAGCGTAGGTCCCTTGCAGTCGGAATCAGGGGAATTCATAATGGGGAACAAAGAAATGGAAGACCAATTAAATACATATTTTGGTTCTGTCTTCACAAAGGAGGACACAAATAACCTCCCAGAAATGTCAGGGAACATAGGGTCTGATGAAAGGGAGGAACTGAATGAAATCAGTATTTGTAGGGAAATGGTGTTAGGCAAATTGATGGGATTGAAGGCCGATAAATCCCCAGGGCCTGATAATCTACATCCTAGGGTACTTAAGGAAGTGGCCCTAGAAATAGTAGATGCATTGCTGATCATCATCCAACATTCGATGGAATCTGGAACAGAACCCATGGATTGGAAGGTAGCTAATGTTACCCCACTATTCAAAAAAGGTGGTAGAGAGAAAATGGGGAATTACAGACCGGTCAGCCTGACATCGGTAGTGGGGAAGATGCTAGAGTACATTATAAAAGATGTAATAGCGGAGCACTTGGAAAACAGTGACAGGATCAGACAAAGTCAACATGGATTTACAAAAGGTAAATCGTGCTTGACTAATCTACCGGAAATTTTTGAGGATGTAACTTGTAAAATAGATAAGGGAGAACCAGTGGACGTGGTGTATTTGGACTTTCAGAAGCCTTTTGATAAGGTCCCCCATAAGAGATTAGCGTGTAAAGCTAAGGCACATGGGATTGGGGGCAAGGTGTTGACTTGGATATCTTGTGTTCATTAATAAATAGACATTTTTATTATGAACACAGCTAGCTTTTGCTAGACACTTTTATTGAGCACATGTGGACTAGATACAGTATCTGTAGAGGCGTCCATCTTGACTGCTGCCTTGTGGGTAGCCTAGTGCCTCATGGGTAATGTAGTCTTAATATACATACAGCTGGGTAGTGTAGTCTTATACATACAGCTATATACAGCTCTACACAGCTCTATGGCTCCACCTAGTGTCCACTATAGAATGACATGTTATTGATCATTACATCCCCCTTTCTTTGAGGTTTAACAAAATCAATATCAATCAACTTTCAAGAAAACAATAAAGATAATATCAGTAACACTTTTGTTCATGCTCTATAAACATAAACATTTTCAAAACAGTCAACACATTTTCAAAGCTTTACATTGTACTCAAAGATTAAGTCTATCAGGCTTTTTTACTTCACGTGTGGATCTTCTCAACACGGGTAAGTCTGATGTGTCTTCATGAGATTGTTCTGGCGGTGAATGACAAGATGCAGTTGCGGCATTGTCATCGATCTGCTGTTGTATAGATCGAGGTCTCCTTGCGATCTTTGCTTGGAGAGGGTTTCAGTGTTTCCTTCACTCTTCATGCCATAACTCTCAATGTAGTCAATGCACTCTCGAAAAACTGCTGGCAGCTGGATCCCATCATACAGCATAGTCCTCTCAGCAGCTTCGGCTAATGGAGCACCAAAGATTGGCCTGAGGGAAGAAGGAGTATCCACCGGAACTGCTTCCTGCTCTGGTGCAGGCTTCTTCTTTCTCTTTTTCTCTTTCCACTGCTTAACAACATCTTCTGTGGTTATATCTTTGGACTTTTTCTCCTTGTGTTTTTCCTCCTTGTGCTTTTCTTCCTTTGGCTTCTCTTTGACCTTAAAGTCTTTTTCTTTCTTCTTGGAGAAACTAGGCTTTTTGAAGACATGGATACCCTTTGGCCTTTTCATCCTTGATGGGCTCTCTGCTTCATCACCTGAATCATCTGGTCTGCTTATGGCACAGTTTATACGGTAGACTCTCTTGACCAGTTCTAAGTCTTCACAAGCTTTGCCCCCTAGTATTGAATCAAGTCTTTCAGCCACAACAGAAAACATGAGATGATGCACTTTGTCTTTGACTGTCACTTTGAGTCTGCATACACCTAAGCTATCTATTTTCTGTCTATTATAGCTCTTCAGTAGTACTGACTTTTTCTGTATTTTGGGCTTTTCTTTCATATTTTTTATGTCACTCATACTGATTAAGTTTGCTTTTGCCCCAGTGTCCAGTTTCAATGTAACTAATGCTCCATTTATCTGCAGTGGGATCATCCATTTGTCCACTTTTACTGCATTGACTTTATGTTCAGCATTGTCCATTCCTGAGGGCTGCACATTTTCTGTATCTTTTTTGATATCGTCACATGACACCATTCCTACAAAAAATGTCTCACTTAAATCAGTGTCCTCAATTACATTAACTCGTTGCCCTTTCTTAGTTTTTACTTTTGAAAAGCATTGTTTGGCAAAGTGATTCTTTCCATTACACGTTGTGCACATTTTTCCAAATGCTGGGCATTGTCTTAACTGGTGTTTGTAACCACAGCGTTTACAAATAAAAATTTCATCCTCCGATTGCTTTTCATTTCTGTTCTGCCCACGTTTCTTCCCCTTGTAGGACACAGCACCGACAGCAGCATTATCACTCATTACAATTGCATCATTACTGATTTCACTGAAAGTCTTTGCGTGCTTTCGAGCTAGCTCACTGGCTTGGCATATTTTCACTGCATTTTCCAAATTTAGTTCGGTTTCTCTCAACAGACGTTCCCTGACTTTTTTATCATGAATACCAAACACAATCTGGTCACGAATCATGGATGATTTCAGCTCAGAGAAATTGCATGTCTGTGCTTTCAGTTTCAGATCAATTATAAAGCTATCAAAAGTCTCATTTTGTTGCTGTGTCCTTGAACAGAACATGTATCTTTCATAGGTCTCATTCTTTTTGGGAGAGCAATGTGCATCAATTTTTTTTAGCACATCTTCTAATTTTTCTCTGTTCTCCTCTGGATTAAGTACAAATGTATTAAATACCTCTATTGCCTGTGGGCCTGCAACCGTAAGCAGCAATGCTATCTTCCTTGCGTCTGGCTTCGTACCGAATCCGATGGCTGCAATGTAGAGTTCGAATTGTTGTTTAAGAGTCTGCCAATTGTAGTCGATATTTCCTGTGAGTTTCAAACGCTCTGGTGGCTTCAAATTCTCCATGTCACTTTTCACAATTTTCAGCAGATCTTCACCATCCTGGTACCATCTTATGTTCATTAATAAATAGACATTCTTATTATGAACACAGCTAGCTTTTGCTAGACACTTTTATTGAGCACATGTGGACTAGGTACAGTATCTGTAGAGGCTTCCATCTTGACTGCTGCCTTGTGGGTAGCCTAGTGCCTCATGGGTAATGTAGTCTTAATATACATACAGCTGGGTAGTGTAGTCTTATACATACAGCTATATACAGCGCTACACAGCTCTACGGCTCCACCTAGTGTCCACTATAGAATGACATGTTATTGATCAATACAGGATAGAGAACTGGTTGGCAGATAGAAAGCAAAGAGTTGGAAAAAACGGGTCTTTTTCTGAGTGGCAGGCAGTGAATAGTGGGGTGCCGCAGGGATTGGTCCTTGGACCCCAGCTATTCACAATATATATTAATGATCTAGACAAGGGAACTAGATGTAATATCTCCAAATTTGCAGATGACACAAAGCTGGGTGGGCGTGTGTGCTGTGAGGAGGATGCCGAGAAACTACAGGATGATTTGGACAGATTGGTTGATTCGCCAGAAGCATGGCAGATGCAATATAATGTGGATAAATGTGAGGTTATCCACTTTGGTGTCAAAAACAGGAAGACAGATTATTATCTGAATGGCAATAGATTGGGAGAAGGGAAAGTGCAATGAGACCTGGGTGTCTTTGTGCACCAGTCGCTGATAGTAAGCATCCAGGTGCATCAGGCGGTTAAGAAGGCAAATGGTGTGTTGGCCTTCATAGCGAGAGGGCTTGAGTACAGGAACAAGGATGTCTTGCTGCAGTTGCACAGGGCCTTGGTGAGACCACATCTTGAGTATTGTGTGCAGTTTTGGTCGCCTTATCTGAGGAAGGATATTCTTGCCATGGAAGGAGTTCAGCTAAGATTCACCAGGCTGATACCTGGGATGGCAGGAATGACGTAGGAGGAGAGATTGGGTCAATTGGGCTTGTACTCGCTGGAGTTTAGAAGAGTGAGAGGGGATCTCATTGAAACTTATAAAATTCTGGCAGGACTGGACAGACTAGATGCAGGGAGGATGTTCCCGATGGTTGGGGAATCCAGAACCAGGGTTCACATCTAAAGATAAGGTGTAGGCCTTTTAGGACAGAAATGAGGAGGAATTTCTTCACCCAGAGAGAGGTGAACCTGTGGAATTCTCTACCACAGAGGGCAGTAGAGGCCAATTCATTAAATATATTCAAGAAGGAGTTAGATATATTTCTTAAGGCTAAAGGGATCAAGGGGTATGGGGAGAAAGCAGGGACCGGGTACTGAACTTGGATGATCAGCCATGATCGCTTTGAATGGCGGAGCAGGCTTGAGTGGCTGAATGGCCTACTCCTGCTCCTATCTTCTATGTTTCTATGTTTCTCCACCAGCCTCCCCGCTCTGTCACTGATCCTTCTCCAGCCTCAGCGCTCCGGCACTGATCCTTCTCCAGCTTCCCCTCTCTGGCACTGATCCACCTCCGGCCTCCCCGCTCCGGCATTGATCCTCCTCCGGCCTCCCCGCTCCGGCACTGATCCTCCTCCAGCCTTCCCGCTCCGGCACTGATCCTCCTCTGGCCTCCCCGCTCCAGCACTGATCCTCCTCCGGCATCCCCGCTCCGGCACTGATCCTCCCCCAGCATCCCCGCTCCGGCACTGCTCCTCCTCCGGCCTCGTCGCTCTGGCACTGACCCTTCTCCAGCCTCGCCGCTCCGGCACTGACCTTCCTCTGGCATCTCCGCTCCGGCACTGATCCTCCTCCGGCCTCCCCGCTGCGGCATGGATCCTCCTCCGACCTCTCAGCTACGGCACTGATCCTCCTCCAGTCTCATCCCTCTGGCTCCAATCCTGCTCTGCCCTCCGACACCACCCCCTCCGACCTCCCCTCCGATCCCTCCCTCCCTCCTCTCTGTGGCCTGGTGCCGTGGGCCTATCCACCCGACAGCCAATCAGCCTCTCCTTCTGGCTGGCTGTGGGCGGGAAGCAGAGCTTTGAAATGCTGATCCAGCCCTGACGAATTTAACGGGAAACCCGTTCTCCCAGGTCCTTTCCAGCCCCCGCACCCCACCCTCCTCCAAATTAAAATTCCGTGCAATGTCTTTTCTTATTTTCTCATATTCTCCTTTAAATATTAAATTATTATTATCATCCTCATAGACCCTCTTCTTCAATTTTAATTGGTTTTATTTATCAAAGGCTTTCTAAAGCTATTAGTAGTAGCATCCGATTGACTGGATTGACTGGAAAATATTTATTCTGTACCTTTGCAATCTGTTTAAAAACATCCCACTGTTGCTCTACACTGCTGTGTGCTAAATTCTCCTTCCACCTCCCCATAGCTAGCTCGCTCATCAACTTTCTAAAATCTGCTCTAATCTGATCTGATCTTCTAGTTTTTGTCCTGACTTTTTCCCTTTCTATTTGGATCTTAAACCTTCCCATGTTGTGCTCACTACTCCCAAGGTGCTCCCCCACATTGTGCTCCTCTACCTGATCTGTGTCATTGCTCAGAATTAGACCCAGTAATGGCTCTGTCCCTCCCTGTCCAGATGGAGCTCTTCTTTGAAGTATAGCTCCCATCTGTCCCAGAGCAGGTGCCAAATGTAATCCCTCCTCTTGTCACTGCCCCTTTAGTAAGACATTGATTTCCCTAATCTTCCTGTTCTTCCTTATTCTAACTTGTAGCAGGGGAAGTAAGCCCGGGGTTACCAGCTCTGACCTGCTCTAAACCTGTTTCCTGATGACCTGAATTTGATGAATGAAGGGTTTGACAGGGTAGATCGAGAGAAACCATTTCCTCCGGTGGGGGAGTCCAGATCAAGGGGGCATAACCTTAAAATTAGAGCTAGGCCATTCAGGAGTGATGGTAGGAAGTCTTTCTTCACACAAAGGGTAGTGGAAATCTGGAACTCCCCCCCCCCACCCCACCAAAAAGCTGTTGAAGCTGGGGCTCAATTGAAAATTTCAAAACTGAGATAGATAGATTTTTGTTAGGTAAGGGTATTAAGGGTTACGGTGTGAAGGAACAAGCCATATAACCTATTCAGAAAAATACACTATCTTATGAAAGAATCCTGGCCTTATTAAAACATGACAAACTGTGTTTGCAAACTTAGAAACTTAACTCTGAAATAGCTGTGAAAGCATTCTGGCTATTGAGATAAGACAGTTGTTGACCCTGAATAAATAACCTTATTGAAACAGAAGGTGAAGGGCTCCAACAGGCTGACCTTTGGGAACAAAAACAATGGTTCACCATGGATAAGGTGTTCTAATTTACACTTCGTATAGAAGCACATAAAGTAAGGAACATCTGCCCTCGTAAAGATGACATAAAGTAAGGAACACCTGATGTCACACCGTTTTTTATATGGTAAACTTAGAACACCTAAAGAGGAGACATGAGCCTGGCTGAGGTGGCTGTAAGAGCTGCAGAGGTCGGCAGAAAAATGACAAGAGATTATTAGCTTGCATCAGCAGAAAACCTTAAAGGAAATACCACTGGAAAAAGGTATAAATACTGAACTCTCAAATGGGATAACAGGCTCTCTTTAATCAGGCAAAACAATTCTCGGCCTCAGAGGCTGCACTGTAGTCTCCAACTCTTTGTATCTCGGGGAACAAAGGTTTTTGATTTTGGTGGACATTAAGAATGGTAATACTGTAGTGAAGTTAAGATTTAAAAGTAAGATTCTCTGATAATAAGATTGTAAGTTTTCTCTTTTTGGAACTGTTAATGTTGCGATTGACTCACCAACTGTAAATTGCATGTCGGTTCTTTAATAAATCTATATATTTTTAGAATTGTCTCACATAAGACTTCTGTATCAAAAACTCGCGAACTCAATCTCTGTACACGCTTTGGTGAGGAGTTGCAGAAATCTGAGGAGTTTTCCAGACCCTCATAATATCCGGAACTTTACAGTCTAGCTAAGCTTATTAAAAGTGCTATCTGGAGGACGGTACCATTCTCGGGTTGTTCCTTTCCTTTAGGGAGAGATAGACCGGACCTTTAGACCCAATTAAGTGTCTTTAGGGTTCGGCTACCTCAAACTTTAGTTGAAAGTGAATGTCTGAGGAATACGCCTGATCTGGGGTAGCCCTAAAGGGGCTAGGACTATTAATTATCCCTTCAACGGAACCAATGGTACCAAGGGATATGTCGCAAAGGGGGGCAAATGGAGTTGAGATAAAGATTGTCCATGACCTAACTGAATGGGGGCACAGGTTCGAGGGGCTGAATGGCCTATTCCTGTTCCTGTGTTCCTATTTGATGATCCTGTCCAGAGTCTTTATTTTCCTCACAGGAAACTCAAGCTTCAGATCTGTTTGAGAGCATATTGCTCTGGGCACCCTGTCTAGACTTTCTTTCCTTTGTTTCGCTATTGCTCAGATAGTCACCCATCTTTCCTTCTACACTGCCCATTCCCTGTCTCTCATCGGTGTTCCTTCCCCCTCCATCTCACACTCCAGAAACTGCTTTCCTTCCCTGATGTGTCGGATTGTCTCAATCTCCCAAATCTTGAAAGAACGACACATCACCACCTGTTCCTGTGCTGCCATTTTTAGGTTATTAGCCTGTTTTGTCAGTAATTAGTATGGAGTGTCAGCTGTGGCTCAGTGGGTAGCACTCTCGCCTGTGAGTCAGAAGGTTGTGGTTCATAGTCCCACTCCAGCGACTTGAGCACAAAAATCTAGGATGACACCCCCACACTCCCAGTGCAATACTGAGGGAGTGCTGCACTGTCAGATGTGCCATCTTTCGCATGAGACGTTAAACCGAGATCCGGTCGGCTCTCTCAGGTGGACGTAAAAGATCCCATGGCACTATTTTGAATTAGAGCAGGGGAGTTAACCCTGGTGTCACATTGCTGTTTGTGGGATCTTGCTGTGTGCAAGTTGGCTACTGCATTTCCCACAATACAACAGTGACTACACTTCAAAAAGTATGTCATTGGCTGTAAAGTGCTTGGGGATGTCCTGTGGCCGTGTAAGGTGCTATATAAATGCAAGTCTTTCTTTTTGCTGTACATCAAATTTTATATTACTGTGGTGTATGTAACCTGTTCCACCTTAAGAGAACTACCTTAAGAGATGTACTACTTTCTCTTGGCTGCTGTATACTGTAATACCGGTGGTGACCACACCGGTATATAAGTGTTGTGTAGGGATTTGCTGGGCAGTTCAGCCCTGACCTCCGAATAGTAAAGACCTGTTAAAGTTATTCTTGTGGTCTGTGTCCAGTGATTTATAATAAGCATAACTGGGACACACAGACTTAACAGTGGCGACGAGTCCGATCTTACCCTGCGGCAGTTTTACATCCAAGGCAGCTTCGTCCTCAGAACGGGCGTCGAGAAGAGGCATCCGCCCTCATCATCCTGCTGAGCACCATCGCACGGGAGGCATCGAGAACCCGGGTTAAAAAGAAAAATTTTGACCACGAATCCCTCCATCAGCGACAGGCAGTGATCATCCCTTCTACCACGGTGGTGGGTAAGCCGATCAGCAACACGAGCAGAAAGTCGGCCGTGTTGACTGTGGAGTGGGGGAGGGAAAACGGAGGAAAAAGGGCGGAGAACTCGACCACAGCCGCTGAAAAGGGCCGGGCTGCAATCGAGGCCGAGAGGCGCAGCGACTGGGGCAGCTTAAGGCACGAGAGCCGCGGAGAACTCAAACGCAGCCGGTGTAAAGGACCGGGCTGCATGCGGGGCTGAGAGGCGCAACAGCAGGGGAAGCGTGAATGCCCACGGGAACCGCGGGGGAGTAAAAGCAGCGTTGGGGAATTGAGAACCGCTGGGGAGGCGAGAACGGCAGCAGCACGGCAATCGCCATTGCAGCCAGCGGGGGAAAAAGGCAAACGCGGGAATCCGCCATTGTAGTTGGCGGAGGAAGAAGACGAGCGCGGGAAAGACCACCAAGCGCGGGAAGCCGCCATTTTAGTAGGCGGGGGAAGAAGACAAGCGCGGGAAGCCGCCATTTTGAGAAAAAGAAAAATTTAAAAACTTGCAAGGATGCCTAAACATGGGAACATTAATACCTTTGATAGCGATATCGAAGATTGGACCACGTATGTAGAACGCATGGAAGTTTATTGTAAAGCAAATAAGGTACCAGATGATGAGAAAGCACTAACCTTATTAAGCTCAATGGGTGCGAAGACATACGGGCTATTGAAGCACCTTCTGTCACCAGATAAACCGGCGGATCAGACTTTCGCGAATATTGTTACTGTCCTGAAAAATCATTTAAACCCCACGCCGCTGATGATAGCGGAACAATTTAAATTTTACAGAAGAATGCAGCTGAAAGACGAAAGCAACGCTGAATTTTTAATTGAACTGCGTAAGCTATCAAAGTACTGTCAGTTTGGAACAGGACTAGCAGATGCGCTGAGAGATAAATTTGTGTGTGGATTGTTAAAAGAAGGAACACAAAAGCGACTGCTTGAGGAGAATGATCTTACGCTTGATAAAGCTGTCACTATTGCAGCATCGCACGAAGCCGCAGCGAGAGGCACTGCGGAAATGCAGCTACGGTCACCGGAACTCAGCACCAATCAAATGGTCTTGGGTACAGTAAAATGTTATCGTTGTGGAAAGACAACGCATGATCAGAACCAGTGCTGGTTCAAAAATCAGGAATGCAGAAAATGTGGCAGGCTTGGTCACATAGCTAAAGTATGCCGGTCAGGAAAGAAGACCAGCAACATAAAGTCACTGCAGGAAAAGTACAGAAAGGTACACAAGGTGACAGAGAACAGTTCGAATGAACAGAAGTCAAATTCAGACTCCAGCAGTAATGAACTGGGTAGTCTAAGAGTACACAATGTTGGTAATGAAGCAGACCTCCAAACAATCTGGGTCACACTTCAGATAGCAGGAGTCCAAGTGAAGATGGAATTGGACACTGGATCGGCATTGACGGTCATGAATAAGCAAGATTACAAAAGGTTATTCCCACATATTCCCCTACGGGATACGGAGATTGTATTGAAAACATACACGGGGCAAAGAGTATACCCCATCGGGAAGATAGAGGTAAAGGTGGTCCACAAGGGCAAAGGAAGCCAAGGAATGGACTTATATGTGCTACCTGAGGGAGGTCCACCACTACTGGGACGGGAGTGGATTAGGGAAATAAATATGGACTGGCATTCCTTAAAAGCACTAACGGTAGATTCCGGTAAATAAGATGTCAAACCTAAACGATTGTCCAGAATATTGGACGATGCTAAAGAGGTGTTCCAACAGGGACTGGGAACACTGAGAGGAATTACGGCAAACATCAAGGTTGAAGAACAGGCAAACCCGAAATTTTTCAAAGCCAGACCGGTACCTTATGCGATACGACCTGCTGTGGAAGCTGAGCTGGAAGGGCTAGAATGTTCAGGAGTACGGTCTAAGGTAGATTGGAGTGAGTGGGCCACGCCCATTGTCCCCGTCATGAAGCGTTCATCAAGCAACAAGCCGGGGGAACCGGGGAAGGTTCGCATCTGTGGAGATTTCAAGATCAGTGTTAATCCGGTGCTTCACACGGTGCAGTATCCACTTCCGCGGATTGAGGATATCTTCGCTTCGTTGTCTGGCGGGAAACACTTCACCAAGATAGACCTGGCGCAGGCGTACTTACAGATGGAAGTTGAGGAAGAGTCACGCCAGTATCTCATGATCAACACGCATAGAGGCTTGTACCGGTATAATAGACTGGTTTTTGGAGTGGCATCGGCTCCAGCAATTTGGCAGAGGGCCATGGAGCAGGTATTACAGGGAATTCCAGGCACACAATGTTACCTGGACGATATTCTGATTACAGGAGATGATGACGAGGAACACCTTGCAAATTTGGAACTGGTGCTCACCAGATTGAAAGAATATGGACTTCGAGTTAATCGCCAGAAATTGAGTTCTTTCAGAAGCGGATCTCGTACTGTGGTCATGTCATTGACCAGGAGGGGCTTCATAAGTCTCCTGACAAGATCAAAGCTGTTGTGAAGGCTTCCGCTCCGGATAATGTATCCCAGTTGAGGTCGTTCCTAGGGTTGATTAACTATTACCATAAGTTTCTGCCAAATTTATCCACGGTGCTGCACCCGCTGAACGCTCTTTTGCAGAAGGGAGTACCATGGAAGTGGAGCGAGGACTGTAAGAGGGCCTTTCACAAAAGCAAGGCATTGATCACCTCAGAGGAAGTGTTGGCTCACTTCAACCCAACGCTGCCTATTCGTTTGGCTTGTGATGCTTCTCCATATGGTATTGGGGCAGTACTCTCACACAAGTTGCCAAATGGCCTGGAGAGGCCAGTTGCGTTCGCATCCAGATCATTGACCTCCGCTGAGCGCAACTATGCTCAGATAGATAGGGAGGCTCTCAGCCTTGTGTGGGGAGTAAAGAAGTTTAATCATTACCTACAGGGCCAAAAGTTTACGCTTCTGACAGGCCACCAGCCGTTGGTATCCATTTTTAACCCTAAGAAGGGTGTTTCGGTGATGACAGCACAGAGACTCCAGAGATGGTCCCTTTTCCTAGGGGCACATCAATATCAGATCGAATTCAAAGGTACAAAGCAGCACGGTAATGCTGATGGGCTGTCGCGCCTGCCACTACCTACAGAGGAGGAGGCACCGACAGTTGACCCTGTTGAGTTATTTCACTCGACCATCATCGAATGTTTACCAGTCACCAATGTAAGTATTGAAAGAGAAACCAGGAATGACCCGACACTGTCCCGGGTCTACGAAGTGACAGTGAAGGGATGGCCAGCACATGGTGATCCACTGTTACCGGCATTCTCAGCAAGACGAGAACAGCTGTCCGTCTGTCAAGGAACATTGATGTATGGAACAAGGGTGATTATTCCTCCTAAGTTAAGAGAGAGAGTTCTAAAGGAACTGCATGAAGGTCATCTGGGGGGAGTCAAGATGAAAAGCCTTGCTAGGGCTTATGTGTGGTGGCTGGGTATCGACCAACAGATAGAGGATCTGACGAAAAGCTGCTCAGGGTGCCAAAAAGTGCAAAATGCACCTCCGATTGCACCGCTGCATCCATGGGAATGGCCTTCAACCCCATGGCAACGTGTACATATTGACTTTGCTGGTCCATTCATGGACTCCATGTTTTTAATTGCGGTGGACGCACATTCTAAATGGCCAGAAGTGATTAAGATGACTACCACTACCTCGGAAAAGACGATCGCGGTGCTAAGAATGATATTTGCAAGAAATGGATTGCCAGAACAAATATGTTCAGACAACGGACCGCAGTTCATGTCAGAAGAATTCCAGAAATTCATGAAGAAGAATGGGGTGAAACATTATACCTCTGCCCCATATCATCCGGCTACAAACGGGTTGGCCAAGAGATTTGTACAAACGTTCAAAAAAGCAATAAAGGCCATGAGCGAAGATCAGATTCCACTACAACACAAGGTGGACAAATTCCCACTGGCATATCGAAACGCCACTCATGCAGTGACAAACCAAAGTCACAGAATCACAGAATCACAGAAACCCCACAGTGCAGATAGAGGCCATTTCGGCCCATCAAGCCTGCACCGACACATATCCCACCCGATCCCTGTAACCCCTACACCAACACATACCCCACCCTATCCCTGTAACCCCACGTATTTAACCCCCCTAACACTAAGGGTCAATTTATCATAGCCAATCAACCTAACCTGCACATCTTTGGACTGTGGGAGGAAACCGGAGCACCCGGAGAAAACCCACGCAAACACGGGGAGAATGTGCAAACTCCACACAGACAGTTGCCCGAGGTCGGATTCGAACCTGGGTCTCTGGCGCTGTGAGGCAACAGTGCTAACCACTATGCCACCGTGCCATGATGTTCTATAACAGGAGGTTGCGGTCCAGGTTGGACTTGTTAAAACCAAATGTGCGGAGGGAAGTTGAAAACAAACAGTTCCAGCATATAAATAACAAGACCACTTGGAGTTTCGAAATAGGACAACCAGTGTTAGCCCGGGACTATAAAAACGAGAAATGGCAATCTGGAACAATTCGGGCCAGACAAGGACCCCTGATGTACACGGTAGATATTGGTGAAAATGTAATACGGCGTCATGCTGACCAACTGGTAGAATCGAGAACAAGGGTCGAAACCATGGTTACGGCAGAGACAACCGTGGAAGAAGTTAGTGAACCTGAAGCATCTACCTCAGAAGTGAATGTACCTGATGATGATGTCCAATCCATAAGAGACCAACTAGATGAGTCACCCCAGCAACGAGAATCAGAGACCCCTGAAAGGCGTTATCCAACTCGAATCAGGAGGCCTCCTCAGAGACTGAATCTTTGAACTGTTTTGCATGAAGTTGTATATATATATGTCATTATGTTATGTTAAATGGGGATATAACTGTTAAGCTAAAAAGGGAGGATTGTGGTGTATGTAACCTGTTCCACCTTAAGAGAACTACCTTAAGAGATGTACTACTTTCTCTTGGCTGCTGTATACTGTAATACCGGTGGTGACCACACCGGTATATAAGTGTTGTGTAGGGATTTGCTGGGCAGTTCAGCCCTGACCTCCGAATGGTAAAGACCTGTTAAAGTTATTCTTGTGGTCTGTGTCCAGTGATTTATAATAAGCATAACTGGGACACACAGACTTAACAGTCGAGCCGATTTAAGATGAATAACTGATGAACAATAACAACAATTTGCATTCATGTAGCGCCTTTGACACAGTAAAATGTCCCAAGGAGCTTCACAGAAGCATTATCGAGCAAGATTGACACCGAGCTACATAAGAAAATATTAAGACTGGTGACCAAAAGCTTGGTCAAAGAGGTAGGTTTTAAGGAGCGTCTTCAAGGAGGAAAGTGAGGTAGAGAGGCGGAGAGGGTTAGAGAGGTTATTCCAGAACTTAGGGCCTAGGGAGCTGAAGGTATGGCCGCCAATGGTAGTGCGATGGAAATTGGGGATGCGCAAGAGGCCAGAATTGGAGGAGCGCAGAGATTTTGGAGGGGTGTAGAGCTGAAGGACGTTACAGAGACAGATTGGAGAAAGGTCCTGGTGGGATTTGAACACAAGTACTGTATGAGAATTTTAAATTTGAGGTGTTTCAGGACCGGGAGCCAATGTGGGTCAGAGAGCACTGGGGCGAAGGGTAAATGGTATTTGGCGTGATAATAAAAGGTTGAAAATAAAATCTCTAAGTGTAGGAATCAACGGATTCCTATCTAAATCACTGAGGTCGAGGCAGTTCAGTAAATTAACCGAATTTAATTAAACTGGTGAACAAAACAAAAACATGCAGGAGCAACAGCAAACAGGTCTACACAGTAACTAGTTCCACGAGGTCTGAACTCAGAACCTCCCACCTCTGACGTCATGACGTCATCACGTTTCCCGCCACTCGGGGCACCACGTGACCAACATGATGACGTCATCGCGTTGTTTCAGGGTTTTTACAGAACGCTTGTTTACACTCAGCAAACGGACATAGGTGCTGTAACATTGCTTTAAAGACAGTTATTCATTTGTACAGGAGTTCATTGGTGGTTTTACCACATGCGCCCCCCCAGAAGTGTCTTTAATCATCAAAGTCAATCGCCGAGGAGGTCGGACAATCCTGTCGGAGCGACTCCGACATTCCCAGAGAGGAATGGATGGTGCAGGAGAGGAGCTGGGCCGCAGGGCCAATGGGCCAGGCGTAGCGGCCGCGGGTGGTCGTCCACGACACGGCGGTTGCGCTGTTTTGACTGGCTGGCCGAGGTCCAGGTGTGCAGCCTTGAGGCGGTCCACGGAAATGTAGTCGGGCGTCCCGCCGACGTCTACCAGAAAACTCTTGGCGCCCGCCTTCAGTACCCGGAAGGGGCCCGTGTATGGAGGCATGAGGGGACTACAGTGGGCATCGTGCCGTACAAAAATGAATTTAGCCCTCATGAGCGTTGGCAGAACATGTGACGCAGGCAGTCCATGCTGTGAAGTCGGAATGGGCCGGAAAGTGTGCGCCGCGGCTCGGTGAGCCTTCAGCTGTTCAGTGGCGGACCACAGACGCGTCAGCGACGGGAGAAGCTCACCGGGGACGCTGAGCGGCTGGCCGTGGGCCAATTCGGCGGCCGACGCCTGCAGGTCCTCTTTAGGCGCCGTGCACAACCCGAGCATTACCCATGGCAACTTATCCATCCACGCGGTCCCTTGGAGGGTGGCCCACAGCGATGCCTTCAGAGAACAATGGAAGCGTTCGCATAAACCATTGGCCTGCGGGTGGTAAGCCGTGGTGCGATGGAGCTTGGCGCCCAATTCTGAAGCCGTGGCGTTCCACAGAGCAGAGGAGAACTGCGGCCCGTGGTCCGATGAAATGTCCGACGGCACACCGAAACGGGCAACCCAGGATGAAAGAAAAGCCCGGGCGACGTCCGCGGAGATGGTGGACGTCAATGGAATGGCCTCCGGCCATCTGGTGGTGCGGTTGACGATTGTCAGCAGATGCGTGAACCCTTGTGACAGTGGTAGTGGGCCCACAAGGTCGATATGAACATGATCGAATCGCCGCTCCGGTACCTCGAAAATGGCGACAGGAGCTTTAACGTGGCGCTGCACCTTCGCTCTCTGGCACATGACACAGGTGTTG
Organism: Somniosus microcephalus; assembly: GCF_052327205.1. Classification (NCBI taxonomy): domain Eukaryota; kingdom Metazoa; phylum Chordata; class Chondrichthyes; order Squaliformes; family Somniosidae; genus Somniosus; species Somniosus microcephalus. Next base: position 167,725,270 of record NC_140989.1, on the reverse strand, counting down.
GCCCAGTCGCGCACATCTTTTCGCATTCCCCTCCAGACAAACTTGGATGCTAACAACTTCTGTGAAGCCCGCACACCCGGGTGGGCGAGGTTGTGCATGATATCGAAGACTTTCCTGCGGCAGGATGACGGAACGATCGGGCGTGGGTCTCCCAGGGAGACATCGCAGAGCAAGGATGTGCCGTCTGAGTGGAAAAGTACATCCACTGGCCGCAGGCCGGACGAATCGGAACAGAAAGCGTGCGACTCTGGGTCAGCCGCTTGGTCGACCGCCATTAGTGAATAGTCGAGACCCAGTTGGATGGCCTGGACGGCCGCACGCGAAAGGCAGTCGGCAACTACGTTGTCCTTGCCGGCCACATGACGGATGTCGGTGGTAAACTCGGAGATGAACGTGAGTTGCCGTTGCTGTCAGGCTGACCACGGCTCAGTTGTCTTGGCCATGGCAAATGTCAGTGGCTTGTGATCCACGAAAGCGACAAATTGGCGTCCTTCTAATAAAAAACGAAAGTGGCGGATGGCCAGGAACAACGCCAACAGCTCTCGGTCAAATGTGCTATAGCTACGTTCGTTACTACATAACTGGCGGCTAAAAAACGCCAGCGGTTGCCATGTCCCGTCGACCCATTGCTCTTGCACGGCGCCGACAGCGTAGTCCGACGCATCTGTTGTGAGCGCGATGGTGGCGCCGGGCAGCGGGTGTGCTAACATCGTCGCATTGGCGAGGGCCTCCTTCGTGTCCCCAAATGCGCGGTCCATGACCGACGACCAGATCACCGGTTCTTTCCCCGGTTTCACTCGGAGTGCCTCGTAGAGCGGCCGCATGAGCTGGGCGGCCCGGGGGACAAAGCGATGTTAAAAGTTTACCATGCCGAGGAATTCTTGGAGCGCCTTGACGGATTGCGGCCGTGGGAACGCCGTGACGGCTGCCACTTTCGCCCTGAGTGGCAGTGCCCCTTCCGCGGTGATGCGGTGGCCCAGAAAATCGATCTGCCTCAGACCAAATTGGCACTTCTTTGGGTTAACTATAAGGCCGTGCTCCTGGAGACGACGGAAAAGGACACGCAGGTGATGTAGGTGTTCTTCCTTTGACGCGCTGGCGACGAGGATGTCATCGAGGTATACGAAAAGGAATTTGAGGTCCCGGAGCATCGAATCCATGAGGCGTTGGAACGCCTGCGCCGCATTATTAAGCCCGAAAGGCATCTGTAAAAATTCAAAGAGGCCCAATGGGGTAATGACCGCTGTTTTCTGGACGTCCTGAGGGTGGACGGGCACCTGGTGGTATCCGCGGATGAGGTCGATCTTGGAGAACCACAAAGTGCTGGCCAAATGGGTGGAAAAATCTTGAATATACGGTATCGGGTACCGGTCTGGAGTTGTGACCTCGTTGAGGCGCCGATAATCACCACAGGGCCGCCACCCGCTGCCGGGCTTCGGCACGATGTGTAGCTGGGACGACCAGGGACTGTCAGATCAGCGAACGATGCCCAACCGCTCCATAGTGGCGAATTCCGCCTTCGCGGCTTCGAGTTTACTGGCCTCTAATCGCCGAGCCCGGGCGTAAACCGGGGGGCCGGTTGTCGCGATGTGGTATTCAACACCGTGTTTGGCAGTCGTCGCAGAGAAAGTGGGTCGAGCAAGCTCCGGAAATTCCTTGAGCAGGCGGGCGAACTCTTCGGGCGGCGACTCGGTGCGGGCAACCGCGTGGGTCGTGCCGAGGCCCCGAAAACCGGGGATGGGGGCTCGTGAGGCGGAATGGATCAGGCGGCGATTACGTATGTTGACCAGTAGGTCATGCGTGCAGAAAAAAATCGTCACCGGGGATTGCCAGTGGTATCGTGGCGGTGATAAACTCCCAGTGGAAGAGTTGGCCGCCGAGACACAATCGGAAACGCTGCTTCTCGTACGTATGGATGGCACTGCCATTGGCAGCCTGTAGTGGAGGACCGCGCCGCCCAGATTGGACGTCGAGAACCGAAGCGGGGAGGATGCTGCACTGAGCGCCCGTGTCGCATAAGAAACGCCGGCCCGAAATGGAGTCAGTGATGTACAACAACTTCCCGGAATCACCAACTGTCATTGTGGAGGCGAAACCGACCTCGGGGCTTCCCTTCCGGTCGCGCAATCGGTGTTGCTGCTTTCTCGGTGCCGGTGGCATGAATTTACACGGGGGTCGGCAGCATCTGGCTTTCTGACCGAAACGGGCGTGGTAGTAGCAAAAGCCAGTCTGTGGAGGTGCCGAGGCGGGGTTCTTGGAGGCGGGGCGTGTCGAGGTGGTGCAATACTGTTGCATCACCGCGTAAATGGTGTCGGCTTCGGCCGCGAGCGCCACACCGTCCGTAGCCGTCGACCTGGCCAGGGCTGCTTGTACCTGCTCAGGGAGCTGGCTCAGGAACAGTTCACGAAATATAAAACACTGCGGCTCAGACCCGAGGAGGGTGAGCATGTGGCTCATCAACTCGGAAGGCTTAGCATCGCCTAACCCGGGGAGTGCGAGCAAGCGTCGTGCGTGCTCCACCTTTGTGAGACCGAATACCTGCAGGAGGCGCGCCTTGAGCGTTTCGTACTTGTTCTCCGCGGGCGGGGTCTCCAGCAGGCTGATAATGTGGGAAGCCGTCGAGCTGTCCAGTGCGGAGACCACGTACAGGTAACGGGTCTGATCCAGCACTATGTTTCGCAGTTGGAACTGAGCCTCCGCTTGAACGAACCAGGAGGCTGCCTGTTCCCAAAATTGAGGGAGCTTCAAACTCGCTGCATTTACATCCATCTTGTTCTCGAGCTTGTCTCCGCGAAAATCGTCCGCGAAGCTTCGGGGTCACCAATGTAGGAATCAACGGATTCCTATCTAAATCACTGAGGTCGAGGCAGTTCAGTAAATTAACCGAATTTAATTAAACTGGTGAACAAAACAAAAACATGCAGGAGCAACAGCAAACAGGTCTACACAGTAACTAGTTCCACGAGGTCTGAACTCAGAACCTCCCACCTCTGACGTCATGATGTCATCACGTTTCCCGCCACTCGGGGCACCACGTGACCAACGTGATGACGTCATCGCGTTGTTTCAGGGTTTTTACAGAAAGCTTGTTTACACTCAGCAAACGGACATAGGTGCTGTAACATTGCTTTAAAGACAGTTATTCATTTGTACAGGAGTTCATTGGTGGTTTTACCACATAAGCCCTAATCCCTTTTCCATCTTTTCCAATGATGGCTGTCCCTGTTAATTGAATAAAACCCTTGAATGAATTGTAAAAGTCTGGATTTAATCATTTAAGTGTTGCACTGCCTCACTAAAGTGGATGAGTTAAGCCCTTTTTCCCATTCAACGTGTTAACTTCTTTTTACAAGTGTTTTTGTCCAGGTGTGAAAAATCACCTAGTAACCAATGCAGTGCTGTTTCAGAGTCTGTTTCACCTCATCAGGTGCTGGGGCTCAGGCACTTTTAGCAACCAGTGCGACATGCACTTTTGTTTAGGTGTGAAAACAGCCTCATCATGTGATCATGAATCATAGAGATTTACTTCCAGCCCATAAAGAGCCATCCTGCCTAATGCTACGTTCCAGCGCTTGGTCCATAGCCCTGTCGGTTACGGCGCTTCAAGTGCATATCCAAGTACTTTTTAAACGTGATGAGTATTTCTGCCTCTTCCACCCTTTCAGGCAGTGAGTTCCAGACAACCACCGCCCTCTGGGTGAAAAAATTTCTCCTCAACTTCCCTCTAATCCTTCTAAAAAATTCCTTTAAATCTATGCCCCCAGGTTATTGACCACACTGCTAAGGGAAATAGGGCCTTCCTTTTCACTCTATCTAGGCCCCTCATAATTAGAGTGGTCTGCACAGAGTGGTCGTAAGCGGAGCGCTCTTAAACAGAGTGTTAAAGTTGGGAATTTGGAGAGAGTGGGAATTCGAAGCAGCGGGGGAAGACGGTGCTGCTTTCTGCCTCAAATACTTGTAGTGCTTTGTGTTACAGGTAAATATTTAATATCATCTACTTATAACTTATATTAGATCTAGTAATTAGTTTTTTAAATGATAAGCTAAGTTAATTAAACACATCGGGCTAGAAATTCATGGCCTGAGTGCCACTCCATAACGCCATTAAATGGCACTAAAACACCCCTAGGGATGTGGGCGTCGCTGGCAAGGCCAGCATTAATTGCCCATCCCTAGTTGCCCTTGAGAAAGTGGTGGTGAGTCACCTTCTTGAACCGCTGCTGTCTGTGTGGTGAGGTACTCCTGTTATGGAGGGAGTTCCAGGAATTTGACCCAGCGATGATGAAGGAATGGTGATATACTTCCAAGTCAGGATGGTGTGTGACTTGGAGAGGAACTTGGAGGTGGTGGTGTTCCCATGTGCCTTCTGCCCTTGTCCTTCTAGTTGGTAGATTTCGCGGGTTTGGGAGGTGTTGCCGAAGAAGCAGTGGCCATTGCTCCAGCTGATTACTTGAGTGAGTGTGGATTTGTACTAATGATTTGTGATCTAATGAGATCATTGAAAGGTTTGCACCACTGCCGCCAAGTCCTCCTGACCACATCCACGCTTGTGCCCTCCTGCGCAATGTGCAACCAGGCTGTGTTGGTCTCCTGGGGAGGTCTCTTCCACCCATGAGAAGAGGACCTCCCTGCGTGCTGTGACTCCCTCCATAAGCATATGGAGGGAGACATGGGAGACCCTGGGTGCAGCCCTCTACCACTGTGCAGTGCTTGTCAATGTTTGCATCCCCTCAATGCTGTAGAACACTGACAGTACAAATGTGAAAAGTAAGGTGGCCATGGTCCCTTTAAGGAAACCGGCTGATGACGCATCATGAATGCCATCACCAGACCTGCTCCTTCTAATTGGGCCGGGAAAGGCACTGAGTGGGCTTAACAAGCCCCATTAAGGTAAGTTCACCTTCCAGAGCGGGATGTATCCAGCAGCGGGGTCGGGACCCGGCTCTGACATCATCCACACTGGACTCGCCGAGGTTAGGAAAATCCCGGCCAGAGATCATGTCTCAGGTCCAGATGCTGCCTGAGCTGCTGAGTATTTCAAGCATTTTGTGCTGGCGTTTCAGATTTACAGCATCCGCTCGCAGAGTTAAGAGGAAGACAAGAGGAGGAGGAAGCAGACAGAAGGATCTGACCCAGACAACCTCTTCCTGGCGGGGATATCCGGGATGGAATCATCCACCTGTGGTCCAGTGACCACAACCCCAATTCCCCTTTCAACATTTGTCCCACACCTTACCTTTCCAATCCAACTATATACATCTATCCATCCAAAGAAATCAACTCATCACCTGTATTCATTCTCTTAGTGACTGTCCTGTGTGTGCCTTTGCCTACTCTACTAATGTCAATGCTCCCCCAGTGGCTGCAGCATAGCTGGTGCAAGGCTGCTGACTTTCAGTGGGGGACACTGCAGGTGGCCTTGCTGGTTGACCTTGAGGAGCTGGTGGCTGGGAGTGTCAAATCAATCTTCTTCTTCACTCTCCTCTTCCTCTTCTTGTTCACCCACTGCCTGGGCAGGCTGCATTTCTTGGATGTGTGAAATGAGGAAGGCACAAGAATGGAGTTGTGGTGACGGGAGGGCAGGAAGCAACAGGTGCATGCCAGAAGGAGGATAATGTATGAGGATAACGGCATCTTGTATTCTTTCAGCCCGGCCGCTGGCCAAGGGCTCAGCCATGCCCCTGCCAAGAATGGTCAGCACCGTCTCCTCCAAGAGGGTGCAGTAAAGCTAGCAACGGGAGATGTGCCACGTGATTGGTACAGACTGTTGCTAGGTGAGTGATTGGCGGTGGTGGGGAGGAGTCATGCATTGAGCACTGTGTGAGGCTAGTGATGTAGTTGGTAGGTGACGGCTTTTGAAGATGCATTCACTGACCTTGACCAGTGGTCTGAGTTCATGGAGCTTCTTTGGGCACTGGATCAAGGTGATGAGGGCGACACTGCTGGCAGTGACGGCCTTGGTAATGTACTCCCACATTGTTCTTTCTGGAGGGCCTCCTGGCTCCTGTGGGTAGAGGGCCAGTCTTGCAGTGTTGACCTCCTGCACAAAGCTTGAGTGCTGTGTGTGAGACCCTGGGTGCCCCTTCCCTGGCTTGCTGAGCCATTTGTGTTAGTGCTGAAGCAATTTTCCCATTTTTTTCGTTGCGGAAGCAAATTCAGCTTTCAGAGCTGAAGGTTCCCATTTGAGAATTCTTTTTAATGTTATTTTTTTTCAACAGGCAGAAAGGGCTGAAAACGACTTTGTTTCACTGGATTTTAATTTGTATCACTACTGAGTGCCTGGCCCCTTCAATTCACAGGCAGTTCCATTGCCCACAATTCCTTGTGAGCTCCACAGCCTCGCTTCCAGAGGCTGTGTGAAGTTCGAAGGCCGCACCAGGACAGGATCTTTGGGTCGATGCCTCCACTAATGCCACCAGAATGGCATTGCATGGAAGGTAAGTGCTGCGCCACCAATCACCAGCCCCCAGAGACCAATATTGTCCCATTAGTGGTGGCGCCATTTTCACCGGCCGTTAACTTTCCTGACAAACACGATTTTCTCCCCCATAAACTTTAATTAAATAAATAACTAAAACAAGGTTATATAGGGATGGCAGTGCAGGTGGTGTTCCACAACCGCAATATGTGGGAGTTTGTGGAAAGCAGCACGATCCTGGACGACCATGTCTGCAGTAAGTGTCTGCATCACAAGGGATTTCAGCTCAGAGATGTTGAACTGGAGCCTGAGGTTCAGACATTGCGTGACATCAGGGATGGGGAGAGTTATCTGGACACTTTGATCCAGGAGGCAGTCACACCCCTTAGGTTAGGTAGTGGTACAGGTCTGGTTAGTGGTCAGGGATAGGAGGGTGTGACTGCAACTCAGGCAGGTAAGGAGATCCCAGGTGTAGTGCTGGAGGAGCCTCGGCCTTTTTCCTCATCCAACTGGTATGAGGCTCATGCTGCCTGTGTGGATGAGGGCAAAGTCTGCCGGGTGGATGAGCAAACTGACCACGGCACCATGGTAGAGAAGGCCATTCAAGTGGGGGGAGTGAAGAGGAATGTTGTAGTGGTAGGGTTTAGTATAGTCAGAGGGTAGATACTGTTCTCTGCAGCCGTGACCGGGAGTTCCAAAGGCTGTGCTGCCTGACCGGTGCCAGGGTTAAGGCTATTTTCTTGTGGCTGGAGAAGAATTTGGAGTGGAAGGGGGAGGATCCAGTTGTCATGATCCACATAGGAACCAACGACATAGGTAGAGCGTGGAATGAGGTTCTGCTGAGAGAGTTTGAGGAGCTTGGATCCAAATTAAAACGCAGAACCTCAAACGTAATAATATTTGGATTGTTACCTGAGCCACATGCTAATTGGTATAGGGACAAACAGATCAGAGAAATAAATGCATGTCTCAAAGAGTGGGCGGAAGGGGTTTTGATTCATGGGGCACTGGCACCAGTACTGGGGAAAGAGGGAGCTGTTCCGTTGGTAAGGTCTCCACTTAAACCGGGCTGGGACCAGTGCCATGGAGAAGCAAATAACTAGGGCTGTAGATCGGGCTTAAAACTAAAACGGGGTGAGGGGTCAGGTAAGAGGAAATTTAGAAATCTGAAGAGAAAAGTCAAGGCAATGGAACAGTGTAGCGATTGGGGTAAAGATAAGCAAAGTGTGACAGGAAGAGACAGAGTTTAACGTTAATAGTGCATCAGTGAATAAGGTGAAAGCAGGGAATAATGGTCAAAAGTTAAAATTATAGGATCTTTATCTGAATGCACGAAGCATTCATAACAAGGGCTCTACAAGAAATGAAACCAGCCTAATTATAAATGAAGCAGGAAAGGAGAGCATAGGATAGACTAAACTAAGGGAGGCCATAGATGGCCAGGGAATAAATAGAGTTATAGAACAAGGGTGTAAAAAGATCATTAAAAATAAAGTGAGAGGAACGGCTATTCAAAATTAGTGAAACTGCCTGTAAAGCAATGCACACAGAGTCCGTAATAAAACAGGGGAGCTGGAGGCAATAATAAGTTGTGAGGAACCAGACATAGCAGGGATTACTGAGACATGGCTGCAGAAAGAGCAGAACTGGGAATTAAACATTGCAGGGTACAACATATTTAGAAAAAATAGAAAGGGAAAAAGGGGAATTGGAGTAACTGTATTTATTAGAGATAACATAACGGCAGTAGAATAAAAGTGACACAGCTATCAGCGAGACAGCAATAGAATCCATGTGGATAGAGATAAAGGATAATAAAGGATCAATCACACTAATGAGGTAGTCTACAGACCACCTAATAGTGGAAGGGAGCTGGAGGAAGAAATATGCAAATGAATTAGGGAAATGAGTAAAAAACATAGAATAATAATCATTTGGAATTTCAGCTACGCCAAAATTATTGGCCAGAAGAGCTAGGTAAAGGGGATAAGGGAATGGAGTTCCTAAAATGTGTACAGGAATCCTTTCTAACCCAATCTGTGAGAAGCCGGACAAGGGAGGATTCGCTAATGGATCTAGAAATGGGGAATGAACCAGAGCATATATGAGAAGTAAAAGTAAGGGAACATCTTGGCAATAGTGACCATAATTCATTACACTTTAAGATAATAATTGAGAAGAGCATAAGTATGATGAAGACCAGGGTAGTAGATTGGAGAAATGCCGATTTTGAGGGGCTGCGAATAGAACTTGGGAAAATAAAATGGACAAATTTATTGGCAAACAATGATGTAGAACAGCAATGGGAAACATTTAGAATGGTGTTCAATAGAGTCCAGGAAAAATATATTCTGCTAATAAACAAGAACAAGATAAACACTAATGAGACACCATGGATAAATAAAGACATAAGGGAAAATTGAAGGTAAGGAAAAAGGAATACACTAAGTACATGGACAGCAGGGGAGAGCATGACAAGGGTGAATACAAAGAGATTAGGAGCAAAGTCAAAGAAACAATTAGGAAGGCAAAGAGGAACTATGAAATTAAATTATGAAGAAACTTCAAACAAAATAGTAAAATATTTTACAGCACATTAATAAAAAAATGTATGTCGGCATGGGAATGCGGACCACTAAGGGATGGACAGGGTAATAACACAGGTAGCAATAGAGAGATGACAGAAATATTAAATAATTGCTTTGCTTCAGTGTTTACCAGGGAGATAGAACAGGTGGACATGACATTGGATGATGAGATTAGTAATGGAATAACTGCATTTAAAATAAAATGAGGAGATATATTAAATAAACAAATCAAATTCACAGAGGAAAAAACCCTGGACTGATGGATTAGATCTGCATATTTTAAAAGAATCTAGGGAACAGATAGACTATACATATTTAATAATGCATTAGAAAAATTTGTAGTGCCAGAGGACTGGTGGATAGCTAACATAATACCAATATTTAAGAAGGGAGATAGAACATGTCCAGGGAACTATGGAACTGTCACCTTAACATCGGTGGTCAGAAAAATAATGGAATCCCTACTAAAGGAGAAAATAGAAGAACAACTAGAAGCCAAAAATATAATAAGGAATAGTCAGCATGGATTTCAAAAGGGAAAGTCTTGCTTGACCAACCTCATTGAATTCTTTGAAGAGGTAACAGGGAAAATAGACAAGGGTAATGCAGTAGATGTAATTTATCTAGATTTTTAAATGGCCTTCGAAAGGTACCACATAATAGACCAATGAATAAGGTCAGAGAATGCGGAGTCAGGGGACAAGTAGCAGAATAGATAGCTAGCTGGCTTCAAGACAGAAAGCAGAGAGTGGGAGTAAAGGGTAGCTATTCAGAGTGGCAGAAGGTGGGTAGTGGTGTTGGGACCACTGTTGTTCACAATTTATATTAACGATTTAGACTTAGGAATCAAAAACACAATTTCTAAATTTGCGGATGACACCAAATTGCGGGGTGAATAGTTAATATTGAGGAGGATTGCAAAAGTTAGAAGAGGACATTAATAAACTTGCAGAATGGACATATAATTGGCAAATGAATTTCAGCACAGATAAATGTGAGATATTATATTTTATTAACAAGAATAGGGAGGTCACTAATTACTTGGAGGGTGTGACTCTCAATGGGACAGAGGAGCAACGGGATCTAGGAGTACAAATACACAAATCACTGAAAGTAGCGACACAGGTTAACAAGGCCATACAAAAGCAAACCAAGCACAAGGGCTTGAAGGGTTAGAATTGAAAAGTAGTGAAGTTATGCTAAACTTATATTGAACCTTGGTTAGACCACACTTGGTGCTGGCAATTAAAGCGTGCAATATCCATTCTGTCCTGCTCTACACGGTCACTGATTGCTCCGTCTGGTACACCGTGGTTTTCACCATCGACCGATTCATGGCCATCTGCTGCCCGAAGCTGAAACCCAAGCACTGCACCAAGAAAAAGGAGGTCATGATTTATCGCAATTGTGACGGTCATCTGCTTCTTGAAGGACACGTTCTGGTACTTCATCCGTGGAGAGGGATACACCCTCCTGCCTTACACGTGGTTTTGCTTCATAACAAACCAGGTTTTCTACACACCATTCTGGTTGGCCATTCAGTCACTCCATCACGTCCTAACCCCAGGGCTCCTATTCCTTCTGATCCTGTTGCTCAACTCTTTGCCCGTCAGACACATCTTGGTGGCCAGCAGAGCCCGCAGCAGATTCCGGGACCCCGGCGGTGCAGGGGGTCAGAAGGATGCAGAGGTGGAGAGCCGGAAAAATTCCATTGTTTTGCTGTTTGTCATGTCAGGCAATTTTATTGTGCTGTGGGTGGTCTTCATGGCCAACTCTATATACAGGTATGTACGAATTGCTGTTGACAATTTCTTTATTTCCGCTGCCTCCTGCTGTAAGATTGCAAAATTTCTACATCTACGGTGCCAAGTCACAGAGGCCAAGGGAAATGAGTCAAGGTTGCGGGAGAAAAACGCCTGCATGGCAAGGCAGGTTAGGGAACAGGAAGAGAAAGTGCAGGAGGTAAAAGCCTCTTACAAGCTAGCGAATGAACAGGGGTTTGAGGAGGCAGACCACGGCCCCTGTACAGAGAGGATAGAAAATCTGAGCCGGGCCCTCCGGAAGGCACAAGGCATGGTATGCCTCATAAGCCCAAAGGCAGGTCAGGCAGATTTTATGGGGAACGAGGGGAGAACAGTTCCCATGTCACCGGTAGTGCCCAGGGACGACCTGGTTGAGAAAGAGGAGACCTCATGGCCACCACCCATAGCACCAAGTTTCAGCGAGGTTTGGCAGCAAGGTGGGGTGGAACCGGGGGTGGAACCCGAAGCGAAGCCAGAGGTGGAGGCGGAGGTAGAGCAACCCCCGCCCGAAAAGCCAGAACCAGAACTGATGTGCCCAGCACGGCATTGGAGGTTCAGCCCACCCGCCAATGGCGATGATGAGGGACCCCTCCAAAACCAGTTTGTGTTACCCTTTAACACCCAGCAGCTTAGGGTTATGGTCAACCATATCGCGAAGCTTTCGACCAAGGGAGACCCCTCGATCCACTTCAGGGAAATAGAACAGGCCGCCAGCGTCAACAATTGCGATGACGCTGAGAAGGCCAAGATGCTGCTATTCTCCCTGAAGAGTAATCTCCTCCATTCCCTCTCTGAAGAGTGTAAGAGGGGACAGAGCGGTTACGAGGAGCTTAGAGACGCAGTTCTGGAGGCCATGGGGATGGATGAGGGGAGTCCCATCTCCCACGTGGAGAGGGCGGTACAGCTCCCAGGGGAGACCCCGCAGGCTTTTGCGGATCAGCTGTGGCCAGTGTACCGGAAGGCTTGCCCGGGAATGCCCGGCCGGACGTTCCTGAATGGGGATTCCCTGACGCATTGGCTCCGTTGCCTGGTGGCAAACAGCTTGCCACAGGTCCGGGCAAAGGCAGAAGCCTGGTTCGACCCCAAAGATCCCCAGACCACAGAGATCACGGTAATTAGGCAGCTCACTCTGGCCTATAAAAACAGTAGGGGAGCCGATGCACACCCACCCAGGGGTAAGCTGCATGAGGTAAAACCCGGACCGGGTAGGAAAGAGTGGTACCAGGAAGGGAGTAACCCCCCCAACACAGAGACCAATTGTTACGGGTGTGGGAAGGATGGTCACTGGCAGAAGGAGTGTAAGAACCCTTGGAAGGATAACAAGGGAAAGCATCCCACAGCCCCAGCCCAAAAGGCGGGGGTAGGGACCCCTTCCGCAGAGGTCGAGTCACTTTTGGATGCCATGAGGTCCTTACTGGCTGGCCAGGGGAGAGTAGCAGCCGCCACCGGTGCTCTCACCCCGTCAGCCCCATCCAACCCACAACCATGACTAGAGCCGGTGTAGCCTGTGTATCTGTGTTCGCTCCGATATAATGAGGGGAGGAGACCCATGTTGGAGATGGAGGTGGAAAAGGTAGCGGGGACCTAACTGTTGGACACGGGGGCATCGTGCACCGTGATCTACTCAGCTGACCCCACAACCTCACCTCTCTCTAGCGGGGTCCCATACAGTCTAACGGGGTTCACGGGTAAGGAGAAGGCTGGTTCAGTCTCCATCCCGCTCGCCATTCAGATAGGACCGCTCCGCTCCAAGTGGGCGTGTGTCCTGATTAATTGGGAAGTGGAGGGTGGAAGAGGGGTCCTGGGGGCTGACTTTATTGTAGGTCACGGGATCCTGGTGGATTTGAGGAATCACTGCCTCTGGGGGGCAGGAAAAGTAAAGAACGGTGAGATCATAGTTATCCCGGGTAAGGAAGGGAAAGAGAGCCTCTGCACCATGAAGCCCAAAGAGGGTTATAATTTTGGGCTCATGGTCAGCAACACCCCACCAGAGTTCCAGGCATTTGTGCGGGCCCACCTGGCCGTATTTGCCACTCACAAACACGACTGCGGGAGGGTCACAGGGTTTGAGGTCAGAGTAGACGGGGACCCCATGGACGGCCACAGAAACAGTATAACTTACCCAGAGAAGCAGAGCCGGACGTGGAAGCAGCCATGTCCTCGTTACTGCGAAAAGGAGTTCTGAGGCCAATAGTGTAATGTATGTACCTTTAACGGGGGGGGACTTCTTTTTACAGCTCATGTATACTGTAGTACCGGCAGTGACCACACCTGTATATAACGCTGAGTAGTAATCTGTACAGATCAGTTGCAGTCTGAGCCACATTGAGTAAACACCTATTGGACCATTCTCCGCAGTCTGTGTCTGATTATACACGGACATAACATTGGCGATGAGGCAGGTTCGAACCTACCTGCAACTCTGCATCACCTCCCAGGGATTCGTTCCTGAAGATCAGTGGATTGGAGGTCAAGGCCAGAGACTCGGGCGTCGACCACGGTCAACCGCCCAGTCATCCAGCAGAGACTTGAGAATTGCGGGGGAGGCTGTCGAGAGCCAGGCTTGGCTTTCCAGTCGAGGTGGTCCAGCGAAACGGGCTGGCAACAGGTAGTGCGCAGACCCTTCCCGGACAGCGGCGGGCTAGAGCCCGACCGAGCGGCACAGCAAAGGGCCGAGCAGCATCGACGGGGGAGAGAGAGAGAGGGCAGAGCGCACAGGGCGCAGCCGGTGTTCAGGGGCCGAGCAGAGTCAGAGAGAGGGAGAGAGAGACGCGCAGAAACCCGTGAGGCGCTGCCATTGCCACGAGGACCGCCGAGAGCGGCGTTGGCAGCAGCGCAGGAGAAGCGCGCGAAACCTACAGGGCGCCACCATTGCCATGAGAACCGCCGGGAGCGGCATCGGCAGCAGCGGGGAAGGAAGGAAAGCATGGGAGACGCCATTTTAAGCCATTGGGAGACGCCATTTTAAACCACACCCAAAATGCCGAAGAGTGGCAGTATCACCGCATTTGTCAATGAAGTCGAAGATTGGACTGCATATGTCGAACGAATAGAGGTGTACTGCAAGGCAAATGGGGTGTCAGATGACAAGAAAGCGTCGGTATTGTTAAATTTAATGGGTGCAAAGACGTATGGTTTATTACAAAATCTAGTAACCCCAACGAAGCCAATGGAAAAGAGATTTGAAGACATAGTAACGATACTGAAGGAACATTTAAACCCCACACCGCTGCTGATAGCAGAAAGATTCAAGTTTCACAAATGGAACCAACATAAGGATGAAAGCAATGCTGATTATTTAACAGAACTGCGCAAACTATCAAAACACTGCCAGTTTGGAGCGGGACTGACAGATGCCTTAAGGGACAAGTTTGTGTGTGGGCTTCAAAGTGAAGGAACCCAGAAACGGCTTTTATCTGAAAAGCACCTTACGCTAGAAAAGGCTTTCAGCATTGCGGTATCATGTGAAGCAGCAGCACGGGGCGCTGCAGAGATTCAACAGAAACCGCAAGAATATGGCACAAATGAAATGTCATATGGAACAGAGAAGTGCTATCGCTGCGGCAGAACAACACACGACCAGAATGATTGCTGGTTCAAAGACAAAGTGTGCAGACAGTGTGGAAAAGTAGGACACATAGCACGAGTCTGCAGGTTGGGAAAGAAAACCAGCAATAAGAAACCTACCAAAGGAAAGTGCCAGAAGGTACATAAGATGACGGAGAATAGTTCAGATGAACAAAAGAGTGATAATGACTCCAAAAACAGGGAACTGAGTTGTCTGAAACTACATAATGTGATCACAACGGAGGATCACCGAACCAGTTGGTTCACTCTCAAGATAGCAGGAGTCCAGGTAAAGATGGAATTGGACACAGGATCAGCCCTAAAAGTCATAAATCGACGGGACTACGAGCGGCTATTCTCACACATACCCTTGAGAGACACAAAAATTATTTTGAAGACGTACACGGGGCAAAAAGTCTACCCCAAAGGAAAAATAAGGGTGACCGTTATATATAACGGTAAAGAAACACCAAAACTAGACCTGTATGTATTGCAAGATGGAGGACCACCATTACTGGGATGTGAATGGATCCGGAAAATACAACTGGATTGGCATTCCATACAGGCACTGACTGTGGCTGACAAAAAGGATGACGACGTCACACCTGGGCGACTGTCAAAGATCCTAACTGATGCGAAAGAAGTATTCCAGCAAGGACTCGGAACACTAAAAGGCATGACAGCGATGATTAAAATTGAAGAAAACGCAAAATTTTTTAAGGCCAGACCGGTACCTTATGCGATCCGCCCAGCCGTCGAAGTAGAGCTGGAGAGTCTGGAACGCTCAGGTGTACTGTCCAAGGTAGACTGGAGCGAGTGGGCTACACCCATCGTCCCTGTGATGAAAAAGTCGTTGAGCAGCACGCCTGGGGAACTAAAGAAGGTTCGCATCTGTGGGGACTTTAAGGTAACAGTGAACCCGGTCCTTCACACCGTACAATATCCACTTCCGCGGATTGAAGATATTTTCGCCTCGCTATCTGGAGGGAAACGCTTCACTAAGATTGATCTGGCCCAGGCGTATCTGCAAATGGAGGTAGAAGAAGCATCAAAAAAATACCTCACAATCAACACCCATAAAGTTCTCTACCAATACAACCGGCTGGTATTCGGGGTAGCATCAGCTCCGGCTATTTGGCAGAGGGCAATGGAACAAGTCCTGCAAGGGATCCCAGGGACCCAGTGTTATTTGGACGACATCCTGGTCACGGGCGAAAATGACAGTGATCACCTTGCCAACCTGGAGCAGGTGCTCACTAGATTGCAGGAATATGGGCTCCGAGCTAACCGCCCCAAATGCGAGTTTTTTAGAAAACAGATCTCGTATTGTGGCCACGTTATCGATAAAGAGGGGTTACATAAGTCCCCAGAGAAGATTGAGGCAGTAGTCAAGGCTCCAGCACCGGAAAATGTGTCACAACTGAGGTCGTTCCTCGGGCTGGTAAACTACTACCATAAGTTCTTGCCAAATTTGTCTACAATACTACACCCACTGAACGCCCTACTGCAAACTGGGGTGCCATGGAAGTGGAGTGACGAATGTAGACGAGCTTTCCAGAAGAGCAAAACACTAATCACATCGAAAGAGATATTGGCCCATTACAACCCAGCATTACCAATTCGGTTGGCATGTGATGCGTCACCCTACGGCATTGGAGCGGTGCTGCCGCACAAATTCTCGGACGGCTCAGAGAGGCCAATAGCCTTTGCATCACGATCACTAACCTCAGCCGAGCGTAACTACGCCCAGATTGACAGGGAGGCCCTCAGCCTAGTGTGGGGAGTGAAAAAGTTCAATCACTATCTGCACGGGCAGAAATTCACCTTGCTGACTAATCACCAGCCTCTTGTCTCCATTTTAAATCCAAAGAAGGGCGTTCCGGTGATGACTGCGCAACGACTACAAAGATGGTCACTTTTTCTAGGGGCGCACCACTATGAGATTGAATATAAGGGCACGAAACAGCATGGAAATGCTGATGAGCTATCACGCCTGCCACTGCCTACTGTGGAGGAAGCACCAGCAGTGGATCCTGTCGAAATATTCCATTCGACTATAGTTGAATACCTACCGGTAACTAACGCTTGTATCGAAAAGGAAACCCGAAATGACCCGACACTGTCTCAGGTATATGATTTGACGGTGAAGGGATGGCCAGCACATGGCGACTCACTGTTGCCAGCAATCTCGACAAGGAGAGAACAGCTGTCAGTGTGCCGGGGGACCTTGATGTGTGGATCCCGAGTGGTAATTCCACCCAAGTTAAGGGGTAGAGTGCTCAATCAGCTTCATGAGGGTCATCTGGGAGGGGTAAAAATGAAAAGCCTAGCCAGGGCTTATGTGTGGTGGCCGGGAATC
This sequence comes from Somniosus microcephalus, assembly GCF_052327205.1. Taxonomy (NCBI): domain Eukaryota; kingdom Metazoa; phylum Chordata; class Chondrichthyes; order Squaliformes; family Somniosidae; genus Somniosus; species Somniosus microcephalus. The sequence goes on along the minus strand of NC_140989.1, from coordinate 167,708,536 downwards.
GATAAACAGAATTGAGGACCTGACCAAGAGCTGCTCAGGATGCCAGAAAGTCCAAAATGCACCACCACAGGCCCCTCTACACCCATGGGAGTGGCCCTCATCTCCATGGCAACGGGTGCATATTGATTTTGCTAGTCCATTCATGGACTCAATAGCCATGGATGCGCACGCGAAATGGCCTGAGGTCATCAAAATGTCCTCCACCACCACGGAGAAAACTATTGCAGTCCTACAGACCATTTTTGCCAGGAATGGCTTGCCAGAACAGATTTGCTCCGACAACGGACCACAGTTTGTGTCCAAAGAGTTCCGGAGGTTCTTGAAAAAGAATGGGGTAAGGCATTACACATCCGCCCCGTATCATCCAGCCAAAAATGGATTGGCTGAGAGGTTCGTACAAACCTTTAAGAAGGCAATAAAGGCTATGTACAATGACAACATTCCGCTGCAGCACAAGGTGGACAATTTCCTGTTCGCCTACCGGAATGCGACACATGCAGTCATCAACCAGGCCCCAGCCATGATGTTCTTTAACCGAAGGTTAAGATCTCGCCTGGATTTGTTCAGACCAAACGTACAAAGAGATATTGAGAGTAAGCAATTCCAGCACATCCATGAGAAGCCAACAAGGAGCTTCAATGTAGGGCAACCAGTCTTGGCCCACAACTACCGAACAGAAAAATGGCAGCCAGGAACGATATGCACACGGCAGGGCCCATTAATGTACACAGTGGACGTTGGGGAGAGCATCGTGAGACGCCATGCTGACCAGATCCTAGAGTCACAGGAACAATTCAACCCCATGCCTCGCCCATACGTACCTGGTGATGAACCCGACGTACAGGTAGCATCTACCCCAGAAACAGTAGCATCGGAAGCTGATGAACCAACCGACGACAGGGGGCCAGAATCGCCTCCGCACCAAGAGCAAGACACTCGGGAAAGACGCTATCCAGAAAGGATCAGGAAGCCTCCCCAAAGACTGAATTTATAAATAGACTATTTTAAGCTAATGTTGCATATTAAAAGTGTTAATTGTAATTAGTTTGATATTTAATTGTTAAATGAGTGTTATGGTACTGTTAATCTAAAAGGGGAGGAATTGTAATGTATGTACCTTTAAGGGGGGTGTAACGTCCGTGTGCAATTGAGACACGGACTGCAGGAGTTGGTTATAACAGGTGTTTACTGAATGGAGACAAAACTGGAACTACTATGCAAGGTTACTACACAGGCTTATATACAGGGGTGGCCACTACTGGTACTGCAGTATACAGGGGCTGCAGAATATAGTTCCTTCTTCAGGTTACACACACTACAATTCCTCCCCTTTTAGCTAAACAGTACATAACATTCGATTAATAATTAAATAACATATTTACAATTACAGTTGCTATATACATTAGCTGAAGTTAATCAATTATAAATTCAGTCTTTGAGGAGGCTTCCTGATTCTGTCCGGATAACGCCTCTTTGGGGTATCAGGTTCTTCTGGCAAAGTTGATTCGGAATCAACGTCGTTGTTTGGTTCGTCTGCTTCCAATATCACCGATTCTGAGGTAGATGCAATTGGTACTTCGGGTTCATCACCAGGTGTATTGGATCGTGGTGTGGATTTGACGTTTTCCAGTGACTCTAGAATCTGGTCAGCATGGTGCCTTACAATGCTCTCTGCAATGTCCACGGTATACATTAGAGGTCCTTGCCGTGTGCAGATCGTTCCTGGCTGCCATTTCTCTGTGCAGTAGTCCCGGGCCAAAACTGGCTGACCTATCTTAAAACTCCTAGTTGGCCTTTCATTCATATTCTGAAACTGCCTGTTCTCCACATCTCTTCTGATGTTTGGCTTAACCAAATCCAAGCGGCATCTTAGTCTTCGATTGAAGAACATCATGGCTGGAGTTTGGTTGGTAACCGCATGTGTCGCATTCCGGTAGGCAAACAAGAAGTTATCCACCTTGTGTTGTAGGGGTATGTCTTCATTACACATTGCCTTGATAGCCTTCTTGAATGTTTGAACGAACCTCTCAGCCAATCCATTGGTGGCTGGATGCTATGGGGCGGATGTGTAATGCTTAACATCATTCTTCTTTAAGAACCTCCGGAACTCTTCAGACACAAACTGTGGCCCATTGTCAGAGCAAATCTGTTCAGGCAGCCCATTTCTGGCGAATATGGTTCGTAAGACTGTGATAGTTTTTTCTGTGGTGGTTGAGGACATTTTTGTTACCTCTGGCCACTTTGAATGTGCATCCACCGCAATTAAAAACATCGAGTCCATAAATGGAACGGCAAAATCAATGTGCACCCTTTGCCATGGAGATGAGGGCCACTCCCATGGATGTAGAGGGGCTTGTGTTGGGGCGTTTTGGACCTTCTGGCATCCTGTACAGCTCTTGGTCATCTCTTCGATTTCTCTATCGATTCCCGGCCACCACACAAACACTCTGGCTAAGTTCTTCATTTTTACCCCTCCCAGATGACCCTCATGAAGCTCATTGAGCACTCTATCCTTCAATTTGGGTGGAATTACTACTCTGGATCCACACATCAAGGTTCCTCGGCACACTGACAGCTGTTCTCTTCTCGGCGAGAATGCTGGCAACAGTGGTTCGCCATGTGCTGGCCATCCTTTCACCGTTAAATAATAGACCCTGGAGAGTGTCGGGTCATTTCGTGTTTCCTTTTCTATGTTTGCATTCGTCACAGGTAGACATTCGACTATGGTCGAGTGGAATATCTCCACAGGATCCACTGCAGGTGCTTCTTCCACCGTCGGCAACGGCAGGCGCGACAATCCATCAGCATTCCCATGCTGTTTAGTTCCTTTGTACTCAATGTCATATTGGTGTGCCCCTAGGAAAAGGGACCACCTCTGTAGCCGTTGTGCTGTCACTATCGGGACGCCCTTCTGAGGGTTGAAAATGGAGACAAGAGGTTGATGATCAGTTAGTAGAGTAAATTACTGTCCGTGCAGGTAGTGATTGAACTTCTTCACCCCCCACACCAGGCTGAGGGTCTCTCTGTCAATCTGGGCGTAGTTACGCTCGGCTGAAGTTAACGAGCGTGACACAAAAGCGATCGGCCTCTCTGAACCATCAAGGAATTTATGTGACAGTACCGCTCCAATGCCGTAGGGAGACGCATCACACGCCAGTCATATCGGCAGTGATGGGTTGTAGTGAGCCACTACTTCTCTTGAAGTGATCAGGTCTTTACACTTCTGAAAGGCCTGCTTACATTCATCGCTCCATTTCCATGCTACTCCAGTTTGTAGTGGGGCGTTCAGCAGGTGCAGAATTGTGGACAAATTCGGCAAAAACTTATGGTAGCAATTCACCAATCCGAGGAATGACCTCAGTTGCGACACATTTTCAGGCGCTGGAGCCTTAACTACCGCTTCAATTTTGTCAGGGGACTTATGTAACCCCTCTTCATCAATCACGTGGCCACAATACGATGTCTGTTTCTTAAAAAACTTGCACTTGGGCGATTGGCTCGTAGCCCATGTTCTCTTAGTCTAGTGAGCACCTGTTCTAGGTTGGCAAGGTGTTCACTGTCATTTTCACCTGTCACTAGGATGTCGTCCAAGTAACACTGAGTCCCCGGAATCCCTTGCAGGACTTGTTCCATCGCTCTTTGCCATATCGCCGGAGCTGATGCTACTCCGAATACCAGTCGATTATACTGGTAAAGACCTTTGTGAGTGTTTATCGTGAGATATTTCCTAGAGGATTCTTCAACCTCTATCTGCAAATATGCTTGTGCTAGGTCAATTTTTGTAAAACGCTTCCCTCCAGACAGTGAGGCGAAAATATCTTCTATTCTCGGAAGAGGATACTGTACTGTGTGAAGGACTGGGTTCACAGTCACCTTGAAGTCCCCACAGATGCGAACCTTCCTTGGCTCCTCAGACTTACTGTTTAACGTTTTCTTCATGACAGGAATGATGGGTGTCACCCACTCGCTCCAGTCTACCTTAGATAACACGCCTGCATTCTCCAGATTCCCCAGCTCTGCCTCGACGGCTGGGCGAATTGCATACGGTACCGGTCTTGCTTTGAAAAACTTGGGAATTGCATTCTCTTCTATTTTTATCGAGGCGGTTACGACTTTAAGAGTTCCCAGTCCTTGTTGAAATACCTCTTTAGCGTTAGCTAAGATTTTTGACAATCGTCCAGGTGTGACGTCGTCATCCTTTTTACCAGCCACAGTCAGTGCCTGAATGGAGTGCCAGTCTAAACTTATCTTTCTGATCCATTCACGTCCCAATAACAGTGGTCCACCATCTTGCAGTATGTACAGATACAATTTCTGTATTTCCTTGCCGCTGTATTCGACAGGCACCCTTATTTTCCCTCTGGGGTATACTTTCTGCCCCGTATACGTCTTCAAGACAATGGATGTGTCTTTCAAGGGTATGTGTGAGAATAGCCGCTCATAGTCTCGTCGATTCATGACGGTCAGGGCTGATCCTGTATCCAATTCCATTTTGACTTGGGACCCTGCTATCGTGAGGGTGACCTAAATGGTTCGGCGATCCTCTTTTGCGATTGCGTTGTGTAGTTTCAGACAGCTTAGTCTCTTGTTCCCGGATTCACTATCGCTCTTCTGGTCTTCGGAACTACTGTCCGTCATCTTTTGTACTTTCCTGTACTGTTCCTTAGTAGCCTTTTTGTTGTCGTTAGTCTTCTTCCCGGACCTGCAAACTCGTGCAATGTGTCCCATCTTTCCGCATTGCCAGCATGTGTTGTCCTTGGACCAGCAGTCCTTCTGGTCATGGGTTGTTCTGCCGCAGCGATAACATTTTGCAAATCCCCGTGTCATTTCATGGGTGCCGTATTCCTGTGGCTTTTGCTGTATTTCCGCAGCTCCCCTTGCTGCTGCTTCGTACGATACTGCCACGCTGAAAGCCTTATCTAGCGTCAGCTCTTTCTCTGAGAGTAACCTCTTCTGGGTTCCTTCACTCAGGAGTCCACAGACAAATTTGTCCCGTAGGGTATCTGCCAGTCCTGCTCCGAACTGGCAGTGCTTCGATAGCCCGCGTAGTTCCGTAAGGTAATCAGCATTGCTCTCATCTTTATGCTGATTTCTCTTGTGGAATTCAAATATTTCTGCTATCAGCAGTGGTGTAGGATTTAGGTGTTCCTGTAGGATATCAACAATTTCGTTAAAACTCTTCACCATCGGTTTGACTGGAGTGATCAGGTTCCGCAATAGGCCGTACATTCTTGTGCCCATTAAGCTTAGTAGTACCGATGCCTTTTTCTCATCGGCTACTTCGTTTGCCTTGCAATATACTTCGACTCTTTCCACATACGTGGTCCAGTCTTCTATTGCATTATCGAAGGCAGTGATATTGCCAGTCTTCGGCATCTTGGAGATCTAAGATGGCGCCTCCCGCGCTTTGCCTTCTTCCCCGATTGAACAAAATGGCACCTCCCATGCTTTGCCTTCTTCCCCGCTGGATTAAGATGGTGCCTCCCACGCTTTCTGTCTTTTCTGCTGCTGCTAGCGCTGTTGCTGGCGTTTTTATGCCTTGATGGCGATGCCCTATGGTCTTCGCGCACTTCCCCCCCCGCGCTGCTGCCAACGCCGCTCTCCGCGGTCCCCGTGGCAAACTGCAGCTCCTCGCGGCTTTCTGCGTTGCTAATTTCTTTTATTTTAATTACTGTTCCCGTCGTCAGAGCAGACCCTATGGGACACTTTCCTCAATCTTCTCGGGTCTGTACGCTGCCCGGCTTCATAGCACCGGCCGCGCCCTGTGTGCTCCACCCTCTCTCTCTCTCTCCTCTTCCCGACAACGCTGCTCGGCCCCGTTGAAAAGCCACCCGATCGAGCTCTAGCCTGCCGCAGCCCAGGAAGGATCAGTGTACTACCTGCCACCAGTCCGATTAGCCGGAACACCATAGACTGGATAACCAAGCCCAGCTCTCGACAGCCTCTCCTGCAAATCTTCGAATTCGATGAATCAGAGGGCGGTTGCCCACGGTCGGCGCCCGTTTCTCCTGTTTGTTTGTTTTTTGTTTTTTTTTGGATTTCTTCCTTCTGGCCTCGACCTCTAACAACTTCGCTTCAGGGATGGATCCCCGTGAGGTAGTGCAGAACTGTAGGTAAGTTCGGATCTGTTCGTCGTCAGTGTAACGTTCGTGTGTAATTGAGACACGGACTGCAGGAGTTGGTTATAACAGGTGTTTACTGAATGGAGACAAAACTGGAACTACTATGCAAGGTTACTACACAGGCTTATATACAGGGGTGGTCACTACTGGTACTGCAGTATACAGGGGCTGCAGAATATAGTTCCTTCTTCAGGTTACATACACTACAGGGGGAACTACTTTTTACAGCACATGTATACTGTAGTACCGGCAGTGACCACACCTGTATATAATGCTGAGTAGTAATCTGTACAGATCAGTCGCAGTCTGAGCCACGTTGAGTAAACACCTATTGGACCGTTCTCCGCAGTCTGCGTCTTCTTATACACGGACGTATCAACTCTCAGCTCACCTCTTGAGTTCAGCTCTTTTGTCCATGTTTGGACCAAGGCTGTAATGAGGTCAGGAGCTGTGTGGCCCTGGCGGAACCCAAGCTGGGCGTCAGCTAGCAGGTTATTGCTGAGTAAGTGCCACTTGATAGCACTGTCGACGACACCTTCCATCACTTTGCTGATGATTGAGAGTAGACTGATGGGACGGTAATTGGCCGGTTCAGATTTGTCCTGCTTTTTGTAGACAGGACATACTTGGGCAATTTTCCACATTGCCGGGTAGATGCCTCATTTTTAGGTACACCTGGTGCTGCTCCTGGCATGCTCTTCTAAACTCCTCATTGAACCAGAGTTGGTCCACTGGCTTGATGGTAATGGTAGAGTGAGGGATATGCCGGGCCATGAGGTTACAGATTGTGGTGGAATACAATTCTGCACCTGCTGATGGCCCACAGCGCCTCATGAATGCCCAGTTTTGAGCTGCTAGGTCTGTTCTGAATCTATCCCATTTAGCACGGTGGTAGAGCCACACAACACAATGGAGGGTGTCCCCAGTGTGAAGACGGGATTTCGTCTCCACGATGACTGTGCGGTGGTCACTGCTACCAAAACTGTCATGGACAGATGCACTTGCGATAGGTAGATTGGTGAGGACAAGGTTAATTAGGTTTTTCCCTCTTGTTGGTTCTCTCACCACCTATCGCAGGCCCAGACTGCTAGCTATGTCCTTCAAGACTCAGCCAGCTCGGTCAGTAGTGGTGCTGCCGAGCCACTCTTTGTGATGGACATTGAAGTACCCACCCAGAGTACATTCTGTGCCCTTGCTACTCTCAGTGCTACTTCCAAGTGATGTTCAACATGGAGAAGTACTGATTCATCAGCTGAGGGAGGGCGGTAGGTGGTAATCAGCAGGAGGTTTCCTTGCCCATGCTTGGCCTGAAGCTTTGTGACTTCATGGGGTCCTGAGTCAATGTTGAGGACTCCCATGGCCACTCATTCCCGACTGTATACCACTGTGCCACCACCTCTGGTGGGTCTGTCCTGCGAGTGGGACAGGACATACCCAGGGATGGTGATGGAGGAGTTTGGGACATTGGCTGAAAGGTATGATTCTGTGATTATGACTATGTCAGGCTGTTGCTTGACGAGTCTGTGGGGCAGCTCTCCCAATTTTGGCACAAGTCCCCAGATGTTGGTGAGGAGGACTTTGCAGGGTCGACTGGGCTTGGTGTGCCGTTGTCGTGTCCGTAGCCGGTGCCAAGGTTGATGCCCAGTGGTCCGTCCTATTTTATTCTTATTATTGTGTTTCGTAGCGGTTTGTTACAACTGAGTGGCTTGCTGGGCCATTTCAGAGGGCAGCTAAGAGTCAACCACATTGCTGTGGCTGCTATGTTAAAGGCGCTATATAAATGCAAGTTGCAGTTGTTTCCCATCAGTTTGTGGGCAGTGGGTTCAATTCCCAGGTTTCCCATCAGTGTGGATGTGTTGAATCAATGATTTGGGGCTGGGTCCAGTAGCAGGTATCGAACCAGTCTGGTGTACCTGGCCAGCTGATCAGGACTGGGTCTGTTTACTGTCGTTACGTTACTGTAAAGCCACAGCATCAGTGAGGTACACTGGATCAGTTTGCATGTTGGAGATCAGTTTAATGATGCTGCGTTGGTTTATGAGTCACTGGAAGGTGTTTTGGGTGCAGGCTCATTTGGATGGTGCTGGACCCTTACCTATGTTGGATCTGTTTGGGGGGCCCTTTGGCCATTTTATGGTTGCTGGGTGACTTTGCAGGAATTGATGTGGTTTGGGATGCTGAGTCAGATTGAGACTCGGTCAGTTTGTGAGCACTGTATTGATTTGGACGTGTTGTGTCTGTGAATATTGGGTCACATTGCAGGTACAAATCATTTCAAGAGTTTTGGATCAGCTTGCAGTGGTGGATGGGTTTGAGATGTTTCAACAGTTCATGGGTGCTGGTCAGTTTATGGAATTGGATCCTAAAACAGACAAAAACCCCCAAACTCATCAAGCTCCATCAAAATTATTCAAAACTAGCAACCTGAAACAATGGCAAAAAAGTGAGCTAGTTAGTTTGCAAGTGTTGGATTGTTTAGGAATGCCGGGTCGGTCAGTTTATGGCCAGTGCGTTAGTGTGTGAGAGCTGCTGCTTTTACCAGAGCTGGTACTAAGTTCAGATCTAGGATCAGTTTGACAGTGGGGGCTGAAAATGATGTAGAAAAAGAAAGAACAAAAGAACTTGCATTTATATCAAGCCTTTCATGACCACAGGACATCCCAAAATGCTCAACATCCAAAGAAGGACGTTTAAAATGAAGTCACTGTTGTCATGTTGTAAGACAGAGGCAGTGGCGGGGTCAAGAGGTGGTGGTGGTGAGGTAGAGCTGGGAATCGTCAGCGTACATGTGGAGCCTCACATTGTATCTTCGGATGACGTCACCAAGGGGAAGCCTATAAATGTATAAATTTGTGGATCTTCTGAGTGTCAGCCGTGGCTCAGTTTGTAGCACTCTTGGCTCTGTGTCATCGGGTCCTGGGCTCAAAGCCCATGCCAGAATTTGAGCACCAAATCTAGGCTGGCACTCCAGCACAGTATTGAAGGAGTGCTGCCTTGTCAGAGTTGCCGTCTGTGGGACGATGTGTTAAACCTTGGCCCTGTCCGCCCATTCAGGTGGATGTAGAAGATCCCATGACAACATTTTGAACAAGAACAGTGGAGCACTCCCTGGTGTCCTGGCCAATATTTAACCCTCACGAAAACAGATTATCTGGTCATTATCACATTGCTGTTTGTGGGACTTTGCTGTGCGCAGATTGACTGCTGCATTTCCGACATTACCAACAGTGACTACACTTCAAATGTACTTAATTGGCTGTAAAGCACTTTGGGACATCCTATGGTCATGAAAGACGCTATATAAGGCAAAAGCAAAATATTGCAGTGCTGGAAATCTGAAATAAAAACAGGAAATGCTGGTCTGACAAAGGGTCATCGACCTGACACGTTAACTCTTTCTCTCTCTCTACAGATGCTGCCTGACCTGCTGAGTATTTCCAGCATTTTCTGTTGTTATGCTATATAATGCAAGTTATTCTTCTTCTTTTGCTCAGCTTGGTGGTCACCATAGCACTGTATAACCTGGTCCTTTGGTTATGTTGCGGGTGTTGTAATAGTACCTTGCAGGCAGTTTGCAGGAGGCTGGATCTGTTGGGGCAGTTTTGGTGCTATTGGGATAGCGATGGCTAAAGCAAAGCCTCACTGGATCAGTTTTTAGCTGCATTCAGTTTACAAGCCATAGTTTAATGGGCTGTTTTAATGCTCTTTCATCAGTTTCTGGGTCTTGGATTAGGTTGGATCTCTTGTGATAAATGTGGGTATTTAGGTGAATTTTTGGGTGAGTTTGAAGGGCTTGTGTTCAGTTGTCATCTATAATGGTCAGCTTAGGGTTGCTAATAAGGATCATCACTGTCTCAGAATTGGACTGTTCTGGTCCAAGTTATGCTTCTCTCTATTTTCCAAACCTCAACTGTATAGAAAATGAAATTATTAAACATTGGGTAGACTGAAGGCAGTTATCCGTAGCCAGTGTCTCCATCCCCCACACTCGCCAGTGCCTCAGGCTGAACCAGACTGTTTGGGACCTTCGACGTCCTATTTGACCCAGAGCTGAGCTTCCAACCCCTTATCCTTTCCATCACCAAGACCACCTACTTCCACCTCCGTGATATTTCCAGTCTCCCTGCCCCCACCACCCGCCTCAGCCCATCTGCTGCTGAAACCCTAATTCATGCTCTCATTACCTACAGACTCATCTATTCCAATGCTCCCCTGGCCCGCCTCCCACCTTGCACCCTGCTTAAACTTGAGCTCATCCAAAACCCTATTGCCCATATCCTAACTGGCACCAAGTCCTGTTTTCCCATGACACTTGTGCTCACTGACCTACACCGCCTCCCGGTCCAGCAACACCTCGAATTTAAAATTCTCATCCTTGCTGAATGGATGAAGGGAATGCAATGGATGTTGTCTACATGGATTTTCAGAAGGCGTTTGACAAAGTACCACATAGAAGGCAGTTTTGGTGCTATTGGGGTTTCTATGGCTAAAGCAAAGCCTCACTGGGTCAGTTTTTAGCAGCATTCAATTTACAAACCATAGTTTAATGGGCTGTTTTAATGCTCCTTCATCAGTTTCTGGGTCTTGGATTAGGTTGGGTCTCCTGTAATAAATGTGGGTATTTATGTGAATTTTTGGGTGAGTTTGAAGGGCTTGTGTTCAGTTGTTATCTATAATGACAACTATAATGCTGCATCTCCGCATCCTTCTGACCCCCCGCACCGCCGGGGCCCCGGAATCTCCTGCGGGCTCTGCTGGCCACCAAGATGTGTCTGACGGTCAAAGAGTTGAGCAATAGAATCAGAAGGAATGGGAGCTCCGGGGTTAGGACGTGATGGAGCAACTGAATGGCTGACCAGAATGGTGTGTAGAAAGCCTGGTTTGTTATGAAGCAAAACCATGTGTAAGGCAGGAGGGTGTAACCCTCTCTGCAGATGAAGTACCAGAACGTGTTCTTCAAGAAGCAGACGACCATCACAATTGCGATAATCATGACCACCTTTTTCTCGGTGCAGTGCTTTGGTTTCAGCTTCGGGCAGCTTGCTGTGGAATTTTTCCAAAAATACAGCCTCACTCCGCTAGCTCCCGAGTTGACTCGACTTCACGTGTGGGATAGTGAGTGCTTGTGACCAGTGGTCTGAGGACATGAAGCTTCTTTGGGCACTGGTGCCAGGTGGTGGGTGTGACACTGCTGGCAGTGACGACCTTGGTAATGTACTCCTACATTGTTCATTCTGGAGGGCCTCCTGGCCCCTGTGTGTAGAGGGCCATTCTTGCAGAGTTGACCCCCTGCACAAAGCTGGAGTGCTGTGTGTGAGACCCTGGGTGCCCCTTCCCTGGCTTGCTGAGCCATTTGTGTTAGTGCTGAATCACTTTGCCCATTTTTTTAGCTGCGGAAGGGAATTCAGCTTTCAGAGCTGAAGGCTCCCATTTGGGAATTCTTTTTAATGTTATTTTTTGTCGACAGGCAGAAAGGGCTGAAAACGAAATAACAACAGAAAATGCTGGAAATACTCAGCAGGCCAGGCAGCATCCATGGAGAGAGAAACAGATATATGTATTAGGGCTGAAAACGACTTTGTTCCACTGGATTTTAATTTGTATCACTACTGAGTGCCTGGCCCCTTCAATTCACGGGCTGTTCCATTGCCCACAATTCCTTGTGAGCTCCACAGCCTCGCTTCCAGAGGCTGTGTGAAGTTCGAAGGCCGCACCTGGACAGGATCTTCGGGTCGATGCCTCCACTAACACCACCAGAATGGCATTGCATGGAAGGTAAGTGCTGCGCCACCAATCACCAGCCCCCAGAGACCAATATTGTCCCGTTAGCGGTGACGCCATTTTCACCGGCCGTTAACTTTCCTGGCGAACACGATTTTCTCCCCCATAAACTTTAATTAAATAAATAATTAAAACAACATTATATAGGGATGGCAGTGCAGGTGGTGTTCCACAACTGCAATTTGTGGGAGTTTGTGGAAAGCAGCACGATCCCGGACAACCATGTCTGCAGTAAGTGTCTGCATCACAAGGGATTTCAGCTCAGAGATGTTGAACTGGAGTCTGAGGTGCAGACCTTGCATGGCATCAGGGAGGGGGAGAGTTACCTGGACACTTTGATTAGGTAGTGGTACAGGTCTGGTTAGTATTCAGGGATAGGAGGGTGTGACTGCAACTCAGGCAGGTAAGGAGATCCCAGGTGTAGAGCTGGAGGAGCCTCAGCCTTTTTCCTTATCCAACTGGTATGAGGCTCTTGCTGCCTGTGTGGATGAGGGAAAAGTCTGCAGGGTGGATGAGCATATTGACCATGGCACCATGGTAGAGAAGGCCAGTCGAGTGGGGGGAGTGAAGGGGAATGTTGTAGTGGTAGGGGTTAGTATAGTCAGAGGATAGATACTGTTCTCTGCAGCTGTGGCCGGGAGTTCTGAAGGATGTCTTGCCTGACCCGTGCCAGGGTTAAGGCTATCTCCTCATGGCTGGAGAAAAATTTGGAGTGGATGGGGGAGGATGTAATTGTCATGGTCCACGTGGGAACCAACAACATAGGGAGAACTTGGAATGAGGTTCTGCTGAGAGAGTTTGAGATGCTTGGGTCCAAATTAAAATGCAGAACCTCAAAGGTAATAATATTTGGATTGTTACCTGAGCCACGCGCCAATTGGCATAGGGACAAACAGATCAGAGAAATAAATGTGTGGCTCAAAGAGTGGGACAAGGGGGTTTTGATTCATGGGGCACTGGCACAAATACTGGGGAAAGAGGGAGCTGTTCCGTTGGGACGGTCTCCACTTAAACCAGGCTGGGACCAGTGCCCTGGCGAATGAAATAACTAGGGCTGTAGATAGGGCTTTAAGCTAAAAAGGCGGGGAGGGATCAGGTGAGGGGAAATTTAGAAATCTGAAGAGAAAAATCGAGGCAATGGAACAGTGTAGAGATTGGGGTAAAGATAAGCAAAGTGTGACAGGAAAGGACAGAGGGCTAGATTTTCAGTTGCTAGCGCCAGCAGTTAGCGCCTTAAGAGAAGTGATTTTCGGGCACTATGCGTGTAGCGCCCGTGCGCAGCGCAGTTTGCGCCCCGCCCCAAATTAAGTTGCCCGTTAGCGCCGGCGCAAAGTTTAGCGCCCGCCCGGATGCGCGCGCAGAAAATGACGTCACATCCTCGTGCAACGCCCTTTGGCCGCCCCGATTCCAAACTTCAGTCGGACCACCCCATTGTGCGGCTGGCGGCCGGAGCGTTTGGAAAAAGGAACGCAACACAACCAGCGCGGGCCCCAGGGGGCGCAAATTAAAGGGGACGTGCTCTCCAGTATAAAGGCCAGCCTTTTTTCAGAAAACACTCTTGTGCAACGCATTTCTGGAGACACAACAAGGAGGATAGCTAACTGGTTTCAAGCAGCAAGAGCTCAGGTATTTTTGGACTCAGGCCAGAGCGCTGCAAGTGGCCTTTTGGAAATTTGAGTGTTTGCCAGGATTTGATGGGGGTTGCATGGGGTGCCAACGCGGAGCTGCAGCTCCATGTCCGTAGGGCTCGCAGACGCATTGTGAGAGGGGCAGCCCTGGCTAGAGGCAGAGGGGGCTACAGGCGTCGGCCACGTAGGCCTTACCCAGTCAGGCTATACCGCCAGCAGCGCTCCTACCTAAACATGAGTGCCGCGCGATGTGTTAAAAGGCTCCGATTCCGAAAGGAGGTGATTGCAGAGATCTGCCACCTGCTTCGCCGAGATCTGCGGCCAAAGCTCAGGTGCAGGACGTCTCTGTCGGTGGAAGTGAAGGTGACGGTGGCATTGAACTTCTATGCCACCGGCTCCTTCCAATACGCTGCTGGGGACATAGCAAACATCTCCCAGTACGGCGCGCATCGCTGCATCCGCCAGGTGACCGAAGCACTGTTCAGAAGGAGAAGCCAATTCATCTCCTTCCCCATGGCCCTGGAGAGCCAGCATCAGCACGCATTGGGATTTTCCAGACTCGGGGAATTCCCCTTGGTGCAGGGCGCCATTGACTGTACGCATGTGGCTTTGCGGGCCCCTCTGGAGCATGGCGAGCAGTATCGCAACAGGAAGGGCTACCATTCTCTGAATGTGCAGCTGGTGTGTGACCACAAGCAGCGCATCATGGCAGTCAATGCCAGCTTCCCAGGCAGCAGCCACGATGCCTTTATCCTGCGGCAGAGTACTGTGCATGACATGTTCCAGGCACAGCCTCCCCCAAGAGGATGGCTACTCGGGGACAAAGGCTATCCTTTGTGCACCTGGCTCATGACCCCGCTCCGCGCGCCCAGGACCGCTGCTGAAGAGGCCTACAACGAGAGCCATCAAACCACCCGCAACATCATCGAGCAAACTATTGGGGTCCTCAAGCAGCGGTTCCGCTGCCTTGATTGCTTCGGAGGAGCTCTCCAGCATTCGCCGGACCGGGTCTCCCAATTTGTGGTGGTTTGCTGCATGCTACACAACCTGGCTATCCGCAGGACTCAGGCACTGCCACCTGACGTTGGACCAGCACCTCAGGAGGAGGAGCAGGAGGAGCATGAGGAGGAGGAGGAGGAGGAGCAGGAGTACGTTCCCAGGAGGGAGCGACCAGGGCCAAGGGCCGCACGACGCCACCTTAGTACACGGTACTTCTAAGCCCCCTGTCAGGGAATGGCCAGGGGCCATGAGGGAAGATGAATGCAGCCGCTCCGCAAGCCCTCAGCCGGCGAAGCCAACAAACACTAAGAAGAACAACCATGGAGACTGCATGAATAAAGATAATTATTTATTACACAAAAATGAAAAGCCCTTCCCACATGAATCCCCAAAAACAATAAACGGGCCCCACAAAAAGCCCAACAAACGACTCACTCCCACAAACTGGGGAGGAGTCACTCCACATTTCTTCAAACCGGGCCTCAACGTCGGCCTAACGCAAAAAATAAGCCCTCCAACAACACAACCATGGGCAAAATAAAGATGGCCACCGCCATATAAAAGGAAAGCTGGCCACACCCTCTACTGAGTGGCCTGCGAGGGCGAGACCTTGCCCAGCCTTTTGCCTCCCCTGCCCGGCCTGCTGCTCCTTCGCAAGCTCTGCCCAGTGGCTGCTGCGAGGCTGGGGGAAGGCGCCTGAGGCTCAGATGCCCTTCCGCCAGATGCCGCTGGGGGGCGGCCTACACGGCGTTTGGGCCTCAAGGGGCCGTCTGCTGAGTGGCGCACCTGAGCCTGGCCACCATCAGCTGCAGCCGCTTGCCCTTGACGCCCCAGTGGGGGAATGGCGGCGACGGATGGCGCAATGTGGGCCAGCTGGCGTCTGGGATGCGCTGGCTGGTGCCAGGTCCGGGCCGGGCCCGCACTGCAGGATCCGCAACAATCAGCCGAGGGGCGGCTTGCTGGGATGGTCCAGCGTGGCGGCTGCCCTGGCGATGCCTGCCTGAGACAGCGCGTGTGGCAGCAGTGAGTGCCCCTGTTGTCCTGGTGTGCACCCGCATCACATCCGCCAGGGTCTTGACGGCATCAGTCAGCATGCCGCCACTCGCGGCAGTTGCTGCCCCGAACTCGCGCACACTGGTCACCAGCGACTCGATGGCCTCAGGCATGCGCCCCACCACGCTCATGAGCTCCGTATGGCGCCGGTCCGAATCCTCGGCCATCTTATCCAGCTTCCGCACCTCCTCCGAGGTGAAGGTGTCCGGACTGGAGTCGCGACTCTCCCGCTGGGGAGGAGGGGGCCGAACTAGGGGACCCTTGCCATGTTGGTGGCGGCGAGTGTGCCGATCAGCAGCACTCCCCTCTGATCCTTGCCCCCTTTGGGGGGAAGGCCGCGGGCCACGCGCACGGCTCCTGGGTGGCTGGACGCCACTGGTCCCAGAAGCTGCATTGCCCTGCGACAGTTCCTCCAGGCACTCGTCCAGTGAGGAGGTGTCAAGCATTTCCTCCTCTCCTGCGGGACGTGACTGTTCCCCCGATGGTCCGGCTTGCTCCTCCTCCTCCTCCTGCTCAGAGGTGCTGTCACTGGCAGCTTCAGGGTCCTGGTCGTCACCAGCTGAAAGCAGGAATGCACAAGAGTAGCTTCAGAGTGAGGAGACGGCGTCAGCGAGGGAGTTAGGACTGGTGGCATTCAGCGCATTGGTGGGACAGTGGCAAAGGAGGTAGCTCGGATGGGCCAGTGCGACGTGAGAGGGCCAAAAGGCGAGGTCCTTACCATTGCCGGGCAGTGGAGGGTCGGCTACTCCGCATGCTGTGGGGACGAGCACACGGGCTCCCATGAGCACACACACGCGCTCCTCCAGCCGAGTGAGCTTCTGCAGCTTGGCGCGGCCACCCCTGGCACGGGCCTGGCGATTAAAGGCTACTTTAGCCTGCAAGAGAAAGGACGGGCTGTAAGTGCGCAGTGTAGCCCTGATGTAGTGTGCACTGCCTCCCATGGTGGAATAGCTTGGTCAGAGTGAAGCCCTGATGTAGTGTGCACAGCCTCCCATGGTGGAATAGCTTGGCCAGAGTGAAGCCCTGATGTAGTGTGCACTGCCTCCCATGGTGGAATAGCTTGGACAGAGTGAAGCCCTGATGTAGTGTGCACAGCCTCCCATGGTGGAATAGCTTGGCCAGAGTGTAGAGTGCCGAATGGCCAATTGATGCTCATGACTGTCCCAATGCTGCTGGCTGAGGGCTGGCCAATAGGACTTTCAGCTCCCTTTGCCCATCATGTCAGGTGTACATGCAAGAATGAGGAGGAGACTGGAAAGGGTACTCACCCTGACAATCCTGGTCAGGTCGTTGTATTTTTTACGACATTGTTTGTGGGTCCTGGGGGCATCGCCGGTGAACGTCACCCTCTGGGCAATCTGCTTCCAGGCTTTGGCGTAGTCGTGGTGGGTTGGATTCCTCCCACTCTCTGGGAACAAGATCTTGCGCCTCACCTCCAGAGCTGTGACCATTATGTCCAGATCACCCTCTGAGAAGCGCAGGGCACGCTGACGGGCCTTCTCTGGCGTTGCCATGACTCCCTGGGGCTGAGCAGCAGTGTTGAGGCCTCTTTGCAAGGCTGCAGTGTGCAGGGCGTGGCAGCAGACCAATTCGTCCCTTCCCCCTTTAAGAGCTGGTCGGCGCCACGGGGTCTGCTGTCAGTCCAAAAATGACCGCACCCGCGCTGCGCCCCGCCTGGGCGCTATCCCTCTGGACCGCCGGCTTAGCGCCTAAAGATAGTAGTGGAACGCCTCTTTTAGCGCTCCACCAACCTCTTAGGGCGAAGCCACTGAATTTCCGGCAACGGGGCGCTACTTTGGGGCGGGCGCTAACTTCGGGCGGGCGCTAAGGTTAGCGCCCCAAAACTGCCTATACTGAAAATCTAGCCCAGAGAGTTTAAAGGTAATAGTGCATCAGTGAATAAGATGAAAGCAGGGAATAATGGTAAAAAGTTAAAATTATAGGCCTAGAAATTCACTAGCCTTAGCGCCGCTTTTGAGGCGCTAGAGGGACTAGCGCCAGAGTTATGGCCAGTTGAAAAATTCCCTGGGGCCCTAAAGCGGCGTTGCACCGGTAGCGCTGCGCCGGCACCGATGACGTCATCGGTGTGCGCAGCGTCCCGGTTGCCATGCCGACGGGCCCCAGCGCCGAAATTCAGTTGCGGCCGCCTCGCCCGTGGCAGCCGCAACTAAGACTCTGGCAACAGAGTCCAACATGTGTTTGCGCCGGCGCATTAAAGGCCCCGCGGCGGCCGGCCGCTTTCCCGCCGGCCGCCTGCCCGCAGCT
The DNA here is from genome assembly GCF_052327205.1 of Somniosus microcephalus. Classification (NCBI taxonomy): domain Eukaryota; kingdom Metazoa; phylum Chordata; class Chondrichthyes; order Squaliformes; family Somniosidae; genus Somniosus; species Somniosus microcephalus. The sequence goes on along the minus strand of NC_140989.1, from coordinate 167,690,688 downwards.
CCCACCCCGGACTTCTCCCGCCCCCCCCCCCCCCCGGAACAGATGCAAGCCCGGCACTTGTCCAAGGTGCCGGGCTCATTTTTAAACAGATTTGCGCGGGCCGCGGCCGGGTGCAGGCAGCTCCTCCTTAACGGAAGGAGGAGGCCTGCACTTCCCCAGCCTGCCGCACCGCATCGGGTGCCGCAGCGCCGGAATTGCGGCGCTAAACGGCAGTTAGCGCCCTTTTCCAGGCGCTAAGACCCTTCAGTAGCGTCGGCAGCCGTTTGGGCGCGGCGCTACTGAATTTTTGGCGCGCGCAGGGGGACTTAGCGCCGGCACTAACTTCCGGCGCTAAAGCCCTGGCTAAGCCAAAACCCAATTTCTAGGCCATAATCTTTATCTGAATGCACGAAGCATTCATAACAAGAGGTCTACAAGAAATGAAACCAGCCTAATTATAAATGAAACAGGAAAGGATCGCATAGGATAGACTAAACTAACGGAGGACATAGATGGCCAGGGAATACAAAGACCTAGAAATTGGGTATAGCCCGGCTTGAGGCGTTAGAACTGGCGCTGCGCAAAGTTTATAGCCAGACGAAACTTATCGCCACCTGGCGCGATATTGGGTTGCATCGCCCCTAAAGGTGATTGAGGCGCGAATTCAGGCATTACACGGGACTCCCAAGGCGCTAAACTTCCGGTGCAACCCAACATCGGAGCGGACGGGCTCAGCGCAGGTGCTCTCAATTACCGATGCCCACGAGACTTCCAGGCGCCGGCTAGCTCTTAAAGGGGTGGGTCAGTCAGCTTCAGCATCCACACTCTGCGCCTTGCAGGCCTCAGAATCGGCGCAGGCCCTTCCCTGGCGATAAAAACTTGGACCAGATAGAGAAGGTGAGACAGAGAGCAGAGCGCTTCATCAATGAGGCTCTGGAGCAATTGGTGGCCGCAGTGGAGCGCCGGCGAGATGTTCTCTTCCCAGACAATGGCAGGAGGCCGAATCATAAGGACTACCAACGAGCTTGGAGGGATGTATGCCAGAGGGTCAACTCCAGCAGCATGGTGACCAGGAGCCCTGTCCAATGCAGAAAGAAATTCAACGACCTCACTTGGGTCGTGAGGGTGGGTGTTGTTCCTGCAAACTTCTGCATCCCTTCATTTGCACCTGACTTTATGGCTACAGGGTGGCCTGTGCCCCATTGGCCATCTGCCAGCAAGCACCGATGGCTCTTTCTGGGCACACACATGCACATTTGACTCAGGGCGTCATGTAAGAGCTCTTGCACCATGGGGGGCATGAGATGATCACTCAGGGCATCAGGTAACATAACTTCCCCTCCTTCCCCCTGCAGTCCGTGCTGGTGAGGATTGGCAAAGACCAGCATCGCACCGGTGGAGGACCTCCACAAGTGGTCACTCTCACGGATCTCGAGGAGAGAGTCCACCAGATTCTTGGAGGACGTCTGAATGGTCCTGTAACCACTGCAGCTACCGACCCCATTGTCGACAGCGATGGTAAGTTTCTCACCTCTTACAACTGTCTCCTTCTACTTGTTCCCCCCGCCAGCCTGCTTTCTCACTGTGGACCCATGTCATAGCCTTGCCGCAATCTGGCATCCCTTGCTGCGAACCTGTCCTTTTGCTAAAGCCACTCTTCCACCTCCCTGCTTTCAGATGCTGCATCACCAGCTAGGGAGCCAGGCCCTCAAGCTGCCAGTGCCAGTGCCTCCGAAGGCTCAATGAGAAAATTACTGTCCAACAGAAGGTCAGCAACTCTCTCCAGCAACGATCAGGATGGCCAGCCCAAATGGCTGCAGCTTTTATACTAGTGCTGTCCCCTTTAAATAGCGCCCCCCGAGTCCGAGAAGGGCCTGGGAATGCTCCATCCAACTGTCACTAATAGCGCCAGGCGGAAAGGTTGCGGGCGCCACCGAATATCCGGTCCGGGGCGCAAAAATGGCGTTGCACACTGAAATGATGTCATGATCTGCCTGCGCCTGCGGGCGCGCACAAAGCGTTAGCGCCGGCACTAAAATCATACTCAATATGGGAGGTGGCGCTATATTCACAGCGCCCGCCCAAAAATTGGGTAACGCCCCAATTCTCGGGCTCTTTAGGCACTAATCGCTGGCGCTACCAACCGAATTTCTAGGCCTAAGTCTATCAGGCTTTTTTACTTCACATGTGGATCTTCTCAGCACAGGTAAGTCTGATGTGTTTTCATGAGAGCCTGTATGTGTGTTTGTGTTAGATTGTTCTGGTGGTGAGTGACAAGATTCAGTTGCGGCATTGTCATCGATTTGCTCTTGGATAGTTTCTTGTGTTTTCAGGAGGGAACAGCTGTTCCTCCTGAGAATCTGTCCTTCCTCAGTTCTAACAGTGTATGACCTTGGTCTTACTTCCTCAAGAACTGTAGCTTTCCTGTTCCATGCATTTAGATCCTAAATCCTGACAACATCATCCCTTGTCAATGGTTTCAGAGTTTTGGATGACTTGTCATAGTGTGATTTCTGTTTCAGCTTTAACAGTTGAAGTCTCTGTCTCAGTTCCATACCCTGCTTTTCTTTTGCACAGCAGGGTAGCGTGGTGCGCAAATTGCGACCCATTAGGAGTTCAGCAAGTGAAGAACCACAGTCTAAAGGGGAGGCTCAGTAGCTCAGCAGGGCGAGATAAGGATCAGACTTGCTTTCTGTTGCTTTCTTCAGTAGCTGTTTGAGAACTTGAACACCTTTCTCTGCCTTACCATTCGACTGAGCATACAGAGGACTGGATGTGATGTGTTGAAAGTCATAATGTGCTGCAAACTGTTGCCACTCCTTACAGTTGAAGCACGGACCATTGTTGCTAACGGCAATCCTGGGAATTCCATGTCTGGCGAAGATGGATTTAACATGCATTGTGACACTGCTTGCTGTGGTGCTTGAGAGCAGCGCCATCTCAGGATAGTTAGAATAGTAGTCAATCACTATTAGATAGTCTTTACCGTTCAAATGAAAGAGGTCCATACCAACCTTTTGCCATGGTGCTGTTGGTAAGTCAGCTACTATCATTGGTTCCTTTGCTTGTTTGTTTTGGTGTTTCTGACATGTCTCACATATGCCTATCATGTTCTCAATGTCCTTATTTATGCCAGGCCAATAAACAGTGTCTCTTGCTCTCCTTTTGCATTTTTCAATTCCGAGGTGTCCCTCATGAATCCTTTTGAGCATGTCTCGACGTACGGCCTGTGGAATGACTATTCTGTTCTGTTTTAGTAATAGTCCACTTGCGACACTCAACTCTGACCTGATGTGATAGTACTTTGGACAGGAACCTTTTGGCCAACCATGATGAATGTTCTCTATTACTGTTTGTAACACTGTGGCCTAAAAATTCATTATAGCCACTTTTGGGGCGGTAAAGTCGGGCGGCCGCTAAAGTTTGTGCCCGGCGCAAATTCGAGGCCACTTCCCCGATATTCATTAGCTTCGCCCTAAGAGTTTGCTCGAGCGCTAAAACTGGCGATGCACGGCTCTCTTTAGGCGCTAAGCCGGCGGCCCGGGCGCTAACACCGGAAGGTGGGCGCAGGGCAGGTGCGGCGAGCTGCTGATTGACGGCAGACACTCTGGCTCCAGTGAGCTCTTAAAGGGGGAGGGTGGATTTGGTTTTTTGAAAGGCCGAGACTGCTGTATTTGTGTTGTTCCCTCCATCAGTTTGTTATGTGGTACCGGTACTACTACTAATACTACTACTACTACTACTCCTCCTCCTCCTCCTCCTCCTCCTCCTCCTCCTCTTCCTCTTCCTCTTCTTCCTCCCCCATCTTTGTCTCTCACAAAGTGTTGCAAAACAGCTGCCTTTTCTACTGCAGGAGTGCCCTTTAATTTGTGCTCCCCGCGGCCCGCCTCGGCTGTGTACCGTTCCACTTCACAGTCGTTAGGGCCGCCCGGCGCACAATGGGGCGGCGCGAGTGAAGTTCCGGTTCCAGGCACACGAAGGGCGTTGCACGACGAAATGACGTCATGATTTGCGCGCGCAGCAGGGCGCGCGCTAAGACTTTGCGCCGGCGCTAAATGTCTACTGAAGTTGGGGCGAGGCGCAGATCGCGCTGCGCCCGGGCGCTAAGCGCCTAGCGCTCGAGATCTACTCCTCCTAAGGCGCTAACGGCTGGCACGCCCAACTGAATTTCTAGGCCTGTATCTTTTACTGTTTCTTCTGCTATTTGCTTTGATTTTGTGTCTGACATGGGCAGCGCAGCAGTGACCATACTCACATGAACATCCACATCTTCTTCAGTAGAGCTCACATGACTCATTGTGGGTGCTCGGGATAGTGCATCTGCTAACACTATGGGCTAGATTTTCAGTTGCTTGCGCCAGCAGTTAGCGCCTTAAGAGAAGTGATTTTCGGGCGCTATGCGTGTAGCGCCTGGGCGCAGCGCAGTTTGCGCCCCGCCCCAAATTAAGTTGCCCGTTAGCGCCGGCGCAAAGTTTAGCGGCCGCCCGGATGCGCGCGCAGAAAATGACGTCACATCCTCGTGCAACGCCCTTTGGCCGCCCCGAATCCAAACTTCAGTCGGACCGCCCCATTGTGCGCCTGGCGTCCAGAGCGTTTGTAAAATGGAACGCAACACACCCTGGGGAGCGCAAATTAAAGGGCACTCGTACAAAAGGCACTCTGCATGTGTTGTGTGGAAGTAAGCTGTGTGTTGTTCTGAACGGTCTATTTATGTTTCCGGGCACCAATCATTATTCCTCCTCCTCCTCCTCCTCCTCCTCCTCCTCCTCCTCCTCCTCCTCCTCCTCCTCCTCCTCCTCCTCCTCCTCCTTCCCGTTTTGCATTTGAAAAAAATACATGCACCCTTCCCCTTTAAGAGCTCACTGGCACCAGAGTGTCTGCCGTGCGCTGCGCCCGAGCTCGGGTGTTGCGCTCTCCACCGCCGGCTTAGCGCCTAAAGATACTAGTGGAACGCCTCTTTTAGCGCTCCACCAACCTCTTAGGGCGAAGCCACTGAATTTCCGGCAACGGGGCGCTACTTTGGGGCGGGCGATAACTTCGGGCGGGCGCTAAGCTTAGCGCCCCAAAACTGTCTATACTGAAAATCTAGCCCTATGTGTTTGCCTGGTGTGTAGATCAGTTCAAAGTCATATCTTTGCAGCTTCATCATGAGTCATTGAATCCTTGGAGACATCTCATTCAGATTTTTTTTTATGATGGCAACCAGTGGGCAGTGGTCTGTCTCAACTGTGAAGGTAGGAAGTCCATATATGTAGCCATGGAACTTTTCTAGTCCAACTACCAAACCTAGGCATTCCTTTTCAATCTGGGCGTATCGACACTCAGAGTCAGTCATAGGCCTGGAGGCATAGGCAACAAGCTTCCAATCTTCACCCTCTGCTTGTAGCAAGACCATTCCTAGGCCATCTTTTGATGCATCCGTTGACACTTTGATTCTCTTTGTTGGGTCAAAGAAGGTGAGTACAGGTGTGGTTGTCAGCACTGTTTTGAGGTTCATCCACTCTTGTTCATGTCTTTCTGTCCATGCAAACTCATTTGTTTTATGTAGCAGGTCTCACAGACAGGCTGTCTTGGCTGACAAGTTAGGAATGAACTTTCCAATGAAGTTTATCATCCCCATGATGCGTAGCACTCCTTTTTTCTCAGTGGGTCGGGGCATGTTGAGTATGGCGTTTACTTTTTCCATATCTGGCTCTATTCCTTTACCAGATAGATTATCTCCTAGGAAAGTGACTTCCTGGATGCCAAACTGACACTTGGCTTTGTTGAGCTTCAGTCCATTCCGGCGTATGCTCTGTAGCACTTTAGTCAGTCTCTCATTGTGTTCTTTCAGTGTGGAGCCCCAGATGATGATGTCATCAACATAGACCTGAACTCCTTCCAGACCTTCAATTATGTGTTCCATCGCTCTATGAAAGATTTCAGATGCAGATATTATCCCGAAAGGCATTCTGAGGAAACAATACCTGCCAAATGGTGTGTTGAAGGTACAGTATTTGGTGCTCTCTTCATCCAGTTTTAGTTGGCAAAATCCTTGTGAGGCATCGAGCTTTGTGAAGTATCTGGCACCTAACATTTCACTGGTGATTTCTTCTCGCTTGGGAATCTGGTAGCGTTCACATTTTATGTTTGCATTTAAGTCCTTTGGATCCATGCATACTCTTAGATCATTGTTCTTTTTCTTTACACATACCATGGAGTTAACCCAGTCTGTTGACTCCTAGTGTGGCCATTCTGTCCAGTTCTTCCTTGAGCCGGTCACGCAGGGGTGCTGGAACTCTCCGTGGAACATGTACCACTGGCTGAGCATCCTCCTTTAACTGGATCTTGTAAGTGAATGGTAGAACTCCAAATCCTTTGAACACATCCTGGAAATTACTCACTACAGAATTCACTGAGTCATCTGGTCTGCTTATGGCACAGTTTATACGGTAGACTCTCTTGACCAGTTCTAAGTCCTCACAAGCTTTGTCACCTAGTAGTGAATCAAGTCCTTCAGCCACAACAGAAAACATGAGATGATGCACTTTGTCTTTGACTGTCACTTTAAGTCTGCATACACCTAAGCTATCTATTTTCTGTACATTATAGTTCTTCAGTAGTACTGACTTTTTCTTTCATATTTTTAATGTCACTCATACTGATTAAGTTTGCTTTTGCCCCAGTGTCTAGTTTCAATGTAACTAATGCTCTATTTACCTGCAGTGGCATCATCCATTTGTCCTCTTTTACTGCATTAACTTAATGTTCAGCATTGTCCATTCCTGAGGGCTGCACATTTTCTGTATCCTTTTCGATATTGTCACATGACACCATTCCTACAAAAAATGTCTCACTTAAATCAGTGTCCTCAATCACATTGACTTGTTGCCCTTTCTTTGTTTTTACTTTTGAAAAGCCATTGTTTGGCAAAGTGATTCTTTCCATTACATTTTGTGCACATTTTTCCAAATGCTGGGCATTTCCTTGACTGGTGCTGGTAACCACAGCGTTTGCAATTAAAAGTTCCATCCTCTGATTGCTTTGCATTTCTGTTCTGCCCATGTTTCTTCCCCTTGTAGGACACAGCACCGACAGCAGCACAGTCACTCATTACAGTCACATCATTATTAATTTCACTGAAAGTCTTTGCATGCTGCCGAGCTAGCTCACTGGCATGGCATATTTTCACAGCATCCTCCAATGTTAGTTCAGTTTCTCTCAAAAAACATTCCCTGACCTTTTTTTCATGAATACCAAACACAATCTGGTCACGAATCATGGATGATTTCAGTTCAGAGAAATTACATGTCTGTGCTTTCAGTTTCAGATCGGTCACAAAGCTATCAAAAGTCTCATTTTGCTGCCGTGTCCGTGAACCTCTCATAGGTCTCGTTCTTTTTGGGAGAACAATGTGTATCAAACTTCTTTAGCACATCATCCATTTTTTCTCTGTCCTCCTCTTGATCAAATACAAACGTATTAAATACCTCTATCGCTTGCGGGCCTGCAACCATGAGCAGCAATGCTATTTTCCTTGCGTCTGGCATCGTACTGAATCCGATGGCAGCAATGTAGAGTTCGAATTGTTGTTTGAAAGTCCGCCAATTGCAGTCGACATTCCCCTAAGTTTCAAACCCTCCAGTGGCTTCAAATTCTCCATGTCGCGTTTCACAATATTCAGCAGATATTACCAATCCTGGTACCATGTTATATGTTCATAAATAAATAGATGTTTTCATTATGAACAGCTAGCTTGAGCTAGTCATTTATTCAGCCATGTGGACTAGTGTACAGGCATCCATCTTGACTACTGCCTTGTGGGTAGCCCCTTACTAAACATACAGCTCCACCTAGTGTACCATTCTAGAATGACATGTTACTGATCATTACACTCTGTACCCAAACCACCTCGGTGCTGAATTCCTCCCATTGTTCAATTACTGTTTTGCTTATCAATTTTTGATTCCAATCCACCTGAACCAGATCCCTTTTCAACTCATTGAAGTTAGCCCTCGTCCTGTTAAGTACTTTTTCTGCTTGACTGCTCCTTGTCCTTTCCCATAACTATTCAACACCCAATGATATTATGATCACTGCTCCCCAAATGCTCTATCACTGATGCTCCACTTGTCCCACTCCATCCCTCAGAACTAGATCCAGCACTTCTTCCTTCCTCATTGGGTTGGAAACACACTGATCAACAAACTCCTCTTGTACATAGTTCAGTAATTCCTCCCCGTCATTGCCCGTTACACTGTTACTATCCTAGTCTATATTAGGATAATTGATCCCTCACATACAACTTCCCTCTCCAGTGCTATAAGAGTTTTTTTTATCAAACTGCCAACCCCATACTTTTTTCCTTCCTTATATCATTCCTGAGCACCTTGTAGCCAGGAATAATAAGTTCCCAATCCTCCCCTTCTTTGAGCCAGGTCTCTGTTATTCATAGTCCCATGTGGCAACTTGTGCCTGCAGCTCGAAAACGTTATTCATCATGCTCCGTGCATTTAGGCACATGCACTGCAAGCTCATCTTAGACTGCCTTTCATTTACCCCCCTGTTTGATCCCACCTATTTCTGAACTATTCTTTACTCTGGTGCTATTCTTCTCTCCCAGTCCTCTGTACACCTTGATTCTTCTCTCTAATGTTTCATCTTGATGCCCATCTCTTTCCAAATTAGTTTAAACCACGCCACCCCCCCCCCCCCACAACACCAATTAAACATCCCAGGAGGACACTGGTCCCAGCTCTGTTGAGTTTCAACCCATCCACCTTGAACAGGTCCCTCCTGCCCCAGAACTGGTCCCAATGCCCCTGGAATCTGAAGTCCTCCCACATCCACCATTTCTCCAGCCACGCCTCAACCTGTCTTCTCCTACTATTCCTACACTCACTAGCGTGTGGCACTGGCAGTAATGCTGAGATTACTGCCTCTAAGATCCTGCTCTTTAATTTCCTCCAGAGCGCCTGATACTCTGAGTGCAGAACCTCAGCCCTTTCCCTTCTGACCTCATTGGTTCCCACATGGACCATGACTTCTGGCTGTACCCCTTCCCCCTCAAAATGTCCTGCGCCCTCTCAGTGATGTCCTTTACCCCGGCACCAGGGAGGTAAGACACCATGCGGGACTCACGTTGGTGACTGCAGGAACGCCTGTCTATCCCACTTACTATTGAATCCTCTATTAACACTGCATTTCTATACTTTGCAGTGCACCCCTGTGCTATCATTTGCCCCACAGTGCCGTGGGTGTGTTCTAGGCTGCAGTCCCCCGAGGTACTGTCACCCTCACCAGTATAAAGCACTGAAAACTGGTTTGAGAGTGGCACATTCCCGGAGGATTCCTGCACTGCCTGCCTCTTCCTACTCTGCGATATTCCCAGCATTGGGATTTTGACCAGGTGTGGCTGATTCCAAATATTGGGAATTTGGACAAGGTGTGCTATTTTATTTCATCCACTAATGAGATGTGGGTGTCGCTGGCAAGGCCAGCATTTATTGCCCATCCCTAGTTGCCCTTGAGAAGGTGGTGGTGAGCCGCCTTCTTGAACCGCTGCAGTCCGTGTGGTGAAGGTACTCCCACAGTGCTGCTAGGTAGGGAGTTCTAAGAATTTGACCCAGTGACGAGGAAGGATCGGTCATATATTTCCAAATATTGGGAGTATGAACAAGGCACACTAGATTCCCAATAATGAGAGTTTGGACAAGTTGTTCTCTATTCCCAGTATTGGGAGTTTGGTTCAGGTCTGCTACATTGCGAATAGTGGGAGTTTCAACAAGATGTACTGGAAGCCCACTTTTGGGTGTTTGGGTAATGTGTGCTATATTCCCAATATTGGGTGTTTGGTCGAGGTGCAATCCTAGAATCATAGAATAGTACAGCACAAATGAAGGCCATTCGGCCCATCGAGTCTGCGTCGGCTCTTTCGAAGAGCATTCCAGATAGTCCCCCTCCCCCGCTCTTTCCCCATAGCCCTTCAATTTTTTCTCCTTCAAGTATTTATCCAATTCTCTTTTCAAGGCTATTATTGAATCTGTATCCACCACCCTATCAGGCAGTGCTTTCCAAATCCTAACCACTCGCTGCGTTAAAAAATATTTCCTCATGTCGCCTCTGGTTCTTTTGCCAATCATCTTAAATCTGTACTGTCTCGTTATCGACCCTTCTGCCATTTCTCTTTATTTACTCTGTCAAAACCCTTCATGGTTTTAAACACCTCTATCAAATCTTCTCTTAGCCTTCTCTGTTCCAAAGTCAACAACCCCAGTTTCTCTAGTCTATCCACGTAACTGTATTCCCTCATCCCTGGAAACATTTTAGTACTTTATTCCTCTATTAATAAAGCCAAGAATCCCATATGCATTTTTAACAGCTTTCTCCACTTCCACTGTCAAAGATTTGTGTACATACAACCCCGGGTCTCACTCCAGTCTGAAAAACAACCGCTCACCACGACTCTCTGCTTTCTGTCCGTTAGCCAATGTTGTATCCCTATTGCCACTGTCCCTTTAATCCATTGTGCTTTCATTTTGCTAACAAGTCTATTATGTGGTACCTTGTCAAATGCCTTTTGAGAGTCCATATACACAACATCAACCGCACTACCCTCATGAACCCTCTCTGTTACTTCATCAAAGAACTCGAGAGGTGAACGGCTGTTTTTCAGACTGGAGGGAGGTATACAGTGGTGTTCCACAAGGGTTGTTATTAGGATCACTGCCCTTTTTGATATATATTAATGACCTAGACTTGGGTATGCAGGACATAATTTCAAAGTAGACAGGTGACATGAAGCTCAGAAACATAGGGGGCGATTTTGCCAACCCTGGGGAGGTGAGTATGGAGGCGGGACTGCCGGGAAAATGGCAGAATTTGGGGCGGATGCCCAACCCGCCCCAACCCGCTCCCAGGCCATCTTGCCAGGAGGTGGGTAGCTGTCCCGCACCGGGTCCCATCTCCTTGGAGGAAGTTAACAGGCAGAAAATAGGATTATCCCCTTTTTGCCCTCACAAGTGCGGGCTTCCCAAAGGCTCCGAAACCCACCAGCTCAGCGAGGCGAGTACTGGGTCTGTGGGGGTCGGGGGTGCAAAAGTGTGGTGTGAAGGTAAGTGATGGGTGCAAGAGTGGACAGGTGAGTATCTGAGGTAAGTGCAAAGTGTTATTAAAAGTGTACTTACCTTTGTTTCTCCCTGCAGACTTCAGTCGGTGTCTATGCGGAGAGTTTCGGACCTCTGTGTTGCAGACAAGAGTTGGCCGTTGAATTCTCAGATGCAACAACCATCTCATTTCTGTAAAAGAAAGAAGTTTGATGAAGTATTGAATTCAAGACCTCATCAAACTACAGAGAATGTCACTGATTGACAGCTTCACAGAGCTGTCAAACGATGACAATTCATCTGACAAAAATTTTTGACAGATGACACATCATACGCTGACGTTCTCTGCAACCGGCTTCCCCTTTATTGGCCTACTAAGCCCGCTGGGCGGGCTTAACAAGGTCAATCAAGGGAAAATAGCGTGGGTTGGCCACAAATCGATGGAGGTGGGATATCGACCCGCCAAGCAGCAGTCCCGCCTCCAACGCCCCCCCATGAACAAAATCGCCCCCGTAGTAAACAATGACGATAGTAACAAACTTCAGGAGAACATAGACAGACTGGTGAAGTGGGCAGAACATGGCAATGAAACTTATTGCAGCGAAGTATGAAGTGATAGATCTTGTTAGGAAGAATGAGCAGTATTATGTCCGTGAATGATTGAGACACGGACAGCAGGAGTTGAACAAAACAAGTCTTTACTGATGGAAGTCAATAGTGAAACTGAAAACAACAGAGGCTCACTAGCGCCTTTTATACAGGGGTGGCCACTGCTGGTACTGCAGTCTGAGACCAGTTATCCTCTTAAAGGTACATACACAACAATTCCTCCCCTTTTAGATAAACAGTACATAACATTCATTTAACAACTAATTGATAACTAATTACAATCACAATTACGGTTGCTAGATACATTGGTTAAGTTTAAGCAATTATAAGTTCAGTCTTTGAGGAGGCTTCCTGATTCTGTCTGGATAACGCCTCTTTGGGGTATCAGGTTATTCTGGCAATGTTGAGTCGGGATCAATGTCGTGGTTTGGTTCATCTGCTTCCAATATCACCGGTTCTGCGGTAGCTGCAATTGGTACGTCGATTTCATTGCCAGGTGTATCAGATCGTGGTGTGGAGTTGCCGTTTTCCAGTGACTCTAGAATCTGGTCAGCATGGCATCTTACAATGCTCTCTCCAACGTCCACGGTATACATGAGAGGTCCTTGCCGTGTACAAATTGTTCCTGGCTGCCATTTCTCAGTGCGGTAGTCCCGGGCCAAAACTGGTTGACCTATCTTAAAACTCCTGGTCGGCCTTTCATTCATATTCTGAAACTGCCTGTTCTCCACATCTCTTCGGACGTTTGGCTTAACCAAATCCAAGTGGCATCATAGTCTTCGATTGAAGAACATCATGGCTGGAGTTTGGTTGGTAACCGCATGTTGTCCACCATGTGTTGTAGGGGTATATCTTCATTACACATTGCCTTGATAGCTTTCTTGAATGTTTGGACAAACCTCTCGGCCAATCCATTAGTGGCTGGATGATATGGGGCAGATGTGTAATGCTTAACACCATTGTTCTTTAAGAACCTCCGGAAATCTTCAGACACAAACTGTGGTCCATTGTCAGAGCAAATCTGTTCAGGCAGCCCATTCCTGGCGAATATGGTTCGTAAAACTGTGATAGTTTTTTCCGTGGTGGTTGAGGACATTTTTATTACCTCTGGCCACTTTGAATGTGCATCCACCGCAATTAAAAACATCGAGTCCATGAAGGGACCAGCAAAATCAATGTGCACCCTTTGCCATGGAGATGAGGGCCACTCCCATGGATGCAGAGGAGCTTGTGGTGGGGCGTTTTGGACCTTCTGGCATCCTGCACAGCTCTTGGTCATCTCTTCGATTTCTCTATCGATTCCCGGCCACCACACAAACGCTCTGGCTAAGTTCTTCATTTTTACCCCTCCCAGATGACCCTCATGAAGCTCATTGAGCACTCTATCCATCAACTTAGGTGGAATTACTACTCTGGATCCACACATCAAGGTTCCTCTGCACACTGACAGCTGTTCTCTTCTCGGCGAGAATGCTGGCAGCAGTGGTTCGCCATGTGCTGGCCATCCGTTCACTATTAAATCATAGACCCGTGATAGTGTCGGGTCATTCCGTGTTTCCTTTTCTATGTTTGCATTCGTCACAGGGAGACATTCGACTATGGTCGAGTGGAATAACTCCATTGGCTCCACTGCAAGGTCTTCTTCTTCCACCGTCGGCAACGGTAGGCATGACAATCCATCAACATTCCCATGCTGTTTAGTTCCTTTGTACTCGATGCCATATTGGTGTGCCCCTAGGAAAAGGGACCACCTCTGCAGCCGTTGTGCTGTCATTATCGGTACGCCCTTCTGAGGGTTGAAAATGGAGACAAGAGGTTGATGATCGGTTAGTAGAGTAAATTTTTGACCGTGCAGGTAGTGATTGAACTTCTTCACCCCCCACACTAGGCTGAGGGCCTCTCTGTCAATCTTGGCGTAGTTACGCTCGGCAGAAGTTAACGAGCGTGACGCAAAAGCTATCGGCCTCTCTAAACCATCAAGGAATTTATGTGACAGTACTGCCCCAATGCCGTAGGGAGACGCAGCACACGCCAGTCTGATCGGCAGTGCTGGGTTGTACTGAGCCAATACTTCCCTTGAAGTGATTAAGTCCTTACTCTTCTGAAAGGCCCGCTTAAAATCATCGCTCCATTTCCATGCTACCCCTCTTTGTAGCAGGGCATTCAGCGGGTGCAGAATTGTCGACAAATTCGGCAAAAACTTATGGTAGTAATTCACCAATCCGAGGAATGACCTCAGTTGTGACACATTTTCAGGTGCTGGGGCCTTAACAACCGCTTCAATTTTGTCAGGGGACTTATGTAACCCCTCTTCATCAATCACGTGGCCACAATACGATATCTGTTTCTTAAAAAACTCGCACTTGGGGCGGTTGGCTCGTAGCCCATGTTCCCGTAGTCTAGTGAGCACCTGTTCTAGGTTGTTAAGGTGTTCACTGTCATCTTCACCTGTCACAAGGATGTCGTCCAAGTAACACTGAGTCCCCGGAATCCCTTGCAGGACTTGTTCCATCGCTCTTTGCCATATCGCCGGAGCTGATGCTACTCCGAATACCAATCGATGATACTGGTAAAGACCTTTGTGAGTGTTTATCGTGAGATACTTCCTAGAGGACTCTTCAACCTCCATCTGCAAATATGCTTGTGCTAGGTCAATTTTTGTAAAACGCTTCCCTCCAGACAGTGAGGCGAAGATGTCTTCTATCCTTGGAAGAGGATATTGTACTGTGTGAAGGAGTGGGTTCACCGTTACCTTGAAATCCCCACAGATGCGAATCTTCCTTGGCTCCCCGGACTTATTGCTTAACGTTTTCTTCATGACAGGAACGATGGGCGTCGCCCACTCACTCCAGTCGACCTTAGACAACACGCCTGCCTTTTCCAGATTCTCCAGCTCTGCCTCGACGGCTGGGCGAATTGCATATGGTACCGGTCTTGCTTTGAAAAACTTGGGAACTGCATTCTCTTCTATTTTTATCGAGGCGGTTATGCCTTTAAGCACGCCCAGTTCTTGTTGAAATACCTCTTTGGCGTTAGATAAGATTGTTGACAATCGTCCAGGAGTGACGTCTTCATCTTTTTTTCCGTCCACCGTCATTGCATGAATGGAGTGCCAATCTAAGTTTATCTTCCTGATCCATTCACGTCCCAAAAACGGTGGTCCGCCATTTGGCAGTTTGTAGAGATACAATTTCCGTATTTTCTTGCTGTTGTATTCGACAGGCACCCTTATTTTTCCTCTGGGGTATACATTTTGCCCCGTATATGTTGTCAAGACGATGGATGTCTCTCTCAAGTGTATGTGTGAGAATAGCCGCTCGTAGTCTCGTCGATTCATGACGGTTAGCGCTGATCCTGTATCCAATTCCATTTTAACTTGGGACCCTGCTATCGTGAGGTTGACCCAAATGGTTCGGTGATCCTCTTTTGCGATTACATTGTGAAGTTTGAGACAGCTTAGTCTCCTGTTCCCGGATTCACTATCGCACATCTGGTCTTCGGAACTACTGTCCATCATCTTTTGTACTTTCTTGTACGGTCCCTTAGTAGCCTTTTTGTTGTTGCTGGTCTTCTTCCCAGACCTGCAAACTCGTGCAATGTGTCCCATCTTTCCGCATCGCCTGCATATTTTGTCTTTGGACCAGCAGTCCTTCTGGTCATGGTTAGTTCTGCCGCAGCGATAACATTTTGCAAATCCCCGTGTCATTTCGTGGGTGCCGTATTCCTGTGGCTTTTGTTGAATTTCTGCAGCTCCCCTGGCTGCTGCTTCATACGATACTGCCACGCTGAAAGCCTTATCTAGCGTCAGCTCTTTCTCTGATAGTAACTTCTTCTGTGTTCCTTCACTCAGGAGTCCACAGACAAATTTGTCCCGTAGGGTATCTGCCAGTCCTTCTCTGAACTGGCAGTGCTTTGATAGCTTGCGTAGTTCCGTAAGGTACTCAGCATTGCTCTCATCTTTATGCTGAGTTCTCCTGTGGAATTTAAATCTTTCTGCTATCAACAGCGGTGCAGGGTTTAGGTGTTCCTGTAGAACAGCAACAATTTCGTTAAAACTCTTCACCTTCGGTTTGGCTGGAGTAATCAGGTCCCGCAATAGGCCGTACGTTCTAGCGCCCATTAAGTTTAGCAATACCGATGCCTTTTTCTCATCAGCTATTTCGTTTGCCTCGAAATATACCTCGACTCTTTCCACATACGTGGTCCAGTCCTCTATTGTATTATCAAAAGCAGTGATACAGCCAGTCTTCGGCATCTTGCAAATCTAAAATGGCGCCTCCCGCGCTTTGCCTTCTTCCTCGATTGTGCCTCCCGCGCTTTGCCTTCTTCCCCGCTGATTAAGATGGCGCCTCCCGCGCTTTGCCTTCTTCCCCGCTGTTGCTAGCGCTGTTTTCTGCGGTTCCCGTTGCAACCTGCAGCTCCTCGCGGTTTCTTGCGCATTTAATATTTCTTTTTTTATTATTTTCCCGTCGTGGAACAACCCTGTGGGACTCCTGCCTCCCTCTTCTCGGGTCTATACGCAGCCCGGCTTCGTAGCACCGGCCGCGCCCTGTGTGCTCCACCCTCTCTCTCTCTTCTTCCCGACAATGCTGCTCGGCCCCGTTGCAAGCCACCCGCTCGAGTTCGCGACTGCCGCAGCCCAGGAAGGATCAGTGTACTACCTGCCACCAGCCCGATTAGCTGAAGCACCGTTGACAGGAACCAGGCCCCCCTTCCGACAGCTTCTCCAGCAATCTTCAACTCCGCTAACACAGGGGCGGATGCCCACGGTCGACGCCCGTTTCTACTGCCTCTTACTTTCTTTTCTTTCTGGCCTCGACCTCTGCTCACTTCGCTGTAGGAATGGATCCCAGGAGGTGGTGCAGACTGTAGGTAAGTTTGTATCTGCTCGTCGCCAGTATTATGTCCGTGAATGATTGAGACACGGACAGCAGGAGTTGAACAAAACAAGTCTTTATTGATGGAAGTCAATACTGAAACTGAAAACAACAGAGGCTCACTAACGCCTTTTATACAGGGGTGGTCACTGCCGGTACTGCAGTCTGAGACCAGTTATTCTCTTAAAGGTACATACACAACAAGGAGAGGCAATCTGAACTAAATGGCACAATTTTGAAGCGGGTGCGGTGACCCGGGGGAGTAGGTAATCAAATGTTGAAGGTGGCAGGGCAAGTTGAGAAGGCTGTTAAAATGTACATGGAATCCTTGGCTTTATTAATGGAGGAATGAAGTACAAAAGCAAAGAAGTTATGCTAAACCTTTATAAGACACTGGTTAGACCTCAGCTGGAGTATTGTGAGCACCACTATTCTGGTCACCACAATTTAGGAAGTTTGTTAAGGCCTTGGAGAGGCTGTAGAACAAATTTACTAGAATGGTACCAGGGATAAGGAACTTCAGTTATGTGGAGAGACTGGAGAAGCTGGGAGTGTTCTCCTTCGAGCAGAGAAGGTCAGAGGAGATTTTATAGAGGTGTTCAAAATCACAAATGGTTTTGATGGAGTAAATAAAGAGAAATTGTTTCCAGTGGCAGAAAGGTCAGTAACAGAGGACACAGTCTAAGGTGATTGGCAACAGAACGAGAGGCAACATGTGGAAACATCTTTTTTTACACCGTGAGTTGTTGTGATCTGGAATGCACTGCCTGACAGCGTGATGCAAGCAGGTTCAATCGTAACATTGAAAAGGGAATTAGATAAATACTTGAAGGGAAATGTTTTAAAGGGCTATGGAGAAAGAGCAGGGGAGTGGGATTAATTGGAGAGCCCTACCAAAGAGCCGGCACAGGCACAATGGGCCAAATGATTCCTTTTGTAAGTATCATTTGGAAAGGCATGGGTTAGGAGAGCCAGCATGGATTGGCTAAAGGCAAATCATGTCTTACCAACTTAATAGATGAGGCAACAGAGAAGGTTGCTCAAGGTAGTGCAGTAGATGTTGTAAACATGGACTTTCATAAGGCATTCGACCAAGTCCCACACATTAAATAGAAAGTGGCAGTTTGGATAGGGAACTGGCTCAGTGACAGGAAGCAGAGGGTGGCGGATGGGTGGGGAATGGGCTCGGTGACAGGAAGCAGAGGGTGATGGCGGATGGATGGGGAATGGGCTCGGTGAAAGGAAGCAGAGAGTGGTGCGGATGGATGGGGAATGGGCTCGGTGTCAGGAAGCACAGGGTGGTGGTGGATGGATGGGGAATGGGCTCGGTGACAGGAAGCAGAGAGTGGTGCGGATGGATGGGGAATGGGCTCGGTGACAGAAAGCAGAGGGTGGTGGTGGATGGATGGGGAATGGGCTCGGTGTCAGGAAGCAGAGGGTGGTGGATGGATGGGGAATGGGCTCGGTGTCAGGAAGCAGAGGGTGGTGGATGGATGGGGAATGGGCTCGGTGACAGGAAGCAGAGGGTGGTGGCGGATGGATGGGGAATGGGCTCAGTGACAGGAAGCAGAGGGTGGCGGATGGATGGGGAATGCGCTCAGTGACAGGAAGCAGAGGGTGGTGGATGGATGGGGAATGGGCTCGGTGACAGGAAGCAGAGGGTGGCGGATGGATGGGGAATGGGCTCAGTGACAGGAAGCAGAGGGTGGCGGATGGATGGGGAATGGGCTCAGTGACAGGAAGCAGAGGGTGGCGGATGGATGGGGAATGCGCTCGGTGACAGGAAGCAGAGGGTGGTGGCGGATGGGTGGGGAATGGGCTCGGTGACAGGAAGCAGAGGGTGGCGGATGGATGGGGAATGGGCTCAGTGACAGGAAGCAGAGGGTGGCGGATGGATGGGGAATGGGCTCGGTGACAGGAAGCAGAGGGTGGTGGATGGATGGGGAATGGGCTCGGTGACAGGAAGCAGAGGGTGGTGGATGGATGGGGAATGGGCTCGGTGACAGGAAGCAGAAGGTGGCGGATGGGTGGGGAATGGGCTCGGTGACAGGAAGCAGAGGGTGGCGGATGGATGGGGAATGGGCTCGGTGACAGGAAGCAGAAGGTGGCGGATGGGTGGGGAATGGGCTCGGTGACAGGAAGCAGAGGGTGGTGGATGGATGGGGAATGGGCTCGGTGACAGGAAGCAGAGGGTGGCGGATGGATGGGGAATGGGCTCGGTGACAGGAAGCAGAGGGTGGTGGATGGATGGGGAATGGGTTCGGTGACAGGAAGCAGAGGGTGGTGGATGGATGGGGAATGGGCTCGGTGACAGGAAGCAGAGGGTGGCGGATGGATGGGGAATGGGCTCAGTGACAGGAAGCAGAGGGTGGCGGATGGATGGGGAATGGGCTCAGTGACAGGAAGCAGAGGGTGGTGGATGGATGGGGAATGGGCTCAGTGACAGGAAGCAGAGGGTGGTGGATGGATGGGGAATGGGCTCGGTGACAGGAAGCAGAGGGTGGTGGCGGATGGATGGGGAATGGGCTCAGTGACAGGAAGCAGAGGGTGGTGGATGGATGGGGAATGGGCTCGGTGACAGGAAGCAGAGGGTGGTGGATGGATGGGGAATGGGCTCAGTGACAGGAAGCAGAGGGTGGTGGATGGATGGGGAATGGGCTCGGTGACAGGAAGCAGAGGGTGGTGGCGGATGGATGGGGAATGGGCTCGGTGACAGGAAGCAGAGGGTGGTGGTGGATGGATGGGGAATGGGCTCGGTGACAGGAAGCAGAGGGTGGTGGATGGATGGGGAACGGGCTCGGTGACAGGAAGCAGAGGGTGGTGGATGGATGGGGAATGGGCTCGGTGACAGGAAGCAGAGGGTGGCGGATGGATGGGGAATGGGCTCGGTGACAGGAAGCAGAGGGTGGTGGATGGATGGGGAATGGGCTCGGTGACAGGAAGCAGAGGGTGGCGGATGGATGGGGAATGCGCTCGGTGACAGGAAGCAGAGGGTGGCGGAGGGATGGGGAATGGGCTCAGTGACAGGAAGCAGAGGGTGGCGGATGGATGGGGAATGGGCTCAGTGACAGGAAGCAGAGGGTGGCGGATGGATGGGGAATGGGCTCGGTGACAGGAAGCAGAGGGTGGTGGATGGATGGGGAATGGGTTCGGTGACAGGAAGCAGAGGGTGGTGGATGGATGGGGAATGGGCTCGGTGACAGGAAGCAGAGGGTGGCGGATGGATGGGGAATGGGCTCAGTAACAGGAAGCAGAGGGTGGCGGATGGATGGGGAATGGGCTCGGTGTCAGGAAGCAGAGGGTGGTGGTGGATGGATGGGGAATGGGCTCGGTGACAGGAAGCAGAGGGTGGCGGATGGATGGGGAATGGGCTCGGTGACAGGAAGCAGAGGGTGGCGGATGGATGGGGAATGCGCTCGGTGACAGGAAGCAGAGGGTGGTGGAGGGATGGGGAATGGGCTCAGTGACAGGAAGCAGAGGGTGGCGGATGGATGGGGAATGGGCTCAGTGACAGGAAGCAGAGGGTGGCGGATGGATGGGGAATGGGCTCGGTGACAGGAAGCAGAGGGTGGTGGATGGATGGGGAATGGGCTCGGTGACAGGAAGCAGAGGGTGGTGGATGGATGGGGAATGGGTTCGGTGACAGGAAGCAGAGGGTGGTGGATGGATGGGGAATGGGCTCGGTGACAGGAAGCAGAGGGTGGCGGATGGATGGGGAATGGGCTCAGTGACAGGAAGCAGAGGGTGGCGGATGGATGGGGAATGGGCTCGGTGTCAGGAAGCAGACGGTGGTGGTGGATGGATGGGGAATGGGCTCGGTGACAGGAAGCAGAGGGTGGCGGATGGATGGGGAATGGGCTCAGTGACAGGAAGCAGAGGGTGGTGGATGGATGGGGAATGGGCTCGGTGACAGGAAGCAGAGGGTGGTGGATGGATGGGGAATGGGCTCGGTGACAGGAAGCAGAGGGTGGTGGTGGATGGATGGGGAATGGGCTCGGTGACAGGAAGCAGAGGGTGGTGGATGGATGGGGAATGGGCTCGGTGACAGGAAGCAGAGGGTGGTGGATGGATGGGGAATGGGCTCGGTGACAGGAAGCAGAGGGTGGCGGATGGATGGGGAATGGGCTCGGTGACAGGAAGCAGAGGGTGGTGGATGGATAGGGAATGGGCTCGGTGACAGGAAGCAGAGGGTGGCGGATGGATGGGGAATGCGCTCGGTGACAGGAAGCAGAGGGTGGCGGAGGGATGGGGAATGGGCTCAGTGACAGGAAGCAGAGGGTGGCGGATGGATGGGGAATGGGCTCAGTGACAGGAAGCAGAGGGTGGCGGATGGATGGGGAATGGGCTCGGTGACAGGAAGCAGAGGGTGGCGGATGAATGGGGAATGGGCTCGGTGACAGGAAGCAGAGGGTGGTGGATGGATGGGGAATGGGCTCGGTGACAGGAAGCAGAGGGTGGTGGCGGATGGATGGGGAATGGGCTCGGTGACAGGACGCAGAGGGTGGCGGATGAATGGGGAATGGGCTCGGTGACAGGAAGCAGAGGGTGGTGGATGGATGGGGAATGGGCTCGGTGACAGGAAGCAGAGGGTGGTGGATGGATGGGGAATGGGCTCGGTGACAGGGAGCAGAGGGTGGCGGATGGATGGGGAATGGGCTCGGTGACAGGGAGCAGAGGGTGGCGGATGGATGGGGAATGGGCTCGGTGACAGGAAGCAGAGGGTGGTGGATGGATGGGGAATGGGCTCGGTGACAGGAAGCAGAGGGTGGCAGATGGATGGGGAATGGGCTCGGTGACAGGAAGCAGAGGGTGGCAGATGGGTGGGGAATGGGCCCAGCGACAGGAAGCAGAGGGTGGTGGATGGATGGGGAATGGGCTCGGTGACAGGAAGCAGAGGGTGGTGGATGGATGGGGAATGGGCTCGGTGACAGGAAGCAGAGGGTGGTGGATGGATGGGGAATGGGCTCGGTGACAGGAAGCAGAGGGTGGCGGATGGATGGGGAATGGGCTCGGTGACAGGAAGCAGAGGGTGGTGATGGATGGGGAATGGGCTCGGTGTCAGGAAGCAGAGGGTGGTGGATGGATAGGGAATGGGCTCGGTGACAGGAAGCAGAGGGTGGTGGATGGATGGGGAATGGGCTCGGTGACAGGAAGCAGAGGGTGGTGGATGGATGGATGGGGAATGGGCTCAGTGACAGGAAGCAGAGGGTGGCGGATGGATGGGGAATGCGCTCGGTGACAGGAAGCAGAGGGTGGCGGATGGATAGGGAATGGGCTCGGTGACAGGAAGCAGAGGGTGGCGGATGGATGGGGAATGGGCTCGGTGACAGGAAGCAGAGGGTGGCGGATGGATGGGGAATGGGCTCAGTGACAGGAAGCAGAGGGTGGCGGATGGATGGGGAATGGGCTCGGTGACAGGAAGCAGAGGGTGGCGGATGGATGGGGAATGGGCTCGGTGACAGGAAGCAGAGGGTGGCGGAGGGATGGGGAATGGGCTCGGTGACAGGAAGCAGAGGGTGGTGCGGATGGATGGGGAATGGGCTCGGTGACAGGAAGCAGAGGGTGGTGGATGGATGAGGAATGGGCTCGATGACAGGAAGCAGAGGGTGGTGGATGGATGGGGAATGGGCTCGGTGACAGGAAGCAGAGGGTGGTGGATGGATGAGGAATGGGCTCGGTGACAGGAAGCAGAGGGTGGTGGATGGATGGGGAATGGGCTCGGTGACAGGAAGCAGAGGGTGGTGGCGGATGGATGGGGAATGCGCTCGGTGACAGGAAGCAGAGGGTGGCGGATGGATGGGGAATGGGCTCAGTGACAGGAAGCAGAGGGTGGCGGATGGATGGGGAATGGGCTCAGTGACAGGAAGCAGAGGGTGGCGGATGGATGGGGAATGGGCTCGGTGACAGGAAGCAGAGGGTGGCGGATGGATGGGGAATGGGCTCAGTGACAGGAAGCAGAGGGTGGCGGATGGATGGGGAATGGGCTCGGTGACAGGACGCAGAGGGTGGCGGATGGATGGGGAATGGGCTCGGTGACAGGAAGCAGAGGGTGGTGGCAGATGGATGGGGAATGGGCTCGGTGACAGGAAGCAGAGGGTGGCAGATGGGTGGGGAATGGGCTCAGTGACAGGAAGCAGAGGGTGGCGGATGGATGGGGAATGGGCTCGGTGACAGGAAGCAGAGGGTGGTGGCGGATGGATGGGGAATGGGCTCGGTGACAGGAAGCAGAGGGTGGTGGATGGGTGGGGAATGGGCCCAGCGACAGGAAGCAGAGGGTGGTGGATGGATGGGGAATGGGCTCGGTGTCAGGAAGCAGAGGGTGGCAGATGGGTGGGGAATGGGCCCAGCGACAGGAAGCAGAGGGTGGTGGATGGATGGGGAATGGCCTCGGTGACAGGAAGCAGAGGGTGGCAGATGGGTGGGGAATGGGCCCAGCGACAGGAAGCAGAGGGTGGTGGATGGATGGGGAATGGGCTCGGTGTCAGGAAGCAGAGGGTGGCGGATCGATGGGGAATGGGCTCGGTGACAGGAAGCAGAGGGTGGTGGATGGATGGGGAATGCGCTCGGTGACAGGAAGCAGAGGGTGGCGGATGGATGGGGAATGGGCTCAGTGACAGGAAGCAGAGGGTGGTGGATGGATGGATGGGGAATGGGCTCAGTGACAGGAAGCAGAGGGTGGCGGATGGATGGGGAATGGGCTCAGTGACAGGAAGCAGAGGATGGCGGATGGATGGGGAATGGGCTCGGTGACAGGAAGCAGAGGGTGGTGGATGGATGGGGAATGGGCTCGGTGACAGGAAGCAGAGGGTGGCGGATGGATGGGGAATGGGCTCGGTGACAGGAAGCAGAGGGTGGTGGATGGGTGGGGAATGGGCTCGGTGACAGGAAGCAGAGGGTGGCGGATGGATGGGGAATGGGCTCAGTGACAGGAAGCAGAGGGTGGCGGATGGATGAGGAATGGGCTCGGTGACAGGAAGCAGAGGGTGGCGGATGGATGGGGAATGGGCTCGGTGACAGGAAGCAGAGGGTGGCGGATGGATGAGGAATGGGCTCGGTGACAGGAAGCAGAGGGTGGCGGATGGATGAGGAATGGGCTCGGTGACAGGAAGCAGAGGGTGGCGGATGGATGAGGAATGGGCTCGGTGACAGGAAGCAGAGGGTGGTGGATGGATGGGGAATGGGCTCGGTGACAGGAAGCAGAGGATGGCGGATGGATGGGGAATGGGCTCGGTGACAGGAAGCAGAGGGTGGCGGATGGATGAGGAATGCGCTCGGTGACAGGAAGCAGAGGGTGGTGGATGGATGGATGGGGAATGGGCTCGGTGACAGGAAGCAGAGGGTGGCGGATGGATGGGGAATGGGCTCGGTGACAGGAAGCAGAGGGTGGTGGATGGATGGGGAATGGGCTCAGTGACAGGAAGCAGAGGGTGGTGGATGGATGGGGAATGGGCTCAGTGACAGGATGCAGAGAGTGGTGGATGGATGGGGAATGGGCTCAGTGACAGGAAGCAGAGGGTGGCGGATGGATGGGGAATGCGCTCGGTGACAGGAAGCAGAGGGTGGCGGATGGATGGGGAATGGGCTCGGTGACAGGAAGCAGAGAGTGGTGGATGGATGGGGAATGGGCTCAGTGACAGGAAGCAGAGGGTGGCGGATGGATGGGGAATGCGCTCGGTGACAGGAAGCAGAGGGTGGCGGATGGATGGGGAATGGGCTCAGTGACAGGAAGCAGAGGGTGGCGGATGGATGGGGAATGGGCTCAGTGACAGGAAGCAGAGGGTGGCGGATGGATGGGGAATGCGCTCGGTGACAGGAAGCAGAGGGTGGCGGATGGATGGGGAATGGGCTCAGTGACAGGAAGCAGAGGGTGGCGGATGGATGGGGAATGGGCTCAGTGACAGGAAGCAGAGGGTGGTGGATGGATGGGGAATGGGCTCAGTGACAGGAAGCAGAGGGTGGCGGATGGATGGGGAATGGGCTCAGTGACAGGAAGCAGAGGGTGGCGGATGGATGGGGAATGCGCTCGGTGACAGGAAGCAGAGGGTGGCGGATGGATGGGGAATGGGCTCAGTGACAGGAAGCAGAGGGTGGCGGATGGATGGGGAATGGGCTCAGTGACAGGAAGCAGAAGGTGGCGGAGGGATGGGGAATGGGCTCGGTGACAGGAAGCAGAGGGTGGTGGATGGATGGTGAATGGGCTCGGTGACAGGAAGCAGAGGGTGGCGGATGGATGGGGAATGGGCTCGGTGACAGGAAGCAGAGGGTGGCGGAGGGATGGGGAATGGGCTCGGTGACAGGAAGCAGAGGGTGGCGGATGGATGGGGAATGGGCTCGGTGACAGGAAGCAGAGGGTGGCGGATGGATGGGGAATGGGCTCGGTGACAGGAAGCAGAGGGTGGCGGATGGATGGGGAATGGGCTCGGTGACAGGAAGCAGAGGGTGGTGGCGGATGGATGGGGAATGGGCTCGGTGACAGGAAGCAGAAGGTGGCGGAGGGATGGGGAATGGGTTCGGTGACAGGAAGCAGAAGGTGGCGGATGGATGGGGAATGGGCTCGGTGACAGGAAGCAGAGGGTGGCGGATGGATGGGGAATGGGCTCGGTGACAGGAAGCAGAGGGTGGTGGCGGATGGATGGGGAATGGGCTCGGTGACAGGAAGCAGAAGGTGGCGGAGGGATGGGGAATGGGCTCGGTGACAGGAAGCAGAGGGTGGTGGATGGATGGGGAATGGGCTCGGTGACAGGAAGCAGAGGGTGGTGGATGGATGGGGAATGGGTTTGGTGACAGGAAGCAGAGGGTGGTGGTGGAATGGATGGGGAATGGGCTCGGTGACAGGAAGCAGAGGGTGGTGGATGGATGGGGAATGGGCTCAGTGACAGGAAGCAGAGGGTGGTGGATGGATGGGGAATGGGCTCAGTGACAGGAAGCAGAGGGTGGCGGATGGATGGGGAATGGGCTCGGTGACAGGAAGCAGAGGGTGGTGGATGGATGGGGAATGGGCTCGGTGACAGGAAGCAGAGGGTGGTGGATGGATGGGGAATGGGCTCGGTGACAGGAAGCAGAGGGTGGTGGATGGATGGGGAATGGGTTCGGTGACAGGAAGCAGAGGGTGGTGGTGGATGGATGGGGAATGGGCTCGGTGACAGGAAGCAGAGGGTGGTGGATGGATGGGGAATGGGCTCAGTGACAGGAAGCAGAGGGTGGTGGATGGATGGGGAATGGGCTCAGTGACAGGAAGCAGAGGGTGGCGGATGGATGGGGAATGGGCTCAGTGACAGGAAGCAGAGGGTGGTGGATGGATGGGGAATGGGCTCAGTGACAGGAAGCAGAGGGTGGCGGATGGATGGGGAATGGGCTCAGTGACAGGAAGCAGAGGGTGGTGGATGGATGGGGAATGGGCTCAGTGACAGGAAGCAGAGGGTGGCGGATGGATGGGGAATGGGCTCGGTGACAGGAAGCAGAGGGTGGTGGATGGATGGGGAATGGGCTCGGTGACAGGAAGCAGAGGGTGGTGGATGGATGGGGAATGGACTCGGTGACAGGAAGCAGAGGGTGGTGGATGGATGGGGAATGGGCTCAGTGACAGGAAGCAGAGGGTGGTGGCGGATGGATGTTTTTCAGACTAGGAGGTGGTTTGCAGTGCTTTTCCCCAAGTGTCAGTTTTTTGGTTCCATTAATCTTTTCAAGTATTATAAATGACCTAGACTCAGGTGTCGGGAGCAGCATTATAAAATACTTGCTGAAGTGCCCGGCGGTGCCGTGGCTTTTTCGAGGGCATGTTGTTGTTGGAAGGGAGAGAGAGAGAGCGACTGGTGGGGGGGGGAGGGAGGGAGTGGGGGGGAGGGAGGGGGGGGAGGGAGGGGCGGGGAGGGAGGGGGTGGAGGGAGGGCGGGGGGGAAGGGAGGGCGGGGGGGCGGGGGGGAAGGGAGGGCGGGGTGAAGGGAAGGGGGGAGGTGGAGGGGGGAAAGGGGGGGAAGGGAAGGGGGGGAAGGGGAGGGGGGGCGGGGGGGGAGGGGGGAGAAGGGGAGGGGGAGGGAGGGAGGGGAGGGGGGGGCGCGAGGGGAGGGAGGGTGGGGGTCCCCCCCGAGGGTCGCGGCCCCCCCGAGGGTCGCGGCCCCCCCCTGAGGGTCGCGGTCCCCTCCCCCAAGGGTCGCGGCGCCCCCGAGGGTCGCCCCCCCGAGGGTCGCGGCCCCCGCAGAGGGTCGCGCCCCCCCCGAGGGTCGCGCTCCCCCCCCGAGGTGAAGACCGCCGATTGCGGCTGTGCGAGACGGCCGGGGGGCCGGTTGCCAGGGTGACGCTTGACGCTCAGCAAGCCCCGCCCCCCGGCCGAGCCAGAGAGAGACGCCGCGTCTCAGCTCCTGCTGTGCGCGCACCCTAGCGGCGCTGGGCTGAGGCTCGGCCCTCCAGCCTTCGAGTGGGGGCCGGGAGGTGCCTAGCTCGGGCGTGGGTGCGAAGGAGAAGCCGAGGCTTCGAGGCCTACCTGGAAAAACGGGGAAAGGTAGGAAAATTAATGAGATTAGATAAGTTAATTCGTTTCTAAATCATTTTCTTTTAAAACAATATGTGTTTTAAAAGCAACGTTTTTTTTAAAGACGCAGAAAGCGGGTTAAAGAAAGGAAAAGTTTGGAATCAAGATGGCGGCGACTCACCTTGGTTCAGAACGATAAGGCCCGGCCACACACGCACCGATTGGCCCGGCGGCACACGCCAGCAACCCGGCGTACGATTGGTCGAGCTCGAGGTCACTCTGTCGCTAATGAGCGGATAATGAAATGCTAATGAGCGGAATGTTAAGGTTTTTCGGATACCGCGGGCGCGATTTTAGCCCGGCCGAAACGTAAATATGCTTAAAACCGTCTCGGAAGCGTAAGCTTTCTTTGGAGGTAACGCGCGCGTAGTTACGCCCTGTAACCTTTGAGTGCATACCCGACAGACGCACACACGATGACAGACAGACAGACAGAAGTACCGATTTATATATATAAGATGCAGATGATACAAAACTTGGCAAAGTAGTAGATAGTGATGAGGAAAGTTGTAGACTTCAGGATGACATAGACAGGATGGTGAAATGGGCAGAAACTTGGCAGATGGAGAATTGATGAAATTTGGGAGGACTAATATGGAAAGTCAGTATACTATGAATGGCATGGTTTTGAAAAGTGTAGCTGAGCAGAGAGGCCTTGGTGCCCATATACACAAATCCTTAAAGGTGGGAGGGCAAGTTGATAAGTAGTTAAAAATGTGGGTTAAAAAAGCAGATGGGTTGCTTGTGTTTATAATTAGAGGAAGAAATTATAAAAGCAAACAGATCATACTAGAACTTTATAAATCAGTGGTTAGGCCTCAGCTGGAGTATTGTGGTCAATTCTGGGCCCCACACGTCAGGAATGTTGTAAAGGCCTTAGAAACATAGAAAAATAGGACCAGGAGTAGGCCATTCGGCCCTTCAAACCTGCTGCACCATTCAATATGATCATGGCTGATCCTCTATCTCAATAACATATTCCCGCTCTCTCCCCAGACCCCTTGATGCCTTTTGTGTCTAGAAATCTATCCATCTCCTTCTTAAATATATTCAGTGACTTGGCCTCCACAGCCTTCTGTGGTAGAAAATTCCACAGGCTCACCACCTTCTGAGTGAAGAAATTTCTCCTCATCTCTGTCCTAAATGTCCTACCCCTTATCCTGAGACTGTGACCCCTCGTTCTAGACCCCCCCAGCCAGGGGAAACATCCTCCCTGCATCCAGCCTGTCTAGCCCTGTCAGGGAGGATGTTTCCCCTGGCTGGGGGGTCTAGAACGAGGGGTACAGAGGAGGTTTACCAGGATGTCACTTGGAATGAGAGATGTCAGTTATGAGGAGGGTTTGGAAAAGTTAGGACTGTTAACAGTCCCCCACCAAGAGTACATTCTGTGTCCTTGCTACTCTCAGTGCTTCTTCCAAGCGTTGTTCAACATGGAGGAGTACTGATTCATCAGCTGAGGGAGGGCGATAGGTGGTAATCAGCAGGAGGTTTCCTTGCCCATGCTTGACCTGAAGCAATGTTGAGGACTCCCAGGGCCACGCCTTCCTGACTGTATACCACTGTGCCGCCACCCCTGGTGGGTCTGCCCTGCCGGTGGGACAGGACATACCCAGGGATGGTGATGGAGGAGTTTGGGACATTGGCTGAAAGGTATGATTCTGTGTGTATGACTATGTCAGGTTGTTGCTTGACTAGTCTGTGGGACAGCGCTTCCAATTTTGGCACAAGTCCCCAGATGTTGGTGAGGGTGACTTTGCAGGGTCGACTGGGCTGGGTGTGCCGTTGCCATGTCCGTAGCCGGTGGCAAGGTCGATGCCGGGTGGTCCATCCAGTTTCAGTCTTATTATTGTGTTTCGTAGCAGTTTGTTACAACTGAGTGACTTGCTGGGCCATTTCAGAGGGTAGTTAAGAGTCAACCACATTGCTGTGGGTCTGGAGTCACATAGAGGCCAGACCAGGTAAGGGCAGCAGATTTGCTTCCCTAAAGGACATTAGTGAACCAGATGGATTTTTACGAAAATCCGATAGATTCATGGTTACCATTACTGATACTAGCTTTTTCCCTTTCTAGTACTTATCCAATTCCCTTGTGAATGTTACCATTGAATCTGCTTCCCTTGCCCTTTCAGGCAGTGTAGTCCAGATCATAACAACTCGCGGCATAAAAAAAATTCTCATCTCCCCTTTTGATCTTTTGTCAGTTACCTTAAATCTGTGTCCTTACCGACCCTCCTGCCAGTGGAAACAATTGCTCACTATCTACTCTTTCAATATCTCTTATCATTTTGAACACCTGTATTAAATCTCCCCTTCCTTAACCTTCTCTGCTTTAAGAAGAACAATCCCAGCTTCTCCAGTCTCTCCACATAACTGAACTCCCTCATCCCTGGTATCCTGCTATACCTCCCCTGTACCCTCTCCAGGGCCTTGACATCCTTCCTAAAGTGTGGTGCCCAGCATAGTTCACAATACTCCAGCTGAGGCCCAACCCCCAGTGACTTGTAAAGTTTTAGTGTGACTTCCTTGTTTCTGTATTCAATGCCCCTATTTACAAAGCCAGGAGGCACTTAAGGCCATTATGAGCCTGTTAACAGAGCATTAAGAACTATTTTCAGCTCACCTTCAGAGTTTACCAGCTCGCCCATGGGGGCCACGCTGCTCGGGGATCATGTCAGGTAAGCAGGTCGGGAGTTCAATCATCATGGAATCATCTCATTACTTGACACCTGCAAATGTGCTACAAAAGCTCCCATTTCACAGCTGTTCACTTTCCAAGCTCACAAGCTGTTGCTTACTGCATTTCGAAGACAGATTGAGCTTTATGCAGGTTGCAAGTGTTTGGAGAAAAGTGTCACCTCATTGGAACAACCTCTCTCACTCTTGACAGATTGCGTCTGTCATCTCAAGTTCACCTGCCATCTATTACATCAGCATCGGTGCCCTTGAAACGATCTCACCTTGGTCCTCAGAATACCACCATGATCAGCCCCAACACCAGCAGCACCAGGCACACCAGCAGCAACAACAACAACACCAATCTTCTCCGCAATCAACTGATGCTGCACAGGACAGAGGGCATCAGCACCCGACTACATTGCTGCCCGGGAGGCCAGGGATGGCCTCACCATGGTCAGATTTACTTCACTTGACACTGTACACCCTGGCTGCCACTTGATGCACCAGGTTGGCACCACCCCACATCAACACCATAAAGCATCCCTATAATGGCAAGCCATTCCTTTCACACTCATCACCATTGTGGGGGGGGGGGGTTACCGTTATGTCTCACCATTCACTGAAACTCACTAAGCCACTTCCAAAGGTGCACACAGATCTGTCCAAGAACGCAAAGTGTTCAAAATAAAGGAAGAGAACCTCCCTGTGTGCTATGACTGTCTCCATAAGCATATGGAAGGAGTCATGGGAGAGCCTGGGTGCAGACGTGCACCTCTGTACAGTGCTTGTCAGTGTTTGCAGCACCTCAATGCTGTAGAACACTGACAGCACAAATGTCAAAATCAATTTGCACATGGTCCCTTTAAGGAAACCGGCTGATGACGCGTCATCAAATGATGTCATCAGACACGCTTCCTTCAATTGGCCGGCAAACGCACTGGGCAGGTTTAACAAGCCCAATCAGGGGACAATCATTTTAGACAGCAAGGCCGGGACCTGCCACCGACATCACCCGCCATGGACACGCTGAGGTTGGTAAAATCTAGCCCATCGTTTCAGTCTGTTCCTGCCCCACAGAACTAATTTCTTCCTATCGCAACTCTTTTTTCTCCCTTTGTCCAGTCTCTTCCCACCTACATCCACGACTCATGTGATGCCCCCCCGCCACTTTAGCAGTTTACAGTTTCTTGGCCCTAACCAGTCAACATGGACTTCCCCTCCCTCTGCACCTCCATCTCCCACCAGGATGACCTGCGGTTCTCCGTTTCTTAGTTTGAACTGGAGGATCAACCAGTCCCCACCCCCCACCACCTTCCTCCGCATGGCTGAACTTGTTCTTACATTGAAGGCCTTCTCCTTTGACTCCTTTCACTTCCTCCAAATAAAAGGTGGCCCCAAGGGAACCCATATGGGTCCTGGGTATGCCTGCCTTTTCGTGGGATACATGGAACATTTTTTTGTTCCAGTCCTACTCACGTCTTCTCCCTCACCTTTTTCTCTGGTATTGATAACTGTATTGGTGCAGTTTCCTGCTCTCGCCCTGAACTGGAAAATGTCATCAACTTTGCTATAAATTTCCACCCCTCCCTTGTCTTCACATGGTCCATTTCCGACTCTTCCCTTCCCTTCCTCGACTTCTATATCTCCATTTCTGGGGATAGGTTGTCAACGAAAATCTATTATAAGCCCACTGACTCCCACAGCTATATTGATTACACTTCCTCCCACTCCACTTCCTGTAAGGACTCTATTCCATTCTCCCAGTTTCTCCGTCTACGTTGCATCTGTTCTGATGATGTCACCTTCCACACCAGTGCTTCCAATATGTCTTCCTTTTTCCTCAACTGAAAATACCACTCTGCCGTGGTTGACAGGGCCCTCACCTGTGTCCGTCCCATTTCTCATGCTTCTGCCCTCACCATCCACCCAAACGTAGATTAGCTGAACTCTTTGCTGAACACCTCCATTCAGTCTACAAGCATGACCCTGAACTTCCGGTCACTTAGCATTTTAATTCTCTGCCCCACTCCCACTCTGACCTCTCTGTCCTCAGCCTCCTACACTGTTCCAATGAAGCTCAATGGAAGCTGGAGGAACAGCACCTCATCTTTCGATTAACCACTTTACAACCTTTCAGACTCAACATCGAGTTCAGCATTTTGAGATCATAACCACGTCTTTCAGTCAGCAGGTGCTGGCAATGATTCTGCTGTTGCCATTTACAGTTCCTCTTGACCTGGGCTTCAAAACCGGATTTCCGGGAAAAGGTGTCAAGGGGTCCGCCAAATGAGACTGGGAACTCGGGAGCAAAATGCGCCCCAGAAGCACCGACCGGTGATCTGAAAACCAATCACCGAGGCAATGTGGCTGGTGCACCCGCAGATGGCAGCCTTGATCCCCACAGTTTGAACAGGTCCACCTCAATAGGTTCGGACACTGCCATCCGGCTTCCCGGTGGCCGACCTGGTTAGTTCTGAAATCATCGGGTGCCCCTTCGCCCTTGCTCGCCCATATGAAGCACCCAAGACGGTTGGTCGCTGGCCCATGGATTTATCAGTCAGAAAGCAATCTTCTGCTTTACTGCTGTCACTCCGTCCAGCAAAGGCACAGCCACACAGGCCTGGTGCTGCCCTCCCCAGCCCAGCAAACCTTCTCACCTGCCGTTGACCTGGAGGAGACCCGATGTTCCAGCCTGAAGTTATTAATGGGAAGCCAGATCAGCACACCCGGCCCAGCAGTGGAGTCGCTGTTTCACCCTCTTCCCTTACGCGATCGGGGCCAGGGCAGCTAAATAGTACGCGGCAGTGCCAGTGCTTTCCAACGAGCCACTCCCGGAGGAAATGAGACTCGGAACTCCGGAGCAAAACACGTCCGACCACGAATCAGGGGAAATGTACAATGGGAAATCATTAACCAAGCTCATTCCAGGCCCACACCCCAGAGGGCAGCAATCTTTATCAGGAAGACACTTGGTTAACCATTTCCCACTTCGGAGCACGTCTCTGAAAATAATTTTTGGCTTTTGGTTAACCATTTTGCCCCTTTTACTAATTTTTTAATGTTTTGGTTAACCATTTCCTTTTTCGGGCTTGGTCTATGCAGGTATTTTTACACTTTCAGTTAACGATTTCCTACCATTTACTAATTGTTGCAGCTTTTGGTTTGCAGTTTTGCTGCTTTTCAGTTCACCATTTCCCCTTTCGGACTTGTTCTCTGCACGCATTTTGTGACTTTTTGGTTAATCATTTCCCACTTTTTACTCATTTTTGTCGAAGATACCTCCACGTCTTGACAGAATGGTTGCCCAGCAGCAGCAAGTTTCACATTAATTGAACAAAAATAATAATAAATATATATACTTAATTGTATAACTAATTTTTATACAGAAAAAATACGTGTTGTGTTACAGGGGGTCTGCGGAATTTTTATAACATGGGAGGGGGGCCTCAGAAGCAAAAAGGCTGAGAATGCTGCTCTGGACCCATCTTTTGTTTCTTTACTTGTCCCATTACCACCCCCTTTTGCCTTGCACCATCATTCCTTTTGTCATTTAAATCACTCCTGTCTTCCACCCTATCACAGACCTTCCCTTTTGTTCTTTCTTTCCCTCCCTCCTTTCCCTGCCTCTGTGCTTTCTTAAACCCTGTTACATTTCTAACGTTTTCCAGTCCTGATGAAAGATCACCAACCTGAAACGTTAACTCTGTTTTTCTCTCTCCACAGATGTTGCCTGACCTGCTGAGTATTTTTTGCTTATATTTCAGATTTCCAGCTTCCGCAGTGCTTTGACTGTGTAAGAAGTGAAAGGACTTTGCCCAATCAGACTAAAGCTGATGATTTTGTGATTAGAAGAGCATAGTTATAACATTGTGTGTTTCCTGGAGAAGGGTGCGTCCCAGGATCAGGTATCCTGTAGAGGAGACATCAGGGACATCGAGGAACTACAGTGAAGAAAGTTTCTCCCTCTGCTACAGGGACTGATCACCCCCCACCATCGAGTCGCATTCCCTGCTTAAAGGTTGTGTTTGTTTATATCTGTCTTTGGGTTATAATAAACTTGAGTAAAAAGGAACAATTCTGTGTTAGTGCTTCTCATTTCTCAGGTGCTGAACCTTATATACCTATGAGGAGATGTAAAGTTCTCAAAATTGCAACATTCCCCGAAGTTATTAATCAAAAGGGACCCTGGATGGACTTGATTTTAAAACCAGGGTACCCAAAATGGCTGCGGTAAACCTTGTGACCAGGCCAGATGGGATTTTAAAACAAAGGTTCTGCAAAACAAGCAGGTCAAGGAGTTCAAGTTTTAAACTAATCAAAGACTTTGTAAGGACTGATAAAATGAACAAAAAGACTGTACATTCCAGTCATTAAGTTGGAATGGGCTCCATCAAGTCATTAGGCTTTCTGCATTTTAAATCGGGAACCGCTCACCAGAGACATTAAGCCTGAATGGGAGCAATTCACAACTTGTCTTTAACAACGGCCAGGGTTTCGAGCTACTTTAGACATAACGACTATCACTCTACAGGTCATTTTTATAAACGTTTTTAAACATTTAAACGAGCTCACCCAAATCGGACAAAGGACTGAACTGATTTGCCGCGCAGATAAGGGCTCCCGATGGGGGTATAACTATGGGCCCATCAGGAAGCGACTCTCTCTCTTGCCTCTTCTCTCCTGCCTCCTGCCTCTCGACTCGCTGCCAGATTACAACCAGGATGGGTTGTATGAAGAAGACTGCGTGGGGCTTCGAATAAACGGGTTCTCAGTCCAGCTCATTCAACCCAACAGGATCAACCAAGGAAGAACATCAACTGAAGAAGAGCCCGTCCTGCGAGGTAAAATACCCAGGCAGAGACTTTAATATTGGGGTATTTTACCTGGATGGCACCCTTGCAGTGTGCTGGAACAACGTGACGTCGGCAGGCCACAGAGTGCACAAGGAGTGAACCCAAAACCTTCAAATGTTTTTTTTAAACGTAACAAGTTCTTGGATTGGTGAGCATGAAGTTCTGGCCCCTCATAGTCTAATCTAGTTAGGTATAGGGGGTGGGAATTAAGGGGATTGCTAATATAGTTGTTTTCCCTCAATTGTGCCGTGTGTTCCCCATTCCCTTTAAGTATAAGCATTTTATGTCTGTAGTGTGCTGTACCAGTAATTTTCTCGTGTAAGATCGTTATAATTTTTCAGTTCTGTAGTGTATGTAACCTGAAGAAGGAACTATATTCTGCAGCCCCTGTATACTGCAGTACCAGTAGTGACCACCCCTGTATATAAGCCTGTGCAGTAACCTTGCATAGTAGTTCCAGTTTTGTCTCCATTCAGTAAATACCTGTTATAACCAACTCCTGCAGTCCGTGTCTCAATTACACACGGATGTTACACTGGCGACGAACAGATCCGAACTTACCTACAGTTCTGCACCACCTCACGGGGATCCATCCCTGAAGCGAAGTTGTTAGAGGTCGAGGACAGAAGGAAGAAAGCCAAAAAGAAAAAAAAAAGAAAAGAAACAGAAGAAACGGGCGTCGACCCCGGGTAACCGCCCTCTGATTCATCGAATTCGAAGATTTGCAGGAGAGGCTGTCGAGAGCTGGGCTTGGTTATCCAGTCTATGGTGTTCCAGCTAATCAGGCTAGTGGCAGGTAGTACACTGATCCTTCCTGGGCTGCGACGGGCTAGAGCTCGATCGGGTGGCTTTTCAACGGGGCCGAGCAGCGTTGTCGGGAAGAGGAGAGAGAGAGAGAGGGTGGAGCACACAGGGCGCAGCCGGTGCTACAAAGCCGGGCAGCGTACAGACCCAAGAAGAGGGAGGAAAGTGCCCCATAGGGTCTGCTCTGACGACGGGAACAGTAATTAAAATAAAAGAAATTAGAAGCGCAGAAAGCCGCGAGCAGCTGCAGTTTGCCACGGGGACCGCGGAGAGTGGCGTTGGCAGCAGCGCGGGGGGGGAAGTGCGCGAAGACCATAGGGCATCGCCATCAAGGCATAAAAACACCAGCAACAGCGCTAGCAGCAGCGGGGAAGAAGGCAAAGCGCGGGAGGCGCCATTTTGTTCAATCGGGGAAGAAGGCAAAGCGCGGGAGCCGCCATCTTAGATCTCCAAGATGCCGAAGACTGGCAATATCACTGCCTTCGATAATGCAATAGCAGACTGGACCACGTATGTGGAAAGAGTCGAAGTATATTGCAAGGCAAATGAAGTAGCCGATGAGAAAAAGGCATCGGTACTACTAAACTTAATGGGCGCAAGAACGTACGGCCTATTGCGGAACCTGATCACTCCAGTCAAACCGATGGCGAAGAGTTTTAACGAAATTGTTGATATCCTACAGGAACACCTAAATCCTACACTGCTGCTGATAGCAGAAAGATTTAAATTCCACAAGAGAAATCAGCATTGAGATGAAAGCAATGCTGATTACTGTTGTGTATGTAACCTGTTCCACCTGAAGAGAGCTTAAGCCTGTTCCACCTGAAGAGATGTACTACTTTCTCAGGCTGCTGTAGACGTAATACCGGGGGTGAACACACCGGTATATAAGCACTGTGCAGTAATCTTGTATTCAGTATAGTCCCTACCTCCAACCAGTAAAGACCTGTTTTTATTGTTACTCATTAGTCTGTGTCTTAATTAACTAAATAATTCACAGACTTAACACTGGCGACGAGTCAGGTTCTTACCCTGCGGCAGTTATTCCACGGCGGTTGAAGAGAGGTTTCAAACCACACCACCCCACTGGAAGCGACAGGCATTAGGACCCTGAAGCCTCCATCAGCTTGTGAACCGGAGTAGAAGACAGGGCTGGGGAAGACAGGTACAGGGCGATAGCGATCGGCAGATAAGGGCCGGGCCGCTTTGAAGTGAGGGGCGCAGCTGGGCCATCGATCGCAACCACCGATAAGGGCCGCACTCGGGCTGAAAGGGCAGCGGCTGCAGAAATTGAAGGCGCGAGAGCCGCGGTGCACAGCGCGGGCCATCGATCGCGATCGGGAGATAAGGGCTTTGGAGTGCGAGGCGCAGCCGGGCCATCGATCGCAAGCACTGATAAGGGCCGGGCCGCTTTCAAGTGCGAGGCGCAGCCGGGCCATCGATTGCATCCGCTGATAAGGGCCGCACTCGGGCGATCGCGGCGAAGATAAGGGCCGCACTCGGGGGCTGAAGGGAGACGGCGTCGGGGGACGGGTGAAGACCGCCAAGCGCGGGAAAACCGCCATTTTGTGGGCGGAGGACGACGGCAAGAGCGGGAAGCCGCCATCTTGGATAGCAGTAAAAAAAAAAATCTGAGAAATTGCAAATCTGATAAAGTACTACAATGCCTAAACACGGGAATATTAGCAACTTTGATAGTGACATCGAAGATTGGGCCATATATGTTGAACGAGTTAAAAATTATTGTAAGGCCAATAAAATTCGTGAGGCTGATAAAGCACTAACATTATTAAATTTAATGGGTGCGAAGACATACGGGCAATTGAAACACCTGTTATCACCAGACGAACCGGCGGATAAGACGTTCGATGAGATTGTTACTGTCCTGAAAGATCATCTAAACCCCACGCCGCTGATGCTAGCGGAACGATTTAAATTTTACGACAGAAGGCAGCTACGGCATGAAAGCAATGCTGAATATTTGCTGGAATTGTGTAAATTAGCGAAATATTGCCAGTTTGGAACGGGACTGACAGATGCACTACGAGACAAATTTGTGTGTGGTTTATTTAAACAGGATACACAAAAGCGACTGCTCGAGGAGAATGAGCTGACGCTTGAGAAGGCGGTCACTATGGCAGCAGCACACGAAGCCGCAGCGAGAGGCACGGCAGTAATGCAGCTACGGTCACCGGAGCTCAGTGCACACAAATTGGGTGTGAGTTCTGGCAAATGTTATCGTTGTCGAAAGACAACGCATGATCAGAACCAGTGTTGGTTTAAAAACCAAGAATGTAGAACTTGTGGTAGGCTTGGACACATAGCTAGAGTATGCAGGTCAGGGAAGAAGACCAGCAACAAGAAGTCACCGCAAGGAAAATACGCAAAGGTACACAAGGTGACCGAACAGGAGTCCGATTCAGACGCTAGCAGTAATGAACTGGCTAGCTTAAGCTGTAATGAACTGGCTAGCTTAAGAGTACTCAACGCTGGTAAGGGTGCAGACCTCCAGACAATTTGGGTCACTCTTCAGATAGAAGGAGTCCAAGTAAAACTGGAATTGGACACTGGATCGGCATTGACGGTCATAAATAAGAAAGATTACGGAAAGTTATTCCAACATATTCCCCTACAGGATACGGGGATTATATTGAAAACATACACGGGGCAAAGAGTGTACCCCATCGGGAAAATAGAGGTTGCAGTGGCCCACAAGGGCGAAGACAGTCAAATAATGGACTTATATGTGATATCTGAAGGAGGTCCTCCACTACTAGGACGGGAGTGGATTAGGAAAATGAATATGGACTGGCATTTCCTACAAACAATAACGAGTGAGAACTCGGTGAAGATAGTCGGCCCAGACTCTGGAACGGATGATGGTAAGCCCAACTCAGGTGCAAAAGACAAAGTTTCAGCACAGAATTCCACTGAGCAACAACAACATAGTTTAACTGTGGATTCTGAGTCTGGCAAGTCTACTGATGTGCCCATTTCTGAGGGACACCGGGCTCGAACTCAACTCCATTTCAAACTACAACAGCAATTAGAACAAATGCTTCGCCGTTTTGAGCAAGAGTTGAATGCAACGAAAGAGTTCTTTGATATAGAGTTGGAGAATCTGGAAAGACAACAGAAGCAGCTGATGGAGAAAATGGAGCAGGAGCACACCAACCATCTGCGCGAGGAGGCCGAACGAATCAAAGCTGATTCAGGTTCTGAAGGTGCGTGCCATAATCTGGTGTCAGAAGAGTTAACGGTCAGCCAACTCCTTCCTATGCTGAGGGACAAGACTCTGAAATGGGAAAAACTTGAACACGAGCTGCGATCTTCAAAGGAAAAGGGTTCGGAGCTCTCAAAAGTAATTGAGATGGCTGATGTGACGACACAGACTGAAACGACTGCAACAGAGCAGCCATTGGATGCCAAAAGTACGCTGACTCACGTCAATGTAGAAAAACAGACCGCTGAAACAGCTGCTCCGGTAGAGGGATTACATAGTCCGATCAATCAATCTCCAAAGGAAGTT
The DNA here is from genome assembly GCF_052327205.1 of Somniosus microcephalus. Classification (NCBI taxonomy): domain Eukaryota; kingdom Metazoa; phylum Chordata; class Chondrichthyes; order Squaliformes; family Somniosidae; genus Somniosus; species Somniosus microcephalus. The sequence continues at coordinate 167,651,749 of NC_140989.1, read as the reverse complement.
GAAGTATTAAAATCACAAATGAGGTCACTAGTAAACGACTTGCTGAAAGCCCAGAAAAAGCTGGATGCAGAGGTACACATGAAGAAGTCTCTTCAGGAAAGATGTCTGGATTTGGAACAAGAGCTGGCTAACGTCCAGCTGGGTATGGAGGAAATAGACGACCCTCTCGCTGACCTGTCGGACGACTCCGAATATTACTATGTCCTGTCCTGCCCAACTTGTAACTTCGACTCCCACCATACAGAAATCATGGAGGAGCACCGAAAGCCTACGGAACATCGGGAGAAGGTGGCTCTACTACAAAAAAAAGGAGGAAGAGAAGGAGGAACTGCGCATGCAGCTGGCAGCTGTGGCAGCTGACAATGGAGCCCAGAGAGTCTCCAAGAAGCAGAAAAGGAAAAGTAAAAACAGAAGATGACCCATCTGAACCATTATCACCTCTACCAGATCACACACGGGGTCCCTCCGAACGGAGCCAAATCAGTTCGGAAGTTCAAGCTGTTAAATCCATGAAAGGACTATTGAATGAGTAACGTGAACCGACTACACCACAGAGATTGAATCTGTGAACTGTTTTCCGCAGAGACTGAATCTGTGATATGTTACATTAAACATGAAGTTATATATGTATATATGTTATTACGTTATGTTAAATGGGGGGGATGACTATAAAGCTAAGAAGGGAGGAGTGTTGTGTATGTAACCTGTTCCACCTTAAGAGAGCTTAAGCCTGTTCCACCTTAAGAGATGTACTACTTTCTCAGGCTGCTGTAGACGTAATACCGGGGGTGAACACACCGGTATATAAGCACTGTGCAGTAATCTTGTATTCAGTATAGTCCCTACCTCCAACCAGTAAAGACCTGTTTTTATTGTTACTCATTAGTCTGTGTCTTAATTAACTAAATAATTCACAGACTTAACAATTACCTTACGGAACTACGTGGGCTATCAAAGCACTGCCAGTTCAGAGCAGGACTGGCAGATACCCTACGGCACAAATTTGTCTGTGGACTCCTGAGTGAAGGAACCCAGAAGAGGTTACTCTCAGAGAAAGAGCTGACGCTAGATAAGGCTTTCAGCGTGGCAGTATCGTACGAAGCAGCAGCAAGGGGAGCTGCGAAAATACAGCAAAAGCCACAGGAATACGGCACCCATGAAATGACACGGGGATTTGAAAAATGTTATCGCTGCGGCAGAACAACCCATGACCAGAAGGACTGCTGGTCCAAGGACAACACATGCAGGCAATGTGGAAAGATGGGACACATTGCACGAGTTTGCAGGTCCGGGAAGAAGACTAACGACAACAAAAAGGCTACTAAGGAACAGTACAGGAAAGTACAAAAGATGACAGACAGTAGTTCCGAAGACCAGAAGAGCGATAGTGAATCCGGGAACAAGAGACTAAGCTGTCCCAAACTACACAATGTAATCGCAAAAGAGGATCACCGAACCATTTCGGTCACCCTCGCGATAGCAGGGTCCCAAGTCAAAATGGAATTGGATACAGGATCAGCCCTGACATCATGAATCGACGAGACTACGAGCGGCTATTCTCACACATACCCTTGAAAGACACATCCATTGCCTTGAAGATGTATACGGGGCAGAAAGTATACCCCAGAGGGAAAATAAGGGTGCCTGTCGAATACAACGGCAAGGAAATACAGAAATTGTATCTGTACATACTGCAAGATGGTGGACCACCATTATTGGGACGTGAATGGATCAGAAAGATAAGTTTAGACTGGCACTCCATTCAGGCACTGACTGTGGCTGGTAAAAAGAATGACGACGTCACACCTGGACGATTGTCAAAAATCTTAGCTAATGCTAAAGAGGTATTTCAACAAGGACTGGGAACTCTTAAAGGCGTAACCACCTCGATAAAAATAGAAGAGAATGCAATTCCCAAGTTTTTCAAAGCAAGACCGGTACCGTATGCAATTCGCTCAGCCATCGAGGCAGAGCTGAAGAATGCAGGCGTGTTATCTAAGGTAGACTGGAGTGAGTGGGCGACACCCATCGTTCCTGTCATGAAGAAAACGTTAAACAATAAGTCTGAGGAGCCAAGGAAGGTTCGCATCTGTGGGGACTTCAAGGTGACTGTGAACCCAGTCCTTCACACAATACAGTATCCTCTCCCGAGGATAGAAGATATTTTCACCTCACTATCAGGAGGGAAACGTTTTACAAAAATTGACCTAGCACAAGCATATTTGCAGATGGAGGTTGAAGAATCCTCTAGGAAATATCTCACGATAGACACTCACAAAGGTCTTTACCAGTATAATCGACTGGTATTCGGAGTAGCATCAGCTCCGGCGATATGGCAAAGAGCGATGGAACAAGTCCTGCAAGGGATTCCGGGGACTCAGTGTTACTTGGACGACATCATCAACCTCTTGTCTCCATTTTCAACCCTCAGAAGGGTGTCCCGATAATGACAGCACAACGGCTACAGAGGTGGTCCCTTTTCCTAGGGGCACACCAATATGACATCGAGTACAAAGGAACTAAACAGCATGGGAATGCTGATGGATTGTCGCGCCTACCGTTGCCGATGGTGGAAGAAGCACCTGCAGTGGATCCTGTGGAGATATTCCACTCAACCATAGTCGAATGTCTACCTGTGACGAATGCAAACATAGAAAAGGAAACACGAAATGACCCGACACTCTCCAGGGTCTACGATTTAACGGTGAAGGGATCGCCAGCACATGGTGAACCACTGTTGCCTGCATTCTCGCCGAGAAGAGAACAGCTGTCAATGTGCCGAGGAACCTTGAGGTGTGGATCCAGAGTAGTAATTCCACCCAAATTGAAGGATAGAGTGCTCAATGAGCTTCATGGGGGTCATCTGGGAGGGGTAAAAATGAAGAACTTAGCCAGAGCGTTTGTGTGGTGGCCGGGAATCGATAGAGAAATCGAAGAGATGACCAAGAGCTGTACAGGATGCCAGAAGGTCCAAAACGCCCCACCACAAGCCCCTCTACATCCATGGGAGTGGCCCTCATCTCCATGGCAAAGGGTGCACATTGATTTTGCTGATCCATTTATGGACTCGATGTTTTTAATTGCGGTGGATGCACATTCAAAGTGGCCAGAGGTAATAACAATGTCCTCAACCACCACAGAAAAAACTATCACAGTCTTACGAACCATAGTCGCCAGAAATGGGCTGCCTGAACAGATTTGCTCCGACAATGGGCCACAGTTTGTGTCTGAAGAGTTCCGGAGGTTCTTAAAGAACAATGGTGTTAAGCATTACATATCCGCCCCATATCATCCAGCCACCAATGGATTGGCTGAGAGGTTCGTTCAAACATTCAAGAAGGCTATCAAGGCAATGTGTAATGAAGACATACCCCTACAACACAAGGTGGATAACTTCTTGTTTGCCTACCGGAATGCGACACATGCGGTTACCAACCAAACTCCAGCCATGATGTTCTTCAATCGAAGACTAAGATGCCGCTTGGATTTGGTTAAGCCAAGCATCAGAAGAGATGTGGAGAACAGGCAGTTTCAGAATATGAATGAAAGGCCAACCAGGAGTTTCAAGATAGGTCAACCAGTTTTGGCCCGGGACTACCGCACAGAGAAATGGCAGCCAGGAACGATCTGCACACGGCAAGGACCTCTAATGTATACCGTGGACGTTGGAGAGAGCATTGGAAGACGCCATGCTGACCAGATTCTAGAGTCACTGGAAAACATCAAATCTACACCGTGATCCTATACACCTGGTGATGAAATCGAAGTACCAATTGCATCTACCTCAGAATCGGTGATATTGGAAGCAGACGAACCAAACAACGACGTTGATCCCGAATCAACTTTGCCAGAAGAACCTGATACCCCAAAGAGGCGTTATCCGGACAGAATCAGGAAGCCTCCTCAAAGACTGAATTTATAATTGATTAACTTCAGCTAATGTATATAGCAACTGTAATTGTAAATATGTTATTTAATTATTAATCGAATGTTATGTACCGTTTAACTAAAAGGGGAGGAATTGTAGTCTATGTAACCTGAAGAAGGAACTATATTCTGCAGCCCCTGTATACTGCAGTACCAGTAGTGACCACCCCTGTATATAAGCCTGTGTAGTAACCTTGCATAGTAGTTCCAGTTTTGTCTCCATTCAGTAAACACCTGTTATAACCAACTCCTGCAGTCCGTGTCTCAATTACACACGGACGTTACAAGTTCAATAAAATCTTGGTTCTTTTACACCAAACCACTTGTCTACTCGATTTTCTGTATCGCTGCCTGTATCTAAGTCTGGTGTCCAGAACCCAGGGGGCAAGCGATTCAAACCGCTCAAAGAAGATAGTCAGAGGCAAAGCTGACTGACCAAACACGCCTGTGCAAACCCCCGACAGAGAACTATCTAAAAGATCATTTCTCTTACACCATGGACAGAAAGATTTCAACCCTTGCCATTTCCATACATAAAACCATCATTTATTAATATACGGATAAGCCCACAGAGAGTTAACTTTTCCTGTATTAATGTTCTCAGAACAACATTCTTCATTTGGAACTGTTTGGATTTCAACTTCCCCTGTACGTAAAATTATGTTGCCAATACCTGTTAAAATTAATGACACCTGTTTGTTCAAAGAGCTCAAACTAATTCCACTCCCTCTGCAACCTAATTGAATCACAGGGGAGATTTATTCGCTATATACAAGGGGGTTGTCACCAATCAAGAACGTCTGTTGCTACAGGTCTGTCGTCACTGATTGGTGCCGTCTCCTCTCTCCGACAATGGAACTGTCAACAGTAGAACAGGCAGCTTTCGTTTTCTATCACTTTCTTGCAATCTTTGAAGTTCCCGGTAAGAAGCTGAAGCTGGTTGTTGTTGGTTTTTAAATCACTCATTAACTCTGTTGTTGCTCTTGAGGTAGCTCTCATCACATAGGGCTTTCTCTCTCCACGCTGAATCCAGTTTCAGGTATTCCGTCAATAAACAGCACTTTCTGCTATTTATTAAGTTTACTTTATTTCAGAAAATAACATCTTGGGATAGAGTATCTGAGTAATTTGAGACATGACATGTGGTAAGTGCAATGTGCTTGCGAGGGACACATGACTTGAGACCTCTGGTTCCTAAAGCTCTCCATCACTGGGGGTTTTCCTCGCCTCATGCCTGGGTCTGTTGTAGACTCATTGATAGAGATTGATTGCTATGATTAGTCAACATCTGCATTATCCTTGTATCATGCGAGTGGTAGAAGGCGAATTAGACAGATCTTGGTCTTTTTCCGCCTATCAATTCCTATGAGCTCAGGTTACGTTTCCATAGTTTTCTGGTTTGAGAGGACTTTGCTTCCTTTCGATCTGTGCAGTATTATCACACCCACACACATATTGCAGGTTTATCAATTAGGGGAGCTGGATAGGTACAAGAGGGAGAATGGAACAGAAGGATATCTTGATATGGTGAGATGATGTAGTGTGGGAGGGGGCTCTTGTGGAGCATTAACACCAGCAGAGATCTGTTGGGCCGAATAGCCTGATTCTATGCTGTAATTTCTATGTAATTCTATGTAATTAATTTGGGGATTTTGCTCTTTTCTTTGTAGCTAACCTCCTGACTATTGTCCTTCTGTCTTGAGGAGGCTATGGTCTGTCCAAAGGGATCAATCGTTACCTGGTGAGTATGACGACAGCGGACCTACTGGTCATTATTTTCAATGTGGTAATCTATTACATGCTTGTTTATTATTTACCATTTTCACTTCTAAACCACACTTCCATGGCTCGTGTTATAAGAACATAAGAACATAAGAAATAGGAGCAGGAGTAGGCCAATCGGCCCCTCGAGCCTGCTTCTCCATTCAATAAGATCATGGCTGATCTGATCCTAACCGCCAATCTACTATCACAGAACCATCTCCTGAATCTAACAGAATTAGACACACGAAATAGGAGCAGGATCAGGCTACACAGCCCCTGGGCCTGCTCCGCTACCACAGGGCCATGACCAATCCGAACCTAGACTCATGTCCAAATTCCTGCCTGCTCCCCGTAACCCTTAATTCCCTTTACTTCTAGGAAACTGTCTATTTCTGTTTTAAATTTATGTAATGATGTAGCTTCTACAGCTTTTTGGGGCAGCATATTCCATGGACCTACCACCCTCTGAGTGAAGTAGTTCCTCCTCATCTCAGTTTTGAAAGAACAGCCCCTTATTCTAAGACTATGCCCCCTAGTTCTAGTTTCACCCATCATCGGGAACATCCTCCCCGCATCCACCCGATCCAACCCCTTCACAATCTTATATGTTTCAATAAGATCGCCTCTCATTCTTCTGAACTCCAATGAGTAGAGTCCCAATCTACTCAACCTCTCCTCATATGTCCATCCCCTCATCCCCGGGATTAACCGAGTGAACCTTCTTTGTACTGACTTGAGAGCAAGTATGTCCTTTCTTAAGTATGGACACCAAAACTGTATGCAGTATTCCAGGTGCGGTCTCACCAATACCTTGTACAACTGAAGCAATACCTCCCTATTTTTATATTCTATCCCCCTAGCAATGAAAGCCAACATTCCATTGGCCTTCTTAATCACTTGCTGCACCTGCATACTAACCTTTTGAGTTTCGTGCACCAGGACCCCCAGATCCCTTTGTACTTCAGTACTTTCCAGTTTCTTGCCATTAAGATAATAGCTTGCTCTACAATTTTTCCTGCCAAAGTGCATAACCTCACACTTTCCAGTGTTGTATTCCATCTGCCAAATCTCTGCCCACTTACTTAGCCTGTCTATGTCCCCTTGCAGGTTTTTTATGTCCTCCTCACTCACTACTTTCCCTCCCATCTTAGCATCATCTGCAAACTTTGATATGTTACACTCGGTCCCCTCCTCCAAATCGTTAATATAGATTGTAAAGAGTTGGGGACCCAGCACTGACCCCTGCAGAAAACCACTAGTTACTGATTGCCAGTCTGAGAATGAACCATTTATCCCAACTCTCTGCCTTCTGTTAGATAGCCAATCCTCTATCCATGCCAGAATATTACCCCCAATCCCGTGATTTTTTATCTTAAGCAATAATCTTTTGTGTGGCACCTTGTCAAATGCCTTTTGGAAGTCTAAATACACTACGTCCACTGGTTCCCCTTTATCCACCCTATATGTTACTTCCTCAAAGAACTCCAGCAAATTTGTCAAAAATGACTTCCCCTTCATAAAACCATGCTGACTTTGTCCTATTAAATTATGATTATCCAAATGTCCTGTTACTGTCTCCTTAATAATGGACTCCAAAATTTTACCTACCACAGATGTTAGGCTAACCGGTCTATAGTTTCCAGCCTTCTGTCTACTGCCCTTTTTAAATAAGGGTGTTACATTAGCAGTTTTCCAGTCTGCCAGGACCTTTGCTGAGTCCAGGGAGTTTTGGAAAATTATTACCAATGCATCCACAATCCCTACCGCCACTTCCCTCAAGACCCTAGGATATAAGCCATCAGGTCCAGGTGATTTATCCACCTTGAGTCCCATTATTTTACCGAGTACCACTTCCTTAGTGATTTTGATCGTGTTTAGCTCCACCCCCCCTATAGCCCCCTGTTTGTCCAGTGTTGGGATATTCTTAGTGTCCTCTACTGTAAAGACTGATACAAAATATTCATTCAGTGTTTTTGCCATCTCCATATTTCCCACCATTAATTTCCCGGTCTCATCCTCTAAGGGACCAACATTTACTTTAGCCACCCTTTTTCTTTTTATATAACTATAAAAACTCTTACTATCTGTTTTTATATTTTTTGCTAATTTACTTTCATAATCTATCTTCCCTTTCTTAATCAATCTTTTTGTTATTTTTTGCTGTCTTTTAAAGTTTTCCCAGTCCTCTATCCTCCCACTAGATTTGGCTACATTATATGCCCTTGTTTTTAGTCGAATACTATCCTTAATTTCTTTACTTAGCCACGGATGGCTGTCTTTTCTTTTACACCCTTTTCTTCTCAGTGGAATATATATTTTTTGGAAGTTGTAAAATAACTCCTTAAATGTACACCACTGATCATGTATCGTCTTACCCTTTAATCTATTTTCCCAATCCACTCTATTCAATTCCGCTCTCATGCCTTCATAGTCTCCTTTATTCAAGCTTAGCACGCTTGTTTGAGATCCAAACTTCTCACCCTCGAATTGAATATGGAATTCAACCATGTTATGGTCACTCATTCCAAGGGGATCCTTTACTAGGACATTTTTAATTAATCCTGTCTCATTACACAGGACCAGTTCTAAGGTTGCTTGCCCCCTGGTCGGTTCAGTTACATACTGCTCAAGAAACCCATCCCTAATACACTCAATGAACTCATCCTCAAGGCAGCCCTGCCCAATTTGATTTGTCCAATTAATATGATAGTTAAAATCCCCCATAATTATAGATGTTCCCTTATTACAAGCCTATACTATTTCCTGATTGATACTCCGTCCAACAGAGTTGCAACTGTTCGGAGGCCTATAGACTACGCCCACTAGTGTTTTTTTCCCCTTATTATTCCTTATCTCCACCCAAACTGTTTCATTATCCTGATCTTTTGACCCAATATCATTTCTCTGTATTACAGTGATTCCTTCCTTTATTAACATAGCCACCCCACCTCCCCTTCCTTCCTGCCTGTCCTTCCTGATCGTTAAATAACCTGGTATGTTTAATTCCCAGGCATTGTCACCCTGCAGCCATGTTTCTGTAATGGCCACAAGATCATACCCATATGTAGTTATTTGTGCCATTAACTCGTCTATTTTGTTACGAATGCTACGTGTATTCAGATAGAGAACTTTCAAATATGTTTTGTGACACTTAGTCCCTGCTTTTGCCCTTTTTATTACTTTTCCTTTTACTCCATACCTTCTGCCCCTTCCTGACATGCTCTGGTTTTTAATTTCCCCACTGCTACCTAAGTCTATGACCTTCTCTGTTGTCATTTTTATTATTTGCTCTCTAAGAACCTCCCCCCCACTAGTTGGTTTAAAGCCCTCTCTACAGCCCTAGTTATATGATCTGCCAGGACTCTAGTCCCAGCACTGGCCAAGTGAAGCCCGTCCCAACGGAACAGCTCCCTCCTGCCCCAGTACTGGTGCCAGTGTCCCAGGAAGCAAAACCCATTTCTCCCACACCAGTCTTTGAGCCACGCATTTAACTCTCTAATTTTATTTGTCCTAGCCAAATTCGCTCGTGGCTCAGGTAATAATCCTTGTGGTTCTGCTTTTTAATTTGGCCCCTAGCTGCTCAAACTCCCTCAGCAGAACCTCCTTCCTTGTCCTATCTATGTCGTTGGTACCAACATGGACCACGACAACTGGATCCTCCCCCTCCCACTCCAAGTTTCTCTCCAGTCCAGAGGAGATGTCCTTAACCCTGGCACCGGGTTAATGATGTTATCCACTACGTGGCTATTGACTGCTCTGTCTGGTTGACGGTCGCTTTCACTTTCGATCGCTTTGTCCTCATTTGCTGTCAAAATTTCAGAGCGAAGTATGGCAGTGAGAAAACTGCAGCTGTGGTTATAGTGACCGTGTGTGTCATATCCTGCTTCAAGAACATCCCCGTGTAGGAATCGACCGATCCCTAACTGAAGCACTGAGGTCGAGTCAGTTCAATAAATCAATCGAATTTAATTAAACAAGCGAACAAAACAAAAGCATGCAGGAGCAACAGCAAACAGGTCTTTACAGCAGCTTGTTACACGAGGTCTGACTAAGGAACCTCCCACTCTCTGACATCATGACGTCATCACATTTCCCGCCGTTCGGGGCATCACGTGACCAACGTGATGACGTCATCGCGTTGTTTCAGGACTTTTACAGAAAGCTTATTTACACTCAGCAAACAAACATAGATGCTGTAACATTGGGTTAAAGACAGTTATGCATTTGTACAGGAGTCCATTGGTGGTTTTGCCACATGCGCCCCCCTAGAAGTGTCTTTAATCGCAAAAGTCAATCGCAGAGGAGGTCGGACAATCCTGTCGGAGCGACTCTGATATTCCCAGAATCACCAACTGTCATCGTGGACGCGAAACCGACCTCGGGGTCTCTCTTCCATTCGCGCAATCGGTTTAGCTGCTTTCTCGGTGCCGGTGGCACGAAACTACATGGGGGTCGGCAGTATCTGGCTTTCGGACCGAAACGGGCGTGGTAGTAGCAGAGGCCGGTCTGTGGAGACGCCGAGGCGGGGTTCTTCGAGGCGGGACGCTTCGAGGTGGCACAGTACTGCTGCATCACCGCGTAAATGGTGTCGGCTTCGGCCGCCAGCGCTACACCGTCCGTAGCCTCCGACCTGGCGAGGGCTGCTTGCACCTGCTCGGGGAGCTGGCTCAGGAACAGTTCCCGAAACAGAAAACACTGCGGCTCAGACTCGAGGAGTGTGAGCATTTGGCTCATCAACTCGGAAGGCTTAGCGTCGCCTAACCTGGGGAGTGCGAGCAAGCGTCGCGCGCTCCGCCTTTGTGAGACCGAATATTTGCATAAGGCGCGCCTTAAGCGTTTCATACTTGTTTTCCACGGGCGGGGTTTCCAGCCGGCTGATGATTCGGGAAGCCGTCGAGCTGTCCAGTGCGGAGACCACGTAAAGATAACGGGTCTGATCCAGCACGATGTTCCGAAGTTGGAACTGAGCCTCCGCTTGCACGAACCAGGAGGCTGCCTGTTGTTCCCAAAATTGAGGGAGCTTCAAACTCGCTGCATTCACATCCATCTTGTTCTCGAGCTTTCCTCTGCGAAAATCGTCCGCGAAGCTTCGGGGTCACCAATGTAGGAATCAACCGATCCCTAACTGAAGCACTGAGGTCGAGTCAGTTCAATAAATCAACCGAATTTAATTAAACAAGCGAACAAAACAAAAGCATGCAGGAGCAACAGCAAACAGGTCTTTACAGCAGCTTGTTACACGAGGTCTGACGAAGGGACCTCCCACTCTCTGACGTCATGATGTCATCACGTTTCCTGCCATTCGGAGCATCACGTGACCAACGTGATGACGCCATCGCATTGTTTCGGGACTTTTACAGAAAGCTTATTTACACTCAGCAAACAAACATAGATGCTGTAACATTGGGTTAAAGACAGTTATGCATTTGTACAGGAGTCCATTGGTGGTTTTGTCACACCCGTGCATTTTGCTTTTGAGCCTGCCTTTATAATTAACAATGTGGAGTTGGATGCTATCCTCAAACCAAGCTATTATACCTTACCAGGATGGATCGCGTTTGACTGGCTCGACATAATTTTAAATCCATTGTTGCCATACCTTGTGATTTTATTGCTCAACGCTCTGACTGTTCGACACATTGTGATGGCTAATCGAACCCACAGGGCACTGCAAGGTCAACGCAACAACCAGAGCAGCGATGATCCAGAGATGCAGAGCCGAAGGAAATCCATCCTTTTACTCTTCTCCATTTCCAGCACTTTGGTAGTGCTGTGGATGCCATTTGTTGTATTTTTCCTCATTTCCAGAATTACAGACAGTCAATACGATACAGAATACACAGATCCTTTATTTATCGCAGAGAACGCTGGAGATATGTTTCAACTGTTGAGCTCCTGTACAAACACGTGCATTTACGCGCTGGCCCAGACTAAATTCAGAGAACAGTTGAGAAATGTGATCACGTATCTATTTTTTGCAATTATTAAATATGCCAAATAATCAAAACAACTGGAAACAAAGCAGCACAACATTCATAGCATTCTACTGAATTCTACCTTAAATTCTGTCCTTGAAACATGATACTGTAAACATCAGTCTTGGCCCAGTGGTAGTACTCTCGCCTCTGCCTCACAAGCTCACGGGTTCAAGCACATAACCAAGGCTGGCACTGCACTGTCAGAGGTGCCCTCTTTCACATAGGATGTTAAACCGAGGCTCGTCTGCCCCCTCAGGTGGACGTAAAAATTACCACGGTATTAGTTTAGAGAAGAGCAGTGGAATTATCCCCGGTGTCCTGGCCAATATTTTTTATCCCTCAACCAACACCACCAGAAGCAGATTGCCTGATCAGTTATTTTATTGTTGTTTGTGGGGCCTTGCTATATATAAATTGGCTGCCCATTTCCTACAGTGACTACACTTCAAATGTACTTCATTGTCTGTGAAGCACTTTGGGATGTACTGTAGATGTGGAAGGTGCTCTATAAATACAAGCTTATATCAACTTTACAATATCAATCCTGTATTCATTCAAACTATTTTATCTGTGTGTTATTTTAAAAATAAACATAATGACAACTAGTAACTACTAATGTAAAAGTGTAGCAAGCCTGTGAAAAATCTATTTAAGGAATATAGTAACGTTGTTAAATACAACTGTTTAAAGAGAGAATGCACAAAGGTGAACACAAGTGAGTTTCTACCCTGTTATTTTCCTGGTTTAATCACAAAAGGAAAGACTTTCTTCTTAGGAGGTACTGTGGTCTTAAGGTACTGTCCCAATGTGTCTGCTTCCCACGCTTCATCTCTACTTCAGGTAATTCTTGTTTCTCTCTTGTATGAAGGCGACCAAAACTGGATACAATATTCAAAGTGTGTTCTGAAAAGAGCACTACGCAGTTCAATGATTCGTTCCTTTAACTGATATTCTACTGTTTGGGCTATTGTAGTTCAATATCCTATTCGCTTTGTTGATTGTCGCTCTTCATTGGTTGGAGATATTTAGTGTTGAGTCTTCTAAGACTGCTATGTCTCTGTCAGCATTATCCTTCGCTATTCGCACTCCATTGATTGAGTACGCGTTGCCTAGATTTCTTTCCAATCTGTAACGCTTTACACTTATCTCCAGGGTGGGTGGGCGATGTGGGCGACTGCCCAGGGTGCCGTGGTCAACAGGGTGTGAAATAAAAAGATTCAAAATAAAAAATAACAAAATTGATGAAAAGAGTTCAGGCGCCAATGTATTTGCAAGCTAGAATGTTACGGGTAAATGTTAAGAATACATGTTCATCCCGGATAACATGGTTTTATATATCAAATGAAGGGGCTGGTTAAGAGGAGTTCCAATATGAAAACATCTTGAAGTGGAAACGCTCCGGAAACACTCAGGATCCTGTTAACCACGCCTGATTGGTGGCAAGCAGCGAACACAGCTTCTCGAAGTTGAAGCTCATAAAAACATTTTTGCAGTCGACCAGGGGAGACGACAGGCTATCTTCGCTGGCCATCCTCTCTGTCGATAGTGACATGGAGCTGACACAAGCAATATCAGAGTTTTGGGCAGCAGGCTCTCCTTCTGAGTCTTGGAATCTTGGTGAACAAAGTTTTTTATTTGTTACTGTTATTTATTACTTTTGTGCTTAATTCAATGTTTAGTTTATTTCTCACTGAGCTATAATGTTATTTTTATGATTTCTGTTTATTATTTGAATAAAATTGAATTTAATTGAATTGAATTTTGTGTCATTTCCCGTTTTGTATTTTTTTAGTAAATTATGAAAACTTCTGAGATTACAGCTTTATTTCTGAAATTTTCTCAAATACTACATACTGAAACTCAAAGGGGGCCAAAATACAAGTTCACCCAGGGTGCCATTTTCCCTAAGGCCGGCCCTGCTTACCTCCATTAAACTTCACCCCCCATTACTGATTGACATATCTTGTCCAACTCATTCTGTGATTTCTGAGCTGCCTCTTCCCATTCCACTTCCTCTCCCAGTTTGGTAGAATCTGCAAATCTGACCAGGTCACAATGAGTTTCTGAATCTGGGTGATTTATCCAAATTAGAAATAGAAATGGTCCCAACGCCAAGCCCTGAGGTTACTCTATTCAGTAACTTCCTCCCACTCTGACATGCTCAGTCTTATACCTTTAAAGGTGTTCAACTTCACTTCTACTGAACCTTCCCCCAATTTATTTTTTTTAGTTCTTCCCTCATTGCATCACATTTATCCTTTCTAAAATTCTGTACCTGTCTTCTGGTCTCAGGTATTTCTGACTTCCCAGATCATGGAATCCTTATCACTCTGAGGTTGCTGTCACCGGGGGTGCTACGACTTCCATTTCCTGTACAATTTCTGGGTCAGTGACGAATACTAGATCCGGATCAGCATTGCTTCTCATGGCTCCCTTGACACACTGGGGCAAGAAGCAGTCATGTAGACACTGACCAACCCTGACTCAACATCACTTGGATATTCCCAGTTTATATCAGGTTGATTGAAGTCTCCCATTAAAATAACTTCCCTGTTCTCATGTACGTCCTAGCTCTTCATAGGGCAAATTGTTCACCTTCCTTTTTTTAATCAGGTAGTCTATAGCATATGTGGAGTTTGGGAAAGTTGTGCTAAATTTCCATTATCATGGAATAAAATGTAAAGAAGGAGGCCATTATGGCCATTGTGCCAGTGCCGGCTCTTTGGTAGAACTCACCAATTAATCCCACTCCCCTGCACTTTTCCCATAGCCGTGTAAAAAAATTTCCCTTCAAGTATTTATCCAATTCTCTTTTGAATGTTACTATTGAATCTGCTTCCACCACCCATTCAGGCAGTGTATTCCAGATCACAACAACTCGCTGTCTAAAAGCACGTTTCCCCATGTTGCCTCTGTTCTTTTGCTATTCACCTTAAATCTGTGTCCTCTGGTTAGTGACACTTGTTCCACTGGAAACAGGTTCTCCTTATTTACTCTATCAAAACCGTTATTGATTTTGAACACACGTGTCAAATCTCTTCTTAACCTTCTCTGCTCTAAGGAGAACAACTCCAGCTTCTCCAGTCTCTCCACATAACTGAAGTCCCTCATCCCTGGTACGAGTCTAGTAAATCTTTTCTGCACCCTCTCTAAGGCCTTCACATCCTTCCTAAAGTGTGATGCCCAGAATTGAACACAACACTTCAGCTGAGGCCCAACCAGTGTTTTATAAAGGTTTAGCAGAACGTCATTGCTGTTGTACACTATTCCTCTATTAATAAAGCCAAGGATACCATTTGCTTTTTTAACATCCTTCTCAGATTGTCCTGCCACCTTCAAAGATTTGTGTAAATACACCCCCCAGGTCTCTCTGTTCCTGCACCCCCTTTAAAATTGTACAATTTAGTTTGTATTGCCTCTCCTCATTCTTCCTTCCAAAATATTGTGGCAGAACCACTGAATGACTCTGGTTAACTGTATATAAGTCTCTTTAACGATGTTCTAACACCAGCCTAAACCTGTACCATTGTGTTAGGCATTACTGTGTTTTGTATATAGAGTTTGCATGTACGGGGCGTGGCCCATTTAAGATCGCGGGAAAACGCGGGCAAACGCGATGACGTCACGTCGCAAAACACGGGACTGCCCAGTCAGTCCTCGTGGCATCTCCTTTGAGTAAAGGCCTGTTTGATTGTTCTCTTGTGTCGATCTCCGTTATTCGTAGGAATTCGTTAATTCCTACATTGGTGACCCCGTTTTTGTGAACGTTTTCACAAAAGAAGAGCACAGCATGGAAGCGAACGCCGTTTCACTAAAGCTACCGCAGTTCTGGGAGCAGCAAACGCCCTCGTGGTTTATTCAGGTCGAGGCCCAGTTCACCATGAGGAACATCGATGCGGATCAGGCCAAGTATCTTTACGTGGTCTCCGCACTCGACAGCTCTACTGCCTCTCTGATCGTCAGCCTCCTCGCAAACCCCCCAACGGAGCGCAAGTATGAAACCCTCAAAGCGCGGTTACTGCAGGTTTTCGGGCTCACAAAATCGGAGTGCGCCCGTCAATTACACGCTATGCCCGGGCTCGGGGACTCCAAGCCTTCAGAGTTGATGAGCCAAATGCTCACAATCCTGGGCTCAGAACGGGAATGTTTCCTATTCCGCAAGATTTTCCTCAGCCAACTGCCTGAACAGGTACAAGCTGCCCTGGCCAGATCTGAAATGGAAGACTGCGCAGCACTCGCTGCGGAGGCTGACAAAATTTTTGCTGTAACTCGGCAGTACTGCACCGCCACGAGGCACCCATCCCCCACAGGCACCGCCCCAGCTCGTCCGTCTGCTGCGCTGTGTTTCTACCACGCGCAGTTCGGCATGAAAGCAAAGCATTGCCACCCTCCCTGCAGTTTTCCCCCCAAAAAACAACGACTGACACTGCGACCACCGAGGAATGGGTCTAACGGGCACCCCGCGGCCGCGATGGCGATCGGCAATGCAGGAAAATTGCTCTTCATCACTGATACTCTCTCCGGTCGTCGTTTTCTGTGCGACACCGGAGCGCAGTGCAGCATTTTACCCGCGTCCACCCTTGATGTGCAGATGGGGAATCAAGGCCCCGCCCATGAAGTGGCCAATGGCGGAACAATTCGGACCTTCGGCAAACGGCGAGTGGGGTTGTGCCTCGGGGGGCAACGTTTTCACTGGGAGTTTGTTACGGCCAAAGTTTCCCAGCCCCTCCTCGGCACGGATTACCTCTGCGCCAACAGCCTCCTGGTCGACGTCAGGAACCGGCGGCTGATCAACGCAGCAACTTTTAATTCTCTTCCGTGTTACCGCAGTAACACTATGTCACGCACCGTCTCCTGTGCGTTCCCAACTCCTGATGAGTTCGCTCGCCTGCTCAGTGAATTCCCTGACCTGACAAGACCCACGTTCTCCTCCACAGCCATGAAACATGGTGTGGAACACCACATCACCACCAACGGCCCCCCGGTCTACGCACGGGCCCGGCGCCTAGAACCTGGCAAGCTGGCGGTCGCAAAGGCGGAGTTCGCAACCATGGAACGGTTAGGGATTATTCGCCGGTCGAATAGTCCCTGGTCTTCACCCCTCCATATCGTCCTGAAGCCTGGCGGCGGATGGCAGCCATGCGGCGACTATCGACGACTAAACGACGCCACCACTCCTGATCGGTATCCGATCCCCCATATCCAGGATTTCTCTGCCCATTTGGCAGGGAACACCGTGTTCTCAAAGGTCGACCTCGTCCGGGGCTACCACCAGGTCCCAGTTCATCCACAAGACGTCCAGAAGACCGCAGTCATCACCCCATTCGGCCTCTTCGAGTTTTTACGGATGCCGTTTCGGTTAAAGAACGCCGCCCAGGCTTTCCAACGCCTGATGGACTCCGTGCTGCGGGACCTCAAGTTCCTCTTCGTCTACCTGGACAATATTCTAATTGCCAGTCCTACTAAGGAAGAACATACCTGTCACCTACACACCCTTTTTCGACGCCTCAGCCAACACGGCCTGATTATCAACTCGGCCAAGTGTCAGTTTGGCCTGCACCAAATTGACTTCCTGGGGCATCGCATCACCTCATAGGGAGCGGTTCCTTTACCTTCGAAGGTAGAGGCGGCGACATCCTTTCCACGCCCGCTGAACATAAAGGCCCTGCAGGAATTCCTAGGCATGGTAAACTTTTACCACCGTTTCGTGCCTAAGGCGGCACTACTCATGCAGCCCCTGTACGAGGCCCTCAAGGGCAAGACTGGCAAGAATCCAGTAGACTGGACGGATGACATGGCCCGAGCGTTCGCCGACACCAAAAGCGCCTTAGCCAACGCAACTATGCTGGCACACCCGCTGCCAGGAGCCACCATCGCCCTCACCACCGACACGTCGGACTACACAGTCGGTGCCGTGCAACAGCAGTGGGTGAACGGGACGTGGCAGCCGTTGGCATTCTTCAGCCGTCAGCTACGGCAGAACGAGAGAGCATACAGCACGTTCGACCGGGAGTTGCTCGCCCTTTTTCTGGCCATCCGCCATTTTGGGTTCCTTCTGGAAGGACGTCCTTTCACTGCTTTTGTGGACCATAAGCCGCTGACCTTTGCAATGTCCAAGATCGCCAAACCGTGGTCAGCCCGACAGCAGCGTCAACTGACCTACATATCCGAATTCACCACGGATATACGGCACGTGGCCGGTAAGGACAACCTGGTGGCGGACTGCCTCTCCCGCGCGATCGTCAATACGGTTCATTTGGGCATCGACTACGCCCTCATGCCAGCGGACCAAGCCTCAGACCTGGAAGTCCAAGCTTACCGAATGGCCATCACTGGCCTCCAGTTGGCTGACATCAAGTTCCATTCGGCAGGTACCACGCTGCTGTGTGATGTCTCCGTACAGGATCGTCGCCCTGTCATGCCAGTCGCCTGGCGCCGCAAAATGTTCGACGCCATACATGGGTTGTCACACCCTGGAATGAAGGCCTCTCAGAAACTGATGTCAGTGAAATTTGTATGGCATGGCATGCATAAAGATGTCCGCGACTGGGCCAACACCTGCGTGGTCTGCCAAAAGGCCAAGGTACAGCGCCACATCAAAGCTCCGTTGGCCGCCTTCACAGTTCCGGAGTGACGTTTTGACCACGTCAACATGGACCTGGTAGGACCACTCCCACCCTCCTGTGGTTTTTCACACATCCTGACCATAGTTGACCGCACCACCAGATGGCCAGAGGCAGTCCCCCTGTCATCCACTACTTCAGCGGACGTGGCCAGGGCGTTCATTTCCTCCTGGATCGCCCATTTCGGAGTACCCGCCCATATTTCGTCAGACAGGGGACCGCAGTTTTCCTCCGAACTCTGGAATGCAGTGGCCCAAGGACTCGCTGTCAAATTACACCGCACCACAGCCTGCCACCCACAGGCGAATGGCCTCTGCGAACGCTTCCACCGGTCAATGAAGGCCGCCCTGAGAGCCAGCCTCCAGGACGCTGGATGGGCAGACAAGCTACCGTGGGTCCTGTTGGGCCTTCACACGGCCCCCAAAGAAGCCCTTCACTCTTCATCAGCGGAGCTTGTGTATGGTCAGCCGCTGCGGGTCCCAGGGGACTTCCTACCAACATCGACAGAGCAATGGTCCGCGTCTGCCCAGCTTGCTAGTCACCAAGAGGCGGCCAGATGTTTCGCACCGGTGCCCACTTCGCACCATGGGCTGCAGAGGTCACACGTTCCCACGGAGCTTCACAAGGCTGAATATGTTTTTATTCGCCATGACGCACATAGGGATCTATTCAAGGCCCTATATACCGGTCCCTTCCACATGTTGGAAGCAGGGGACAAAACCTTCACGGTAGATGTCGGTGGTAAACCGGACCACATTTTGGTCGACCGCTTAAAGCCAGCACATTTGGACCTCGACCGCCCCGTCGAGACAGCACAACCGCCGAGATGGGGTCGGCCACCCGTCGTCGTTACGGCAGACCGCCAGCCGCTCAGCAGCCTCCGCCTCGAGAGTACAGGAGTCGTTCTGACAGGCTTGTCAGACCCCCTCACCATTTGACTTTGTCCGTTAAAGCGAATTCTGGGGGGGCGCATGTGGCAGAACCACTGAATGACTCTGGCTAACTGTATATAATTCTCTTTAACGATGTTCTAACACCAGCCTAAACCTGTACCATTGTGTTAGGCATTACTGTGTTTTGTATATAGAGTTTGCATGTACGGGGCGTGGCCCCTTTAAGAGCACGGGAAAACGCGGGCAAACGCGATGACGTCACGTCGCAAAACACGGGACTGCCCAGTCAGTCCTCGTGGCATCTCCTTTGAGTAAAGACCTGTTTGATTGTTCTCTTGTGTCGATCTCTGTTATTCGCAGGAATTCGTTCATTCCTACAATATATCACTTTACACTTCTCTGCATTAAATTTCATCTGCCATGTGTCTGCTCATTTCACCGGTCTCTCTATGTCCTCCTTAAGTCTGTTACTACAGGAGACTTTGGTTTATCCGGAGGTTGTATGTCCGGAAACCTCGATCTACCGGCAGAAATCAGGAGCCGTTTTGTTCGTTTTTTTTTCTTCTCGTGGCTTTTTTTTCAACAGTCAGGCTCTGGAAAGTCTCTCTGAAGCTGTTGCTAAGCTACAGAGACGCTTCCAAGGTACGGGCTGACTGTTTGAAGCTGTTGCTAAGCAACAGTGTTTGTTGTCAGATACGGAGATGAAAACCTCCGTATGCTTCAACATTACCGCTGGTATGTCCAGCAGTTTTGATAGATCGGCAACAGCTCGGTCCCGTCGGTGCCGGATATAACAAAGTTTCCTGTATCTTCCTTATTGTTTATACATATCAGAGTTTCATGTCATCTGCAAACTTTGAAATTATGTCCTGTATACCCTTGTCTGTGTCATTAATTTATATCAAAAAGAGCAGTGATCCTAATACCGACCCCTGGGGAACACCAGTATACCTTTCTCCAGTCTGAAAAACAACCGTTCACCATTGCTTTCTGCTTTCTGTCCCTTAGCCAATTTTGTATCCATGCTCCCACTGTCCATTTAATCCCATGGGCTTTAATTTTGCTAACAAGTCTATTATGTGGTACTTTGTCAAACTCTGTTTCAAAATCCATATACATAACATCAACTGCACTACCCTCTGTGGTAAACCACTGTTATTGTTGTTCACCGTTGTTGTTGTTGTTGCACACTGTTGTATCTATGCATGCCTCAGCTGGCTCCGCCCCTGGCTCCACCCACATGCCCAGGTATAAAGGTGACTGCTCTGCAGCCCCCTGCCTTCTTGGAAACCAGTCAACCACGAGAGGCATGCTCTGTTCTTTGTTAATAAAAGCCTTTTAGTTACTCTCCTAACTCTCTGTCTTTTATGAGTAATTGATAGCGCATCAATTTTATTAACGAAAACAAAATGTTGGCACCAAACGCTGAGCAGCAGGCGCTGCTGCATGCCCTCAGACCAACATGCCTGGACCTAGACCCTCAAGAGGCGGGTTCGTCTACCAAGTTCGCACAATGGCTGCGTTGCTTCGAAGCTTACCTGGAAGCCTCAGCCATGACACTAGAGGGAAACAAACTAAAAATCCTGGCCTCCAAGGTGGGCCACCAAGTCTACACGCTCATCCAGGACGCGACTACGTACGCGGCGGCTATCGATCTGCTAAAAGGACAATACACACGCCCGGTAAATACGGTTTATGCCAGACACCTCCTGAGATCCCGCAAACAGCAGTCCAGGGAATCGGTGGAGGCATTCCTACGGGCACTACAGACACTCGGCCGAGACTGCGATTGTAAAGAGGTATCGGCCGCGACACACACGGAGGGACTTATCCGAGATGCTTTCGTTGCGGGCCTCATGTCCGACTACTCCCGGCAGAGACTGTTGGAGAAGGCAGTGTCCCTCGCGCTCTCACTAGACGTGGCCCACCGGAATATGGACGCATTCTCCCCTAACCGCTCCGCACTGTGGACGCCGCAACCTTGCGTCATGGGACCGCCACCCCCGGCACCAACTACTGCAGCGATGTCCAAGGGCGTGTGGTAAACCACTGTTTGTATTCCACTGTGTACATGCCTGGACATGCCTCGGCTGACTCCTCCCACAAGTCCTAGTATAAAGGTGACTGCTCCCCAGCCCTTTGTATTTCTGGACCGGTCGACTACTCGAGGCAGACCTTCATTCTTTTGTTAATAAAAGCCTTTAGTTACTCTCTTAACGCTCAGTCTTTTATGAGTAATTGATAGCGCATCAATTTTATTAACAACATTTTTATAATGGAGAAGATCCTCACACCAGCATGCCTGGACTTAAATCATCGGGAGGCGGACTCATCCACCAACTTTACTCACTGGCTTAAGTGTTTCGAAAAATTCCTGACCGCCTCCGCAGCAATCAAATCGGACGAGGACAAACTGGATGTCCTGACCTCCAAAGTGAACCACCGAGTGTACTTGGTCATCCAAGACGCGACCTCGTACGCGGACGCTATCAAGCTCCTCAAGGACCAGTACACGCGCCCAGTGAACGAAGTGTACGCCAGGCACCTTCTGGGGAGTCGTAAACAACAACCTGGGGAATCGACCGTGGAATACCTTCAGGCACTGTCTGTGCTTGGCCGGGCCTGTGGTTGTAAGGATGTAAAGGCCGCCGTGTACACAGAGGAACTTATCCGGGACGCTTTTGTAGCGGGCCACAGATCCAATTACACCCGACAGCGACTGTTGGAGCAGAGTGACCTCGACCTCAACAAGGCCTCTGAACTCGCACTATCATTGGATGCAGCCTACCGGGGCATGGATGCCTACTCCTCTGCACCGTGGACGCCACGGGGAATGACAGCCTGGGACACGGTAGGACCGCCTCATAGCGCCGTGCCACCCCAGCCACACCCCAGCAACGGCCCAACTACCGCAGCAGTGTCCCAAGGCCAGACAGCAGTGCCCCAAGGCCAGAAATGCTACTTCTGTGGCCAGGCAAAACACCCCAGAGCGCGCTGCCCGGCAAAAAACGCGATCTGCTCGGGCTGCGGGAAGAAGGGACACTACGCTAGCGTCTGCAGGGCCAAAGCCACCCCGAACCCGAGCAGCGCCGCGTGTGGGCCATGCGGGCCGCCATCTTGGGCCTCCTCGGCCATGTGCGAACCACCAGTACAGCAGCCATTTTGGACGCCTCCAGCCACATGGGGATCATGGACGCCGCCATCTTGGACAACAGCCGGAACGCAGCAGGCCCCCAACACCGCCTCATCTGATACCCGCAGCGACACACTGACCCCTACGCTGGCATCCGTTACACTGGACCAAGCGAGACCGCACCAGCTGGCCAGTTCCACAATGGACATTAAGGTAAATGGTCACTGTTGTGTATGTAATATGTGTGCTACTTTGAACCTATGGACAGGACTGCACTACTTGTTGGGCGTAGTGATACGCAGTACCACTCCTGGCCATAGGGGTATAAATAGTACTGTGGGTACTGATCCCCCTCAGTTCCCGCCTGTGGGCATGAAGTAAAGACCTATGTATAGTCCCTACCTCCAACCAGTAAAGACCTGTTTGAGTTATACGTTTAAGTCTTTGTGTTAATTGTTCAATACAATACACATACTTAACACTGGTGATGAGTCGGTTCGAACCCTGCGGCAGTTATTCCAGGCGGCTTCGTCCAAAGACAGGACGTTGAAGAGAGGTTTCAATCCTCAACACCCCACTCAAAACTGAAGGGCAGCAGAAATCCTGACAGCTTCCAGCGACTGGAAGAGACAGGCATTAGGACCCTGAAGCCTCCATCAGCTTGTGAACCGGAGTAAAGACAGGACTGGGGAAGAGAGAGAGGTAGGGCGATAGCGATCGGCAGATAAGGGCCGGGCCGCTTTGAAGTGAGGGGCGCAGCCGGGCCAGCGATCGGGACCAAAGATAAGAGCCGCACTCGGACTGAAAGGCGCGGCGGCTGCAGAAGCTCAAGGTGCGAGAGTCGCGGTGCACAGCGCGGGCTATCGATCGCGGCGAAGATAAGGGCCGCACTCGAGGGCTGAAGGGAGACGGCGTCGGGGGACGGGTGAAGACCGCCAAGCGTGGGAAAACCGCCATTTTGTGGGCGGAGGACGACGGCAAGAGCGGGAAGCCGCCATCTTTGATAACAAGTAAAGAAAATAAAATCTGAGAAATTGCAAATCTACAATGCCTAAACACGGGAATATTAGCACCTTTGATAGTGACCTCGAAGATTGGGCCATATATGTTGAAAGAGTAAAAAATTATTGTAAGGCCAATAAAATTCGTGACCAAGATAAAGCTCTAACATTATTAAATTTAATGGGTGCGAAGACGTACGGGCAATTGAAACACCTGTTATCACCAGATGAACCGGCGGATAAGACGTTCGATGAGATTGTTACTGTCCTGAAAGATCATCTAAACCCCACGCCGCTGATGCTAGCGGAACGATTTAAATTTTACGACAGAAGGCAGCTACAGCATGAAAGCAATGCTGAATATTTGCTGGAATTGCGTAAATTAGCGAAATATTGCCAGTTTGGAACGGGATTGACAGATGCACTACGAGACAAATTTGTGTGTGGTTTATTTAAACAGGATACACAAAAGCGACTGCTCGAGGAGAATGAGCTGACGCTTGAGAAGGCGGTCACTATGGCAGCAGCACACAAAGCCGCAGCGAGAGGCACGGCAGTAATGCAGCTACGGTCACCGGAGCTCAGTGCACACAAATTGGGTGTGAGTTCTGGCAAATGTTATCGTTGTCGAAAGACAACGCATGATCAGAACCAGTGTTGGTTTAAAAACCAAGAATGTAGAACTTGTGGTAGGCTTGGACACATAGCTAGAGTATGCAGGTCAGGGAAGAAGACCAGCAACAAGAAGTCACCGCAAGGAAAATACGCAAAGGTACACAAGGTGACCGAACAGGAGTCCGATTCAGACGCTAGCAGTAATGAACTGGCTAGCTTAAGCTGTAATGAACTGGCTAGCTTAAGAGTACTCAACGCTGGTAAGGGTGCAGACCTCCAGACAATTTGGGTCACTCTTCAGATAGAAGGAGTCCAAGTAAAACTGGAATTGGACACTGGATCGGCATTGACGGTCATAAATAAGAAAGATTACGGAAAGTTATTCCAACATATTCCCCTACAGGATACGGGGATTATATTGAAAACATACACGGGGCAAAGAGTGTACCCCATCGGGAAAATAGAGGTTGCAGTGGCCCACAAGGGCGAAGACAGTCAAATAATGGACTTATATGTGATATCTGAAGGAGGTCCTCCACTACTAGGACGGGAGTGGATTAGGAAAATGAATATGGACTGGCATTTCCTACAAACAATAACGAGTGAGAACTCGGTGAAGATAGTCGGCCCAGACTCTGGAACGGATGATGGTAAGCCCAACTCAGGTGCAAAAGACAAAGTTTCAGCACAGAATTCCACTGAGCAACAACAACATAGTTTAACTGTGGATTCTGAGTCTGGCAAGTCTACTGATGTGCCCATTTCTGAGGGACACCGGGCTCGAACTCAACTCCATTTCAAACTACAACAGCAATTAGAACAAATGCTTCGCCGTTTTGAGCAAGAGTTGAATGCAACGAAAGAGTTCTTTGATATAGAGTTGGAGAATCTGGAAAGACAACAGAAGCAGCTGATGGAGAAAATGGAGCAGGAGCACACAAAACGTCTGATGTCAGAGGAGTTAACGGTCAGCCAACTCCTGCATATGCTGAAGGACAGGACTCTGAAATGGGAAAAACTTGAACATGAACTTCAATATTCAAACGAAAGGGGTTCGGAGCTCTCAAAGGTTATTGGAAGAGCTGAGGTGGCAACACAGACTGAGATGACTGCAACAGAGCAGCCCTTGGATGCCAAAAGTACGCTGACTCACGTCAACGTAGAACAACAGACCGCTGAAACAGCTGCTCCGGTAGAGGGATTGCATAGTCCGATCAATCAATCTCCAAAGGAAGTTGAAGTATTAAAATCACAAATGAGGTCACTAGTAAACGACTTGCTGAAAGCCCAGAAAAAGCTGGATGCAGAGGTACACATGAAGAAGTCTCTTCAGGAAAGATGTCTGGATTTGGAACAAGAGCTGGCTAACGTCCAGCTGGGTATGGAGGAAATAGACGACCCTCTCACTGGTCTAGCTCAGGACGACACCGAATATTACGATGTCCTGTCCTGCCCAGCTTGTAACTTCGACTCCCAAAGTGCAGAAATCATGGAGGAGCACCAAAAGTCTACGGAACATCGGGAGAAGCTGGCTCTACGACGGAAACAGGAGGAAGAGAAGGAGGAACTGCGCATGCAGCTGGCAGCTGTGGCAGCTGACAATGGAGCCCAGAGAGTCTCCAAGAAGCAGAAAAGGAAAAGTAAAAACAGAAGATGACCCATCTGAACCATTATCACCTCTACCAGATCACACACGTGGTCCCTCCGAACGGAGCCAATTCAGTTCGGAAGTTCAAACTGTTAAATCCATGGAAGGACTATTGAATGAGTCACTCTAGCAACGTGAACCGACTACACCACAGAGATTGAATCTGTGAACTGTTTTCCGCAGAGACTGAATCTGTGATCTGTTTTTGACATGAAGTTATCTATGTATCTATGTTATTCTGTTATGTAAACCTGAAGTTATATATGTATATATGTTATTACGTTATGTTAAATGGGGAGATGACTGTAAAGCTAGGAAGGGAGGAATGTTGTGTATGTAATATGTGTGCTACTTTGAACCTATGGACAGGACTGCACTACTTGTTGGGCGTAGTGATACGCAGTACCACTCCTGGCCATAGGGGTATAAATAGTACTGTGGGTACTGATCCCCCTCAGTTCCCGCCTGTGGGCATGAAGTAAAGACCTATGTATAGTCCCTACCTCCAACCAGTAAAGACCTGTTTGAGTTATACGTTTAAGTCTTTGTGTTAATTGTTCAATACAATACACATACTTAACAGTCACGATACAATCTGCCTTTTTGACTCTGGGAGCACGGAGAGCTTCATCCACCCTGACACGGTGCGGCGTTGCTCTCTCCCAGTCCTGCCTGCGCACCAGCAGATTTCTATGGCCTCCGAGTCCCAGTCGGCAGACATCGGCGGCTACTGCATGGTGACACTCGTAGTAGACGGGACTGTGTACGATCATTTTAAACTTCTGGTCCTGCCCGACCTCTGCGCTGCCGTCCTGCTGGGGTTAGATTTTCAGTGCCACCTTAAAAGTGTTACGATGGCGTACGGTGGACCCCTACCCCCACTCACAGTCCGCAGCCAGCAGCTTCCAAATTGCCCGCCGCGCACCAGGTGCAACCTCTCCACACTCAGAGTCACCCCCCCCCCCACTGTTTGCTAACCTCACCCCCGACTGTAAGCCCATCGCCACAAAGAGCAGGCGATACAGTGCCGGGGACAGGGTTTTCATTAAAACCGAAGTGGAGCGGCTCCTGAAGGAAGGGATTATTGAGGGCAGCACCAGCCCCTGGCGAGCCCAGGTTGTGGTCGTTAAGACCGGCGAGAAGCAGCGCCTGGTCATCGACTACAGCCAGACAATAAATCGCTGCACCCTGCTGGACGCCTACCCACTCCCCCGCATAGCTGATATGGTCAACCAGATCGCGCAGTACCACGTCTTCTCGACCATTGACCTGAAATCAGCGTACCACCAGCTCCCTATCCACCCTGAGGACCGCCAGTATACCGCCTTTGAGGCAAACGGCCGCCTCTATCACTTCCTTAGGGTTCCCTTTGGCGTCACCAATGGGGTCTCCGTCTTCCAAAGGGAGATGGACCGGATGGTAGGTCAAAATGCGTTGCAGGCCACTTTCCCATATCTGGACAATGTGACCATCTGCGGCCGTGACTTGCAGGACCATGACGCAAACCTCGAAAAATTCCTCCGCACCGCCCAACTCCTGAACCTGACATATAACAAGGAGAAGTGCATATTCCGCACAAACCGCCTCGCCATCCTTGGCTGTGTTGTGGAACACGGAGTCATCGGCCCCGACCCCGACCGGATGCGTCCCCTTATGGAACTCCCACTGCCCCACTGCCTCAAGGCCCTGAAGAGGTGCCTAGGGTTTTTCTCCTATTACGCCCAGTGGGTCCCCTACTATGCGGACAAGGCCCGTCCGCTGATCAAGTCCACCTCTTTTCCCTTGACGGCAGAGGCCCGCTTAGCCTTCCACCGTATCAAGGAGGACATTGCCAAAGCCACCATGCACGCAGTGGACGAATCCATCCCCTTCCAGGTGGAAAGCGACGCGTCCGACTTTGCCCTGGCCGCTACCCTCAATCAGGCGGGGAGACCCGTGGCCTTCTTTTCACGAACCCTCCAAGGCCCGGAGACCAGACACTCCGCTGTTGAGAAGGAGGCCCAGGCGATTGTGGAGGCTGTGCGTCATTGGAGGCACTACCTGGCCGGAAAACGATTTACCCTGCTCACTGACCAGCGTTCAGTTGCTTTCATGTTTAACAACAAGCAGAGGGGCAAAATCAAAAATGACAAGATCTTGAGGTGGAGAATCGAACTTTCCACCTACAATTACGAGATCTTGTACCGGCCCGGGAAGCTCAATGAACCCCCGGATGCGCTATCGCGTGGCACCTGCGCCAGCGCGCAGATCAATAGACTGCGGGCCCTCCACAATGACCTCTGCCACCCGGGGGTCACCAGGTTCTTCCACTTCATCAAGGCCCGCAACCTGCCTTACTCTATTGAGGAGGTCAGGACCATGACCAGGAACTGCCAAGTCTGCGCTGAGTGCAAACTGCACTTTTATAGACCAGACAGGGCCCACCTGATAAAAGCCACTCGCCCCTTCGAGCGCCTGAGCATTGATTTTAAAGGGCCTCTCCCCTCCTCCGACCGCAATGTGTACTTCCTCAATATTATTGATGAGTACTCCCGTTTCCCGTTCGCCATCCCCTGCCCGGACATGACCAGTGCCACGGTCATTAAATGTCTGAACGACCTCTTCACCCTGTTCGGTTTCCCCAGCTATATCCATAGCGACCGGGGCTCATCGTTTATGAGCGACGAACTCCGTCAGTACCTGCTAACTAGGGGTATTGCCACAAGCAGGACCACCAGTTACAACCCCCGGGGGAACGGACAGGTGGAAAGAGAAAATGCGACAGTTTGGAAGGCCGCCCTGCTAGCCTTAAAGTCTAGGGGCCTTCCAACCTCCCGCTGGCAGGATGTGCTCCCCGATGCGCTCCACTCTATTCGGTCACTGCTCTGCACTGCCACTAACGCCACCCCTCATGAGAAAATGTTTGTCTTCCCAAGGAAGTCCACATCGGGGACATCGCTACCGCCATGGCTGATGTCCCCAGGGCCGGTCCTACTGAGAAGACACGTGAGGACCCATAAAATGGACCCCCTGGTCGAGAGGGTCGACCTCCTCCACGCCAACCCCCAGTATGCTTACATTGGATACCCGGACGGGCGGGAGGACACAGTCTCCATAAGAGACCTTGCACCCTCGGGGGCCGCAGTAACCCACTACTCACTACCACCCCCCCCACGATTCGATATCCAGCCCCAGCAGACGGCAGGCCTGGGCCCCGCGACCCGCTCGACATCTACGAGGACGACACGCCTGTGCCACAGCCTACGCAGGACTCGACGCCGGAAGCTCCACTACCCCTGCCGTCGCCACGCCGATCACAGCGGCAGACAAGACCTCCGGAGAGACTCCAATACATTAACTTTTAATACACTTCACCCCGCCGGACTCAATTTTAAACAAGGGGTGAATGTGGTAAACCACTGTTTGTATTCCACTGTGTACATGCCTGGACATGCCTCGGCTGACTCCTCCCACAAGTCCTAGTATAAAGGTGACTGCTCCCCAGCCCTTTGTATTTCTGGACCGGTCGACCACTCGAGGCAGACCTTCATTCTTTTGTTAATAAAAGCCTTTAGTTACTCTCTTAACTCTCAGTCTTTTATGAGTAATTGATAGCGCATCAGGGCGCGAAATGTTACTTTTGTGGCCAGGCAAAACACCCCAGAGCACGCTGCCCGGCGAAAAACGCTACCTGCTCTGGCTGCGGGAAGAAAGGACACTATGTCAGCGCCTGCAAAGGTAAAACCGCTAACGCCAGCAGCGCCGCGTGTGAACCGTGGGGGCAGCCATCTTGGCTGCCATCTTGGACACCTCCAGCCGCGTGGGGATCGGGATCATGGGCGCAGCCATTTTGTCCGCCATCTTGGACGCCTCCAACTCCAATCGCGGGTGACCCGGACTCAACCACTGCCTCGTCTGACAACCACAGCGGCTCGCTCGACCACACGCTGGCCTCCGTGACGCTGGACCAATCTCTCCCTCACCAACTGTCCAGGTCCATGATGGACATTACGGTAAACGGCCGCGCCACTACCTGCCTTTTCGACAGCGGGAGCACGGAGAGCTTTATCCACCCCGACACGGTGCGCAGTTACTCTCTCCCGGTCCTGCCAACGCGCCATCGGATCTCTATGGCTTCCAAATCCCATTCAGCAGACGTCGGTGGCTACTGTGTAGTGACCCTTTCAGTAAGGGGCACAGAATACAAAAATTGTAAACTTCTTGTCCTGCCCCATCTCTGCGCTGCCGTTCTACTGGGGTTGGATTTTCAGTGCCACCTTAAAAGTGTCACATTAGCGTACGGCGGACCCCTCCCCCCCCTCACAGTCTGCAGCCAGCAGCTTTTAAATCGCCCGCCGCGCACCATTTGCAGCCTCTCCACGCTTAAAGTCTCCCCCCCACCCTTGTTCGCTAACCTCACCCGCGACTGTAAGCCCATCGCTACCAAAAGCAGGCGGTGCAGTGCCGGGGATAGGAGCTTCATTAAATCCGAAGTAGCAAGACTCCTGAAGGAAGGGATTATTGAGGGTAGCACTAGCCCATGGCGAGCACAAGTGGTGGTAGTGAAGACTGGCGAAAAACAGCGCCTAGTTATTGACTACAGCCAGACGATCAATCGCTACACCCAGTTAGATGCATACCCACTCCCCCGCATATCTGACATGGTCAATCAGATAGCACAATACCGGGTGTTCTCGACGATTGATCTGAAGTTGGCATACCACCAGCTCCCCATCAGGGCTGAGGACCGCCAGTACACAGCTTTTGAAGCTGACGGTCGTCTCTACCACTTCCTCCGAGTCCCCTTCGGCGTCACCAACGGGGTTTCGGTCTTCCAAAGAGAGATGGACCGAATGGTTGACCAGAACGCGCTGCAGGCCACCTTCCCCTATCTAGACAACGTCACCATCTGCGGCCACGACCAGCAGGACCATGACGTTAACCTAGAGAAATTCCTCCGTACGGCCCAGCGGCTGAATCTAACATACAACAAGGACAAATGTATGTTTCGCACCACGCACCTCGCCATTCTTGGCTGCGTAGTGGAGAACGGAGCCATCGGCCCCGACCCCGACAGAATGCGCCCCCTTATGGAGCTCCCCCTCCCCCACTGCCAAAAAGCACTGAAGAGATGCCTAGGGTTTTTCTCTTACTATGCTCAGTGGGTGCCCAACTATGCGGACAAAGCCAGACCCCTCATCAAGTCCACCTCCTTCCCCCTGACAGCAGAGGCATGTGCAGCCTTCACTCTCATAAAAAGAGATATTGCGAAGGCCACAATGCACGCAGTGGATGAGTCCATCCCTTTCCAAGTGGAGAGCGATGCATCCGACTTCACCCTAGCTGCAACCCTTAACCAGGCGGGGAGACCCGTGACCTTTTTCTCAAGGACCCTCCAGGGCCCCGAGATTCGACACCCCTCTGTCGAAAAGGAGGCCCAGGCCATTGTGGAAGCGGTGCGACATTGGAGGCATTACCCGGCCGGGAAACGATTTACCCTGCTCACTGACCAGCGTTCAGTAGCTTTTATGTTTAATAATAAGCAGAGGGGCAAAATCAAGAACGACAAGATCTTGAGGTGGAGAATTGAACTCTCTACCTACAATTACGATATCTTGTACCGGCCCGGGAAACTCAATGAGCCACCAGATGCCCTATCACATGGTACATGCGCCAACGCGCAGGTTGATAGGCTGCAGACCCTCCACAATGACCTCTGCCACCCGGGGGTCACCAGGTTCTTCCATTTCATCAAGTCCCGTAACCTGCCCTACTCCATCGAGGAGGTCAGGAACATGACCAGGAACTGCCAAATCTGTGCCGAGTGCAAACCGCATTTTTATAGGCCAGACAGAGCAAGCCTGATCAAGGCCACTCGCCCCTTCGAGCGCCTGAGCGTCGATTTTAAAGGGCCCCTCCCCTCCTCTGACCGCAACGTGTACTTCCTCAACATAATTGATGAGTACTCCCGTTTCCCGTTTGCCATCCCTCACCCAGACATGACCAGTACCACGGTCATTAAATGTCTGAATGACCTTTTCGCCTTGTTCGGCTTCCCTAGCTATATCCATAGTGGCCGGGGCTCATCCTTTATGAGCGACGAACTCCGTCAGTACCTGCTCATGAGAGGTATTGCTACAAGCAGAACCACCAGCTACAACCCCTGGGGGAACGGCCAGGTGGAAAGAGAGAACGCGACGGTTTGGAAGGCCGTCCTCTTAAACTTAAAATCTAAGGGCCTTCCGACCTCTCGCTGGCAGGAGGTCCTCCCTGCGGCGCTCCACTCCATTCGGTCACTGCTTTGTACGGCCACCAATGCCACCCCCCATGAAAAAATGTTCACTTTCCCCAGGAAGTCCACATCGGGGACCTCGCTACCGACATGGCTGACATCTCCAGGACCCGTCCTACTGCAGAAGCACGTGAGGTCCCATAAAGCGGACCCCCTGGTCGAGAGGGTGAGCCTCCTCCACGCCAACCCCCAGTATGCTTACGTGGCGTACCCGGACGGGCGGGAGGACACAGTCTCCATACGAGACCTCGCACCTTCGGGTGCCCCTGAAACACTACCATTGCCATCCACCACTACCCACAACCCAACCCCTGTAGACGGCATGCCGCAGCCCCAGGACCTGTCATTGACCACCCAACCACTCAATGAGACGCCAGATTCAACGTTGGATGCTGCACCATCACCGCCGCCACCACGACGATCAGGACGGCATACAAGGCCACTTGATAGACTTACTTACACGAACCGTTAGTACACTTCACCCCGTCGGACTCAATTTTAAACAAGGGGTGAATGTGGTAAACCACTGTTATTGTTGTTCACCATTGTTGTTGTTGCACACTGTTGTATCTATGCATGCCTCAGCTGGCTCCGCCCCTGGCTCCACCCACATGCCCAGGTATAAAGGTGACTGCTCTGCAGCCCCCTGCCTTCTTGGAAACCAGTCGACCACGAGAGGCATGCTCTGTTCTTTGTTAATAAAAGCCTTTTAGTTACTCTCCTAACTCTCCCGGCTGAAAATTCAGTAGCCTTAGCGCCTCATTTGAGGCGCTAGAGGGCCTTGCACCGGAGTTATGGCCAGTAGTGAAATTCCCTGGGGCCCTAAATCGGCGTTGCTCCGGTACCGCTGTGCCGGCATCGATGACGTCATCGGTGTGCGCAGCGTCCCGGTTGCCGTGGTAACCCGCCCGAACTCCGAAATTGAGTTGCGGCCGCCTCGCCCGTGGCAGCCGCAACCAGCGTTTTGTCAGAGGTGCCTTACTGCAGTTAGCGCCGGCGCATTAAAGGCCCCGCGGCGGCCGGCCGCTTTCCCGCCGGCCGCCTGCCCGCAGCTCCCTCACCGGACTTCTCTCCCCCCCCCCCCAAGAACAGATGCAAGCCCGGCACTTGTCCGAGGTGCCGGGCTCATTTTTAAGCAGATTTGCGCAGGCCGCGGCCGGGTGCAGGCAGCTCCTCCTTAATGGAAGGAGGAGGCCTGCACTTCCCCAGCCTGCCGCACCGCATCGGGTGCCGCAGCGCCGGAATTGCGGCGCGAAACGGCAGTTAGCGCCCTTTTCCAGGCGCTAAGACCCTTCAGTAGCGCCGGCAGCCATTTGGGCGCGGCGCCACTGAATTTTTGGCACGCGCAGGGGACTTAGCCGGCACTAATTTCCGGCGCTAAAGCCCTGGCTAAGCCAAAACCCAATTTCTAGGCCGGACCGTCTTTTATGAGTAATTGATAGCGCATCACCCTCATCAACCCTTTCCGTTACTTCATCAAAGAACTCAATCAAGTTAGTCAAATACGATTTGCCTTTGATAGATTCAATGAAGATCTGTGCCGACTTTCAGTTATTAGCCCATACTTTTCCAAATGACAATTAATTTTGTCCTGGATTATTGTCTCTAAAAGTTTCCCACCACCGCTATTAGGCTGAATGGTCTATCCCTCCCCCTTTTCTAAAGAGTGGTGTAACATTTGCAAATCTCCAGTCTTCCGGCACCGCCCCCATATCCAAGGAGGATTGGAAGATTGTGGCCGGAGCCTCTGCAATTCCCACCCTTACTTCCCTCAGTAACTTAGGAGGCATCCCATCCGGACCAGGCGAACTTTCTACTTTGAGGACTGCCAACCTTTTAAGTACCTCCGCTTTATCTATTTTTTATCTTCTCCAATATCGCCTCTGCTTCCTCCTTTACTGTTACATTGGCAGCATCCTCTTCTCTAGTGAAGACAGGTGCAAAGTATCCATTTAGTACCTCAGCCATGCACTCAGACTCCACAAGAATGTCTCCTTTTTGGTCCCTAATTGCCCCCACCCTTCCTTTGACTACCCTATTATTACTTATGTGTTTAAAAAAGACTTTTGGGTTCCCTTTTATATTAGCTACTAATCTATTCTCATTCTCTCTCTTTGCCCCTCTTATTCCCTTTTTTAAGATCATTTCTATACTTTCTATATTCAGCTTGTTTCTCTATAATATTAAGAACCATACATTTGTCATAAGCCTCCTTTTTCAGTCTCATTTTAACCTCAATATCTTTAGTCATCGTGGGAGCTCGAGCTTTAGGTGCCATTCCTCACCCCCTCATGGGAATGTGTCTACTCTGTACCCGAACCATCTCTGCTTTGAAGTCCTGCCATTGTTCAGTTACTGCTTTGCCTACCAATTATTGGTTCTAATCCATCTGGGACAGATTCCTTTTCAACACTGAAGTTAGCCCTCATCCAGTTAAGTATTTTTTTGCTTGAATGTTCCTTGTCCTTTTCCATAAGTATTCTACACCTGATGATATTATGATCACTATTCCCCAAATGCTCTTCCACTGAAACATGCTCCACTTGCCCCACTTCATTCCCCAAAACCAGATCCAGCACTGCTTCCTTCCTCATTGGGCTGGAAACACACTGATCAAAAAAGATCTTTGCACATTTCAGGAATTCCGCCCCCTCATTGCCCTTTACATTGTTACTATCCTAGTCTATATTAGGATAATTGAAGTTCTCCATTATCATTACTCTGTAGTTCTTGCACCTTTATGTAATTGTCCTGAAAATCTGCTCCTCTATCTCCTTCCCACTATTTAGTGGCCTATAGTCTACACCAAGTAGCATCATAGCTCCTCTATCTTTCCTTAATTTTAACCAAATAGATTCTGTTGTTGCCCCCTCACTTACATGCCCAGTGCTATAATAGCTTCTTTGATCAATACTGCCAACCCCTCCTTTTGTTCATTCCTTATATCTTTCCTGAATACCTTGTAGCCAGAAATATTAAGTTCCCAATATTTACTATGCTCCATACATTTAGGCACATGCACTCCAAACCCTGGTCCCAGCTCTGTTGAGGGGCAATCCGTTCACCTTGAACAGGTCCCTCCTGCCCAGAGCTCGTCCCAATGCCCCAGGAATCTGAAGTCATCCCTCCTCCACCATTTCTCCAGCCACCTGTCTTATCCTACTATTCCTATACTCACTAGCACGTGGCACAGGGAGTAATGCTGAGATTATTTTGAGATCCTGCTCTTTAATTTTCTCCAGAGCTCCTGAAACTCTGAGTGCAGGACCTCAGCGCTTTTCCTTCTGACCTCATTGGTTCCCACATGGACCACGACTTCTGGTTGTTCCCCTTCCCCCTGAAAATGCCCTGCACCCTCTCAATGATGTCCTTTACCCCAGCACCAGGGAGGCGACTCACATCGGTGATTGCAGAAACGCCTAGTCTACTAAATCTCTTCTCATAGGACAATGCCCCCATCCCAGGAATCAGTCTCGTGACCTTCTAAGGCACTCCTTTTAAGGCAAGTATAGCTTTCCTTAGGTAAGGAGACCAAAATTGTAAACAGTACTCCAGGTGTGGTCTTTACTTTCATACTCCAATCCATTCGCAATAATGGGAATGGTAGCATAGTGGTAATGTCACTGGGCTAGTAATCCAGAGGCCTGGACTAATGATCCAGAGACGTGAGTTTGAATCCCACCACGGCAGCTGGGGAATTTAAATTCAGTTAATTAAATAAATCTGGATTAAAAAGCTAGTATCGGTAATGGTGACCATGAAACTATTGGATTGTCATAAAAACCCATCTGGTTCACTAATGTCCCTTAGGGAAGGAAATCTGCTGTCCTTACCCGGTCTGGCCTATATGTGACTCCAGACCCACAGCTATAACTGCCCTCTGAAATGGCCTAGCAAGCCACTCAGTTGTAACAAACCGCTACAAAACATAATAAGAATGGAATCGGACGGACCCAGCATTGACCTCAGCACCGGCTATGGACACAACAATGGCACACCCAGCCCAGTAAACCCTGAAAAGTCCTCCTCACTAACATCTGGGGACTTGTGCCAAAATTGGGAGAACTGTCACACAGATTAGTCAAGCAACAGCCTGACAAAGTCATACTCACAGAATCATACCTTTCAGCCAATGTCCCAAACTCCTCCATCACCATACCACTGGCAGGACAGACCCACCAGAGGTAGTGGTATACAGTCGGAAAGGAGTGGCCCTGGGAGTCCTCAACATTGACTCCGGACCCCATGAAGTCTCATGGCTTCAGGTCAAGCATGGGCAAGGAAACGTCCTGCTGATTACCACCTACCGCCCTCCCTCAGCTGATGAATCAATAATCCTCCATATTCAATACCACTTGGAAGAAGCACTGAGAGTAGCAAGGGCACAGAATGTACTACGGGTGAGGTCTTCAATGTCCATCACCAAGAGTAGTGGCTCCGTAGCACCACTGCTGGCCGAGTCCTGAAGGACATAGCTGCCAGTCTGGGCCTGCGACAGGTGGTGAAAGAACCAACACGAGGGAAAAACCTACTTGACCTCGTCCTCACCAATTTACCTGTCGCAGATGCATCTGCCCATGACAGTATTGGTAGCAGTGACCACCGTCATTGTGGAGATGCAAGTCCCGTCTTCACACTGAGGACACCCTCCATCGTGTTTTGTGGCACTAACACAATGCTAAATGGGATAGATTCAGGACAGATCTAGCAGCTCAAAACTGGGCATCCATGAGGTGCTGTGGGCCAACAGCAGCAGCAGAATTGTATTCCACCACAATCTGTAAACTCATGGCCCGGCATATCCCTCACTCTACCATTACCATTAAGTCAGGGGACCAACCTTGGCTCAATAAGGAGTGTGGAAGAGCATGCCAGGAGCAGCACCAGGTGTGATGAAATATATGTCTTCATCAGCCCCTGTGTTTTACCTGCATTGTATTGTGTGTACCGCCCCCTTTTCCCCTATTGTGTGTATTGGCTCCGCCCCTGTCTTTTGTCATATAAAGGTCTCAAGAGCTGTATGAGTCATTCTGCCAGACGAATCCGATGTGGAATGATGTGCAATGTTCTTAGCGATTAAAAGCCTTCAGTTGAATCCTTTAACTTCTTGTCTTTGAGTTATTGATGGCACATCAATTTTAATCGCTCAGAACATTGACTCCTGAAACCAGAGCGCTTGGATCTGGACCCCCATGCCACAGACGCAGCCACACAGTTCGGACACTGGTTCCAATGCTTCGAATTTTTCATCGAAACCTCAGCACCGCCATAGCAGCCGCGACCACCACCGGAGACGTGAAACTGGGAATCCTGCAAAACCGGGTGAGTCATCGGGTCTCCCCTCTCATCCGAGATGCCACCAGCTACGAGGATGCCTGCACCATTTTGAAGGCCCACTACGTGCGGCCAATAAATGAGGTGTACGCCAGGCATCTTCTGACTACTCGCATGCAGCGGCATGGTGAGTCACTAGAGGACTTCATGCTAAGCCTAAAAGTACTGGGCAGAGACTGTAACTGTAAGGCCGTGTCTGCCACCGTGTACATGGAGGAGCTGATCCGAGACTCCTTTATTGCGGGCCTCAGTTCAAATTACATTCGGCAGAAACTGTTTGAAAAGGAGGGACTGGACTTAAAACAGGCTATGGGCATAGCGCGATCGCTGGATATGGCCCAGAGGAACTCTGAATCCTGTTCCTCAGGCCACGCGGCCCACTCCGCCTCGTGCGCGCCGTGGGGGCCGCCATCTTGGAAGCCATCTTCACCTCTCAGGTCTCAGGCCAGCCCAGCACCGTCGGAGCCTCAGCCTCCACCCAGGAGCCCCACTACTGCCGCGATGCATCGGGGCCCGAAATGCTACTTCTGCGGCCAGGACAAACACTCCAGGCATTTGTGCCCAGCGAAGGGCACCACCTGTTTTAAATGCGGGAAGAAAGGACATTTCAGTAAAGTCTGCAGAGGGAACCCCGCCTCCAACTCCGCCACCGCCGTGTGCGCGCCGTGGGGGCGGCCATCTTGGACGCCATCTTGTCCACCCTCATGGAGTCCACCATCTTGTCCCAACTACACGGACCCCCAGGACCCACTGGTGGCCTCAATCACAGTGGATCAATCCAGGCCGCATCCGTTGTCTAGATCGATGATGGACATAGAGGTAAACGGGAACAAGGTTAAATGCTTGATTGACTGCGGGAGCACCGAAAGCTTTATTCATCCTAGCCTGGTAAAACGACTTTCACTAACAATAGTCCCTACACAGGGCAAAATCGCCATGGCTGATAAGACTCATACCTCAGAAATTACAGGTTTCTGCGCGGTTATGTTGTCGGTAAAAGGCATTTTAAACTGTTGATAATGCCAGATCTCTGTGTGAGCGTGATCTTGGGTCTGGACTTCCAGTGCCACCACCAAAGTATCACGCTTACTTACGGTGGGTCCCAGCCGCCCCTCACAGTGTGCGGTCTGGCTACCCTGAAGGTCAAGCCGCCCTCTCTGTTCACCAACCTCGCACCCAACTGTCGACCCATAGTGACCAAGAGTAGGCGGTACAGCTGGGAGGACAGACGGTTCATTGCGTCTGAAGTAGAAAGACTCAAGCGGGAGGGTATCATCGAATGCAGTACCAGCCCGTGGAGTGCCCAGGTAGTAGTAGTTAAGGGTAGCAAAAAGAAGCGGATGGTGATAGATTATAGCCAGACGGTTAATCTATACACCCAGCTAGACGCCTACCCTCTGCCTCGCATAGCAGATATGGTTAACCAAATTGCGCAATACCGGGTGTTCTCCACCATCGACCTAAAATCGGCATACCACCAGCTCCCCATTAGGCCGGAGGACCATCCATACACCGCCTTCGAGGCGAACGGACGCCTCTACCACTTCCTCAGAGTCCCCTTTGGGGTAACGAATGGGGTCTCAGTCTTCCAGCGGGAGATGGACCGCATGGTCGATGAGAACCAGTTAACAGCCACCTATCCATACCTAGACAACGTCACCATCTGTGGCCACGACCAGCAAGACCACGACTCGAACCTCGCGAGATTTCTGAAAACCGCCCTGAAATAAAGAGTAGATTGCCTTTCAAAAGCTAGGCTTTATTAACCTTAAAAAACCAGCAAGTACATGTTGAGCACCCAGTCTCAACCAAACTAGAGAACTGAATTTAAGATGGCCACCACAGGTCACATGGAATCAACTAACCAATAAGTTTACAGCATATATCTCAAGGCAGGAAAACAGGCAACCAATTACAATGCTTCTTATAAAACAAGAATAATCACCACATTCACCCCTCCTTTTAAAATATACTTCAACCTAGGTAGCCTTTACAGTTTACAATTAGTTATTTATGACTAGAGCAATACATGTATGATGCCTTCAACAATTTAAAAATTTTACTATTAAATTATTAATTATTTTAAAAGTCCATTTTTAATCGGTCGACCGGATATCTTGTTCGTGTCGACCTTCTTAGCCTTGGTGGAGTTCCTTGCCCTCCCACACCAGGAGACACAGAAATATCTTCTGCAGGGAGGCTATCAATATCCCGATTATCAACGGTTTCCGGATTGGAAGTCCCATTAGAAGGTAGACTGGGAGGGTCATGAACATCCATCAGGGCAGACTAAGAGAATTGTAAGTGTCTGCAATAGGATTGGAAATGTTCGTAGTATCTGTGACGACATCAACATTATCTGAATTATGGCTATTGTTAATGTCCTCAGGAGAGGGCTGGCCACCACAAGGAGCTAAGGCCTAGAAATTCAGTTTGGGCCCGCCAGCTCGCTTGCGCCCAGAAGTTACCGCTGCGCGCGGAGGCACTTGCGCCCGCCGGAAATTCAGTTTCAGCGCCCCAAGTCGAAGCCGGCCGCTATTCAAGGGTGTGGCCGCCCCCGCTTGGGGCGCTGAAACTGAATTTCGGCGCGCTAGGTGCCGCAGCACCACCCACTGCGGAGCGGCAGGCTGCGGTACTGCAGGCCTTCCTCCCTCTCTTAAGGGGGAGGTGCCTGCAACAGCGAGATCGCAGCTCGCTAGTGCTGGCAAATGAGCCCGGCACCACGGAGAAGTGCCGGGCTCCCGGAAAACAGCCGGCAATGCCACGGGGGGGGGGGTTGGAGGAGGCCGGGGAAGGAGGTGCGGGCAGGCGGCCGCCGAAAAAGCGGCCAGCCGCACCTCCGCCTTAACTCGCCCCACTAAGGCTGCAGGATGGCCCCGTTTTCAGATCGCTGTTTGCGGCCGCTGCGGAAGAGGCGGCCGCAACTAAATATGGCGGTCGGGCTGGTAGCGGGGCGGTAGCGGGGCACTGCGCACACCGACGACGTCATCGGTGGCGGCGCAGCACTACTGGCTAACGCCGCCATTACCGCAGCGCTGAATATCGGCGCAATCTCAGCAAGTGGCGCAAAAGCCCTCTTTGGGTGAAAACTGGGCGCAAAGCCTACTGAATTTCTAGCCCTAAGTCTTTAACTGAAACGGTACTTTCTTTCCCATCTTGGAATCGAATGTGAGCATATTGGGAATTTGCCTCCAATAGCTCCACCTCCTCCACTAAAGGATCATACTTTGACAGTCTAACATGGCGTCGGAGCAGCACAGGTCCTTGCATAGTAAGCCATGAAGGTACCGAATATCCCGTAGTGGATCTCCGTGGATAGTTGAAGAGCCTTTCATGGGGGGTCACATTAGTAGCCGTTGAAAGCAATGATCTAATGGAATGCAGGGCATCAGGCAGTACCATTTCCCACTGTTTATTCTTAAGGTTCCGGGATGTCAAAGCCAACATAACTGCCTTCCAGATCACCCCATTGTATCGTTCGCACTGTCCATTACCCTGGGGATTATACGGGGTAGTTCTGCTAGTAGAAATTCCCCGACTCTGGAGGTATTCCTTCAACTGGGAAGACATAAAAGAACTTCCCTGATCTGAATGGATATACGCAGGCATCCCAAAGATGACAAAAAGTTGAGTCAGACATTCAATAACTGTAGCAGCTGATACATCTGCACAAGGAAAAGCAAAAGGGAACCTTGAAAACTCATCCACAACAGTAAATATATACCGATTCTGAGTCGTTGAAGGAAGAGGCCCCTTAAAATCAACGCTCAGGCGTTCAAAGGGAGAAGTAGCCTTTATAAGATGAGCTCGTTGAGGCTTAAAGAAATTTGGTTTACACCGGGCGCAGACAGAGCATGACGAAGTCATCTGCTTGACGTCTTCAACTGAAAAGGGCAAATTCTTACTGCGTACGAAGTGTATCATCCTCGTAACACCAGGATGGCACAAAGCATTATGAAGATTAATAAGCGTATCTCTGTGAAGCACAGAACAATAAGCCCTCGACAGCGCATCAGCGACAACATTATCCTTCCCCGGACGATAGACTATATCGAAATGGTAGCATGCCAACTCGATCCTCCACCTCATTATTTTATCATTCTTAATCTTTCCAAAATGTTTGACATCAAACATGAAGGACACAGATTTTTGGTCAGTTACTAACGTAAAATGTCGCCCAGATAAATAATGTCTCCATTTATGCAGTGCTTCTACTATTGCGTACGCCTCTTTCTCTATTGATGAATGTCTCTGCTCACTATTGCTCAGAGTACGTGAGAAAAAGGCCACAGGTCTTCCATTTTGGTTCAGGGTAGCCCCAATTGCAAAATCGGAAGCGTCCGTCTCAATCACAAAGGGAACCTGCTCATCAATAGAATGCACAACTGCTCCAAGGATATCCTTTTGAAGATTATCAAAACACATCCTGGCCTCCCATGATAGAGGATATGTCGTAACCCGAATAAGGGGCCGGATCTTCTGCGAGAAGTTTGCAATCCAATTAGAATAATAAGAAAACAGTCCAACAACTCGTTGCAAGGCCTTCGAATTAGTAGGGCAAGGTAAATCAATCAGTGGTCGCAGCCATTCTGGATCTGGTTTAATCTTAATTCCCGAGATAATACACCCCAGTAAATTTACCTCGGTGGTCGAAAAGATACACTTCTCTTTATTGAAAGTTATTAAGC
This sequence comes from Somniosus microcephalus, assembly GCF_052327205.1. Classification (NCBI taxonomy): domain Eukaryota; kingdom Metazoa; phylum Chordata; class Chondrichthyes; order Squaliformes; family Somniosidae; genus Somniosus; species Somniosus microcephalus. Next base: position 167,609,874 of record NC_140989.1, on the reverse strand, counting down.
CAACTTTTTCCGCAACTTGAAGGAATCTTTCTAGATTAAAATCGTGCTCCACCCTTGATTTGCCACACACCGTGATGTCATCTAAATATGAGAAGGTGTCAGAGAGAGAGTTATCACTTATAAAAGCATCCATTGCCCGTTGAAAACAGGCGACACCGTTAGTAACACCGAATGGTACTCGGCAAAACTGGTACAGCTTTCCGCCAGCTTCAAAGGCCGTATATGGTTTGTCCCTCTTAGCGATAGGAATCTGATGATAAGCACTCTTTAGGTCAATAGTGCTAAAAACCTTATATTGAGATACTTTATTGATAAGCTCATCAATCTTAGGCAGGGGGTACGCATCTAATTGAGCATACCTGTTAATAGTTTGAGAGTAGTCTATCACCATTCGCTTCTTATGTCTCTCATTAGTGGTGACAACTACCTGTGCCCGCCAGGGCGAAAAACTAGGTTCAATGATTCCTTCCGATAAAAGACGTTGAACTTCAGAATTAATACATTCTTTATCCTGACTGCTATACCTTCTTGACTTGGTAGCAATTGGCTTACAGTCTGGCATCAAATTGGAAAAAAGTGATAATGGAGAAATGAATAAAGAAGTTAATCCAAAAATAGACAAAGGTGGCTTGGTTCCTCCGAAAGAAAGACTGAGGGACTCATGTAATTGAAGCACATCATGACCAATCAAAATGTCCGCGCAGAGATTAGGCAGAACGGATAGACGTATATCAGTATACGTATTACCTAGGAAAATTAATTTCACAAGGCAACAACCAGCTACTTGTGAGGTGAGAGTTGTCTGAGCCATACACACCTGATAGGAAACAGGCGAAATTTTCAAATGCTTCTCCCTCACAAACTGAAGACTTATAAAGCTCTCAGTACTGCCCGTATCTATAAGGGCCTTCACTTCTAACCCATTAACTTGGGCCATAACTATAGCTTTGTTTAGGCCATGGGAAAAGGCGGCAGAAACTGATGCAATAAACACCCTATCTAAAGGCTGAATGGTCGCAGAGGAGGCAACCGATTTGCAAACACGTGCGTAATGACCTCCCTTGCCGCATTTACTACACACAGCCTCCCGGGCAGGGCACTTCAGATGGGGGTGCCAGGCGTTCCCGCAAAAATAACACTTCTGAATCCTAGAGGCAACAGCTGCCGAAGTAGAAACTGTTTCGGAATCTGGTAAACCACTCCTATTAAATCCACGTAACTCCCTTTCATCCGGAACTGCCGAAACCACGGTCGCAGGCCGATCAAAAAGAGCATAAGAATCCGAACTTCTCTGAGCCAAATCCAATGTAGAGGCTTGCTCAAAAGCACTCTTAAGATCCAAGATCTTATTTTCAAATAACCGCTGACGAATTGATCTAGACAGTAATCCATTAATAAATGCATCCCGTACCGACTCTTCCCTATGTTCTTCTGCAGACACGGCCTTATAATTACAGTTAGCACCAAGGCGCCGGAGTGCTTGTAAATAAGCATCCAAGGATTCTCCCGCCTGCTGCCTACGGGCAGATAAAAGTGACGTGCAAATACCTCATTTTTGGGTTTAACAAAAAAAAATTCCAACGTAGCAATAGCCAATTCATAAGTTTCACAGTCCAAAATATACTTATACACATCCGGAGCAATGTAGTTGATTAGTATGTCCAACTTATTTAGAGATTGCTGATCCAACACACCCAAAATGTTTTTAAATGTACGATACCAATGTTTCCATTGATCATCCACTCCTGCAGAATTAGGGTCAGCATTAAATCGTTCCGGTCGAAGATATCGTTCCATTATAGCAAAAGGTTAATAAATTGAAATAAAGAGTAGATTGCCTTTCAAAAGCTAGGCTTTATTAACCTTAAAAAACCAGCAAGTACATGTTGAGCACCCAGTCTCAACCAAACTGTAGAGAACTGAATTTAAGATGGCCACCACAGGTCACATGGAATCAACTAACCAATAAGTTTACAGCATATATCTCAAGGCAGGAAAACAGGCAACCAATTACAATGCTTCTTATAAAACAAGAATAATCACCACACGCCCTCAGACTCAATCTCACCTACAACGAGGATAAGTGTGTCTTTTGCACCACGCGCCTCTGTATCCTGGGCTGCGTGGTGGAAAACGGGGAAATCGGTCCGGACCCCGACCGATTGCGCCCCCTACGGGAGCTACCCTTACCAAACACTCCCAAGGCCCTGAAAAGGTGCCTGGGGTTTTTCTCCTATTACGCCCAATGGGTCCCCAATTATTCCGACAAGGCCCGTCCCCTCCTGAAAGCAACGTCCTTCCCGCTCACGGCCGAGGCTCACGCCGCCTTCAACAGCATTAAACACGACATTGAGAAGGCCGCGCTGCGGGCAGTGGACGAAAACATCCCTTTCCAGGTCGAAAGCGATGCATCCGACTTCGCTTTAGCAGCCACCCTCAACCAGGATGGGCGGCCCGTAGCCTTTTTCTCAAGAACCCTCCAAGGGCCCGAGATCAGGCACTCCTCGGTAGAGAAGGAGGCCCAGGCCATAGTGGAGGCAGTGCGGCACTGGAGGCACTACCTAGCCGGCAAACGCTGCACCCTGCTTACCGACCAGCGGTCGGTAGCCTTCATGTTTAACAACAAACAGAGGGGGAAGATCAAGAACGACAAAATTCTCAGGTGGCGGATCGAACTCTCCACGTTTGAGTACGACATAATATATAGGCCGGGGGCCCTCAACGAATCCCCCGATGCCCTATCACGAGGGATGTGTGCCAGCATCCAGGGGGACAGGCTACAGGGCCTCCACAATGGCCTCTGCCACCCGGGGGTCACCCAGCTATTTCACTTTATAAAATCCCATAACCTGCCCTATTCCATCGAGGAGGTCCGGTCTATGACCAGGGACTGCCGCACCTGTGTGGAATGCAAGCCCCGTTTTTACAGGCCCGACTGAGCCCACCTGATCAAAGCTACACGGCCATTCGAGCGCCTGAGCTTAGATTTCAAGGGACCACTCCCCTCCACCGACCGCAATGTGTACTTTCTCAACATTGTGGACGAGTACTCCCGCTTCCCATTCGCCTACCCCTGCCCAGACATGACCAGTGCCACGGTCATCAAGTGCCTCGGCAGCCTGTTTTGCACGTTCGGCATGCCGAACTACATCCACACTGACAGGGGGGCGTCGCTCATGAGCGACGAACTGCGCCAATACCTGCTGTCGAAGGGGATAGCCACGAGTCGGACCACTAGTTATAACCCCCGGGGTAATGGGCAAGTGGAGAGGGAGAACGCGACGGTGTGGAAGGCGGTCACCTTAGCACTAAGGTCTAAAGACCTCCCTACCTCCCACTGGCAAGAGGTCCTCCCAGACGTACTCCACTCGATAAGGTCGCTACTGTGTACTGCTACTAACGCCACTCCTCACGAGAAGATGTTTGTTTTTCCCCGCAAATCAACCTCGGGAGTGTCCCTACCTTCGTGACTCTCCACCCCAGGGACAGTCCTATTACGGAAGCATGTGAGGGGCCACAAACCGGATTCCCTCGTGGAGGCAGTACACCTACTCCACGCAAACCCACAGTACGCGTACGTCAAGCATGCCGACGGGCGTGAGGACACCGTGTCCATAAAGGACCTCGCCTCGGCAGGAAGCGACGACGACCCATCCTCACCACCCCCAGAAGAACCTCCACCATCCCCAGAGGTATCCTCACCACCCCCAGAAGTACCTGCAACACCCCCAACACAAGGGCACCACGGACTCCCGGTCGGAACCCGAGGTACTGTTGCGACGTTCAGGAAGGACTATCACACCCCCGGACAGACTAAATCTGTAGAAGGGGTGTATGTGATGAAATATATGTCTTCATCAGCCCCTGTGTTTTACCTGCATTGTATTGTGTGTACCGCCCCCTTTTCCCCTATTGTGTGTATTGGCTCTGCCCCTGTCTTTTGTCATATAAAGGTCTCAAGAGCTGTATGAGTCACTCTGCCAGACGAATCCAATGTGGAATGATGTGCAATGTTCTTAGCGATTAAAAGCCTTCAGTTGAATCCTTTAACTTCTTGTCTTTGAGTTATTGATGGCACATCACCAGGCGTACCTAAAAATGAGGTGCCAACCTGGGGAAGCTGCAACACAGAACTACATGCATGATAAAAAGTGGAAGCAGCATGCTATAGACAGGGCTAAGCGATTCCACAATCAATGGGTCAGATCAAAGCTCTGCAGTCCTGCCACATCCAGTCGTGAATGGTGGTGGGTCTTCATAACTAATAATAAGAAATTTAATTGATTATATAGAATGGAGCAGGTGATGTGTTACTGTTGCAAGATGTGGGAGCCGGTGACCCCCATTGAGGCTCACGGTGATTACATCTGCGACAAGTGTTTGCTGCTAGAGGAACTCAAGTTCCATGTTATGGAGCTTGAGACCGAGCTTCAGACACTGCGGCACATCAGGGACGGGGAGAAGTTCCTGGACTCTATGTTTCAGGAGATGGTCACACCTATGAAGTTAATTACTGCAGATGTAGTCCGTGGTCAGGGACAGGACGGTGTGACTACGAGTGAGGAAGGTACAGGGATCCAGGATGTAGTGTTGAAGGAGATGCAGCCCTTGCTCTTGTCAAGCAGGATCGAGGTTCTTACTCCTTGTGAGGGCGGGAGCGGGGACTGCAGGGAGGATGAGCAACCTGGCCACAGCACCGTGGTACACGGGGCCATTCAAGTGGAGGGAGTAAAAAGAAATGTTGTAGTGGTAGGGGATAGTATCATTAGGGGGATAGATAGGGTTCTCTGCAGTCAAGAGCGGGAATCCCGAAGGCTGTGTTGCCTGCCTGGTGCCAGGGTTAAGGACATCTCTTCTGGGCTGGAAAGAAACTTGGAGTGGGAGGGGGAGGATCCAGTTGTCGTGGTCAATGTTGGTACAAACGACGTAGATAGGACAAGGAAGATGGTTCTGTTAAAGGGGTATGAGCAGCTAGGGGTCAAATTAAAAAACAGGACCTCAAGGGTAATAATCTCTGGGTTATTACCTGAGCCACGAGTGAATTTGGCTTGGATAAATAAAATTAAAGAGTTAAATGCGTGGCTCAAAGACTGGTGTGGGAGAAATGGGTTTTGCTTCTTGGGACACTGGCACCAGTACTGGGACAGGAGGGAGCTGTTCTGTTGGGATGGACTCCACTTGGCCAGTGCTGGGGCTAGAGTCCTGGCGAATCATATAACTAGGGCTGTAGAGAGGGCTTTAAACTAATTAGTGGGGGGGGGGGAGGTTTCTAGAGAGCAAATAATAGAAATGACAAAAGAGAAGGTCATAGACTTAGGTAGCAGTGGGGGAATTAAAAAAACAGAATGTGTCAGGAAGGGACAGAAGGTATGGAGTAAAAAGTAAAGTACTAAAAAGGGAAAAAAACAGGAACTAAGTGTTACAAAACATATTTGAAAGTTCTTTATCTGAATGCACGTAGCATTCGTAACAAAATGAATGAGGTAACGGCACAAATAATGACATATGGGTATGATCTTGTGGCCATTACAGAAACATGGCTGCAGGGTGACCATGACTGGGAATTAAACATACCAGGTTATTTAACAATCAGGAAGGACAGGCAGGAAGGGAGAGGAGGTGGGGTGGCTATGTTAATAAAGGAAGGAATCACTATAATACAGAGAAATGATATTGGGTCAAAGGAGCAGGATAGTGAAACAGTTTGGGTGGAGATATGGAATAATAAGGGGAAAAAAACATTAGTGGGTGTCGTCTATAGGCCTCCGAACAGTTGCAACTCTGTTGGACGGAGTATTAATCAGGAAATAGTTGAGGCTTGTAATAAGGGAACAGCTATAATTATGGTGGATTTTAATTATCATATTAACTGGACAAATCAAATTAGGCAGAGCAGCCTTGAGGATGAGTTCATTGAGTGTATTAGGGATGGGTTTCTTGAGCAGTATGTAACTGAACCGACCAGGGGGCAAGCAACCTTAGATTTGGTCCTGTGTAATGAGACAGGATTAAATAAAAAATGTCCTAGTAAAGGATCCCCTTGGAATGAGTGACCATAACATGGTTGAGTTCCATATTCAATTAGAGGGTGAGAAGGTTGGATCTCAAACAAGCGTGCTGAGCATGAATAAAGGAGACTATGAAGGTATGAGAGCGGAATTAATTAGAGTGGACTGGGAAAATAGATTAAAGGGTAAGACGGTACATGATCAGTGGTGTACATTTAAGGAGTTATTTTACAACTTCCAAAAAATATATATTCCACTGAGGAAAAAAGGGTGTAAAAGAAAAGATAGCCATCCGTGGCTAAGTAAAGTAATTAAGGATAGTATCCGACTAAAAACAAGGGCATATAAGGTAGGCAAATCTAGTGGGAGGATGGAAGATTGGGAAGTCTTTAAAAGACAGCAAAAAATAACTAAAAGATTGATTAAGAAAGGGAAGATAGATTATGAAATTAAATTAGCAAAAAATATAAAAACAGACAGTAAAAGTTTCTATAGTTATATAAAAAGAAAAAGGGTGGCTAAAGTAAATGTTGGTCCCTTAGAGGATGAGACCAGGAAATTAATGGTGGGAAACATGGAGATGGCAAAAACACTGAACAATTATTTTGTATCAGTCTTTACAGTAGAGGACACTAAGAATATCCCAACACTGGACAAACAGGGGGTTCTAGGGGGGGAGGAACTAAATACGATTAAAATCACTAAGGAAGTGGTACTTGGTAAAATAATGGGACTCAAGGCGGATAAATCCCCTGGACCTGATGGCTTGCATCCTAGGGTCTTGAGGGAAGTAGCTGTAGGGATTGTGGATGCATTGGTAATAATTTTCCAAAACTCACTGGACTCAGCAAAGGCCCCGGCAGATTGGAAAACTGCTAATGTAAAACCCTTATTTAAAAAGGGTAGTAGGCAGAAGGCTGGAAACTATAGACCTGTTAGCCTAACATCTGTGGTTGGTAAAATGTTAGAGTCCATTATTAAGGAGACAGTAACGGGACATTTGGATAAACATAATTTAATAGGACAAACTCAGCATGGTTTCATGAAGGGGAAGTCATGTTTGACAAATTTGCTTGAGTTTTTTGAGGAAGTAACATACAGGGTGGATAAAGGGGAACCAGTGGACGTAGTGTATTTAGACTTCCAAAAGGCATTTGACAAGGTGCCACACAAAAGATTATTGCTCAAGATAAAAAATCACAGGATTGGGGGTAATATTCTGGCGTGGGTGGAGGATTGGCTCTCTAACAGAAAGCAGAGAGTTGGGATAAATGGTTCATTCTCAGATTGGCAACCAGTAACTAGTGGTGTTCCGCAGGGGTCAGTGCTGGGTCCCCAACTCTTTACAATCTATATTAACGATTTGGAGGAGGGGACCGAGTGTAACATATCAAAGTTTGCAGATGATACAAAGATGGGACGGAAAGTAGTGAGTGAGGAGGACATAAAAAACCTGCAAAGGGACATAGACAGGCTAAGTAAGTGGGCAGAGATTTGGCAGATGGAATACAATACTGGAAAGTGTGAGGTTATGCACTTTGGCAGGAAAAATCATAGAGCAAGTTATTATCTTAATGGCAAGAAACTGGAAAGTACTGTAGTACAAAGGGATCTGGGGGTCCTGGTGCACGAAACTCAAAAAGTTAGTATGCAGGTGCAGCAAGTGATTAAGAACGCCAATGGAATGTTGGCTTTTATTGCTAGGGGGATGGAATATAAAAACAGGGAGGTATTGCTGCAGTTGTACAAGGTATTGGTGAGACCGCACCTGGAATATTGCATACAGTTTTGGTGTCCATACTTAAGAAAAGACATACTTGCTCTCGAGTCAGTACAAAGAAGGTTCACTCGGTTAATCCCGGGGATGAGGGGGTGGTCATATGAGGAGAGGTTGAGTAGATTGGGACTCTACTCATTGGAGTTCAGAAGAATGAGAGGCGATCTTATTGAAACATATAAGATTGTGAAGGGGCTTGATCGGGTGGATGCGGTGAGGATGTTCCCAATGATGGGTGAAACTAGAACTAGGGGGCATAATCTTAAAAAAAGGGGCTGCTCATTCAAAACTGAGATGAGGAGAAACTTCTTCACTCAGAGGGTGGTAGGTTTGTGGAATTTGCTGCCCCAGAAAGCTGTGGAAGCTACATCATTAAATAAATTTAAAACAGAAATAGATAGTTTCCTAGAAGTAAAGGGAATTAAGGGGTACGGGGAGCGGGCAGGAAATTGGACATGAGTCTAGGTTCGGAATGGTCATGGCCCTGTGTGTAGTGGAGTGGGCCCAGGGGCTGTGTAGCCTTGTTCTGCACCTACTGTGTTCTAATTCTGTGTTAGATTTCAGGAGATGGTTTTATTCCTGTTCCTGGCTGGGGTGGCGGTCGCCTTTACAGAAGGTAAGTACTGTAGAAAATATAGGGGCAGAGTGATCTCCTGGAAGAATTTCGATCGCCTGGATGGGTCGGAGAGGAATTTCCCAGATTTTTTTCTCCCAAATTGGCCATTGGGTCTTTATCTGGTTTTTCGCCTCTCCCGGGAGATCACATGGGTTCAGGTGGATGCAGAGTGATAGAAGATTTGAGGTTAGGATCAGATCAGCCATGATCTTATTGAATGGTGGAGCAGGCTCGAGGGGCCGATTGGCCTACTCCTGCTCCTATTTCTTATGTTCTTATGTTCTTATTAAACAACTACTGGGAGGAGGAGGCTCCATGAATATCCCCATCCTCAATGATGGTGGAGCCCAGCATGTGAGTGCAAAAGACAAGACTGAAGTGTTTGCAACCATCTTCAGCCAGAAGTGCCGAGTGGATCATCCATATTGGCCTCCCCCTGAGGTCCACACCATCACAAAAACCAGTCTTCAGCCAATTCGATTCACTCCACGTGATATCAAGAAATGGCTGAGCGCACTGAATACAGCAAAGGCTATGGGCCCCGACAACATCCCGGCTATCATGCTTGCACTCCAGAACTAGCCGCACCTCTAGCCAAGTTGTTCCAGTACAGCTACAACACTGGCATCTATCTGACAATGTGGAAAACTGCCCAGGTATGTCCTGTCCACAAAAAGCAGGACAAATCTAATGCGGCCAATTACCGCCCCATCATTCTACTCTCAATCATCAGCAAAGTGATGGAATGTGTCATCGACAGTGCTATCAAGTGGCACTTACTCACCAATAATCTGCTCACTGATGCCAAGTTTGGGTTCCACCAAGACCACTCGGCTCCCGACCTCATTACAGCCTTGGTCCAAACATGGACAAAGGAGCAGAATTCTAGAGGTGAGGTGAGAGTGTCTGCCCTTGACATCAAGGCAGCATTTGACCGAGTGTGGCTTCAAGGAGCTCCCCTCTCATTCTTCTAAACTCCAGCGAGTACAAGCCCAATCGGCCCAATCTCTCCTCATACGTCATTCTTGCCATCCCAGGTATCAGCCTGGTGAATCTTCGCTGCACTCCTTCCATGGCAAGAACATCCTTCCTCAGATAAGGCGACCAAAACTGCACACAATACTCCAGATGTGGTCTCAGCAAGGCCCTGTACAACTGCAGCAAGACATCCTTGCTCCTGTACTCGAATCCTCTCGCTATGAAGACCAACATACCATTTGCCTTCTTAACCGCCTGCTGCACCTGCATGCTTACTGTCAGCGACTGGTGCACAAGGACGCCCAGTGTCATTGCACTTCCCCTTCTCCCAATCTGTTGCCATTCAGATAATAATCTGCCTTCCTGTTTTTGACAACAAAGTGGATAATCTCGCATTTATCCACGTTAAATTGCATCTGCCATGCTTCTGCCCAATCACCCAACCTGTCCAAATCATACTGGAGTGTCTCGGTATCCTCCTCACAGCACACACGCCCACCCAGCTTTGTTTCGTCTGCAAACTTGGAGATATTACATCTAGTTCCCTCATCCAGATCATTAATATATATTGTGAATAGCTGGGGTCCAAGGACCAATCCCTGCGGGACCCCACTAGTCACTGCCTGCCACTCGGAAAAAGAGCCATTTATTCCAACTCTTTGCTTTCTGTCTGCCAACCAGTTCTCTATCCAAGTCAATACTTTGCCCCCAATCCCATGTGCCTTGATTTTACATGCTAATCTCTTATGCGGGACCCTATCGAAAGCCTTTTGAAAATCCAAACACACCACATCCACTGGTTCTCCCGTATCTATTTTACCAGTTACATCCTCAAAAAATTCCAGTAGATTAGTCAAGCACGATTGACCTTTTGTAAATCCATGTTGGCTTTGTCCGATCCTGTCACTTTTTTCCAAGTGCTCTGCTATTACATACTTTATAATGGGCTCTAGCATTTTCCCCACTACTGATGTCAAGCTTACCGGTCTGTAATTCCCCGTTTTCTCTCTGCCACCCTTTTTGAACAGTGGGGTAACATTAGCTACCCGCCAATCCATGGGTACTGTTCCAGAGTCTATTGAATTTTGGAAGCTGACCCGCAATGCATCTATTATTTCTAGGGCCACTTCCTTAAGTACCCTAGGATGTAGATTATCAGGCCCTGGGGATTTATCAGCCCTCAATCCCATCAATTTCCCCAACACTATTTCCCTACAAATACTGATTTCTACCAGTTCCTCCCTCTCTTTAGACCCTATGTTCCCGACATCTTTGGGACGTTATTTGTGTCCTCCTTTGTGAAGACAGAACCAAAGTATGTATTTAATTGGTCTGTCATTTCTTTGTTCCCTATTATAAATTCCCCTGATTCTGACTGCAAGGGACCTCCGCTTGACTTTATCAATCTTTTTCTCTTCACATATCTATAAACGCTTTTACAGTCAGTTTTTATGTTCCCTGGAAGCTTACTCTCATACTCTATTTTCCCCTCCTTAATTAATCCCTTTGTCCTCCTTTGTTGAACCGCAAACTGCTCCCAATCCTCAGGTTTACTGCTTTTTCTGGCCAATTTATATGTCCTCTCCTTGGATCTTATGCTATCTCTAATTTCCCTTGTTAGCCACGTTTGAGTCACCTTTTTTGTTTTATTTTTATGTCAAATTGGGATGAACAATTTCTGTAGTTCATCCATGCGATCTTTGAATGTTTGGCATTGCACATCCACCATCAACCCTTTGAGTGTCATTCCCCAATCAATCCTACCCAACTCACACCTCATACCATCGTAGTCTCCTTTATTTAAATTCAGGACCCTAGTCTCTGAGTCAACTATTTCACTCTCCATCTTAATGAAGAATTCTATCATATTATGATCGCTCTGACCCAAGGGGCCTTGCACAACAAGATTGCTAATTAATCCTTTCTCATTACTTAATACCCAGTCTAAGATGGCCTGATCACTAGTTGGTTCATCGACATATTGGTCCAGGAAACCATCCCGTATACACTCCAGGAATTCCTCCTCCACAGTATTGCTACTAATTTGGTTAGCCCAATCTATATGTAGATTAAAGTCACCCATGATAACTGCTGTGCCCTTATTGCATGCTTCTCTAATTTCCCGTTTAATGCCATCCCCGACCTCCGCATTACTGTTTAGAGGTCTATATACCACTCCCACTAATGTTTTCTGCCCCTTGGTATTTTTCAGTTCTACCCATACAGATTCCACATCATCAATTGTGTTAATCCCCTCTTTAACCAGCAATGCTACCCCACCTCCTTTTCCTTTTTGCCTATCTTTCCTGAATATTGAATACCCCGGGATATTGAGTTCCCAGCCTTGGCCACCCTGGAACCATGTTTCCGTAATCCCAATCATATCATATTCGTTTACCTCTATTTGCGCAGCTAATTCATTCACCTTATTACGAATGCTCCTTGCATTAAGACACAAAGCCTTCAGGCTTGTTTTTTTAACGCTCTTAGATCTTTTAGAATGATTATTTACTGTGGCCATGTTTGATTTAAACCCTTGATTTCTCTGCCTGCCACTTTTGTTTTTCTCCTTCCTGTCTTTTGCTTTTATCCTTGTTTCCCTTTCCTCTGTCTCTCCGCTCAGGTTCCCAAACCCCTGCCATTTTAGTTTAAACCCTCCTCCAGAGCATTAGCAAACACTCCCCCTAGGACATCGGTCCCAGCCCTGCCCAGGTGCAAACCGACCGTTTTGTATTGGTCCCACCTCCCCCAGAACCGGTTCCAATGTCCCAGAAATTTGAATCCCTCCCCCTTGCACCATTCCTTTAGCCATGTATTCATCTGGAATATCTTTCTATTTCTACTCTGACTAACACGTGGCACTGGTAGCAATCCTGAGATTACTACCTTTGAGGTCCTATTTTTTACTTTACCTCCTAACTCCCTATATTCAGCTTTTAGGACCTCATCCTGGTATTTACCTATATCGTTGGTACCTATATGCACCATGACAACTGGCTGTTCACCCCCCCCCTTCCAAAATGTTCTGCAGCCGCTCTGAGACATCCTTGACCCTTGCACCAGGGAGGCAACACACCATCCTGGAGTCTCGTTTGCGGCCGCAGAAACGCCTATCTATTCCCCTTACAATAGAATCCCCTATCACTATAGCTCTCCCAGTTTTTTTCCTCCCGTCCTGTGCAGCAGAACCACCCCTGGTGCCAGGAAGTTGGCTGCTGCTACCTTCCCCTGGTAAGCCATCCCCCCCATCAGTATCCAAAGCGGTATATCTGTTTGAGAGGGGGATGGCCACAGGGGACCCCTGCACTACCTGCCTGCGCCTACTACTCTGCCTGTTGGTCACCCATTCCCTCTCTGCCTATGCCACCTTTACCTGCGGTATGACCAACTGATTAAAAGTGCTATTCATGACGTCCTCAGCATCGCGAATGGTCCAGTATGTATCCAATCACTGCTCCAGCACCATAATGCGGTCTGCCAGTAGCTGCAGCTGGACACACTTCCTGTACACATGGTTGTCAGGGACACAGGAAGTGTCCCTGTGCTCCCGCATAGCGCAGGAGGAGCATACCACGGCACCGGGCTGTCCTGCCATGACTTACCCTTTAATTAATTGCAATTAAATTAAACAAATGAATCCCACCAATTTCACTACAGTTAAATGATATATTTAAGGGCCCTGGTTTACAAACTGTCCCCGCTATACCACAGAGACCTTAAAAACTATAAACCACAGAGTTAAAGTTTTAAAAAAGAGAGAAATACTCCCAACCAATCACTTACCTGCTTTGTGGTGACATCACACCTATTACTTTTTACTTCTCTCCCTCTGAGATTGGAGATTAGTACGCCTACCTGCGCTCGGGCTCACCTTTTATACTCACCGCCACTCGGGTTCCCGCCATTGCCGCACTGAGGCCTACCCGCGCTCGGGCTCACCTTTTATACTCACCGCCACTCGGGTTCCCGCCGCTGCCGCACTGAGGCCTACCCGCGCTCGGGCTCACCTTTTATACTCACCGCCACTCGGGTTCCCGCCGCTGCCGCACTGAGGCCTACCCGCGCTCGGGCTCACCTTTTATACTCACTGCCACTCGGGTTCCCGCCGCTGCCGCACTGAGGCCTACCCGCGCTCGGGCTCACCTTTTCTACTCACCGCCGCTCGGGTTCCCGCCGCTGCCGCACAGATGTGCCAGGCAATGACTATCTCCAACAAGCGAGAGTCTAAGCACCACCCCTTGACATTTAACACCATTACCATCGCCGAATCCCCCACCATCAACATCCCAGGGGTCACCATTGACCAGAAACTTAACTGGACCAGCCATATAAATATGTGGCGACAAGAGCAGGTCAGAGGTTAGGTATTCTGCTGCGAGTGTACCACCTCCTGACTCCCCAAAGCCTTTCCACCATCTACAAGGCACAAGTCAGGAGTGTGATGGAATACTCTCCACTTGCCTGGATGAGTGCAGCACCAACAACACTCAAGAAACTCGACACCATCCAGGACAAAGCAGCCCAGTTGATTGGCACCCCATCCACCACCTTAAATATTCACTCCCTCCACCACCGGTGTACCGTGGCTGCAGTGTATACCATCTACAAGATGCACTGCAGCAACTCGCCAAGGCTTCTTCGGCAGCACCTCCCAAACCCGCGACCTCTACCACCTAGGATAAGGGCAGCAGGCGCGTGGGAACACCACCACCTCCAAGTTCCCCTCCAGGTCACAAACCATCCTGACTTAGTAGTATATCTCCGATCCTTCATCGTCGCTGGGTCAAAATCCTGGAACTCGCTACCTAACAGCACTGTGGGAGTACCTTCACCACACAGATTGCAGCAGTTCAAGAAGGTGGCTCACCACCACCTTCTAAAGAGCAATTAAGGATGGGCAATAAATGCTGGCCTTGCCAGCGACGTCCACATCCCATAAATGCATTAAAAAAAATAAAGGTTATCATACCATTTGCTTTCCGAATTGCTGTCTGTACCTACATGTTAACTTTCTGTGATTTGTGTAGAAGGACACCCAGGTCCCTCTGAATATCAGCATTTCCCAATCTCTCACCATTTAAAAAATATTCTGCTGTTCTATTTTTCCTACCAAAGTGCATAATTTCATATTTCTCCATGTTATATTCCATCTGCCATGTTCTTGCCCACACATTTAACCAGTCTATATCCCTTTGCAGGCTCTTTGCATCCTACTGACAACTTACTTTTCCAGCTAACTTTGTAACATCAGCAAACTTGGATACGTTACACTCGGTCCCCTAATCTAAGTCATTGATGTAGGTTGTGAATAGCTGAGGCCCAAGGACTGATCCTTGCGGTGCCCCACTAGTTACAGCCTGCCAACCCGAAAATGACCTGTTTATTCCTACTCTCTGTTTTCTGTCCGTTAACCAATCCTCAATACATGCTAATATATTGGCCTAGAAATTGGGTTTTGGCTTAGCCAGGGCTTTAGCGCCGGAAGTTAGTGCCGGCGCTAAGTCCCCCTGCGCGCGCCAAAAATTCAGTAGCGCCGCGCCCAAACGGCTGCCGGCGCTACTGAAGGGTCTTAGCGCCTGGAAAAGGGCGCTAACTGCCATTTAGCGCCGCAATTCCGGCGCTGCGGCACCCGATGCGGTGCGGCAGGCTGGGGAAGTGCAGGCCTCCTCCTTCCGTTAAGGAGGAGCTGCATGCACCCGGCCGCGGCCCGCGCAAATCTGTTTAAAAATGAGCCCGGCACCTCGGACAAGTGCCGGGCTTGCATCTGTTCCGGGGGGGGCGGGGGAGAAGTCCGGGGAGGGAGCTGCGGGCAGGCAGCCGGCGGGAAAGCGGCCGGCCGCCGCGGGGCCTTTAATGCGCCGGCGCAAACACATGTTGGACTCTGTTGCCAGAGTCTTAGTTGCGGCTGTCACGGGCGAGGCGGCCGCAACTGAATTTCGGCGCTGGGGCCCGTCGGCATGGCAACCGGGACGCTGCGCACACCGATGACGTCATCGGTGCCGGCGCAGCGCTACCGGTGCAACGCCGCTTTAGGGCCCCAGGGAATTTTTCAACTGGCCATAACTCTGGCGCTAGTCCCTCTAGCGCCTCAAAAGCGGCGCTAAGGCTAGTGAATTTCTAGGCCATTACCCCCAATCCCATGAGCCCTAATTTTGTTCAATAACCTCCTGTGTGGCACCTGTAAGATTTGTATCACAGGCCACACACAGATTACCTAAAAGGTCTTAGGAGTCATAGGTCATTTTATTAGGAAGTGGCAGTTCAAATATAGTTAAATCAGGATAGACATAGTAGGCAAACAACCTGTAACAGATGAGAATGGTTTACCGGCCCCGGAACGGACGGGCGGATGGACAGGGGGTGAGGCAGGATGGTGGTCTTGGATCCCTGCAGCCTTTGGCAGTGGTCTCTTCCTCTTTGGTCATCTCCCGAGGCTGGCGAAGGTGTTAAGCCAAAGCTAGCATGAATCCACCTCAGAGGTTGAGCTTGACCAAGATGTTAAGCTGAAGTTAGCATAAATCCACCCCAGGAAAGCCCTTCCCCTCTCTGCCACCCCGGGGAAGCTCTCCCCCTCTCTGCCTATTTTTGCCTTTCGGCTACCTGTTTATCTACCTTATTTCAGGGGCAGGTGGATACCTTGCGTCAATCATTTGTTACCCATTCAATTGTCCAATTACAGGGGAATAGGTACCTATGGCAAACCTCTCCCAGACTCATGAGGTAATTTCTCTGCTTATCTCCTATTTGGATATTTTGCCCTTTCTCCCAGATAGTTTGTTTATCATAAGGCTCCTTACTCAACCTCTTATCAGGCCTAGCTATGCCTACATGAAGGCCTATTTCTGCGTTATGCCCTTGTAAACGACCTCAGCTCTTTGTGCAACTCCTTATCTGACATGATTGGTTTCTTCTGTGCCATCAGCTTATCCTGGCTGCTGAGCTAGGCAAACCCATTTCTTTTATAAAACAATTATTATTTTACAATTCACAATTTCTTCCAATTCACAATTTCTTATAATTCCCCACCTTGAGAAGGAAATATCCTTATTGACTTCTCACAATCAGCTCTTGACCAACCTAGCTAGTTTTATTGCTCTTTCAATTTGGGAGTTAATTAGTTGGGAGTCTCAGAAATGAAGATTTCACCCTTTCTTAGAGTCCACTCCTTTGAGGGGGAGGAGCAAACTCTGACCCCTCACACAGGTTCAGTTCACTGTTCTGGTGTTCCAATTCTGCCCCGCCTGGGGTGTCCTTTGTTTCTTCTATCTTTCCTGATCTTACCCCGCCTGGGGTCTCCTCTATGTTGCTTCGGAGCTTCTCTTTCAGTGTGCTCAATTAATTTGTTAGTGCTGATTAGTCATGGGCATGAGTACACAATTGGCTTATGCATCAAAGTCTTACTACACGGGTTATATATATCAAATACACTATCATTATAAGTTGGAGAACTACCAGAGCGTGTGAAATAATATGAACCTAAGGGGGTGCTGATATATTGGCCCGTATTTTCCAATCGCAGGCCTCCAGCGGGCGGAGGCCTGCGATCAGGAAAAATCTACGCCCTTACCTGAGGGCTCCCGGGACACACACGCTTCTGCTCCTGGGTCTCTCCAAACTCCAAGTGTGCAGGGCCCACGTATCCCAGAGGCGCATGTAGTTCGCAGCGTCCCTGGGATCATGTGGGCCATGGGAAGCCAATCAAAGAAGGGAATCTCCCTTCATACACTTGACAGGAAGACCTGTCAAATATATGAATGGAGATCACCCCAAAAACATAATAAAACTTTAAATACTTTTTTTTAAATCACATTTTTAAAATGACTTGAAATTACAATAAATTAAGTATCTTAAACAAAAATTTAATTTTTTTAAAAAAGGAATCAATGTTTTTTACGGGGCTAAAAATAATCTTACCTTTTTTAAAGTATTTTTAAATGATAAATCAGTGAAAACTTTTTATTTTATTTACTTTTTTCAACTCTTATCCTGGTAAAAGCAGACCTTACGCTTTTACCAGGTGTAAGAATCGTAAGGGTTTTCTGTGGGCGGAGGGTCTCTAAAAAGTGGATCTATCCGTCCACAGAGGCCCTTCTCCAGGGCAGCCGGAGGATTGTCAAGACCATTCTTGACAGATTGGAAATGCCGGTTTTCAGTGCATGCGCTGTGCATGCCTGAAACCGGCATTTCCGATGTCCCTATGGGTGGGTACACAGCACGTACCCACCCGTAGGGATCCGAATATCTGGGCCATTAAGCCCAATGTCCCAACCAGTGTGAATCATCCCCTATGCTGTCAATTTCAATGGCCCAGAAATTCGGGTCGGGGGCTTCCCGCGGGTGTAAGCCCCCGACCTGCACTTACCTAGCACGCCGGCCGTTGAGCTGTGGGCCCCCGTGGGATTCCGATCCTAGGCCTCCTCCAACTGCTGGCGCGCAGTGCTTGCGTATCCCAGGGGCGCAGTTAGTTCGATGCATCCCCTGGGATCACGTGGGAGCCAATCGGAGCAGGGAATGCCCATTCATAAGTTTGACAGGAAGACCTGTCAAAGCTTATAAATACTACGGCCCCAAAACATCACTAAATCTTCAAATAATTTTTTTTTTAAATCACATTTTTTAAATAAACTATAAATTACATGAAATAACTATTTTAAACAATAATTAAAATTTTTGAAAAAAATAATGTTATTTTCTAACGGGGCTAAAAATAAACTTACCTTGCTTTAAAGTATTTAAAAATAATAAACCTGTGGAAAAAAAATTTTAATTTTAATTAATTCACCACATACCTTGTGAAAAGCAGGCCTTATGCCTGCTTTTTATATGTGTAACTTCTGGAGACTTACCCTCCCGGGAAAACCTGCAAAAAAAATGTAAGTTCGATGCGCACGCACTGCCTCTCCTGTGCACGCGTTCGAACTCTGAACCCCTTCTTTCAGGGGAACGGAAGTGCCGGTTTCCCGCGCATGCGCAGTGCATGCACGAAACCGGCACTTCCATTGGACCTGCGGGTGAGTACCCCGTGCGTACTCACCCGTGGAGACCCGAAGTTCTGGGCCAATATCTATTCTCGAGTTGTCTTGCACCAAAACATAAAAATGCTTTAGGGAGGAGTTCAGTCGCATCACAAGGTTACTGAAGCCCTCAGTCAACAGGGGAATGTCATACTCGAATCGTGCCACATAATTGTGCAGCTCATACTTAAGTATCTTATTTACTGTCAGTTTCACTTGAGCATAGGTTTTGATATTGAGTAAAACGTGTTGGTTGATGGTTGTGGGTAGATGTGGTGTGAAGCAGAAACTGGGGCTATTAATGGGACAGGTCCTGTTAGACCTGTAAAGCATGGCAGTTGCGGTAGTAGTGACACAGGAGGCACCACCACCGAAACCACCTCATACTGGATTCGTATTGGTTTTTCCCACGCTCTGTTACCTACAAAACACAATTATTACAGTTACAAGTTTTAATTCAGTCTTACAATCATTAGCACATCGACCAAGCACATACATTTTAAGCAACAATGATGCAGACAAAGAAAACAGACATTGTAAAGAAAGCTAGAGTTTAACATCTAATCAACAAATCATAGACTTAAATGATTCTCCAAATCTCTCTTTAACTCGTATCCATTTTGTGGATAATTCTTACTAAATTTATTTTTCCCAAGCCTCAATTGTCCCAATCAAAATTCCGTTTAACTCATTGCTTCAACTTCAATTTCAATCTCTCTAACAGGTAACAGTGTATTTAACTCTATTCTGATTGGTTCATTAATTAGACAGTTTCTCGATGGAGTATGTGTCAATGCTTTTAAAGTTGTCTCACAGTCCTGAGCCTCATTATGCATTTCATGTCTTGCTGTTGTTAAGTAACTGAGCATGTCTGAGACCCATTCTTCGGTGCAGATCAAATCACATTCGCACACTCACACATCACATTTGCACACTCGGCATCCGAATATCGAATCCTTTCTGAAAATCCAAATACACCACATCCACTGATTCCCCCTTATCTACCCTGCTAGTTACAATCTTAAAACACTCCAACAGATTTGTCAAACACGATTTCCCTCTCATAAATCCGTGTTGACTCTGCCCAATCCTAATAGGATTTTCTAAGTGCCCTGTTGCCACGGTTGGACCACTTTTCCTGTGGGGTTTTTATTCCTTAAAGAATTGTATATTCGTTGTGAATTATGAATTATTTCTTTAAATGTTTGCCATTGCTTATCTACCATCATATCTTTTAATCTAGATTCCCAACCTACTTAGCCAACTCGCCTCTCATATCTACATAGTTTGCTTTGTTCAGATTTAAGACTCTAGTTTCGGACTTAACTAAATCACATGGCACAGGAATTGCAGGCATTGGGCCTGAGCTGTCCCATCATTTTGCTTGAAAGTCTATGGGGGTGAAATTGGGTGCCTTTGCACCTCCTGTTAGCGTCCCCGGGGGGCGCTAACGAGGCGCAAATGGCTTTGCGACCGGGCACGGCGCTGACATCGACTCCCGTCATATTCAGTGGGAGTTTTGCGGCGGCGCTAAGATGTTGTGCCCCAATCTCCTTCGCCTGGAGATCGTGACATCATCGCCGAGCGCATCACCCCGGACCCGAGATTGACTTCTGCCTCCTGCAGCAGCGCCGGTCGAAAACACCGACAGCTGCAGGGGGCGATGATTAAAGGCGAGGTGGCCAAGGTAAGTGGAAAAAAACTTACCTTTCCTTTTCTAGTGTTTTTCGCGGGTTCCTGCCCGCGATCGATCAGCCCGGCACTCTGCTTGAGTGATCGGGCGGGATTGCGGCAGCCTTGGTGGTCCAGGTAGGTACTTTTTAAATTGCAGAGACTGCAGCGATGGCCCTTCCCTTTAAGGGAGGGAAGGAGCCTTTGAACACGGGAATGCTGCACGGCCCAGTGTGCAGCGCTGCTGAAGTCTCCGCCCCGCTCTCTGATGTTAGCACCCTAAGAAGGAAGTGGAGTGCTTGATGTAGCTCTACACATCCCTCTTGGGGCACTAAAACTCAATTTCACGGTCACCGGTGCAAATGCTAAAGTTAGCGTCCAGGCGATGTTAGCGCCCCAAACTGGTCGAGACCGAACTTTTCCCCCAATATACTTATGTTAGTATCCTCTACTTAATTAATTATACTTTTTATCCCTTTAGATCTAATTAATTACTGATTATTTATAGATTTACTGTTGCCCCTTGGTTTAAAGCACCTCCTTCCCCCTCTGCACTGAATTCCCACACTCACCAAATTCCCATTGCCATTCTGTATAGCAAGCCACTTCATTTAGCAGATACTCCCAGCTCTGTGCAGACAGTGGGAGTTTGGGTAAGATGTACTAGATTCCCAATATTGTGAATTTGGTCAAGGTGTGTAATATTCCCAATATTGGGAGTTTGGGCAAGGTGTGCTATATTTCCAGTATTGGGAGTTTGGATAAGGTGCACCAGACCAGTAATGGTACTTTGGATGAGGTGTATTAGATTCCCAATATTGGGAGCTTTGATAAGTTGTGCTATATTCCAAATATTGGGAGTTTGGACAAGTTGTTCCCTAATCCCAGTATAGGGAGTTTGGACATGGTGTACTAGATTCCCAATATTGGGAGTGTGGGCAAAGTGTACTAGATTCCCACTATTGGGAGTTTGGGTAAGCTGTGCATATTCCCATTATTGGGAGTGTGGGCAAGGTGCGCTTATATTCCCAATATTGGGAGTTTGGTCGAGGTACAGTCCTGTCATCAGAAGCTTGGGACACTCCAATTACCAAAGTAGTATAAGCTGTGGTTACTTGGAGAAGTATCAATCTGCAGACATTCTGAGTTATTTCAACAAGTTACACAAAGACCATGATCTCATCCAGTGGCTTGCGTTTCAAGTCTGGCACAGTGGCATCTTTCGCTGGGTAACCAACCGGCAGCAACAGCAGCAGCTTTTCATTCACTGGGCGCTGAAGGATAATTCGCACTCGAGGACCACAGTTCAGAGGGGTCGTGGTGACAGTCGTAAGGCCAGCATTCTGTGGGAAGGAGTGAAAAACACAAATGATTCATTAAAATTTTACTGCACAAATTCATTGTCAGCTTGGGCTGTGAGATAAGAAAATAGAAATATGTTTTTCTTTCAGCAGGATCCACTCGAGCTGAGAGCTGGTAGTAAGCATGTGGTGTTGCTCTGTGATACATTGCTGTCATGGAAACCCGCTACAGCCAATCCCCTTCTCCTGGCCGCGTGCTCACTCTGTCCAAAAGTCTACATAAGAGGAGACCACTGTGCATCAATGAAGTTTTTGAAACCAGGTGTGATGGTCCCTTCAAGCTGGTTCCCAGCTGTGGCTGAGTGGTAATACTCTCGCCTCTCATTGTTTACTGCATTTCCGAATTTCATCTGCAAACCTTGAAATTGTGCCCTGTATACCCAAGTCCAGGTTATTAATATATATCAAGAAGAGCAGTGATCCTAATTGTTGTGTATGTACCTTTAAGAGAATAACTGGTCTCAGACTGCAGTACCGGCAGTGACCACCCCTGTATAAAAGGCGCTAGAGAGCCTCTGTTTGTTAGTTTCACTATTGACTTCCACCAGTAAAGACTTGTTTGTTTTCACTCCTGCTGGTCCGTGTCTCAATCATTCACGGACTTAACACTGGTGACGAGTAAGAAACGAACTTACCTGCAACTCGGCAGCACCTCAGACGACGTTGTTGAAGGTCGGAGCCAGGAGAAAGAAAAAAAAAAAATAGAGCCCAAAGAAACTCGAGAAACGGGCGTCGACCGTCAATCATCAGTTTGAAAACTTGCAGGAGAGACTGTTCAGAGCCAGGTTGGGTTCCTCGGTCTGTGGTTTCCCAGCTAATCGGGCTGGTGGCAGGTAGTGCTCTGATCCTTCCTGGGCTGCGGCGGGCTGAAGCTCGATCGGGTGGCTTTTCAACGGGGCCGGGCAGCGAGTCGGGAAGCAAAGAGGGAGAGAGAGGGGGGAGCACACAGGGCGCGGCCGGTGCTTCGAAGCCGGGCAGCGTTCGGACCTAAGAAGGGGGAGGGAAGTGGCCCAGAGGGTCCGCTCCACGACGGGAAAATAATAAAAGAAAAAGAATCAATATTTAACGCGCAAGAAACCGTGGAAAGCAGCGCTAACAACAACGGGGAAGAAGGCAAAGCGCGGGAGGCGCCATTTTGTTAAATCGGGGAAGAAGGCAAAGTGCGGGAGGCGCCATTTTAGATTTGCAAGATGCCGAAGACTGGCTGTATCACTGCTTTTGATAATACAATAGAGGACTGGACCACGTATGTGGAAAGAGTCGAGGTATATTTCGAGGCAAACGAAATAGCGGAGGGGAAAAAGGCATCGATATTGCTAAACTTAATGGGCGCTAGAACGTACGGCCTATTGCGGGACCTGATTACTCCAGCCAAACCGAAGGCGAAGAGTTTTAACGAAATTGTTGCTGTCCTACAGGACCACTTAAACCCTGCACCGCTGTTGATAGCAGAAAGATTTAAATTCCACAGGAGAACTCAGCACAAAGATGAGAGCAATGCTGAGTATCTTACGGAACTACGCAAGCTATCAAAGCACTGCCAGTTCAGAGAAGGACTGGCAGATACCCTACGGGACAAATTTGTCTGTGGACTCCTGAGTGAAGGAACACAGAAGAAGTTACTCTCAGAAAAAGAGCTGACGCTAGATAAGGCTTTCAGCGTGGCAGTATCGTATGAAGCAGCAGCCAGGGGAGCTGCAGAAATTCAATGAATACCACAGGAATACGGCACCCACGAAATGACACAGGGATTTGCAAAATGTTATCGCTGCGGCAGAACTAACCATGACCAGAAGGACTGCTGGTCCAAAGACAAAATATGCAGACAATGCGGGAAGATTGGACACATTGCATGAGTTTGCAGGTCTGGGAAGAAGACCAGCAACAACAAAAAGGCTACTAAGGAACCATACAAGAAAGTACAAAAGATGACGGACAGTAGTTCCGAAGACCAGATGAGCGATAGTGAATCCGGAAACAGGAGACAAAGCTGTCTCAAACTTTACAATGTAATCGCAAAAGAGGATCACCGAACCATTTGGGTCACCCTCACGATAGCAGGGTCCCAAGTTAAAATGGAATTGGATACAGGATCAGCGCTAACCGTCATGAATCGATGAGACTACGAGCGGCTATTTTCACACATACCCTTGAGAGAGACATCCATCGTCTTGACGACGTATACGGGGCAAAAAGTATACCCCAGAGGAAAAATAAGGGTGCCTGCCAATAGAATGGCAAGAAAATACGGTAATTGTATCTCTACATACTGCCAAATGGTGGACCACCGTTTTTGGGACGGGAATGGATCAGGAAGATAAACTTAGATTGGCATTCCATTCATGCAATGACGGTGGACGGTAAAAAAGATGAAGACGTCACTCCTGGACGATTGTCAACAATCTTAGCTAACGCCAAAGAGGTATTTCAACAAGAACTGGGCACGCTTAAAGGCGTAACCGCCTCGATAAAAATAGAAGAGAATGCAGTTCCCAAGTTTTTCAAAGCAAGACCGGTACCATATGCAATTCGCCCAGCCGTCGAGGCAGAGCTGGAGAATCTGGAGAAGGCGGGCGTGTTGTCTAAGGTCGACTGGAGCGAGTGGGCGACACCCATCGTTCCTGTCATGATGAAAACGTTAAGCAATAAGTCCGGAGAGCCAAGGAAGATTCGCATCTGTGGGGATTTCAAGGTGACAGTGAACCCTGTCCTTCACACAGTACAATATCCTCTTCCAAGGATAGAAGACATCTTTGCCTCACTGTCTGGAGGGAAGCGCTTTACAAAAATTGACCTAGCACAAGCATATTTGCAGATGGAGGTTGAAGAGTCCTCTAGGAAGTATCTCACGATAAACACTCACAAAGGTCTTTACCAGTATCATCAATTGGTATTCGGAGTAGCATCGGCTCCGGCGATATGGCAAAGAGCGATGGAACAAGTCCTGCAAGGGATTCCGGGGACCCAGTGTTACTTGGACGACATCCTTGTAACAGGTGAAGATGACAGTGAACACCGTAACAACCTAGAACAGGTGCTCACTAGACTACGGGAACATGGGCTGTGAGCCAACCGCACCAAGTGCGAATTTTTTAAGAAACAGATATCGTATTGTGGCCACGTGATTGATGAAGAGGGGTTACATAAGTCCCCTGACAAAATTGAAGCGGTAGTTAAGGCCCCAGCGCCTGAACATGTGTCGCAACTGAGGTCATTCCTCGGGTTGGTGAATTACTATCATAAGTTTTTGCCGAATTTGTCGACAATTCTGCACCCACTGAACGCCCTGCTACGAACGGGGGTAGCATGGAAATGGAACGATGATTGTAAGCGTTCTTTTCAGAAGAGTAAGGACTTAATCACTTCAAGGGAAGTATTGGCTCACTACAACCCAGCACTGCCAATCAGGCTGGCGTGTGATGCGTCTCCCTACGGCATTGGGGCGGTACTGTCACATAAATTCCTTGATGGTTTAGAGAGGCCGATAGCTTTTGCGTCACGCTCGTTAACTTCTGCCGAGCGTAACTACGCCCAGATTGACAGAGAGGCCCTCAGCCTAGTGTGGGGGTGAAGAAGTTCAATCACTATCTGCATGGTCAAAAATTTACTCTACTAACCGATCATCAACCTCTTGTCTCCATTTTCAACCCTCAGAAGGGCGTACCGATAATGACGGCACAATGGCTGCAGAGATGGTCCCTTTTCCTAGGGGCACACCAATATGACATCGAGTACAAAGGAACTAAACAGCATGGAAATGCTGATGGATTGTCACGCCTACCGTTGCCGACGGTGGAAGAAGAAGACCTTGTAGTGGATCCAATGGAGTTATTCCACTCGACCATAGTCGAATATCTCCCTTTTGACGAATGCAAACATAGAAAAGGAAACACGGAATGACCCGACACTATCACGGGTCTATGATTTAACGGTGAAGGGATGGCCAGCACATGGCGAACCACTGCTGCCAGCATTCTCGCCGAGAAGAGAACAGCTGTCAGTGTGCAGAGGAACCTTGATGTGTGGATCCAGAGTAGTAATTCCACCTAAGTTGACGGATAGAGTACTCAATGAGCTTCATGAGGGTCATCTGGGTGGGGTAAAAATGAAGAACTTAGCCAGAGCGTTTGTGTGGTGGCCGGGAATCGATAGAGAAATCGAAGAGATGACCAAGAGCTGTGCAGGATGCCAGAAGGTCCAAAACGCCCCACCACAAGCTCCTCTGCATCCATGGGAGTGGCCCTCATCTCCATGGCAATGGGTGCACATTGATTTTGCTGGTCCCTTCATGGACTCGATGTTTTTAATTGCGGTGGATGCACATTCAAAGTGGCCAGAGGTAATAAAAATGTCCTCAACCACCACGGAAAAAACTATCACAGTTTTGCGAACCATATTCGCCAGGAATGGGCTGCCTGAACAGATTTGCTCTGACAATGGACCACAGTTTGTGTCTGAAGAGTTCCGGAGGTTCTTAAAGAACAATGGCGTTAAGCATTACACATCTGCCCCATATCATCCAGCCACTAATGGATTGGCCGAGAGGTTTGTCCAAACATTCAAGAAGGCTATCAAGGCAATGTGTAATGAAGATATACCCCTACAACACAAGGTGGACAACTTCTTGTTTGCCTACCGGAATGCGACACATGCGGTTACCAACCAAACTCCAGCCATGATGTTCTTCAATCGAAGACTCCGATGCCGCTTGGATTTGGTTAAGCCAAACGTCCGAAGAGATGTGGAGAACAGGCAGTTTCAGAATATGAATGAAAGGCCGACCAGGAGTTTTACGATAGGTCAACCAGTTTTGGCCCGGGACTACCGCACTGAGAAATGGCAGCCAGGAACGATTTGTACACGACAAGGACCTCTCATGTATACCGTGGACGTTGGGGAGAGCATTGTAAGACGCCATGCTGACCAGATTCTAGAGTCACTGGAAAACGTCAGCTCCACACCACGATCTGATACACCTGGTAATGAAATTGACGTTCCAATTGCAGCTACCGCAGAACCGGTAATATTGGAAGCAGATGAACCAAACAAAGACATTGATCCCCACGCAGCTTTGCCAGAAGAACCTGATACCCCAAAGAGGCATTATCCAGACAGAATCAGGAAGCCTCCTCAAAGACTGAACTTATAATTGCTTAAACTTAACCAATGTATCTAGCAACAGTAATTGTGATTGTAATTCGTTATCATTTAGTTGTTAAATGAATGTTATGTACTGTTTATCTAAAAGGGGAGGAATTGTTGTGTATGTACCTTTAAGAGAATAACTGGTCTCAGACTGCAGTACCGGCAGTGACCACCCCTGTATAAAAGGCGCTAGAGAGCCTCTGTTTGTTAGTTTCACTATTGACTTCCACCAGTAAAGACTTGTTTGTTTTCACTCCTGCTGGTCCGTGTCTCAATCATTCACGGACTTAACACTAATACCCCTGGGTAACACCACTGTATACTTCCCTTCAGTCTGAAAGACAACCGTTCACCTCTCTGGTTTCTGTCCCTTAGCCAATGTTGTATCCTTGCTGCCGCTGACCCTTTAATCCTATGGGCTTTAGGTTTGCTCACAAGTCTATTATGTGATCACTTCATGAAAGAACTCGATTAATTCGTCAAACAGGATTTGTCTTCAACAAATCCATGCTGACTTTCATTTATTAGTCCATACTTTTCCAAATGCTAAATAATTTTGTAAAATAGAATCATAGAAATTTACAGCACAAAAGGAGGCCATTTGGCCCATCTTGTCCATGCCGGCCAACAAAGAGCTATCCACCCTAATCCCACTTTCCAGCACTTGGTCCGTAGCCTTGTAGGTTATGGCATTTCAAGTGCATATCCAAGTACTTTTTAAATGTGATGAGGGTCTCTGCCTCTACCACCCTTTTAGGCAGTGAGTTCCAGACCCCCACCACCCTCTGGGTGAAATAATTTCTCCTCAACTCCCCTGCACTTGCTTAAAAACCTGTTCGATCTCCAGCTTTTTCCAGTTCTGAAACGTTAACTCTGTTTCTCTCTTCACAGATGCTGCCTGACCTGCTGAGTATTTCCAACATTTTCTGTTTTTGTTTCATGTTTAACTAACTTGCTCGAGTTTTTTGATGAGGTAACAGAGAGTGTTGATGAGGGCAATGCGGTTGACGTGGGGTATATGGATTTCCAAAAGGCGTTCGACAAATTGCCACATAATAGACTTGCCAGCAAAGTTGAAGCCCATGGAACTAAAGGGACAGTGGCAGCATGGATACGAAATTGGCTAAGTGACAGGAAACAGAGAGTAGTGGTGAACGGTTGTTTTTTGGACTGGGGGAAGGTATACAGTGGTGTTTCCCAGGGGTCGGTTCTAGGACCACTGCTTTTCTTGATATATTAATGACTTGGACTTGGGAGTACAGGGCACAATTTCAAAATTTGCAGATGTCACAAAACTTGAAGAGTGAGAATAGTGATAGACATCAAGTAGACATAGACAGGCTGGTGAAATGGGCGGACATGTGGCAAATGAAATTTAATGCAGAAAAGTGCGAAGAGATACATTTTGGTAGGAAGAACGAGGAGAGGCAATATAAACTAAAGGGTACAATCCTAAAGGGGGTGCATGAACAGAGAGACCTGGGGGTGTATGTGCACAAATCGTTGAAGGTGACAGGTCAGGTTGAGAAAGCAGTTAAAAAAGCATACGGAACATTGGGCTTCATAAATAGGGGCATTGTGGAAAAATTGGGTTGTTCCCCCTTTGGGGCACTAACTTCACCAGGGCGCTACTTTTAGCGCCCTGAAAAAGTTAGCGCCCCCACGCTAACTCACCGGTAGCACCCCAAGAGGGAGGCAGCATGCTACTGGAAGCTCCCCGCCTCCCTCTTGGGGCGCTGTGAGTGAATATCACAGCGCTACGTGCCGCAGTACTGCAAGCCTTCCTCCCCTTATTAACCCCGTTTAAAAAAGGGGAGAGGGATAAACCCGGCAACTACAGACCTGTTAACCTTACGTTGGTGGTGGGAATACTTTTAGAGACAATAATATGTATATATATCAATGATTTGGACTTGAATGTAGGAAGTATGATTAAGAAGTTTGCAGATGATACAAAAATTGGCCATGTGGTTGATAATGAAGAAGAAATCTGCAGACAGCAGGAAGATATCAATGGACTGGTCAGGTGGGCAGAACAGTGGCAAATGGAATTCAATCTGGAGAAGTGTGAGGTAATGCATTTGGGGAGGGTTAACAAGGCAAGGGAATACACTATAAATGGCAGGACACTGAGAAGTGCAGAGGATCAGAGGGACCTTGGAGTGAATGTCTACAGATCCCTGAAGGTAGCAGGACCTGGGGGTGTATATACAGAAATCTTTGAAGGTGGCAGGACATGATGAGAAGGCTGTAAAAATGTATATGGGATACTTGGTTTTATTAATAGAGGAATAGAGTACAAAAGTAAGAAAATTATGCTAAAACTTCATAAAACACTGGTTTGGCCTCAGTTGGAGTATTGTGTTCAATTCTGGGCACCACACTTTAGGAAGGATCTCAAGGCTTTAGAGAGGGTGCAAAACTTAACTACTAGAATGGTTCCAGGGATGAGGGACTTCGGTTAGGTGGGGTGGCTGGAGAAACTGGGGTTGTTTTCCTTAGAGCAGAGAAGGTGAAGAGGAGATTTAATAGAGGTGTTCAAAATCATGAACAGTTTTGATAGAGTAAATAAAGGAAAACTGTTTCCAATGGCAGAAGGGTCAGTAACCAAAGGACACAGATTTAAGGTGATTGGCAAAAGAACTAGAGGGAACATGAGGAAACATTTTTTTACACAGCGAGTTGCTGTGAGCTGGAATGCACTGCCTGACAGGGTGATGGAAGCAGATTCAATAGTAACACTGAATAGAGAATTGGATAAATACTTGAAGGGAAAAATTTTGGAGGGCTTTGGGGAAAGAGCAGAGGAGAGGGATTAATTAGATAGTCCTACCAAAGAGTGGGCAGAGGCACGATGGGCCAAGTGGCTTTATTCTGTGCTGTATCATTTGGAAACACATGGGTTAATCAACGAGAGCCAGCATGGATTTCTTGACCAACTTGATTGAATGTTTTGAGGTAACAAAGAAGGTTGATCAAGGTAGTGCAGTAGATGTTGTTTATATGGACTTTCAGAAGACATTCGACACAGGAGAGTTGTCAGGATCTGGAACGCTCTACCTGGAAAGGTGGTGGAAGCTGATTCCATAAATAATTTTAAAAAGGGAATTGTACAGGTAGGTACATGAGGCTGTGGAACTTACAGGCCTCTCGACAAAAACAGGGGTGTGGGACTAAGCATGACTGCTCTTTCTAAGAGACAGCAGAGGCATGACATGAGGTTTTCTATGATTCCATTTACAATAGTTGTTAATTTATAATGTATTCTAACTGCCAGTTGCTCCATTTGTAACAGGTTCAAACTGTTGGATCCTCCATTTATAATGGTTTTAACGGTCTCTCTCTCCATTTATAATGGTTTTAACAGTCTCTTTCTCCATTTATAATGGTTTTAACGGGCTCTCCCCCCATTTATAATGGTTTTAACGGGCTCTCTGTCCATTTATAATGGGTTAAAATTGCTGTGCTTCCATTAATAATAGGTTCCAACTACAGACTGCTATTTATAATGGGCTCACACTGCCGATCCCTCCATTTATAATGGATTCTAACTGCCTGTCACTTCATTTAGAATGAGTTCTTACTGTTGGTCTCTTCGGTTATAATGAGTTCATACCATTCGACTCTCCATTTCTAATAGGTTCTAACTGTCGGTGTCCAAATCAATCATGGGTTCTAACTGCTGGTCCCCAGTTATAAATGGGTTATAATTGTTGGTCTCCATTTAAAGTGTTTTTTAATGGCCTGCCTGTCTCCAATTAGAATCATAGAATGGAATCATAGAATGATACAGCTCAGAAGGAGGCCATTCGAGCCAGGACTAGCTCTTTGAAAGAACTATCCAATTAGTTCCACTCACCTGCACTTTTCCAATAGCCATACGAATATTTCCCTTTCAAATCTTTATCTAGTTCCCTTTTGAAAGTTGCTATTGAATCCGCTGCCACCACCATAGGAACATAGGAACACAGGAACAGGAGTAGGCCATTGAGCCCCTCGAGCCTGTTCCGTCATTCAATGTGATCATGGCTGATCTGCGACCTAACTCCATATACCCGCCTTTGACCCATATCCCTTAATACCTTTGGTTGACAAAAAGCTGTCAATCTCAGATTTAAAATGAACTATTGATCTAGCATGTATTCTAGTCCTCTAGATATAAAGGCCAGCATTCCATTAGCCTTTTTGATTATTTTCTTTACCTGTTCATGACATTTTAATGATCTATGTACCTGGACCCCCAAGTCTCTTTGGACCTCCACTGTTTTTAGCTTTTCACCACTTAGAAAGTAGCCTGTTCTATCCTTTTTAGGTGTAAAGTGGATGACCTCACATTTGCCTACATTGAAATCCATTTTCAACAGTTTTGCCCATTCACTTAATCTGTTGATATCCCTTTGTAATTTTATACTTTCATCTACACTGTCTACAATGCAGCCTATCTTTGTGTCATCGGCAAAGTTGGATATATGACTTTCTATGCCATCATCTAAATCATTAATAAATACTGTGAATAGCTGAGGCCCCAACACAGATCCCTGCGGGACACCACTAGTCACATCCTGCCAATTTGAGTACCTACCCATTATCCCTACAGCCTGTCTTCTGCCGCTGTGCAAATTTCCTAACCAGGTCAATAATTCGCCCTCAATTCTGTGGGATTCTACCTTAGTTAACAATCTCTTATGTGGGACTTTATCAAATGCCTTCTGGAAGTCCATATAAAAATAACATCCATAGACATTCCCCTGTCCACTACTTTAGTCACCTCCTCAAAAAATTCAATCAGGTTTGTCAGGCATGACCTACCTTTCACAAATCCATGCTGGCTCTCTCTGATCAACTGAAAATTTTTGAGGTGTTCAATCACCCCATCCTTAATTAAAGACTCTAGCAATTTCCCAACAACAGATGTTAGGCGAACTGGTCTATAATTCCTGGTTTCCCTCTCTCGCCATTCTTAAATAACGGAGTGACATATGCAATTTTCCAATCTAAAGGAATGGTTCCTGAATCTAGAGAACTTTGGAAGATTATAGTTAGGGTATCTGCAATGTGCTCACCTACTTCCTTTAAAACCCTGGGATGGAAACCATCTGGTCCTGGGGATTTACCACTCTTTAGTGCCATTATTTTCTTCATTACTGTTATTTTACTTACGTTAATTTTATTGAGCCCCTGTCCCTGATTCAATATTAGTTTCCTTGGGATTTGTGGCATGCTAGCCTCTTCTTCTACTGCAAATACTGACACAAAGTAATTATTCAACATGTCCGTCATTTCCTTATTATCATTGACAATATTTCCATTTTCAGTTTTTAAGGAGCAACATTGCTCCTGACTACTCTCTTTTTCCTAATATAATTGTAAAACTTCTTTGTGTTGATTTTAATATCCGTTGCAAGTCTCTTTTCATACTCCCTTTTTGTAGCTCTTACTATCTGTTTTGTGACCCTTTGCTGCTCTTTGTATCTTTCCCATTCACCAAGATCTGTGCTATTTTTTGCATTTTTGTCTGCTTTTTCATTTAGTTTTATGCTGTCCTTCACCTCTTCAGTCGTCCATGGCTGTTCTTTTTGGCAAGTAGAATTTTTGCTCCTCAGGGGCATAAACTGGTTCTGTATCACATTAAATTCTTTTTTGAACATCTCCCACTGATCTTCTGTCATTTTACCCATTAACAGATTTGCCCAGTTTACTGTGGACAGTCTCTGTCTTATCCTGTTGAAGTTGGCCTTACCTAAATCTGGAATCTTAGTAGCTGTTTCGCATTTCTCCCTTTCAAACGCTACGCTGAACTCGATCATGTTATGATCACTATTGGACAAATATTCACACACAGTTAGGCTGTTAGCTATATCTGTCTCAATACTCATTACT
Organism: Somniosus microcephalus; assembly: GCF_052327205.1. NCBI lineage: Eukaryota > Metazoa > Chordata > Chondrichthyes > Squaliformes > Somniosidae > Somniosus > Somniosus microcephalus. The sequence continues at coordinate 167,577,424 of NC_140989.1, read as the reverse complement.
AATTACAAACCCCCTTGTTGCCTCTAGGACATATTGTTGTGGAAAACTATCCCGGATACACTCAAGAAATTTACTATCTTTCTGACAGGTGCTAGTCTGCATATCCCAAGCTATATGAAAGTTAAAATTCCCCATTAAAACCATTCTGCCTTTACTATACGCTTGTCTAATCTCTACATTTATACAATCTAGCACTTCACAGCTGCTACCAGGGGGCTTATGCCCAACTCTCACTACAGTCTGAAATCCTTCCCTATTTCTTAATTCTACCCATAAGGTCTCCACTGCCTGCTTCCCTCTCGTTATATCCTCTCTTATCATTGAAGTGATTTCATCCTTAATCACTAAGGCTACTCCTCCCCCTCTGCCATCTCCCCCTCTGCCATTTCCCTATTTTTCCTATGGTCCTTATAACCTGGTATATTTAGTTCCCAGTCCTGACCATCTTGCAGCCATGTCTCAGTAATGGCTACAATGTCATACCCTCCAATTTGAATTCACGCCTGCAGTACATTCAATGTATTCCTTATACTCTGTGCGTTTGTATAAAGAACGCTTATTTGGGCCACACACCCTAGCCTGTCCTTCAGCTCTGATGTTTTACTCACCTGCTTCTTATTTCTCTCTCCTGGTTTAATCACTTTATATCTTTTAATTTTCCCTTTACCTGTAGTGCCTAAAGCACAATTTCTGACTGTTACTCTACTCTCTTCCCTTTCATTTGTTTTTGAACTACTATTGAGTTTGAAAGCGATTTAGTTAATTCTAAAACTAGGGTCTTCAATCTAAACAAAGCAAACTACATAGGTATGAGGGGCGAGTTGGCTAAGATAGATTGGGAAACTACGTTGAAATGTTTGACGGTAGACAAGCAATGGCTAGCATTTAAAGAATTAATGCATAATTTACAACAAATATACATTCCTTTAAGACACAAAAACCTCACAGGAAAAGTGGTCCAACCATGGCTAACAAGAGAAGTTAAAGATAGTATTGGATCAAAGGTAAAGGCTTATAATGTTGCCAAAAAGAATAGTAAGCCTGAGGATTGGGAGGATTTTAGAATTCCGCAAAGGAAGACCAAGAAATTTATAAGGAAAGAGAAAAAAAAATGAGAGTAAATTAGCAAGAGACATAAAAACAGATTATAAATGTTTCTGTAGGTATGTAAATAGGAAGAGATTAGTGAAAGTAAACATGGGCCCATTAGAGGCAGTGACAGGAGAAATTATAATGAGCAATAAGGAAATGGCAGAGAAATTAAACAAATACTTTGGGCAGGATTTTCATTGGGCCGTGGAGTCAGGATTGGAGGCGTGTGGGGGGTTAAAATCCTGAAATCAGGGGTCCTGACCCCATCCCGCACCCAACCTGCCTCCATGCCAGTTTCAAAGGAGGCGGGTACCCGCCCCGCACTGGGACCCGCCTACCCGAGGCGGGAAGGGATTAGTGCCAATTAACTGCCTGTTAACAGGTAGTTAACAGGCAGTTTTTAGCCTAATCCCTATTTTTAATGCTGAAGTGTGGGATTCCCGATGGCTCCAAACCACGCCAAGTTTGTGAGGTGGACCGTCGGGTTGAAGGACTTGGAGGGGTCGAGATGTCGGTGTTCAGGTGAGTAATGTGTGCATGAGTGCAAAGTGATTAAAGAAGTTTAAATTACCTTTTCTTACCTTTTCAGCCTTCCTTCCTTTAGGTCTCGGGAGTCCCTCATCTCACCGACACAGAAAGCAGAATGGCTGTGAACTGTCAAAAGTGACAGCCTGCAGCTTTCTGTGCAGGAGAGATTTCTAACTGAGTCTGTGGAGAAGGATTGTGTTTGACAACTTCAAACAGCTGTGAAACACTGATATTTCATCTGTCAAAACCTCTTGACAGATGAAATTTCAGTCTGTGACATCACTTGTTGCCGGGTGGCCCTTAATTGGCCTGCTGAGCCCACTGGGCAGGCTCAACAAGGTCAATCAAGTTAAAATCACGTGGATTGGCCACATTTCAATGGAGGCGGGACTACAACCCTGAAAGTTGTAGTCCCGCCTCCTACCCGACTCCTGAATGAAAATCCAGCCCTTTGTATCTGTTTTCACGGTAGAAGACACAAAAAACATTCCGGAATTAATGGGGAACCAAGGGTCTAGAGAGAATGAGGAGCTTAAAGAAATCAGTATAAGTAAAGACATAGTACTGGAGAAATTAATGGGACTAAGTGGTGACAAATCCCCTGGACCTGACGACCTACATCCAAGGGTTTTAAAAGAGGTAGCTGCAGAGATAGTGGATGCGCTGGTATTAATCTTCCCGAATTCCCTAGATTCTAGAACAGTCCCCAAGGATTGGAAGGTAGCAAACATAACCCTGCTATTTAAGAAAGGAGGAAGAGAAAAAACAGGGAACTATTGGCCAGTTAGCCTGACATCAGTAGTAGGCAAAATGCTAGAATCTATTATTAGGGACGTGGTAACAGGACACTTAGAAAATCGTAATATGATTAGGCAGAGTCAACATGGTTTTATGAAAAGGAAATCGTGTTTGACAAATCTGTTAGAGTTTTTGAAGATGTAACTAGTAGAATGGATAAGGGGGAACCAGTGGATGGAGTGTATTTGGATTTTCAAGAAGCATTTGATAAGGTACCACACAAGAGGTCATTACACAAAATTAGGACTCAGGGGATGGGGGTGATATATTAGCATCGATTGAGGATTGGTTAATGGACAGAAAACAGAGAGTAGGAATAAACGGGACTTTTTTGGGTTAGCAGGCTTTAACTAGCGGGGTACCACAAGCATCAGTGCTTGGACCTCAGCTATTTACAATCTATATTAATGACTTAGATGAAGGGACTGAGTGTAACGTATCCAAGATTGCTGATGATACAAAGTTAGGTGGTAAAGTAAGCTGTGAGGAGGACACAAAGAGGCTGCAGAGAGATATAGACAGGTTGCCTGAGTGGGCAAGAACATGACAAATGGAATACAATGTGGGAAGTGGGAAGTTATCCAATTTGGCAGGAAAAACAAAAAAGCAGAATATTTTTTGAATAGTGGGAGACTGGGAAATGTTGGCATTCAGAGGGACTTGGGTGTCCTTGTACATGAATCACAGAAAGTTAGCATGCAGGTACAGCAAGCAATTAGGAAAGTAAATGGTATGTTAGCTTTTGTTACAAAGGGATTAGAGTATAAGAGTAAATAAGTCTTACTACAATTATACAGGGCATTGGTGTGGCCACGCCTGGAGTATTGTGTACAGTTCTGGTCTCCTTACCTAAGGAAAGACATACTTGCCTTAGAGGGAGTGCAAAGAAGGTTCACCAGACTGATTCCTGGGATGAGGGGATTGCTCGATGAGGAGAGATTGAGTAGATTAGGCCTATGTTCCCTAAAGTTTAGAAGAATGAGAGGTGATCTAATTGAAACATATAAAATTCTTAAGGGGCTTGACAGGGTTAATGCTGAGAAAATGTTTCCCTTGGCTGGGGAATCTAGAACACGGGGTCACAGTCTCCGAATAAGGGGTCGGCCATTTTGGACTGAGATGAGGAGAAAATTCTTCACTCAAAGGGTTGTGAATCTTTGGAATTCTCTGGCCAGGGAGCTGTGGATGCTCAGTCGATGAGTATATTCCAGACTGAAGTTGATAGATTTTTGGACACTGAGGGAATCAAGATTTATGGGTGTAGGGCGGGAAGTGGAGTTGATGTAGAAGTTCAGCCATAACCTTATTGAATGGCAGAGTAGGCCTGATGGGCTGTATGGCCGACTCCTGCTGCTATTTCTTATGTTCCTATGTTCTTATCACAGAATCACAGAATCACAGAATCTACAGTGCAGATAGAGGCCATTTCGGCCCATCGAGCCTGCACCGACACATATCCCACCCTATCCCCGTAACCCCACGTATTTAATCCCCTAACACTAAGGGTCAATTTATCATAGCCAAATCAACCTAACCTGCACATCTTTGGACTGTGGGAGGAAACCGCAGCACCCGGAGGAAACCCATGCAGACACGGGGAGAATGTGCAAACTCCACACAGACAGTCACCCGAGGCCAGATTTGAACCTGGGTCCCTGGCGCTGTGAGGTTATCGGTGAAGAAGCGACTGTCCAGCTCGCTCACCAAACCAGTTGCCATGACGCCCTCGCTCCCCCCGAGTGAATAATAACAAGAATCCAAAGTTTGAAATAAACCCCCGAGTATAAAACCAGGCGGCGGCCGCCGTGAGCCGCTCCAGCTGGCCGAGACCAGAGCCCAGCGCGGCGTCACTGCCGCTCGGCCCCGACTCACTGCCCAACGTGCCCGGGTGGCCCTGGAGATGGGGCCCACTTGAGGCCTTCCGAGACCGCTGGGCGCCGCGGGGACTGGAGTGCATCGTCACCCCAGACAATATAATTTTAATTTGATAAATTTTATTTTAAGTTCCATTTAATTTACAGTTAACTTGGTTCAATGAAAAAAGTGAATAAAAAACTCACTGCCCGAGCTCTGAATCCCGCTCTGTTCTACCCAATGGTCTCCATTTATAATGGGTTCTAATTGGAGGTCTCAACAGTTATAATGGGTTCTAACTGCTGGTCTCTCTCTTTATAATGGGACCAAAGTGACAATCTCTCCAATTAGAATGGGTTTAGCTGCTGCTCCCTGCATTTACCATTGGTTCCAGACACCAGCTTCTATTTCTAATTGTTTCTAACTGCCTGTCTCTCCATTTATAATGGTCTCTAACAGCTGGTCATGGAATCCTAGAATCATAGAAATTTACGGCACAGGAGGACATTCAGCCCAAATTGTCTCTGCCGGCTGAAAAAGACCCATCCAGCCTAATCCCACTTTCCAGCTCTTGGTCTGTAACCTTGCAAGTTACAGCACTTCAAGAGCATATCCAAGTACTTTTTCAATGTGATGAGGGTTTCTGCCTCTACCACCCTTTCAGGCAGTGAGTTCCAGACCCCCACCACCCTCTGGGTGAAAAAAGTTCTCCTCGACTCTATTATGTCCGTGTATAATTGAGACACGGACTGCAGGAGTTGGTTATAACAGGTCTTTACTGAATGGAGGGAACCTGGAACTACTATGCAATTGTTACTGCACAGGCTTATATACAGGGGTGGTCACTACTGGTACTGCAGTATACAGGGGCTGCAGAATATAGTTCCTTCTGCAAAGTACATACACTAGAATTCCCACCCTTTTAGCTAAACAGTACATAACATTCGATTAACAATGAAATAATATATTTACAATTACAGTTGCTAGATACATTAGTTGAAGTTAAGCAATTATAAGTTCAGTCTTTGAGGAGGCTTCCTGATTCTGTCTGGATAACGCCTCTTTGGGGTATCAGGTTCTTCTGGCAACGTTGAGTCGGGATCAATGTCGTTGTTTGGTTCGTCTGCTTCCAATATCACCGATTCTGAGGTAGATGCAATTGGTACTTCGGTTTCATCGCCAGGTGTATCAGATCGTGCTGTGGAGTTGACGTTTCCCAGTGACACTAGAATATGGTCAGCATGGCGTCTTACAATACTCTCTCCAATGTCCACGGTATACATTAGAGGTCCTTGCCGTGTACAGATCGTTCCTGGCTGCCATTTCTCTGTGCGGTAGTCCCGGGCCAAAACTGGTTGACCTATCTTAAAACTCCTGGTCGGCCTTTCAGTCATATTCTGAAACTGCCTGTTCTCCACATCTCTTCTGATGTTTGACTTAACCAAATCCAAGCGGCATCGTAATCTTCGATTGAAGAACATCATGGCTGGAGTTTGGTTGGTAACCGCATGTGTCGCATTCCGGTGGGCAAACAAGAAGTTATCCACCTTGTGCTGTAGGGGTATATCTTCATTACACATTGCCTTGATAGCCTTCTTGAATGTTTGAACGAACCTCTCGGCCAATACATTAGTGGCTGGATGATATGGGGCGGATGTCTAATGCTTAACACCATTGTTCTTTAAGAACCTCCGGAACTCTTCAGACACAAACTGTGGTCCATTGTCGGAGCAAATCTGTTCAGGCAGCCCATTCCTGGTGAATATGGTTCGTAAGATTGTGATAGTTTTTTCTGTGGTGGTTGAGGACATTTTTATTGCCTCTGGCCACTTTGAATGTGCATCCACCGCAATTAAAAACATCGAGTCCATAAATGGACCAGCAAAATCAATGTGCACCCTTTGCCATGGAGATGAGGGCCACTCCCATGGATGTAGAGGGGCTTGTGGTGGGGCGTTTTGGACCTTCTGGCATCCTGTACAGCTCTTGGTCATCTCTTTGATTTCTCTATCGATACCCGGCCACCACACAAACGCTCTGGCTAAGTTCTTCATTTTTACCCTTCCCAGATGACCCTCATGAAGCTCATTGAGCACTCTATCCTTCAATTTGGGTGGAATTATTACTCTGGATCCACACATCAAGGTTCCTCTGCACACTGACAGCTGTTCTCTTCTCGGCGAGAATGCTGGCAGCAGTGGTTTGCCATGTGCTGGCCATCCCTTCACCGTTAAATCATAGACCCTGGAGAGTGTCGGGTCATTTCGTGTTTCCTTTTCTATGTTTGCATTCGTCACAGGGAGACATTCGACTATGGTCGAGTGGAATATCTCCACTGGATCCACTGCAAGTTCTTCTTCCACCATCGGCAACGGTAGGCGCGACAATCCATCAGCATTCCCATGCTGTTTAGTTCCTTTGTACTCGATGTCATATTGGTGTGCCCCTAGGAAAAGGGACCATCTCTGTAGCCGTTGTGCTGTCATTATCGGTACGCCCTTCTGAGGGTTGAAAATGGAGACAAGAGATTGATGATCAGTAAGTAGAGTTAATTTCTGACCGTGCAGGTAGAGATTGAACTTCTTCACCCCCCACACCAGGCTCAGGGCCTCTCTGTCAATCTGGGCGTAGTTACGCTCGGCTGAAGTTAACGAGTGTGACGCAAAAGCTATCGGCCTCTCTGAACCATCAAGGAATTTATGTGACAGTACCGCCCCAATGCCGTAGGGAGACGCATCACACGCCAGTCTTATCGGTAGTGATGGGTTGTAGTGAGCCAATACTTCTCTTGAAGTGATTAGGTCCTTACTCTTCTGAAAGGCCCGCTTACATTCATCGCTCCATTTCCATGCTACTCCCGTTTGTAGTAGGGTGTTCAGTGGGTGCAGAATTGTGGAGAAATTCGGCAAAAACTTATGGTACTAATTCACCAATCCGAAGAATGACCTCAGTTGCGACACATTTTCAGGCGCTGGAGCCTTAACTACCGCTTCAATTTTGTCAGGGGACTTATGTAACCCCTCTTCATCAATCACGTGGCCACAATACGATATCTGTTTCTTAAAAAACTCGCATTTGGGGCGATTGGCCCGTAGCCCTTGTTCACGTATTCTAGTGAGCACCTGCTCTAGGTTGGCAAGTTGTTCACTGTCACCTTCACCTGTCACTACGATGTCGTCCAAGTAACACTGAGTCCTCAGAATTCCTTGCAGGACTTTTTCCATCGCTCTTTGCCATATCGCCGGAGCTGATGCTACTCCGAATACCAGTCGATTATACTGGTAAAGACCTTTGTGAGTGTTTATCGTGAGATACTTCCTAGAGAATTCTTCAACCTCCATCTGCAAATACGCTTGTGCTAGGTCAATTTTTGTAAAACGCTTCCCTCCAGAGAATGAGGCGAAGATATCTTCTATCCTTGGAAGAGGATATTGTACTTTGTGAAGGACTGGGTTCACCATCACCTTGAAGTCCCCACAGATGTGAACCTTCCTTGGCTCCTCAGACTTATTGTTTAACGTTTTCTTCATGACAGGATCGATGGGTGTCGCCCACTCGCTCCAGTCTACCTTAGATAACACGCCTGCATTCTCCAGATCCTCCAGCTCTGCCTCGACGGCTGGGCGAATTGCATATGGTACCGGTCTTGCTTTGAAAATCTTGGGAATTGCATTCTCTTCTATTTTTATCGAGGCGGTTACGCCTTAACGAGTTCCCAGTTCTTGTTGAAATATCTCTTTGGCGTTAGCTAAGATTGTTGACAATCGTCCAGGAGTGACGTCGTCATCCTTTTTACCAACCACCGTCAGTGCCTGAATGGAGTGCCAGTCTAAACTTATCTTTCTGATCCATTCACGTCCCAATAACGGTGGTCCACCATCTTGCAATATGTATAGATACAATTTCTGTATTTCCTTGCCGTTGTATTCGACAGGCACCCTTATTTTTCCTCTGGGGTATACTTTTTGCCCCGTATACGTCTTCAAGACAATGGATGTCTCTTTCAAGGGTATGTGTGAGAATAGCCGCTCGTAGTCTCGTCGATTCATGATGGTTAGAGCTGATCCTGTATCCAATTCCATTTTGACTTGGGACCCTGCTATCATGAGGGTGACCCAAATGGTTCGGTGATCCTCTTTTGCGATTATGTTGTGAAGTTTGAGACAGCTTAGTCTCTTGTTCCCGGATTCACTATCGCTCATCTGGTCTTCGGAACTACTGTCCGTCATCTTTTGTACTTTCCTGTACGGTTCCTTAGTAGCCTTTTTGTTGTCGTCGGTCTTCTTCCCAGACCTGCAAACTCGTGCAATGTGTCCCATCTTTCCGCATTGCCTGCATATTTTGTCCTTGGACCAGCAGTCCTTCTGGTCATGGGTTGTTCTGCCGCAGCGATAACATTTTGCAAATCCCCGTGTCATTTCATGGGTGCCGTATTCCTGTGGCTTTTGCTGTATTTCCGCAGCTCCCCTTGATGCTGCTTTGTACGGTACTGCTACGCTGAAAGCCTTATCTAGCGTCAGCTCTTTCTCTGAGAGTAACCTCTTCTGGGTTCCTTCACTCAGGAGTCCACAGACAAATTTGTCCCGTAAGGTGTCTGCCAGTCCTGCTCCGAACTGGCAGTGCTTTGATAGCTTGCGTAGTTCCGTAAGGTAATCAGAATTGCTCTCATCTTTATGCTGATTTCTCCTGTGGAATTTAAATCTTTCTGCTATCAGCAGCGGTGTAGGATTTAGGTGTTCCTGTAGGATAGCAACAATTTCGTTAAAACTCTTCGCCTTCGGTTTGGCTGGAGTAATCAGGTCCCGCAATACGCCGTATGTTCTTGCGCCCATTAAGTTTAGCAGTACCGATGCCTTTTTCTCATCGGCTACTTCATTTGCCTCGCAATATACCTCGATTCTTTCCACATACGTGGTCCAGTCTTCTATTGCATTATCGAAGGCAGTGATATTGCCAGTCTTTGGCATCTTGGAAATCTAAAATGGCGCCTCCCGCGCTTTGCCTTCTTCCCCGATTTAACAAAATGGTGCCTCCCGCGCTTTGCCTTCTTCTCCGCTGTTGCTTGCGCTGTTGCTGGCGTTTTATGCCTTGATGACGACGCCCTATGGTCTTCGTGCACTTCCCCCCGCGCTGCTGCTAACGCCGCTCTCCACGGTTCCTGTGCAAACTGCAGCTCCTCGCGGCTTTCTGCGCGTTTAATTTTTATTATTTCCCCGTCGTCGGAACAACCCTGCGAGACTCTTGCCTCCTTCTTCTCGGGTCTGTACGCTGCCCGGCTTTATAGCACCGGCCGCGCCCTGTGTGCTCCACCCTCTCTCTCTCTCCTCTTCCCGACAACGCTGCTCGGCCCCGTTGCAAAGCCACCCGCTCGAGCTCTAGACTGCCGCAGCCCAGGAAGGATCAGTGTACTACCTGCCACCGGCCCGATTAGCTGAAGCACCATCAACAGGATAACCAAGCCCCGCTCTCGACAGCCTCTCCTGCAAATCTTCAACTCCGCTGACTCAGAGGCGGATGCCCACGGTCGACGCCCATTTCTCCTGTTTCTTTCTTCCTTCTGGCCTCGACCTCTGATAACTTCGCTTCAGGGATGGATCCCCATGAGGTGGTGCAGACTGTAGGTAAGTTCGTATCTGCTCGTCGCCAGTATTATGTCCGTGTATAATTGAGACACGGACTGCAGGAGTTGGTTATAACAGGTCTTTACTGAATGGAGGCAACCTGGAACTACTATGCAAATGTTACTACACAGGCTTATATACAGGGGTGGTCACTACTGGTACTGCATGTAAAGTATGTGTCTATACTTAATCCAATAATGAAGAGACAGCTTGGAAGATTCAACGTAGGTCTTTACTTAATACCAACAGGCGGGAACTGAGGGGAGATCATTACCCACAGTACTATTTATACCCCTATGGCCAGGAGTGGTACTATGGTATCACTACGCCCTACAAAGTAGTGCCGCCCTGGCCATAGGTTTAAAGTAACATACATATTACATACACAACATTCCTCCCCTTTTAATTAAAACGTACCCGTGCAATTAAGTCAACAGATGCACCATAACTAGGGCTAATAACATTTGGTAACACAATATACATAACATATTTACATCAGAGTTGTCTACCTATATATATATATAAAAAGAAACATGTTATAGATTCAGTCTCTAAGGAGGCCTCGACTAGGATAACGTCTTTCTCTAGTCGGTCTCGGTGTAGGCGGCGGTACTTCCGTCACCACTTCATCGCTGGAGTCGTCGGTGTCTGATGGCACATCCTGTGCCGTGGAGATCACTGGAGTGCTGAACTCCTCACAATCCTGAGACCTCTGTAACGACGAGCTGGGCCGTGATTCTGCTGTAGCAATGTGCTGAGACGTTTGAGGTAGTGAATCAGTTGGGTTTCTGGACTCCACAAGTTGATCAGCATGTCGTCTGATTATGCCGTCCCCTGTATCCACTGTGTACATCAAAGGTCCCTGGCGGGCCTTTATCGTACCAGGCCGCCACTTTTCATTTCTATAATAACGGGCCAACACTTGCTGCCCCACCTCGAAGCTCCGTGTCTGTCTGTCAGGAGCCCTACGAAATACTCGGTTTTCCACATCTCTCCGGATGTTTGGTCTGAGCAATTCAAGGCGAGACCTTAACCTTCTATTAAAGAACATGACGGCGGGGGCCTGGTTGGTCACCGTATGTGCAGCATTACGGTACGCGAATAGGAAATTGTCCACCTTGTGTTGTAGTGGCAACCTTTCCTCCCCCATCGCCTCGATGGCCTTTTTAAAAGTCTGTACAAAGCACTCTGCCAGCCCATTTGTAGACGGATGATATGGTGCGGACGTATAATGTCGCACTCCATTCCTTTTTAGGAATGCTTGAAATTCTTCTGCCACAAATTGTGGCCCATTGTCCGAACAGACTTGCTCGGGCACCCCGTTTCGGGCAAAAATGGTCCTTAAGACTGCGACCGTCTTTTCGGCTGTTGTTCATGACATCTTTATGACCTCTGGCCATTTTGAGTGGGCGTCCACTACAATAAGGAACATCGCATCCAGGAAGGGCCCAGCGAAGTCCACGTGGATCCTTTGCCACGGCGTTGAGGGCCACTCCCACGGATGTAGTGGGGCTTGGGGTGGTACGTTCTGTACCATCTGGCACCCTTGGCACACTTTTGCTACTTCCTCGATGTCCCTGTCAATGCTGGGCCACCAGACGTAGGCTCTGGCGAGGCTTTTCATTTTGACACCCCCCAGATGACCTTCGTGTGAGTCCCGCAACACTTTATGTTGTAATTTTTGAGGGACCACCACCCTGGCTCCGCACATCAATGTGCCCCGGCAGACGGACAACTGGTCCTTCCTTGCCGAAAACGCCGGCAATGATGCGTCACCGTGCGCCGGCCAGCCTTTCATGGTCAATTCGTAAACCCTTGCCAGTGTCGGGTCGTTCTGTGTTTCCCGCTCGATACATTGGCTGGTGATGGGCAAGTGTTCCATAACAGCCGTATGATATATTTCCACGGGGTCCTGTACTATCGCTTTGATCTCGGCAGGCAATGGTAGCCGCGACAGGCCATCTGCATTGCCATGCTGTTTGGTACCCTTATATTCGATAAGGTACTGGTGTGTGCCTAAGAACAGTGACCATCTCTGTAGCCTTTGGGCCGTCATCAGGGGCACCCCTTTTGTTGGATTAAATATCGACACGAACGGTTGATGATCCGTCAGTAGTGTGAAACATTGCCCATGTAGGTAGTGGTGGAATTTTTTTACACCCCACACCAGACTGAGGGCCTCCCTGTCGATTTGCGCATAGTTTCTTTCGGCTGTAGTTAACGACCTTGAGGCAAATGCTATTGGCCTCTCCGTCCCATTGGGAAATTTGTGTGACAACACTGCCCCTATACCATACGGGGAGGCGTCACATGCCAACCTCATTGGCATTTTTGGGTCAAAGTGTGCGAGCACTTCCTTTGATGTAATGAGTTGTTTACCCTTTTTAAAAGCAGCCTCACATGCTTCGTCCCAATTCCAGGAGACTCCCCTTTGCAGCAATGAATTTAGTGGATGTAAAATGGATGATAAGTTCGGGAGGAACTTATGGTAATAGTTTATAAGGCCTAAGAATGATCGTAACTGAGATACATTCTCAGGGGGCGGGGCCTTCACTACTGCCTCGATCTTTTCCGGGGACTTATGCAGGCCTTCCTTGTCTATAATGTGACCACAGTATGAGATACGCTCCTGGAAAAACTCACATTTCTGCTTGTTCGCCCTGAGTCCGTATTGTTGTAACCGCAGAAGTACTCGCTCCAGGTTAGCGAGGTGGTCGTTATCCGTTTGTCCTGTCACCGGGATGTCATCCAGGTAGCATTGCGTTCCTGGAATGCCCTGTAAGACCTGTTCCATGGTCCTCTGCCATATTGCCGGGGCGGACGCCACACCAAATACCAGGCGATTGTACTGGTACAATCCCTTGTGTGTGTTAATCGTTAGGAGCTTTTTCGAGTCCTGTTCCACCTCCATCTGTAAATAAGCTTGACAAAGGTCAATCTTCGTAAAGTGTCTACCCCCAGCTAACGATGCGAATATGTCCTCTATCCACGGCAGCGGATACTGTACCGTGTGCAGGACTGGGTTAATAGTTATCTTAAAATCCCCGCAAATGCAAACCTTCTTTGGTTCCCCCGGTGTGTTATTTGCAGATTTCTTTATAACTGGGACGATGGGCGTGGCCCACTCACTCCACTCAATCTTTGTAAGGACACCTGCACTCTCTAAGGCATCCAGTTCTTCTTCCACAGCTGGCCGAATGGCGTAAGGCACCGGTCTGGCCTTACAAAACTTGGGGTTTGCGTCTTGAGCAATAGTTATTTTTGCTCTAATGTCCTTTAAGGTCCCCAGCCCTTGTTGGAACACCTCTGACGTTTTTGCCAATATTTTCGACAGCCTGCTTGTAATGGTTGTATCATCCTTGGTGGTCTCTAGTTTTAACTCGTGTATCGACTTCCAGTCGAAATGGATTTTTCTTATCCATTCCCTACCCAAAAGTGGTGGTCCACCATTTGGTAGGACGTATAAATAAAGTCCTGGCACTTTTCTGCCGTTGTATTTAACTGTTACTTGCATTTTTCCCTTCGGGTAAACTTTTTGTCCCGTATATGTTTTTAATTTAATTTCCGTATCCTTTAAGGGAATGCGTTTGAACAGCCTGTTATAATCTTGTTCATTAATTACTGATAGGGCTGAACCCGTGTCCAGCTCCATATTAACTTCGACGCCTGCTACCTTCATTTTAACCCACATTGTGCTGTGGTCCTCCATTTTGTCTACACCATATAACTTGAGACATCCCAGACATTTAGGCTCTGCTTTTGTGCCTTCCTGTGACTCGTCTGAGCTACTGTCAGACATCTTATGTATTTTTGTCCTTGCCTTGGTACTGCTAGGACTGCCCCCACTATTGGGTTTCGTACCCGACTGACAAACTTTCGCTATATGCCCCTTTTTCCCACACTACCGGCATATTTTATCATGAAACCAACAATTACTTTGGTCGTGGGTGGTTTTGCCACAACGGTAGCATTTACCTTTGTGAAATGTCACCTCATGGGTGTCATAGCAGGTTGTGTTTTGTCGCATTTGAGCAGCACCCTGTGCTGCTGCTTCATGGTCCGATGCTATTTCAATCGCCTGATCTAGGCTGAGCTGTTTCTTGGCTAGCAACCGTTTTCGTGTACTCTCATTTAACATGCCACAGACAAATCTGTCTCTGATCGCGTCCGCCAAAAAGGCTCCAAACTGGCAATGTTTGGACAACCTTCTGAGCTCAGCCAAATAGGCTGCCTGCGACTCATCATTCCTTTGGTCGCATCTGTAGAAGCGATACCTTTCTGCTATAAATGGTGGCTTAGGGTTTAAATGTTCCCTTAACGTATCAACAATTTGGGCATACGTTTTGTCTGCTGGCTTTTCTGGAGTAAGAAGATTCCTCAGCAGACCGTATGTTTTTGCCCCCATTAAATTTAATAAGGTTGCTGCCTTTTCATCATCTTTCATCTTGTTTACTATGCAATAAAGTTCATGCCTTTCGACATAGGCATCCCACTCTTCTGTGTCCTCAACAAATTCTGACAACCAACCTTCTTTAGACATTTTAAACTGCTGAAGAGCTTTTCCCGCCTTTGTCCACTAGATGGCGTTTTTTTATTTTTATTTTAAACTGCTGAAGAGAAAAAACTTTTCCCCTTTTGTCCACTAGATGGCGTTTTTCCCGCCGTTTCTCCTGCTGCTGCTAATGACCTCTCTCCAGCGTCGTTATTTTTGGCCCTTGCAGCTCCCATTATTGCCACCGCCGCTATTAACAATGACCTTCCCCTCTCGTGGCTTGCTAGTCCTCGTGGCTCCGTTTGTTCCCCAGATCGCCTGCCCGTTCTGGCCCTTGCAGCTCCCGTTCCCCGGGAAGGATTTCAGTTTACCTGGCCCTGGGTGGACTTTTGCCCCGTGGCTGGAGCGCCCATTCAGCCTCTTCTCTCAGCTGCTGCAGCTTCTGTTGGAACCCTCTCTCTCTCTCTCTGTTGCTGCTGCTCCTCCCGAACCCGGAGTGCTGGGCGGTTTCCTTTGGTCGACGCTGGACTCTGCAGGCTGGCTGGTAAGAAGCCTCTCTCCTTCTCTCTCCGTACTGCTGCCGTTCCTTTGTTGCACCGTGTACTGGTGAGTTCGAACCTTACTCGTCGCCAGTGTAAAGTATGTGGCCTAGAAATTCACTTGCGTTTGCGCCCAATTAGGGGCGAAAGAGTGGGTTGCGCCGGAAGTTGCATCGCGCCCAAAATTAGGTGGGCCCTAACATCGGCGTTAGCCGGTAGTGCTGCGCCGGCACCGATGATGTCATCGGTGTGCGCAGTGCCCCGGTACCGCCCGAAACCACGCCGATCCCCATCTTCAGTAGCGGCCGCCTCATCCGTGGCGGCCGCTAACAACATCGGGAGAACGGGTCCTTACTGCAGCCTTAGCGGCGCAAGTTAAGGTGGAGGTGCGGGGCGGCCGCTTTTTCGGCGGCCGCCTGCCCGCACCTCCTTCCCCGGCCTCCTCCACCACCCCCCGTGGCATTGCTGGCTGGTTTCCGTGGAGCCCGGCACTTCTCCGTTGTGCCGGGCTCTTTTGCCGGCACTTGCAATCGGGGCTCCGGCCATTGCAGGCACCTCCCCCTTAAGAGAAGGGGGAGGCCTGCAGTACAGCAGCCTGCCGCACCGCATCGGGTGGCGCAGCGGGACTGGCAGCGCTGAAATTCACTTTCAGCGCCCCAAGCGGGGCGGCCAAACCCTGGAACAGCGCCCGGTTCCGCTTTGGGGCGCTGAAAGTGAATATGGGGCGGGCACAACTTGCTCCACGGCGGGCGCAAAATTTACGGCGCAAACGAGCTGGCGGGGCTATACCCAATTTCTAGGCCCGTGTCTATACTTAATCCAATAATGAAGAGACAGCTTGGAAGATTCAACGTAGGTCTTTACTTAATACCAACAGGCGGGAACTGAGGGGAGATCAGTACCCACAGTACTATTTATACCCCTATGGCCAGGAGTGGTACTATGGTATCACTACGCCCTACAAAGTAGTGCCGCCCTGGCCATAGGTTTAAAGTAACATACATATTACATACACAACACTGCAGTATACAGGGGCTGCAGAATATAGTTCCTTCTGCAAAGTACATACACTACAGACTCCCCTCCAATCCTTCTACCAATTACTTTAAATCTATGCCCCCTGGTTATTGACCTCTCTGCTAAGGGAAATAGGTCCTTCCTATCCACTCTATCTAGGCTCCTCATAATTCAATTAAATCTCCCCGCAGCCTCCTCTGTTCCAAAGAAAACAACCCCAGCCTATCCAAACTTTCCTCATAGCTAAAATTCTTGAGACCTGGCAACATCCTCGAAAATCTCCTCTGTACCCTCTCTAATGCAATCACATCTTTCCTGTAATATGGTGACCAGAACTGTACGCTGGTCTCCCCATTGTTAATGAGTTCATACTGCTGGGCTCTTGATTTATAATGGACTCTCCAGGCTGGATTTTGTCAATGGGGAGCTTTTGGAGGCGGGACTCCTACTTGTCAGGTTTTAGTCCTGCCTCCAGCGACTTGTGGCCAACCCATATTATTTTCCCTTGATTGACCTTGTTAAGCCCGCCCAGCGGGCTTAGCAGTCCAATTAAGGAGGCCAGTTACAGAGAACGTCAGCGTATGACATTTCATCTGTCAAGATGAATTGTCATCATTTGACAGCTCTGTGAAGCTGTCAAACAATGACATTCTCTGCTGTTGATGAGTTCTTGCATTCAAGACTCATCAAACCTCTTTTGTGAGCAGAAATTAGATGGCTGTTGCATCGGATTCCTGACCCGCTGTCAAAAATAACAACTTTCCCACCCAACCCGTCACTGATCGCGCCCACTACCAGTCAGAAAATTCAGCCCAATGTGTTTATAACTTGGACCAGGTGGGAACATTTAACCTATGCTTTCTATCTTTAATATTGTATTGGACAGTAAAGTTGTTCCAGGGCTCAGGAATGAGATAGAATGGTAATTAATTGGATATGTAAAATTGAATGAGAGGAAGTAATTGAGGATGTAAGATAGAAACAGGAAAATTACACCATCAAATGGGAATTTTTCGAAAATCATTTTCTTAGGTGAATTGGAATAAATCATGCAGGGGGAGATGAGCAAAGATCTCCAGCCACCCTGCACCCCACCACACCACTGCTGGCCTCTCCTTTTATAATGGGTTCTAACTGCAGGCCTCTCCATTTATAATTACTGGGATGCATATCAGGCAGGTTCTATAAAAAGGTAGGCAACTCACTCCACTAGACTACTGTCCAGGCTGCGAACTTGAACATTACTCCCATAGATAGATTTTAACTAATGGAAGCTCATGGCTTGGACAATGGCCTGAGGTGTAGCCTGATGGGTAGGACTTGTACTGGGAATTGCCATCTGTTAACTCTACACTTCTCCTTTTCTAATTTCTCACCTACCTGCCCTCATGCCCACGCCAAGCTCATCCCCGCCATGAGAGGCACCTCCTGCTTGGAGGTGGCAGTAGCGGACATATGGGAAGGAGGAGCTGTTGAAGTAAAGCCTTGGTGAGTGCGGCAGCGCATCCTGTAAAATGCACTTCCTGCAACTAGGGTGTGTCGCATTTTCAGAAATACCTGCAGAGCTGCCAGGAGAATTCCACAGGAAATTGAAACGCTGATCTCATTGTAGTAATGGGTCTTCTTGCCAGTGGGTAGGATTCCGTAAGTTTGCTTAAATATCAGGATGAGATAGGGCGCAGTATCCAGGTAGTCTCTAATCCAGTTTGTCCTACAATGGAAGAACAGTAATCGTGTATCTTGAATAGTCTCTTTTGCAAGTTTCATTTGGAGTTTTGACAGCACCATGAGGCTTTGAGCTCAGGTGTGTATTTACTGAGGGGAGGCTCCTCCAATCAGTAACAGTAAACAAAAGCAAACAGCAAACAGTGTCCTTGCACAAAGGTGGTACTGACAATTACAGGTGGATGCAGCTGCAATAACACTCAAGAAGCTCGACACCATCCAGGGCAAAGCAGTTTGCTTTACTGGTGCCCTTGCCACTGGACTTAGTATGCACCAACTGCACCACTGGTGCACTGTGGCTACAGGATGAACTGCAGCACCTCACCAAGATTATTACAGCGGTATCTCCTTCCCCTGTGACCGCGACCACCACATCCAAGCACCCCTCCAAGCAGGAGGTGGGTCTCGTGGACAAGATGAGCTCAGAGAGGGCATGAGGGCAAGTAGGAGAGAAGTTAGGGAAGGACCGGGGTTCAGCAAAATCACAGGAAACATAAGTGTTTTTTTTTATTCGTTCCTGGGATGTGGGCGTCGCTGGCAAGGCCAGCATTTATTGCTTAAACCTAATTTCCCTTGAGAAGGTGGTGAGCCGCCTTTTTGAACCGCTGCAGTCCATGTGGTGAAGGTACTCCGACAGGTGGAAGAGGTCACGGGTTTGGGAGGTGCTGCCGAAGAAGCCTTGGCGAGTTGCTGCAGTGCATCTTGTAGATGGTACACACTGCAGCCATGGTACGCCTGTGGTGCAGAGAGTGAATGTTTAAGGTGGTGGATGGGGTGCCAATCAAGTGGGTTGCTTTGTCCTGGATGATGTTAAGCTTCTTGAGTGTTGTTGGAGCTGCACTCATCCAGGCAAGTGGAGAGTATTCCATCACACTACTTACTTGTGCCTTGTAGATGGTGGAAAGGCTTTGGGGAGTCAGGAGGTGAGACACTCGCTGCAGAATACCCAGCATCTGGCTTGCTCTTGTAGCCACAGTATTTATGTGGCTGGTCCAGTTACGTGGCTGGTCAATGGTGACACCCAGGATGTTGATTGTGGGGGATTTGGCAATGGTAATGCCGTTGAATGTCAAGGGGCAGTGGTTAGAGTCTCTGTTGTTGGAGATAGTCATTGTATGGCACTCGTGTGGCGCGAATGTTACTTGCCACTTATCAGATCAAGCCTGAATATTGTCCAGGTCTTGCTGCATGCAGGCATGGACTGCTTCATTATCTGGAGAGTTGTAAATGGAAGTGAACACTGTGCAATCATCAGCGAACATCCCCACACCTAACATTATGATGGAGGGAAGGTCATTGATGAAGCAGCTGAAGATGGTTAGACCTAGGACACTGCCCTGAGGAAGTCCCGGAGCGATGTCCTGGGGCTGTGATGATTGACCTCCAACAACCACAACCATCTTCCTTTGTGCTAGGTATGACTCCAGCCAGTGGAGAGTTTTCCCTCCGATTCCCATTGACTTCAATTTTACTAGGGCTCCTTGATGTCACACTCGGTCAAATGCTGCCTTGATGTCAAGGGCAGTCACTCTCACCTCACCTCTGGAATTCAACTTTTTCTCCATGTTTGGACCAAGGCTGTAATGAGGTCTGGAGCCAAGTGATCTTGGTGGAACCCAAACTGAGCATTGGTGAGCAGGTTATTGGTGAGTAAGTGCCACTTGATAGCATTGTCGATGACACCTTCCATCACTTTGCTGATGATTGTCATAGAGTCATAGAGTCATACAGCACGGATAGAGGCCCTTCGGCCCATCGTGTCCGCGCCGGCCATCAAGCCCTGTCTAATCTAATCCCATATTCCAGCATTTGGTCCGTAGCCTTGTATGCTATGGCATTTCAAGTGCTCATCCAAATGCTTCTTGAATGTTGTGAGGGTTCCAGCCTCCACAACCCTTTCAGGCAGTGAGTTCCAGACTCCAACCACCCTCTGGGTGAAAAAGTTCTTTCTCAAATCCCCTCTAAACCTCCCACCCTTTACCTTGAATCTATGCCCCCTAGTTATTGACCCTTCTACTAAGGGAAAAAGCTCCTTAGTATCCATCCTATCTATGCCCCTCATAATTTTGTACACCTCAATCATGTCCCCCCTCAGCCTCCTCTGCTCCAAGGAAAACAAACCCAATCTGCCCAGTCTCTCTTCATAGCTGAAGCGCTCCAGCCCTGGTAACATCCTGGTGAATCTCCTCTGCACCCTCTCCAAAGCTATCACATCCTTCCTGTAGTGTGGCGACCAGAACTGCACACAGTATTCCAGCTGTGGCCTAACCAGTGTTTTATACAGCTCCATCATAACCTCTTTGCTCTTATATTCTATGCCTCGGCTAATGAAGGCAAGTATCCCATATGCCTTTTTTTACCACCTTATCCACCTGTTCCGCCGCCTTCAGGGATCTGTATACTTGCACACCCAGATCCCTCTGACCCTCCGTCTTGCCTAGGGTCTTACCATTCATTGTGTATTCCCTTGCCTTGTTTGTCCCCCCAAAGTGCATCACCTCGCACTTTTCCGGGTTAAATTCCATTTGCCACTGTTCCGCCCATCTGACCAACCCATCTATATCGTCCTGCAGACTGAGACTACCCTCCTCGCTATTTACCACCCTACCAATTTTTGTATCATCCGCGAACTTACTGATCATACCTTTTACATTCATATCCAAGTCATTAATGTAGACCACAAACAGCAAGGGACCCAGCACCGATCCCTGTGGTACCCCACTGGCCACAGGCTTCCAGTCACAAAAACAACCTTCGACCATCACCCTCTGCCTTCTGCCACTAAGCCAGTTTTGTATCCAATGTGCCAAGGTGAGTAGACTGATGGGGTAGTAATTGCCTGGATTGGATTTGAACTGCATTTTGTAGACAGGACATACCTGGGCAGTTTTAAACATTGTCAGATAGATGCCAGTGTAGTAGCTGTACTGAAACAGCTTGACTAGACACGCGGCTAGTTCTGGAGCGCAAATCTTCAGCACGACAGCCGGGTGGTTGTCAGGGCCCACAGCCTTTGCTGTAACCAGTGCGCTCAGCCATTTCTTGATATCAGGTGGAGTGAATCGAATTGGCTGAAGACTGGCTTCTGAGAGGTTGGGGACCTCAGGAGTAGGCTGATATGGATCATCCTCTCAGCACTTCCGGCTGAAGTTGGTTGCAAACACTTCAGTCTTGTCTTTTGCACTCACATGCTGGGCTCCACCATCATTGAGGGTGGAGATATTCATGGAGCCTTCTCCTCCCGTTAGTTGTTTAATTGTCCACCACCATTCACGACTGGATGTGGCAGGACTGCAGAGCTTTGATATGATCCATTGATTGTGGGATCGCTTAGCCCTGTCTATAGCATGCTGCTTTTGCTGTTTAGCATGCATGTAGTCCTGTGTTGCAAGTTCCCCAGGTTGGCACCTCATTTTTAGGTATGCCTGGTGCTGCTCCTGGTATGCTCTTATGCACTCCTCATTGAACCAGGGTTTGCCCCCTGGTTTGATGGTAATGGTAGAGTGAGGGATATGCCGGGCCATGAGGTTACAGATTGTGGTGGAATACAATTCTGCTGCTGCTGATGGCCTGCAGCACCTCATGGATGCCCAGTTTTGAGCTGCTTGAGCAGTTCTGAACCTATCCCATTTAGCACGGTGGTAGTGCCACACAACACAATGGAGAGTGTCCCCAGTGTGAAGATTGGTCTTCGTCTCCGCAAGGACTGTGCGGTGGTCACTGCTACCAATGGACAGATGCATCTACAACAGGTAGATTGGTGAGGATGAGGTCAAGTAGGTTTTTCCCTCGTGTTGGTTCTCTCACCACCTGCCGCAGGCTCAATCTGGCAGCTATGTCCTTCCGGACTCCTCCAACTTGGACAGTAATGTTGCTGCCGAGCCACTCTAGGTGATGGACATTGAAGTCCCCCACCCAGAGTACATTCTGTGCCCTTGCTGCCCCCAGTGCTTCTTCCAAGTGGTGTTCAACATAGAGGAGTACAGATTCATCAGCTGAGGGAGGGCAGTAGGTGGTAATCAGCAGGTGGTTTCCTTGCCATTGCTTGACCTGAAGCTATGTGACTTCATGGGGTCTGGAGTCAATGTTGAGGACTCCCAGGCCACTTCCTCCCGATTATATACCATTGTGCCACCACCCCTGTTGGGTCTGCCCTGCCGGTGAGACAGGACATACCCAGGATGGTTATGGAGGAGTTTGGGACATTGACTGAAAGGTATGATTCTGTGAGTATGACTATGTCAGGCTGTTGCTTGGCTCATCTGTGGGGCACACATTAAAATAGTGACTCCACTTCAAAAGTACTTCATTGGCTATTAAGCACTTTGAAACGTCCGGTGGTTGTGAAAGGCGCTATGTAAATTCAAGTCTTTCTTTTATAGAGCTAGATCAGGTAAAGATGGCAGATTTTCTTCACTAAAGGACATTAGTGAAGCAGATGGGTTTTAATGACAATCCAATAATGCTATGGTCACAATTACTGACACTAGCTTATTATTCCAGATTTATTTAATTAACTGAATTTAAATTCCCCATCTTTGAATTCATGGGATTTGAACTCACGTCATTGTATCATAAGTCCAGGTCTCTGGTTTACTAGTCCAGTAAAATAACCACAGTGCTACCATTCACTGTGCACAGAGAAAGTAGAGGAAACTTCTGTAAACACAGGACATGCACAGGGAGAGTACAGGAAACTTCAGTAACCACAGGGAATGTACAGGGAGAGTATAGGAAACATCAGGAAACACAGGGCATGTACAGGGAGAGTATAGGAAACTTCAATAAACACAGGGAATGTACAGGGAGAGTATTGGAAACATCAGGAAACACAGGGAATGTACAGGGAGAGTACAGGAAACATCAGTAAACAGAGGGAATGTACAGGGAGAGTACAGGAAACATCAGGAAACACAGGGCATGTACAGGGAGAGTATAGGAAACATCAGTAAACACAGGGAATGTACAGGGAGAGTACAGGAAACATCAGTAGCAACAGGGAATGTACAGGGAGAGTACAGGAAACTTCAGTAAACACAGGGAATGTACAGGGAGAGTATAGGAAACATCAGTAAACACAGTGGATGTACAGGGGGAGTACAGGAAACATCAGTAAACAGAGTGAATGTAGAGGGAGAGTACAGGAAACATCAGTAAACAGAGTGAATGTACAGGGAGAGTTCAAGAAACATCAGTAAACAGAGTGAATGTCGAGGGAGAGTACAGGAAACATCAGTAAACAGAGTGAATGTACAGGGAGAGTACAGGAAACATCAGGAAACACAGGGAATGTACAGGGAGAGTACAGGAAACATCAGGAAACATAGGGAATGTACAGGGAGAGTACAGGAAACATCAGTAAACATAGGGAATGTACGAGGAGAGTACAGGAATCACCAGGAAACACAGGGAATGTACAGGGAGAGTACAGGAAACATCAGGAAACACAGGGAATGCACAGGGAGAGTACAGGAAACATCAGGAAACACAGGGAATGTGCAGGGAGAGTACAGGAAACATCAGGAAACACAGGGAATGTACAGGGAGAGTACAGGAAACATCAGTAAACACAGGGAATGTACAGGGAGAGTACAGGAAACATCAGTAAACACAGGGAATGTACAGGGAGAGTACAGGACACATCAGTAAACATAGTGAATGTTCAGGGAGAGTACAGGAAACATCAGGAAACACAGGGAATGTACAGGGAGAGTACAGGAAACATCAGTAAACACAGTGAATGTACAGGGAGAGTACAGGAAACATCAGGAAAGACAGGGAATGTACAGGGAGAGTACAGGAAACATCAGTAAACACAGGGAATGTACAGGGAGAGTACAGGAAACATCAGTAAACTGAGTGAATGTACATGGAGAGTACAGGAAACATCAGTAAACACAGGGAATGTACAGGGAGAGTACAGGAAACATCAGTAAACACGGTGAATGTACAGGGAGAGTACAGGAAACATCAGTAAACACAGGGAATGTACAGGGAGAGTACAGGAAACATCAGTAAACACAGGGAATGTACAGGGAGAGTACAGGAAACATCAGTAAACACAGGGAATGTACAGGGAGAGTACAGGAAACATCAGTAAACACGGTGAATGTACAGGGAGAGTACAGGAAATATCAGTAAACACAGGGAATGTACAGGGAGAGTACAGGAAACATCAGTAAACACAGGGAATGTACAGGGAGAGTACAGGAAACATCAGTAAACAGAGTGAATGTACAGGGAGAGTACAGGAAACTTCAGTAAACACGGTGAATGTACAGGGAGAGTACAGGAAACATCAGTAAACAGAGTGAATGTACAGGGAGAGTACAGGAAACATCAGTAAACACAGGGAATGTACAGGGAGAATACAGGAAACATCAGTAAACACGGTGAATGTACAGGGAGAATACAGGAAACATCAGTAAACAGAGTGAATGTACAGGGAGAGTACAGGAAACATCAGTAAACACAGTGAATGTACAGGGAGAGTACAGGAAACATCAGGAAACACAGTGAATGTACAGGGAGAGTACAGGAAACATCAGGAAACACAGTGAATGTACAGGGAGAGTGCAGGAAACATTAGGAAACACAGGGAATGTACAGGGAGAGTATAGGCAATATCAGGAAACACAGGGAATGTACAGAGAGAGTATAGGAAATATCAGGAAACACAGGGAATGTACAGAGAGAGTATAGGAAATATCAGGAAACACAGGGAATGTACAGGGAGTGTACAGGAAACATCAGTAAACACAGGGAATGTACAGGGAGAGTACAGGAAACATCAATAAACACAATGGCCTGGAAATTCAGTATCGGCACGTTTGGGGCGCTACAGTCGAGCGTGCGCTAAATTTAGCGCCCGGTGCAACTTAGCGCCACCTTCACCGAAAGTGAGTTGCATCGCCCCAAGAGGTTGTTGCTGCGCTAAAGCATGCGATGCACGACTATCCTAAGGCGCTAAGCCGGCGAGCCGAGGCACTACCACTGAGGGCGGGTGCAGCGCAGGTGTGGCCAGTTAGCGATTGCAGGCAGACACTCTGGCGCCGGTCTCCTCTTAAAGGGGGAGGGTCGATTTGGCTTGCAGCCACGCGCTGCACATTGGAGCCCTGATTCTAGGCCTGGACAGACCTGCTGCGACATCGTTATGCCTACAACCATGGAGAAGGCCAGGGAGCGAGCGCAGCGCTTCAGTGAGGGGGCCCTGAAGGTTCTGGTTGGCGCAGTGGAGCGCAGGCGACCTATCCTCTTTCCTGAGAGTGGCAGAGGCCACTGCCCAGCGAATATAGAAAAGCTTGGAGGGAGGTGGCACACAGAGTGACCTCCAGCAGCATGGTCCCTAGGACCCCAATGCAATGCAGGAAGAAGTTCAACGACCTCACTCGGGTTGTCAGGGTGAGTACCCTTTCCAGTATCCTCTTCATCCCTGCATGTGCACCTCACTTTATGGCCAAAGGGTCCTGAAAGCCCAAATGCCCAGCCGATCATCCAACACCTATGGGACTCTCATGAAAATCACATGCACATTCACCACTTTACACACTGTCAGGGCTATTCAATCATGGGAGGCGGTGCAGCCAAGATCAGGGCTTCACACTGTCAGGGCTATTCCACCATGGGAGGCAGTGCAGGCAAGATCAGGGCTTCACACTGTACTCAGAGCCCGTCTGTTCTCTTGCAGTGCAAGCTGGCCCACAATAGAAGGCAGCAGCAACGGACCGGGGGAGGCCGTCCTGAACTTAAAGACCTCAGTGACCTGGAGCAGCGAGTGGAACAGATTATGGCAGGCCGGCTGATTGGCCCCGTTGCCGCTGGAGATGCCGACCCTGTTCTGGACAGCAATGGTAAGGTCATCACCTTTTTGACCTCTCTCTTTCCACTTGTGCCTCACACCAGCATCCTTTGCCACTATTGAACCAATGCAGTATATTGCAGCACTCATGCCTCCCTCGCTGCCGCCCTGTCCTCACACTAAAGCAACTCTTGTACCTCCCTGCTTTCAGATGCTGATTTGCCAGGTGAGGAGGCGGGCCCTCAAGCTGGCACTGTGATTGAATCGGAAGGCGAGGAGGAGGAAGAGGAAGCCGGAACATCAGTGCCACCCTCAGCCGAGGCAGCCCATGGCCATGATGGGGACACGTCTTCCCTGGAGGGGAGCAGGGGGGAAGAGTCTGAGGAGGGTGAAGCTCCGGGGCCCAGCGGGCTGC
The DNA here is from genome assembly GCF_052327205.1 of Somniosus microcephalus. Taxonomy (NCBI): domain Eukaryota; kingdom Metazoa; phylum Chordata; class Chondrichthyes; order Squaliformes; family Somniosidae; genus Somniosus; species Somniosus microcephalus. The sequence goes on along the minus strand of NC_140989.1, from coordinate 167,551,545 downwards.
AGCAATGTGTGGGGGGTAGGGAAGCTCAGCGGCCTTCTCCCCGGAGGGAGAGTGTGGCCTCCAGTCCTGCTACAGTGAGCGCAGAGGAGGTGCGGCTCCTTGGTGAAATGGGCGCCCAGGCTGAGCGCATGCAGACTGAGCTCATGGCTGCAGTGGCAAGGATGCCTGACTCCATAGAGTCACTGGCAAGGAGTGTACAGGAATTCGGGGCAGCACAGGCAAGGAGTCTGCAGGACTTCGGGGCAGCACAGGCAAGGAGTCTGCAGAACTTCGGTGCAGCACAGGCAAGGAGTCAGCAGGACTTCGGGGCAGCACAGGCAAGGAGTCTGCAGGACTTCGGGGCAGCACAGGCAAGGAGTCTGCAGGACTTCGGGGCAGCACAGGCAAGGAGTCTGCAGGACTTCGGGGCAGCACAGGCAAGGAGTCAGCAGGACTTCGGTGCAGCACATGTGGCTTCCAGCCAAATGCTTAATCATGCCATGCAGTCACTGGCTGGTCTGATGCAGACACAGATCAGGGCCACACGAGCACTAACTGCTGCCACTCTCGCTGGATCGACCAGGATTCGCCAGGGCCCTCGCCGCGCCACAGCAGGCCAGCAGTCTGTGCTTCAGCAGATTGCTGCGCATGCTTCAGTGCTGCCCTGTGCGAGTGCCAGTGTCTCGTCCGACCAGGGAGTGCCTGTGCTTTGTCAGGTTGGCAGCATTCCTGCTGCCAACACTGTCACTCCTCAACTGCAGCTGCCACCACCCGTAGGACAGACTGCTGCCGCCCAAGCAGAGTTGGAGCAGTCAGCAGCCGGGCCCTCCAGGCCCAGAGCTGGTCCAGGCCGTCCCCCAAGGGCATCTGCCAACTCATTATCTGACCCCAAGCAGCCTTCCCCCAGCCTTGCTGCAGCCACTGGGTTCCCATTGCGGAGGAGCTGCAGGGCGGGAAGGGGCCAATCTCGCAAGCGAGGCAGATCACCCTCGCAGGCCAAAAAGTAGGAGGTCTGGCAAAATGTTTTGTTTGATTTTTGTGAAGGCCGAGGATCATGGTAATTTTTGTTTAACTCTTTTGTTCATTGTCTCCAGGTTGTGAGAACCAGTTATGTGTCTGACTTTTTGGGGGGGTTTCTCTGTATTTGTTTGTCATGCGGGAAGGGCACAGAGTTTGTTAAATAAATAATTGTCTTTATTCAGATTGTGCATGTTTGCACTTTGAACTATTTGTTGCCTTGACCGGCTCAGGGTATGCGGAGCGGGTCCATTCATGTTCTTTCAATGAGAGGGGGCCTAGAACCGACTTGCAATAAGCTGCTGACGGACGGCCCTTGCACTTTGTGCCTCCCTCCCGCCTTGGTGTTCCTCCTCCTCCTCCTCCTCTGGTGGTCCTCCAATGTCTGCTGGCAGTGGCTGAGTGCTGAGGATAGCCAGGTTGTGCAGCATGCAGCACACTACAACGAAATGGGAGACTCGCTCAGGCGAGTACTGTAGGGCTCCCGCGGAATGGTCCAGACAGCAGAACCGTTGCTTTAGCACGCCGATTGTGTGCTCAATGATGTTCCTGGTCGCTTGATGGCTGTCATTGTATTGTTCTTCAGCAGGGGTGCTGGGCGCACGGAGCGGGGTCATCAGCCAGGTGCACAAAGGATAGCCTTTGTCCTCGAGAAGCCAGCCTCCTGGGTGAGTCAGGGCTTCAAAAATGTCTGCCACAGAAGTCTGGCGCAGGATGAAGGCATCATGGCTGCTGCCTGGAAAGCGGGTATTGACAGCTAGTATCAGCTGCCTCTGGTCACACACCAACTGCACGTTCAACGAATGGAACCCCTTCCGGTTGCGGTAATCCTTGGCATTCTCTAGAAGCGCCCGCAAAGCCACATGCATGCAGTCAATGGCGCCCTGCACCATGGGGAAGCCCGCTATTCTTGCAAATCCCATTGCACGCTCTTGCTGCTTGTCCAGGGTCATGGGGAAGGAAATGTACTGACTTCTCCTTTTGAAGAGGGCATTCGTGACCTGGCGGATGCAGCAATGCACCGCGAAGTGGGAGACATTGGCAATGTCCCGAGTAGTGGATTGGAAGGAGCCAGTGGCATAGAAGTTGAGAGCCACTGCCACCTTCACTGCCACCAACAGAGATGTCCTTCTCCTCAGCTGAGGCTGCATATCTCTCTGAAGCAGGTGGCAGATCTCAGTGACCACCTCCCTTCTGAATCGAAGCCTCCAAATGCACTGCTCCTCAGACATGTTGAGGTAGGAGGAGTGCTGGCGGTATACCCTGGGAGGGTAAGGCCTCCTGTGCCGACGCCTGTTGGCCCTCCTCCATCTGGCCATGATTGGCACTCTCTCTCGGCGTCTCTGAGACCTCTCAATGCAATGGAGAAACCCAACGCTTCCACTCATTGCAGCCCCCATTATATGTGGCCACTCAAGGCTGTGGCACTGAAAAATAAATCCACTGCAAAGCTCTGGGCTGAAGCCAGAAGTACCTGTGCGAGCGCTGAGTCAATGCAGAAAGCTCTCTCCCTTAGTCTCTCTGCAAATCTCTCTCTCTCTCACACACAGGAGTGGTCCAAAATGGCTACCGCAAAGAATGCAGGAACAGCCCCATTTAAATAGCGCCCCCCCAGCCCCACAGCGACTGGCAACCGTTCCACTCAACCAGTCGCCGGGAGCGCCAGGCGGAAAGAAGGGGGGCGCCACTGAAGTTCCGGTTTGGGGCACACCAAGGGCGTTGCACCATGAAATGACGTCAGGATCTGCACGCGTAGCCGAGCGGGCGTTGCGGTTTTGCGCCACCGCTAAATCTTCACTCAAGTTCACGAGAGGCGCAGATCGCGCCACGCCCAGGCGCTAGCCGCTTCGCGCCCCACTTATCGCCCTCTTAAGGCACTAGCGGCTGGCGCTACCAACTGAATTTCTAGGCCAGTGAATGTACAGGGAGAGTACAGGAAACATCACTAAACACGGTGAATGTACAGGGAGAGTACAGGAAACATCAGGAAACACAGTGAATGTACAGGGAGAGTACAGGAAACATCAGTAAACACGGTGAATGTACAGGGAGAGTACAGGAAACTTCAGTAAACACAGGGAATGTACAGGGAGAGTACAGGACACTTCAGTAAACACAGGGAATGTACAGGGAGCGTACAGGAAACATCAGTAAACACGGTGAATGTACAGGGAGAGTACAGGAAACATCAGTAAACACGGTGAATGTACAGGGAGAGTACAGGAAACATCAGTAAACACGGTGAATGTACAGGGAGAGTACAGGAAACTTTAGTAAACACGGAATGTACAGGGAGAGTACAGGAAACTTCAGTAAACACAAGGAATGTGCAGGGAGAGTACAGGACACTTCAGTAAACACAGTGAATGTACAGGGAGAGTACAGGAAACATCAGGAAACACGATGAATGTACAGGGAGAGTAGAGGAAACATCAGGAAACACAGGGAATGTACAGCGAAAGTACAGGAAACATCAGTAAACACAGTGAATGTACAGGGAGAGTACAGGAAACATCAATAAACATGGTGAATGTACAGGGAGAGTACAGGAAACATCAGGAAACACAGGGAATGTACAGGGAGAGTACAGGAAACATCAGTAAACACAGGGAATGTACAGGGAGAGTACAGGAAACATCAGTAAACACAGGGAATGTACAGGGAGAGTACAGGAAAAAGAAAAGAAAGACTTGCAAATATAAAGCACCTTTCATGGCCTCAGGAATTCCCAAAGCACTGCATAGCCGTGAAGAACTTTTTGAAGCGTAGTCACTCTAGTAACGTAGGAAACATGGCAGCCAATTTGCATGCCCTAAGCTCACATAAACAGCAATGTGGCAATGATCAGATAATCTGTTTTAGTGAAGTTGAATGAGGGATAAATATTGACCAGGACACCGGGAGAACTCCCCCGCTGTTCTTTGAAATAGTGCCTTGGGATCTTTATCGTCCACCTGGGAGAGCTGATGAGCCTCGGTTTAACTTCTCATCTGAAAGACAGCACCTCCGACGGTGCAGCACTCCCTCAGCACTAGACTGTAGTGTCAGCCTAGATTTTCGTGCTCAAGTCTCTGGAAACATCAGTGAACACAGGGATGTACAGGGAAAGCACATGAAACGTTAGATGGAAATTTAAACATTGAATATTGAAAAGTCACCATAAAAGTGAATATAAAATCCAAAGAATGTCTTTAAAAATATTTTCCCCGCTCTCTTTTATCGCTGGACTCCAAGCTGTGGGCTTTACAAAGCTGATTACTGTGGATGGAAGTGAAACTGGGGGACTCCAGTGTAAACACCCCTCAGTGAATCAGGCTGTGAAAGCCCGTCATTAGTGTATAGCACACGCGTTGAATAACATTCATGCCCAGTGAGCTGAACAGGCTATGATCCTTATGGTTGGGCGTCTCTTCAGTAGGGGGTGGGGTAGGAGGCAGGCGGGACCCATTGCTACGCAACTGCCCAGCCCCCACTCATCCAAACCCTACCGACAGTAACGATACGACCCGGCAGAAAATCACCCTTTCCCTAACATGTTGCCTTTACTTTGTTAAATACCATTGGATTACTTCTCTGGTATTAGCAATATATTTTTTTCCCAATTGCAGGACAAATGGGAAGCCTGTATTTCCGAGGATTAACCTTTGAATTTTTTGAACTATTTTGGGTCAAACTCCCTGTGCTTTCTGCTTTGTTTAACCAGCTACCCCCACGCTACCCTGATTTTAGAATCATACAGCACAGAAGGAGGTCATTCGTGCCATTGTGCCTGTGCCGGCTGTAATGATATCATCAAATAGTGATGGTATTTGCCTGTTTGATTATGATGCCTTACCAGCATATTTGCCTGCTTGATTATTTATGCCTGACCAGCAGAGGGCATGTGAGAGAGGCAGTTTAGTTTAGTTTTAGTTTCGGTTTAGATGGATCTTTAACATGGTATCTCCTGTAATGCTGTTAACTGAGTTGAACATACTTTAGATAAAAAGTCATTCTCTTTCATGAATGTGTCGTCATTGAACCCACATACAAAACGATACATGGTGTCAGAAGTGATTGAAAGAGATGAAGAGGAAAAAACTGAAGTTAAATCAGCTCTCCACATATTAGCAAGCCAAAAGAGAACATCATTACTTACCATTGGAGAATAGCTAACGAAGTGAAAAAATGGAAGGTTTACACCCACCGGCGAAGGTTCAGTTGACAGGTAATGTAGCTGAAAATTGGAGGAGGTTCAAACAACGTTTGGAGTTGTATTTAGCAGCAATCGGAGCTGACGAGAAAAGTGATAAAATGAAAGCGTCACTGTTCTTACATGTCGTGGGGGATGAAGCGCTGGAGGTGTATAATAACTTCACATTCGCTGCTGATGGAGACAAAATGAAGCTGGATAAAATAATGGAACAGTTTGAGGCCTACTGCATACCTAAATGTAACGTGACATTTGAGAGGCACAGATTTTACACATGTGTACAGAAAACGGGAGAGACTATTGATCAGCATGTGACTGAACTGAGAAACAGAAGCAAAACATGTGAATTTGGGGGACTGACAGACTCGCTGATAAAAGACAGACTGGTGTGTGGTATTCCAGATAATGGTCTAAGGGAAAGACTGCTAAGAGAGCAAGATCTAGACCTGGGAAAAGCCATAGCACTGTGTAGAGCTACAGAGACTGTGAAGTCACAGGCAAAGGAGCTGTTCAGTGACAGTAGCTGCAACGTGGATGCAGTGAGTAAGAACGGACACAAACCGTTTAACAAAAAGAGCGCCAATGTGAAAAAAGAGGCGTGGCCAGCGAACAAAAATGAAAGGGGCAATCAAAAGTCACGTAGTCGATGCGGTACACAGCATCCACCAAAAAAGTGTCCAGCATATGGTAAAACGTGCAATAGTTGCAACAAAAACAACCATTATGCCCATTGCTGTAAGAACCAAGCGCAACAAAGCAAGGTCCATACAGTAGATGAAAGCGAGATAGAGGAGTTCTATGCAGATGTTGTGTCTGAAAACAAAAAAGAAAAAAGAGCCTGGATGTTGACACTAAAAGTGAATGACATACACATTCCATTTAAATTGGATACTGGAGCACAAGTTAATGTGATATCAGAGACTGATTTTAAGAAAATTAGACCCAGACCAAAGGTACATGGAATAGAAGTGAAAGTGACAGGATACTCAGGCACTGATATACCAGTGAAAGGAAGATGCATTGTCAAAGTGACATACAAGGACAGAGAGCACACGCTAGCATTAATCGTGGTGCCAAAGGATGTGCAAGCCATACTAGGTTTAATAGCCTGTGAGAGACTGAACCTGGTAAAGAGGGTCCCCGTTGTGGAAAGCGAAGGAGAGACAGTCTATGATGAACTCATGAAAGAGTACAACGACCTATTTAAGGGTCTAGGCTGCCTTCCAGGAGAACACACGATCAGAGTAGATAAAAGTATGCCAACGGTCATACATCCATGCAGAAAAGTTCCGTTTGCTCTTCAAAAGCAACTGAAGGCAGAGTTGGACAGGATGGAAAGCCTGAACGTGATTCAGAAGATAGATGAGCCAACTGAGTGGGTGAGTTCCCTCGTCGTTGTGGACAAAAGGAATGGAAAGCTCAGAATTTGCCTGGATCCAAGAGATCTAAACAGAGCAATAAAGAGAGAGCACTTCAAGCTTCCTACACGTGAGGAAATCATGTCACAGTTTGCAAATGCAAAGTATTTCAGCAAGTTAGATGCATCATCAGGATTTTGGCAGATGAAACTGGACGAGGCAAGTTCAAGACTGTGCACGTTCAACAGTCCATTTGGCAGATACAGATTCCTAAGGTTACCATTTGGCATTGCCTCAGCTCCTGAAGTGTATCACAAAACTATTCATATGATCTATGAGCACCTGGAGGGAGTTGATACATCAATGGATGACATCATAGTATGGGGAACCACGAGAACTGAGCATGACGAGAGACTGAAAAAAGTGCTGGAAGCAACAAGGAAAACAAACCTGAAGCTGAATAGAGAGAAATGCCAGCTCGGGGTGACAGAACTGACATTCGTGGAAGATATCCTTAGCGGTGAGGGCATCAGACCAGATCCCAGAAAGGTGTCCGCCATTGAGAATATGCCAAAGCCACAATGCAAAAAGGACGTGCAGAGGTTTAATGGAATGATCAACTACATGGGGAAATTCATATCCAACATCTCAGAAAAGATGGCGCCACTGAGACGACTAACTGAAAAGAACATAGAATGGGAATGGAATCATGAGCATGAAAAGTCACGGAGCGATCTAAAGAAACTGCTCACAGAGGAACCAGTTCTGAGGTTTTATGACCCAGTGAGACCCATCAAGATATCATCAGATGCATCACAGAGTGGGCTCGGTGCCGTTCTTCTGCAAAAATATGACTACTGGCAACCTATTGCATATGCATCGCGCTCAATGACAGACGCGGAGACGCGATATGCTCAAATAGAAAAGGAGCTGCTCAGCATCATATACGCCTGTGAAAGATTTCACCAGTTTGTGTCAGGACAAGCAATCAGTGTAGAGACTGACCATAAGCCCTTGATTGCATTGTTCCAAAAGCCACTACATGGGTGTCTGCTTAGAATACAAAGAATGATGATCAGGCTGCAACGCTATACACTGAATGTTGCGTACACACCGGGTAAGCTGATGTATACAGCAGACACGTTGTCCAGAGCTGTTGACCCAAGTGAGCCCGCAAACACCAAAATGGATGAAAAAGTGAACACTTACGTGGACATGATCACAAGTGCACTACCCATAGCAGATGCAAAAATGGAGCTCATAAAGACTGAGACAAACAAAGATGAAACAATGAGACGACTGAGGAAAAGCATCTTGGATGGATGGCCCAACATGAAGCAAGACTGCTCACCTGACATGGCAGAGTGCTGGAACTGCAGGGCGGAACTATCAGTGGTCGAAGACACCATCTACAAAGGAAGTAAAATAGTTATCCCAAAGAGTCTGAGAAAAGAGATGCTAAAAAGGATCCATGGAGGACATCTGGGAATCGAAAAGTGTAAGAGAAGAGCACGAGAGGTGATGTACTGGCCACGAATCAACCAAGATGTGACAAATGAGGTGTCAAACTGCACAATATGCCTGAAATATCGAGCAAGCAATCCGGTAGAACCACTAAAGCCACACCCAGCGCCAGACAGACCTTACCAGAAGGTAGGCGCTGACCTATTCGTGTGTCAAGGGAAGGACTATCTTGTAGTCACAGACTATTACTCCCTGTATCCAGAGGTTTGTACACTGTACACCACCACTGCAGATGCTGTGATAACATGTATGAAAGCCATATTCTCCAGACATGGCGTGGCAAGCGAGGTCTTCACAGACAACGGACCCCAGTTTTACAATGCAAGTTTCCGACACTTTGCCAAAGAGTGGGACTTTGTCCACACAACGTCAAGCCCTCACTTTCCACAGTCCAATGGACTAGTGGAAAAATCGGTCCAGACAGTGAAAAGACTGATGTACAAGGCAAAAGACAGTGGAACTGACTTCTACCAGAGCATGCTTGTATACCACACAACGCCGCTCGAGTGTGGTATGTCACCAGCCCAACTCCTTATGGGACGTCTGCTAAGGTCAAACCTACCCATCCCGGAGAACCTCCTGAAAACAAAAGAGGGGGAGAAAGTGAGGAAGTTCAAAGAACAACAGAAAGAAAAGCAAAAGTACTACTATGACAGAGGAACACAAAACCTACCTGAACTCCACACTGGTGACCAAGTAAGGTTCAAAGACAAAACAAACATATGGACTCAGAAGGGAACTGTCCTGAGTGAAGTTCAACCAAGATCATACACCATTCAGACAGATGAGGGTGCTGTTCTGAGAAGAAATCGTCAGGATCTTCTCATGGGACCAGCCACAGCAGGTCAAAAGGCTGATACTGTTGAACAACCTGATCACACAGCAGGTCAAAAGACTGATACTGTTGAACAACCTGATCACACAGCTGAGAATCCATCATCTGAGGCAACAACTCAGATTCAAGGACAATCAATCAGAAAATCCTCAAGACACGTGAAGCCTCCTGAGAGACTCATTGAGCAAGTTTAAGGACTATTGTTATAGAAGGAAGTAATGTTATCTTATTCTTTCTTCAAGTTCTAGTGTATTTACATATTTCATGTGAACACACAAAACAAGGTTAAAAAACCTTGATAATGATAATGATAATGTAAGTTCATTAAGTGTTACAGTTAAAATGCAGAGTAATACAAAGAAAACATGTAGTTAGATAAAAGTAAAATACTTTTGTTTTAAGAAAGGGAGATGTAATGATATCAGCAAATAGTGATGGTATTTGCCTGTTTGATTATGATGCCTTACCAGCATATTTGCCTGCTTGATTATTTATGCCTGACCAGCAGAGGGCATGTGAGAGAGGCAGTTTAGTTTAGTTTTAGTTTCATTTTAGATGGATCTCTAACATGGTGTCTCCTGTAATGCTGTTAACTGAGTTGAACATACTTTAGATAAAAAGACAAGCTCTTTCATGAATGTGTCGTCATTGAACCCACATACAAATCAATACACCGGCCACTCTCCTGCTCTTTCCCCATAGCCCTTCAAATTTTTCCTTTTCAAGTATATATCCAATTCCATTTTGAAAGTTACTACTGAATCCACTTGCACCACCCTTTCAGGCAGTGCATTCCAGATCGTAACAACTCGCTGAGTAAGAAATTTCTCCTCATCTCTCCCCGGTTCTTTCACCAATTTTCTTGGGGATTTTCGAACGACCAATTCACAACTAATTTCCATGGGGGAACAATTCGGTGGTGCGCAAAGTTTAGCGCCTGGCGCTAATTATCGCCTCCGACAGCAAACTTGGCTTTTATCGCCCCTGGAGGTGATTGGAGCGCTAAATCAGGTGCTACACAACTCTCTTAAGGCGCTAAGGCCGAGGAGCGAGGCGCTACCTAAGAGGGCAGGCGCAGCGCTGGTGCTGTCAGTTAGCGGTTGAACACAGACACACTGGCGCCGGTCAGTTCTTAAAGGGAGGGTCGATCTTGCTCTGCAGCCACACCCTGCTCACTGGAGCCTTGAATCTCGGCCTGGGCAGACCTGTGGCTAAATCTAGCAGCCAGACACTATGGAAAGGGCCAGGGAGCGAGCACAGCGCTTCTGCGAGCGGGCTTTGGAGGCTCTGGTTCGTGGGGTGGAGCGCAGAAGATCCATTCTTTACCCAGAGAGTGGCAGGAGGCCTTTGCCATGCAAGTACAGAAGAGTGTGGAGGGAGGTGGCTCAAAGCGTTTCCTCAAGCAGCATGGTGCCTAGGACCCATGTGCAATGTAGGAAAAAGTTCAACCACCTCACTCAGGTCGTCAGGGTGAGTATCTTTTTTTCAAAACTTCTTCAACTTCACTTTATGGCCAGAGGGTCTTGAAAGCCCCAATGCCCAACACTCATCCAACACCTATGGCCCTTTCATCAAACACACATGCACATTCCACACTTTGCATACAGTAAGGGCTATTCAACTATGGGAGGCACATCAAGCAAGACCATGGCTGCATACAGTAAGGGCTATTCAATTATGGGAGGCACATCAGGCAAGACTATGGCTGCATACAGTAAGGGCTATTCAACTATGGGAGGCATATCAGGCAAGACCATGGCTGCATACAGTAAGGGCTATTCAACTATGGGAGGCACATCAGGTTAGACCATGGCTGCATACAGTAAGGGCTATTCAACTATGGGAGGCACATCAGGCAAGACCATGGCTGCATACAGTAAGGGCTATTCAACTATGGGAGGCACATCAGGCAAGACCATAGCTGCATACAGTAAGGGCTATTCAACTACGGGAGGCACATCAGGCAAGACCATGGCTGTATATTTACTCAGACGTCGTCCTTTTTCTTGCAGGCCAAACTGTCTCATAATAGGAGACAGCAGCAATGGACCGGTGAAGGGCTACCTCAGCTTCAACCCCTCAGCGATCTTGAGGAGCGCATCCACAGGATTGTGGCAAGCCGGATGATTGGTCCCGTCGCCACTGGAGACGCCGACCCCGTTCTGGACAGCAATGGTAAGGTCATCACCTTTTTGTCCTCTCTCCTTCCACTTGTTACTCACAACAGCAGCCTTTGACACTTTCAATCCAAATCACTAAACCGCTGCACTCATGCCTCCCTTGCTGCCACCCTGTCCTCACACTAAAGCCACTCTTGTACCTCCCTGCTTTCAGGTGGTGATTCACCAGGTGAGGAGACGGGCCATCAAGCTGCCAGTGAGAGTGAAGCTGAAGGCGAGGAGGAAGAGGAAGCCGGACCATCAGTGCCACCCTCTACTGAGGCAGCCCATGCCCATACTGGGGACACGCCTTCCCTGGAGGGGAGCAGGGGGGAATGGCCTGATGAGGGTGAAGCTCCAGGACCCAGCGGGCTGCACCAACGCGATGGGGGTAGGGAAGCCCGGGGGCCTTCTCCCCGGAGGGAGAGTATGGCCTCGAGTCCTGCTGCACTGGACGCAGATGAGGAGTGGGTCCTCGCTGAAATGAGCACCCAGGTGGAGCACAGGCACACTGAGCTCATGGCTGCAGTAGCAAGGTTGCCCGAATCCATTGAATCACTGGCAAGGAGTGTGGAGCACTTCGCTGTAGCACAGGCAGCTGCCACGCAAATGCTAAGTGCTGTAATGCAGTCAGTGGCTGGTCTCATGCAGACACAGATTGAGGCCACGTGAGCACTGACTGCTGCCACCCTCGCTGGATCAGGTAGATTTCCCCGGGGCTCTCACCGTGCCGCAGCAGGCCAGCAATCTGTGCTCCATCAGATTGCTCCGGATGCTGAAGTGCTGCCCCGTTGGAATGCCAGTGTGTTGGTCGAGCAGGGAGTTGCTGTCCTCTCTCAAGATGACAGCATTCCTGCTGCCACCACTGGCACTTCTCCACTGCAGTTGCCACCACCTGTAGGACAGACTGCTGCCGCCCATGCAGTGTTGGTGCAGTCAACAGCCGGGCCCTCCAGGCCCAGAGCTGGTCCAGGCCGTCCCTCAAGGGCATCTGCAGTCTCAGTTTCTGACACTCAGCAGCCTTCCCCCAGCCTTGCTGCAGCCACTGGGGTCCCATTACGGAGGAGCTGCAGGGTGGGAAGGGGGGAATTTCGCAAGGGAAGCAGATCACCCTTGAAGGGCAAAAAGTAGGAGGTGTGGCAAAATGTTTTTCATTGTTTTATTGAAGGCCGAGGTTCATGGTCAAATTTTTGTTACTGTTTTGGACATTGTCTCCAGGTTGTGAGAGCCAGTTATGTGAATGACTGCTTTTTTTTGTGTTTCTTTCTATTACTTTGGCATGCGGAAATGAGACACACAGAGTTTGTGAAATAAAGAAGTGTCTGTATTCAAAATGTACATGTTTGGTCTTTGCACTCATTGTTGCCTTGACCGGCTTAGGGGTTGCAGGATGCTTTCATTCAGGTTGTTTGAATGGCAGAAGCCATTCCCTCAGAGGGGACCTAGAAGCAACTTGCTATGAGACTTTGACGGATGGCCCTTCCACTTTGTGCCTCCCTCCCACCTTGGTGCTGCTGATGATCATCCTCCTCATCCTCCTCCTCCTCCTCCTCTGCTGGTGCTCCAATGCCTGGTGGCATTGGCTGGGTCCTGAGGATTGCAAGGTTATGCAGCATGCAGCACACAACAACGAAGTGGGAGACTAGCTCAGGCGAGTACTGCAGGGCTCCTCCAGAATGGTCCAGACAGCGGAACCGTTGCTTGAGCACACTAATTGTGTGCTCAACGATGTTCCTGGTAGCTTAATGGCCCTCGTTGTATCGTAGCTCAGCAGGGGTGCTGGGCGAACAGAGCGGTGTCATCAGCCAGGTGCACAGAGGATATCCCTTGTCCCCGAGAAGACAACCTCCTGGGTGATGCGGTGCCTGGAAAAGGTCTGCCACAGAAGTCTGGCGCAGGATGAAGGCATCGTGGCTGCTGCCTGGAAAGTGGGCATTGACAGCGAGTATCAGCTGTCTGTGGTCACAGACCAACTGGACGTTTAAGGAATGGAAGCCCTTTCAGTTGCGGAAATCCTCGGCATTCTCTTGCGGCGCCCGCAAAGCCACATGCGTGCAGTCAATGGCGCCCTGCACCATGAGGAAGCCCGCTATCATTGCAAAGCTCGTTGCGCATTCTTGCTGCTTGTCCGGGGTCATGGGGAAAGAGATGTACTCTTGTTTCCTTTTAAAGAGGGCATTTGTTACCTGACGGATGCAGCAATGCACCGCGAACTGGGAGTAATTGGCGATGTCCCCAGTAGCTGATTGAAATGAGCCGGTGGCATAAAAGTTGAGAGCCACTGTTATCTTCACTGCCACTGACAGAGACGTCCTGCTCCTCAGTTGAGGCTGCAGATCTGGCTGAAGCAGGTGGCAGAGTTCAGTGACTATTATGTTCATTAATAAATAGACATTCTTATTATGAACACAGCTAGCTTTTGCTGGACACTTTATTGAGCACATGTGGACTAGGTACAGTATCTGTAGAGGCATCCATCTTGACTGCTGCCTTGTGGGTAGCCTAGTGCCTCATGGGTAATGTAGTCTTAATATACATACAGCTGGGTAGTGTAGTCTTATACATACAGCTATATACAGCTCTACACAGCTCTACGGCTCCACCTCGTGTCCACTATAGAATGACATGTTATTGATCATTAGAGTGACCACCTCCTTGCTGAATCGCAGCCTTCGCAAACAGTGCTCCTCAGACATATTAATGTAGGAGAACTGTTGGCGAAAAACCCTGGGCGGATAAGGTCTCCTGTACCGAGGCCTGTTGGCCCTCCTCCGTCTGGCCATGCTTGCCACTCTCTCTCTGCATCTCTGTGCCCTCCGAATGTGATGGAGAAGGATGACATTCCCATCCATTGCAGTCCCCATAGTATCTGGGCAATCAAAGTTATGAAAGTCAAAAAGCAAAGTACCTGCAAAGTTATCGTCAGAAGCCAAAACTACCTCAGACAGCGTTGACTCAATGCAGAAGTCTCTCTCTCTTTCTTTGTCGCTCTCCAAATCTCGCTCTCTCTCTCAGAATGAATGGTGCAAAAATGGCTACCACACAAAAGCCAGGAAGAGGCCCCCTTTAAATAGCGCCCCCCCCAGCCCCACAGTGACTGGGATGCGTTCCAGTTAATCTGTCGTTGGTAACGCCAGGCGGAAAGGAGGGGGGCGCCACTCAATTTCCGGTCCGGGGCACCCCAAGGGCGTTGCACTCTCGAATGACATCAAGATCTACGTGCGCAGGAGATCGGGCGGCATTGTTTAGCGCCGCCGCAAAATGTCCGGTCAATTTCGCGAGAGGCGCAATATCGCCACGCCTGGGCACTAGTTGGTTTGCGCCCCACTTAGCGCCCTCTTAAGGCGCTAACGGGTGGCGCTACCAACTGAATTTTTCCCCCCATGACTTTAACTGAAGGTTTGGAGGATTTGTTTAAATGTCTTGGGGGGGGGTGGAAATTCGGTTGGTTAGCGCCTCCCATTAGTGCCTGGGGGGCGCTAACGGGGCGCTAAGGGATTAACAGCTGGGCGTGGCGAATGCAGCAACGCCCGTGAACTTCAGTGCCGGTTTAGCGCTGGCGCTAACTCTTACAGTCTGGGCCTCTGGCGCCTCGCGGATTGTAAAGTGCGCAGTGCCCCGTTATCGCCCCGGATGTGAAATTGCCTCCCGCTCCCTGCTGTATCGCCGGGCATGAACAACGGCAGGAAGAGGAGGCATTGTAGATTCGACTGGCCGCTTGGAGAGCGCTAATTAAAGGGAAGGGTTTTCAAGTCGGCCAACCTGTATTACTTGCACCTGTCTGGTGCCTGCTAAAAAATTTTGATGTTTCATTGCTGCAAGATGTCCAGCCCTCCACTTTGTGATAGTGTTTGGGGCTGTAATGGCAGTCGCGTAGGTCGCCTTGCAATGCAGAACTGCCAACAAGTGGGTTGTGCACCATCATTGGCCCTTCCTTTTAAGCGAGGGAAGCAGCCTCTGATGCCGTTTGCGATGCACTCCAAATTGTTCAGCGCTAAAGCTGAATTTCCCGGCAGGAGAGAATCATTAGCGGCCAACCGAGGTGCTACGGAATTTCTAGCCCTCGATACCAGCAGCTTTTTCAACAAATCCCTCTGCTGCCCCAGCCCCAAGGCGAAAGTGATTCTTTTTCTACATGTATGCAGAGTGTGAGGGGTCACAACCCCTATTCCGTTATCTGAGGGGGCTGCTCCTGAACTTCTGGCTACACTTCAGCCCTACGCTCCTTTGGCCACCTGGTTATGGAAGGGGCAGGATGGTTAAGAGAAAGGACCTTCTCGTGGGTCTGCTCCTGGACCTGGCCAAGATGCCGGTTTATAGGTCCAGAATGGACGCAACCAGGGGTGGGTGGGTTGCTCTGGCTGCCTGCCTCTCTTCCGCAGTATTGTGTGTGGCCTTGGAATGGAAGCATGCGGTGAACATCGGTATGCTCGGGGCCTTCCGTGACCGGTGGGCACAGCAGGGTATCGAGGGAGCAATAACATCCTAATTTAATCGGTAAGGACACATTTGGGTTTTTCTGTTGCTTCACTAAGCATTTTCTAGGTTCATTGGAGCACCTGTTTGTATATTATTTGTGGTGCTCTTAAAGGGGCACTTGTAGTACTGACCCTTGTCAGGTGACACTGGGGCATCTCAGTCCGTCTGAGTTGGAAGGTTGTGGGTTCAAGCCCCATTCCAGAGATCTGAGCATAAAATCTAGGCGGGCACTGAGGAAACACCACACCATCGGAGGTGCCATCTTTCTGATGAGACATTAAACCAAGTCCCTGTCTAACCTCTCAGGTGGACGGAAACGATTCCCTGGCGCTCGAAGAAGAGCAGGAGATTTCTCCTGGTGTCCTGGCCAACATTTATCCCTCAACCAACGTTTAAAACCGATGATCTGGTCATTTATTCCATTGCTGTTTGTGGGACCTTGCCGTGCATAAATTGGCTGCATATTCCCTACATTACTACAGTGACTGTACTTCCAAAGTACTCAGTTGGCTGTAAAGCGCTTTGGGATGTCCTGAGGTGATGAAAGGCACTATAGAAATGCAAATCCTTTCCTTTCCTTTAATTGGTCCTTTGAAATAGGCCCACAGTGAAAGGTTAACATCGGTGGAAATTCCACGTCAATCGTTAAGCAGAGCAACTTATAGAAACATAGAAACATAGAAGATAGGAGCAGGAGTAGGCCATTCGGCCCCTCGAGCCTGCTCCGCCAATAAATGTGATCATGGCTGACCATCTGTGGTGATTATTCCCTATGTTTAATAAGAAGTATTGTGATTGGTGAATGGGGTGGTTGTTCTCCGTATTAGTAAGAAGTATTGTAATTGGTTGTTTGTTTCTACCTTGAGATATATGTTGTAAACTCATTGGTAGTGGATGTCAGGTGATTTGTGGTGGCCATCTTAAATTCAGTTCTCTCTAGTCATTGTTGAAGACTGGTGTTGAAAGATGTGCTATTGGGTTTTTAAAGTTAATAAAGCCTAGATTAGAAAGGCAAATCTATTCTTTATTTCAATTTATTAACTTTTTATCAGAATGGAGCGATATCTTCAACCGGAATGATTCAATGCTGACCCTAATTCTGCAGGAGTGGATGATAAATGGAAACATTGGTATTGTACATTTACAAACTTTTTGGGTGTGTTGGAACAAGAGTCTCTGAATAAGCTGAATATGCTGATCAACTACATTGCTCCGGATGTGTATAAGTATATTTTGGACTGTAAAACTTACGAATTGGCTATTTCTACATTGGAGAAGATTTTTGTTAAACCAAAGAATGAGGTATTTGCACGTTACCTTCTATCTGCCCGTAGGCAGCAGGTGGGAGAATCTTTGGATACTTATTTACAAGCACTTCGGCACCTTGGTGCTAACTGTAGTTATAAAGCCGTGACGGCCGAAGAATATAAGGAAGAATCGGTACGGGATGCTTTTATTAATGGACTACTGTCTAGATCAATTCGTCAGCGGTTGTTAGAAAATAAGACTTTGGATCTCAAGAGTGCTTTTGAGCAAGCTTCTACATTGGATATGGCTCAGAGAAGTTTGGATTCTTATGCTCTTTCTAATCGGCCTGTGACTGTGGTTTCGGCAGTTCCGGATGAAAAGCAATTAGGTGGACTTAATGGGAGTGGTTTACTAGATTCTGAAATAGTTTCTACTCCAACAGCTCCACCTTTTACTTCGGCGGCTGTTGCCTCTAGGATTCAGAAGTGTTATTTTTGTGGGAACGTCCGGCATCCTCGTTTGAAGTGTCCTGCCCGGGAGGCTGTATGTAGTAAATGCGGCAAGAGAGGTCATTATGCACGTGTTTGTAAATCATTAGGTTCAATTACCTCCTCTTCTGCGACTATTCAACCTGTAGAGAGGGCGTTTATTGCATCAATTTCTGCTGCATTTGCTCATGGCCTAAACAAAGCTATAGTTATGGCCCAAGTTAATGGGTTAGAAGTGAAGGCTCTCATAGATACGGGCAGTACCGAGAGTTTTATAAGTCTTCAGTTTGTGAAGGAAAAGTGTTTGAAAATCTTGCCTGTTACTTATCAGGTGTGTATGGCTCAGATGGCCCTTACTTCACAAGTAGCTGGTTGTTGCCTTGTGAAATTGATTCTTCTAGGTAATACGTATACTGATATACGCCTATCTGTTTTGCCTAATCTCTGTGCGGATATTTTGATTGGTCATGATGTGCTTAAATTACACGAGAGTCTTAGTCTTTCGTTTGGAGGGACTAAGCCACCCTTATCCATTTGTGGATTAACTTCTTTATCCATTTCTCCATTATCACTTTTTTCCAATTTGATGCTGGAATGTAAGCCAATTGCTACCAAGTCAAGAAGGTATAGCAGTCAGGATAGAGAATTTATTAATTCTGAAGTCCAACGTCTTTTATTGGAAGGAATCATTGAACCTAGTTGTTCGCCTTGGCGGGCTCAGGTAGTTGTCACCACTAACGAGAGGCATAAGAAACGAATGGTGATAGACTACTCTCAAACTATTAATAGGTATACTCAATTAGATGCGTACCCTTTGCCTAAGATTGATGAGCTTATCAACAAAGTATCTCAGTATAAGTTTTTTAGCACTATTGATTTAAAGAGTGCTTATCATCAGATTCCTATTGTTAAGAGGGATCAACCATATACAGCCTTTGAGGCTGGTGGAAAGCTGTATCAGTTTTGCCGAATACCATTTGGTGTTACTAATGGTGTTGCTTGTTTTCAACGGGCAATGGATGCTTTTATAAGTGATAACTCTCTCTCTGACACCTTTTCATATTTAGATGATATTACGGTGTGTGGTAAATCAAGGGTGGAGCATGATTCTAATTTAGAAAGATTCCTTCAAGCTGCGGAAAAAGTTGGTTTAACTTTTAATAAAGAGAAGTGTATCTTTTCGACTACTGAGGTAAATCTACTGGGGTATATTATCTCGGGAAATAAGATAAACCAGATCCAGAACGTCTGCGACCATTGATCGATTTACCTTATCCTACTAATTCTAAGGCTTTGCAATGAGTTGTTGGACTGTTTTCTTACTATTCTAATTGGATTGCAAACTTTTCGCAGAAGATCCGGCCCCTTATATGGGTTACGACATATCCTCTATCATGGGAGGCCAGGACATGTTTTGATAAATTTAAAAAGGATATCCTAGGAGCAGTTGTGCATTCTATTGATGAGCAGGTTCCCTTTGTGATTGAGACGGATGTTTCTGATTTTGCAATTGGGGCTACTCTGAACCAAAATGGAAGACCTGTGGCCTTTTTCTCACGTACTTTGAACAATAGTGAAAAAAGGCATTCTTCAATAGAGAAAGAGGCATATGCAATAGTAGAAGCACTGTGTAAATGGAGACATTATTTATCGGGGCGACATTTCACGTTGGTAACCAATCAAAAATCTGTGTCCTTTATGTTTGATGTTAAACATTTTGGAAAGATTAAAAATGATAAAATAATGAGGTGGAGGATTGAGTTGGCATGTTACCATTTTGATATAGTTTATCGTCCGGGGAAGGATAATGTTGCTGCTGATGCACTGTCGAGGGCTTATTGTTCTGTGATTCACGGAGATACGCTTATTAATCTTCACAATGCTTTATGTCATCCTGGGGTTACGAGGATGATACACTTCGTACGCAGTAAGAATTTGCCCTTTTCAGTTGAAGACGTCAAGCGGATGACTTCATCATGTTCTATCTGTGCTCGGTGTAAACCGAATTTCTTTAAGCCTCAACGAGCTCATCTTATAAAGGCTACTTCTCCTTTTGAACGTTTGAGCGTTGATTTTAAGGGGCCTCTTCCTTCAACGACTCAAAATCGATACATATTTACTGTTGTGGATGAGTTTTCAAGGTTTCCTTTTGCTTTTCCTTGCACAGATGTATCAGCTGCTACAGTTATCAAATGTCTGACTCAACTTTTTGTCATCTTTGGGATGCCTGCGTATATCCATTCGGATCAAGGAAGTTCTTTTATATCTTCCCAGTTGAAGGAATACCTTCAGAGTCGGGGAATTTCTACTAGTAGAACTACCCCGTATAACCCCCAGGGCAATGGACAGTGCGAACGATATAATGGGGTGATCTGGAAGGCAGTTATGTTGGCTTTGACATCCCGGAATCTTAAGAATACACAGTGGGAAATGGTACTGCCTGATGCCCTGCATTCCATTAGATCATTGCTTTCAACGGCTACTAATGTGACCCCCCATGAAAGGCTCTTTAATTACCCACGGAGATCTACTATGGGATATTCGGTACCTTCATGGCTTACTATGCAGGGACCTGTGTTGCTTCGACGCCATGTTAGATTGTCAAAATATGATCCTTTAGTGGAGGAGGTGGAGCTGTTGGAGGCAAATTCCCAATATGCTCATATTCGATTCCAAGATGGGAAAGAAAGTACTGTTTCAATTAAAGACTTGGCTCCTTGTGGTGGCCAGCCCTCTTCCGAGGATACTAATAATAGTCATGATTCAGATAATGTGGATGTTGTTATAGATACTACGAATGTTTCCAATCCTATTGCAGATAATTATACTTCTATTAGCCAGCCTTTGATGGATGTTCATAACCGTCCTAGTTTACTTCCTGATGGGATTTCCAATCCGGAAACCGTTGATAATCGGGATATGGATAGCCTGTCTGCAGAAGATACTTCGGTGCCTCCGGGTGTGGGAGGGCAAGGAATTTCACCAAGGTTAAGAAGGTCGACACGAAAAAGATATCCGGTCGACCGATTGAAAATGGACTTTTAAATTGATAGTAATGTTTTAAAGTTGTTGAAATATTATATTTGTATTTTAGTTGTAAATAAATTAATTATAAATTGTAAAGGTTATTTAGGTTGGAGCATGTTTTAAAAGGAGGGGTGAATGTGGTGATTATTCCCTATGTTTAATAAGAAGTATTGTGATTGGTGAATGGGATGGTTGTTCTCTGTATTAGTAAGAAGTATTGTAATTGGTTGTTTGTTTCTACCTTGAGATATATGTTGTAAACTCATTGGTAGTGGATGTCAGGTGATTTGTGGTGGCCATCTTAAATTCAGTTCTCTCTAGTCATTGTTGGAGACTGGTGTTGAAAGATGTGCTACTGGGTTTTTAAAGTTAATAAAGCCTAGGTTAGAAAGGCAAATCTATTCTTTATTTCAATATCCAAACTCAGTACCCTGTCCCTGTTTTCTCCCCATATCATTTGATCCCTTTAGCCTTAAGAAATATATCTAACGCCTTCTTGAATATATTTAATGAATTGGCCTCAACTGCCTTCTGTGGTAGATAATTCCATAGGTTCACCACACTCTGGGTGAAGAAATTCCTCCTCATCTCAGCCCTAAATGGCTTACCCCTTATCCTTAGACTGTGACCCCTGGTTCTGGACTCCCCCGCCATCGGGAACAGCCTTCCTGCATCTAGTCTGTCTAGTCCTGTTAGAATTTTATAAGTTTCAGTGAGATCCCCTCTCATTCTTCTAAACTCTAACGAATATAAGCCTAATCGACCCAATCTCTCTTCAGACATCATTCCTGCCATCCCAGGTATCAGTCTGGTGAATCTTCGCTGCACTCCCTCCATGGCAAGAACATCCTTCCTCAGATAAGGCGACCAAAACTGCACACAATACTCAAGGTGTGGTCTCACCAAGGCCCTGTACAACTGCAGCAAGACATCCTTGTTCCTGTACTCGAATCCTCTCGCTATGAAGGCCAGCATACCATTTGCCTTCTTAAATGCCTGCTGCACCTGCATACTTACCTTCAGCGACTGGGACGCTAGTCTCTTATGCAGGGCCTTATCGAAAGCCTCCTGGAAATCCAAATACACCACACCCACTGGTTCTCCCTTATCTATTCTACCAGTTACATCCTCAAAAAATTCCAGTAGATTAGTCAAGCATGATTTACCTTTTGTAAATCCATGTTGACTTTGCCCGATCCTGTCACTGTTTTCCAAGTGCTCTGCTATTACATCTTTTATAATGGACTCTAGCATTTTCCCCACTACCAATGTCAGGCTTACCGGTCTATAGTTCCCCGTTTTTTCTCTACCACCTTTTTTAAATAGTGGGGTTATATTAACTACCCTCCAATCCATGGGAACTGTTCCAGAGACTATAGAATTTTGGAAGATGACTAGCAATGCATCTACTATTTCTAGGGCCATTTCCTTAAGTACCCTAGGATGTAGATTATCAGGCCCTGGGGATTTATTGGCCTTTAATCCCATCAATGTCCCTAACACCATTTCCCTACAAATACTGATTTCATTCAGTTCTTCCCTCTCATGAGACCCTATGTTCCCCGACATCCCTGGGAGTTTATAAATGTGTGTCCTCCTTTGTGAAGACAGAACCAATGTATGTATTTAATTGGTCTGCCATGTCTTTGTTCCCCATTATAAATTCCCCTGATTCTAACTGCAAGGGACCTACGCTTGACTTTACCAATCTTTTACTCTTCACATATCTATAGAAGTTTTTACAGTCAGTTTTAATGTTCCCTGCAAGCTTACTCTCATACTCTATTCCCCCCCTCTTAACTAATCACTTTCTCCTCCTTTGCTGAATCCTAAACTGCTCCCAATCCTCAGGTTTGCTGCTTTTTCTGGCCAATTTATATGTCCTCTCTTTGGATCTTATGCTATCCCTAATTTCCCTTGTTAGCCAATGTTGAGTCACCTTTTTTGTTTTATTTTTATGCCAAACAGGGATGAACAAATTCTGTAGTTCATCCTTGTGATCTTTAAATGTTTGCCATTGCCTATTTACCATCAACCCTTTAAGTAACATTCCCCAATCCATCCTAGCCAACTCGCGTCTCATTCCATCATAGTTTCCTTTATTTAAATTCAGTACCCAAGTCTCTGAATCAACTACTTCACTCTCCACCTTAATGAAGAATTCTATCATATTTATGATCACTCCTCCCCAAGGGGCCTCGCACAACAAGATTGCTAATGAATCCTTTCTCATTACATAATACCCAGTTAAGATATCCTGATCTCTAGTTGGTTCCTTGACATATTGGTCCAGGAAATCATCCCTTATACACTCTAGGAATTCCTCTTCCACCGTATTGTTACTAATTTGGTTAGACCAATCTATATGTAGATTAAAGTCACCCATATAACTGCTGTGCCCTTATTGCATGCATCTCTAATTTCCCATTTAATGCCATCCCCAACCTCAGCATTACTGTTTGGGGTCTGTATACAACTCCCACTAATGTTTTCTGCCCCTTGGTATTTCTCAGCTCTACCCATACAGGATCCACATCATCAGAGCTAATATCCTTCCTTACTATTGTGTTGATCTCCTCTTTAACCAGCAATGCTCCCCCACTGCCTTTTCCTTTTTGCCTGTCCTTCCTGAATATTGAATACACCTGGATGTTGAATTCCCAGCCTTGGTCACCCTGGAGCCATGTCTCTGTAATCCCAATTATATCATATCCGTTTACATCTATTTGCACAGCTAATTCATCCATCTTATTACAAATGTTCCTCACATTAAGACACAAAGGCCTAGAAATTCAGTTGTTAGCACCAGCCGCTAGCACCTTAGGAGGAGGAGAAGTGGGGTGCTAAGCGGTTAGCGCCCGGGCGCAGCGCGATCTGCGCCTCTCGCGAACTTCACTCAAGATTTAACGGCAGCGCCCGCTTAGCTGCGCGCGCAGATCCTGACGTCATTTCATGGTGCAACGCCGTTGGTGCTCCCTGAACCGGAACTTCAGTGGTGCCGCCCTTCTGTGCGCCTGGCGCCCCCAGCGACTGGTAGAGGGGAACGGTTCCCAGTCGTTGCGGGGTGCGGGGGGCACTAATTAAAGGGGACTCCTCCTGCATTATAAGTGGTAGCTATTTTGTTCCACTCCTTCTGTGTGAGAGACGGATATTTGGAGAGAGACAAAGGGAGAGAGCTTTCTGGTTTGACTCAGCGCTCGCACAGGTACTTCTGGCTTCAGGCCAGAGCTTTGCAGTTGGATTTAACTTTCAGTGCCATAGCCTTGAGTCGCCACATATAATGGGGGCTGCAATGGGTGGAAACGTTGGCTTACTGCATTACATTCAAAGGGCTCAGAGACACTGTGAGAGAGTGCCAGTCATGGCCAGACGGAGAAGGGCCAACAGGCGTCGGCACAGGAGGCCTTACCCACCCAGGGTATACCGCCAGCAGTTCTCATATCTGAACATGTCTGAGGAGCAGTGTGTTCGGAGGCTGCGATTCAGAAGGGAGGTGGTCACTGAGATCTGCCACCTGCTTCGCAGAGATCTGCAGCCACAGCTGAGGAGCAGGACGTCTCTGTCTGTGGCAGTGAAGGTGATGGTGGCTCTCAACTTCTATGCCACCGGCTCCTTCCAATCCGCTACTGGGGACATTGCCAACATCTCCCAGTTCGCGGTACATTGCTGCATCCACCAGGTGACCAATGCCCTTCTCAGAAGGAGACGTCAGTACATCTCCTTCCCCATGACCCGGGACAAGCAGCAAGAGCATGCAATGCGATTTGCAGGACTAGTGGGCTTCCCCATGGTCCAGGGCGCCATTGACTGCACGCATGTGGCTTTGCGGGCACCTCTGCAGAATGCCGAGGATTACCGCAACCGGAAGGGCTACCTTTCGCTCAACATCCAGTTGGTGTGTGACCACAGGCAGCTCATACTAGTTGTCAATGCCCGCTTTCCAGGCAGCAGCCACGATGCCTTCATCCTGCACCAGACTTCTGTGGTAGACATTTTCGAAGCCTAGGCTCACCCATGAGGATGGCTTCTCGGGGACAAAGGCTATCCTTTGTGCACCTGGCTGATGACCCCGCTCCATGCGCCCAGCACCCCTGCTGAAGAGCAATACAATGGCAGCCATCAAGCAACCAGGAACATCATTGAGCACACAATCGGCGTGCTCAAGCAACGGTTCCGCTGTCTGGATCGTTCCGGGGGAGCCCTACAGTACTCGCCTGAGTGAGTCTCCCATTTCATTGTAGTGTGCTGCATGCTGCACAACCTGGCTATCCTCAGCACTCAGCCACTGCCAGCAGACATTGGAGGACCACCAGAGGAGGAGGAGGAGGAGGAGCACCAAGACGGGAGGGAGGCACAAAGTGCAAGGGCCGTCCGTCGGCAGCTTATTGCAACTCGGTTCTAGGCCCCCTCTCAGGGAATGTCTTGTGTCAATGAATGAAGATGAATGGAGCCACTCTGCAAGCACTCAGCTGGTCAAGGCAACAAATAGTTCAAAGTGCAAACATGGACAATGTGAATAAAGAAAATTTTTTACTGTGCAAACTCTGTGCCCTTCCCGCATGACAAACTAATTCAGATAAACCCCCCATAAAACAGTCAGAGCCATAACTGGCTCTCACAACCTTCAGAAAATGAAAAAAACAGTTAAACAAAAATGACCATGAACCTCGGCCTTTATAAAAAACAAACACAACAGTCTCGGCCTTCATAAAAAGCAAACACAACAGACTGGGCCTTCATAAAAACAAACACAACAGTCTGGACCTTCATAAAAAAACAAACACAACAGTCTGGGCCTTCATAAAAAAACAAACACAACAGTCTGGGCCTTCATAAAAAACAAACACAACAGTCTGGGCCTTCATAAAAACAAACACAACAGTCTGGGCCTTCATAAAAACAAACACAACAGTCTGGGCCTTCATAAAAAACAAACACAACAGTCTCGGCCTTCATATATGAAAAAACCTTCCCGGCCTCATATATAAAAAAAACATTTGGCCTGTGGCGTACCAATCACAGAACGGACACCATCCGCTTTCCGGTCCGTAGACTATAAATCAGGCGTCATGCCTTTAAGAAGGATCACACCTTTAAGAAATTCGATCTACAACATAGTTAAGCCCAGAGCGGGGGAGGAGCAGTCAAAGCTGTGCACTGATGAAAGAGAGTTGTACTTTGTGTAGTCTCTGACTCCATTTTGTGTTCAGCATGCAGCCTCAACAATTAAACCTTTTCTGTTGAACATCTCCGAGTTCAGTATTTCTTGCGAGGAGTACGTAGACTCCTACATTGGTGACCCCGACGCTCAAGATGACTCCTAAGCGTAACCATGGCTGACACAAACGCAGTTTCTGTGAAGCTGCCGGAGTTCTGGGAGAACCTGGCCACCGCCTGGTTCCTTCAAGCCGAATCGCAATTCCAACTCCGCGGCATCACCGCCGATGCAACGATGTACGATTACCTCCTCGCCTCCCTGGGCAGCTCCACAATCACGAAAGTCTGGACAACACCACAAAACCCTCCGGAGGAAGGCAAGTACACACATCTCAAGGCCACGCTCATTAAAAAATTCACAGCCTCCCAATTCGTGCGCAACTGCCACCTCCTCGACCTCCCAGGCCTCGGTGACTCCACACCATCAGACTTGCTCTCACACATGCTTGCTCTGACCGACGAGAATCCACCCGGCTCCCTCTTCCGCACGCTCTTTATCCGCCAACTACCTCCCAGCATCCGCCCGGCAATCGTGGCGTCCAGCCTCACGGACCTCGAGGCCCTGGCCGACAAAGCCGATAAGCTCATGTCCGCCAGCTCCAACCACGCCGTCACCCCCGACCTGGCCTCCGCAGCGTCGGCGCGCGCTCCACCCTCTATCACGTGGCCACACAGCTCAGCCACGAGGCCCCCCAGGCCCCCACATCCCCCAAGCCCTCCAACCCAGGGCTACTGCTACTTCCATACCCGGTTCGGCGCACGGGCACGCCGCTGCAGCCATCCCTGCACATTTCCAACCACCCCCACACCGGCCTACACGATTGCCGTGGGGCAAGCAGGCGCGCTGCTGTAGGTTACGGACAGCGCCTCCGGACGCTGTTTCCTATGCGACACGGGCGCGCAGCGCAGCATCATCCCCGCGTCCGCCCTCAAGATCCAGCGAGGCGGCCGCGGCCCTGCGCTGGCTGCCGCCAATGGCACTGACATCCGGACATACGGCACCCGCACCGTCACCATCGACCTCGCAGGCCGCCGCTACCACTGGGAGTTTATCACCGCCAAGGTGCTCTCCCCGCTCCTCGGTGCGGATTTCCTGTGCGCCCACGGCCTGTTGGTCAACATGCCTCGGTGCCGTCTCGTGGACATGAACACCATGTCACCTGTGCCGGGCGCCATGGCACCCCCCCAACCCGCCGAAATGGTGTGGCAGTGCCGCGCCCGCTCAACGGACGACTGCTCAGCACTCCTGGCTGAGTTCCCAGCCCTCACCAACCCGACCTTCTCCGCGAAGGTTGCTAAGCACGGGGTAGAACGCTTCATCCCCACCACAGGCCCACGGGTGTATGCCCACGCCCGCAGGCTGGACCCGGCCAAGCTGGAGATCGCGCGGGCCGAGTTCGTCACAATGGAACAGCTCGGCATCATCCGCCGCTCCAACAGCCCCTGGGCCTCCCCACTCCACATCGTCACCAAACCCGCCGGGGGATGGCGCCCCTGCGGGGACTACTGGCACCTAAACAACGCCACCATGCCGGATCGGTACCCCATACCACACATTCAAGACTTCTCGGCTAGACTGGCCGGCCGCTCAGTCTTCTCCAAAGTCGACCTGGTGCGCGGTTACCATCAGGTGCCAGTCCAGCCCATGGACGTTCCCAAGGCAGCCATAATCACCCCTTTTGGGCTATTCGAGTTCCTCCGAATGCCCTTCGGCCTCAAAAACGCGGCACAGGCCTTCCAGCGGCTCATGGACTCGGTCCTCCGGGACCTGAAGTTCCTCTTTGTCTACCTGGATGACATCCTGGTAGCTAGTTCCTCCAAGCAGGAACACATCGAGCACCTCCGCACCCTGTTCCAGCAGCTCAGTGAGCACGGGCTCATCATCAGCCCAGCCAAGTGCCAATTCGGCCTCAGCAGGATCGAATTCCTCAGCCACCGCATCACGCAGGATGGAGCCATTCCCCTGCCCGCCAAGGTGCAAGCCGTCCAGCAGTTCCCCCAGCCTACCACCATCAAAGGCCTCCAGGAGTTCTTGGGGATGATCAACTTTTACAACCGCTTCATTCCCGGAGCGGCCTCCCTCATGTGGCCCCTATGCGAAGCCCTCCGGGGTAAGAAAGACAGAATGGCGATCGAGTGGTCGGTGGACATGTTGACCGCTTTCAACTCGACCAAAAAGGCGCTCGCCGACGCCACCATGCTCACTCACCCACAACCCAACGCCAGGGTGGCCCTCACAACGGACGCCTCCGACCACGCGGTCGGCGCCGTGTATGAACAGTGAGTCAACGGGGCCTGGCAACCGCTGGCCTTTTTCAGCCACCAACTGCGCCCCCCGGAGGCCAAATACAGCGCCTTTGACCGCGAGTTCCTCGCACTGTACCTGGCAGTCCGCCATTTTAGATTTCTTCTGGAGGGCCGCCCCTTCACCGCGTTTGTCGACCACAAATCCCTGATATTCGTGATGGCGAAATCTGTGGACTCGTGGTCAGCCAGGCAACAACGCCAGCTCGCCGCGGTGTCCGAATTCACCACGGACATCCGGCACGTCTCCGGTCGAGACAACGTGGTGTCCGACTGCCTATCCCGCCCCGCCATCCACGGCGCCCACCTGGCAGTGGACTATGCTCAACTGGCAGCGGAGCAACGCACCGACCCCGATCTGCTCTCCGCGCCCACAACCCTCCCAGGGCTGCGACTGACCGATGTCGCCTGCGGCCCGTCCGCCATCACAGTCAAATGCGACACCTCCTTGGCGCAACCCCCCCCATAGTCCCGGCGTCCTGGCGAAAATGGGTGCTCGACATCGTCCACGGCCTCTCACACCCCGGCACCCGCGCGTCCATTAGACTGGTGGCCAACCAATTTGTCTGGCGCGGCCTGCGGAAAGATGTGCGTGTCTGGGCCAGATCCTGCATAGCTTGCCAGCGTGCCAAAATCCACCAACACGTCAAAGCCCCACTCGAGGAGTTCACCGTGCCAGAAAGAAGGTTCGACCACGTCCACATCGAACTCGTCGGCCCCCTGCCGCCATCACAAGGTCACACGCACCTGCTGACAATCGTGGACCGTACCACCCGCTGGCCCGAGGCCATGCCACTGACGTCCACCACCACCGCCGACATTGCGAGGGCGTTCATTGGTACCTGGGTCACTCGGTTCGGCGTCCCCTCCGACATGACGTCGGATAGAGGCCCGCAGTTCACCTCTGATCTGTGGGCCGCCATCGCCCGAAACCTCGGGGTGGCCATTCACCACACCACGGCTTACCACTCCCAAGCCAACGGACTGTGCGAGCGATTCCACAGGTCCATGAAGGCGTCCCTCCGCGCCAGCCTCAAGGACGAGGCTTGGATCGACCGCCTCCCATGGGTGCTACTCGGCCTACGTTCCGCGATCAAGGAAGACCTGCAAGCCTCGGCGGCGGAACTCGTGTACGGCCAGCCGCTGCACGTACCCAGAGAGTTCCTGCCCACCGCCACGACCCCCTGGTCGGCTGACCAGCAACGCCGCGCTTTCGCCAACCGAGCACAACAGTTTGCTCCGGTACCCACCGGCCGGCATGGCGAACCAGCAACCCGCGTACCACCTAGCCTGCACATGGCCAAATTTGTTTTCGTGCACCATGACGCCCACCGAGGACCTCTACGGCCCCCATACGACGGACCCTACAAGGTACTCCAGACGGGGAACAAGTTCTTCCTCCTCGAAGTGGGCGGCAGAACTGACAAGGTGTCGGTCGACTGGCTCAAGCTGGCGCACCTAGAGCCCGACGAACCCGTTCAAGTGGGGCAACCCCCACCGCCTAACAGCCCGACGCGTCCGACCGCCCCGCTCCTGACACCAACCGCCAAGAGCCGTTCCGGCCATGCCATCAAGCCACCACACCAGTTCGTACACTCCCTACTAGCGGATTCTGGGGGGAGCTGCGTGGCGTACCAATCACAGAACGGACACAATCTGCTTTCCAGTCCATAGACTATAAATCAGGCGTCATGCCTTTAAGAAGGATCACACCTTTAAGAAACTCGATCTGCAACATAGTTAAGCCCAGAGCGGGGGAGGAGCAGTTGAAGCTGTACACTGATGAAAGAGAGTTGTACTTTGTGTAGTCTCTGACTCCATTTTGTGTTCAGCATGCAGCCTCAACAATTAAACCTTTTCTGTTGAACCTCTCTGAGTTCAGTATTTTTTGCTAGGAGTACGTAGACTCCTACAGGCCACACCTTCTACTTTTTTCCCTGCGAGGGTGATCCGCCTCGCTTCTACGAGTGGCCCCTTCCCGCCCTGCAGCTCCTCCTCAGTGGGACCCCAGTGGCTGCAGCAAGGCTGGAGGAAGGCTGCTGATGGTCAGATGGTGAGACGGCAGATGCCCTTGGGGGATGGCCTGGACCAGCTCTGGGCCTGGAGTGCCCGGCTGCTGACTGCTCCAACTCTGCTTGGGCGGCAGCAGTCTGTCCTACGGGTGGTGGCAGCTGCAGTGGAGGAGTGACAGTGTTGACTGCAGGAATGCTGCCAACCTGACAGAGCACAGGCACTCCCTGGTCGGCTGATACACTGGCACTCGCATGGGCCAGCACTCCAGCATGCACAGCAATCTGCTGAAACACAGACTGCTGGGCTGCTGCGGCGCGGCGAGGGCCCCGTCGATGCCTTGCCGATCCAACGAGGGTGGCAGCAGTTAGTGCCCGTGTGGCCCTGGTCTGTGTCTGCATCACAGTAGCCAGTGAAGGCACGGCACGACTGAGCACTTGGCTGGAAGCCACCTGTGATGCAGCGAAGTCCTGCTGACTCCTAGCCTGTGCTGCCGCGAAGTCCTGCAGACTCCTTGCCTGTGCTGCACTGAATTCTTGCAGATTCCTGGCCTGTGCTGCCCCAAATTCCTGAGCACTCCTTGCCAGTGACTCTATGGAGTCAGGCATCCTTGCCACTGCAGCCATGAGCTCAGTGTGCCTGCGCTCAGCCTGGGCACCCATTTCAGCAAGGAGCCGCACCTCCTCTGCGCTCACCATAGCAGGACTTGAGGCCAGACTCTCCCTCCGGGGAGAAGGCTGCTGAGCTTCCCCACCCCTCCCGCGTTGCTGCAGCCCGCTGGGCCCCGGATATTCACTCTCCTCAGACCCTTCCCCCCTGCTCCCCTCCAGGGAAGACGTGTCGCCATCATGGCCATGGGCTGCCTTGGCTGAGGGTGGCACTGATGGGCCAGCTTCCTCTTCATCCTCCTTGATTTCAGAATCAGACACAGTGCCAGCTTGAGGGCCCGCCTCCTCACCTGGCGATTCAGCATCTGAAAGCAGGGAGGCACAAGAGTTGCTTTAGAGTGAGGCGAGGCGGCAGCAAGGGAGGCATGAGTGCTGGTATGCACTGCATTGGTTCGATAGTGGCAAAGGATGCTGATGTGAGGCGCAAGTGGAAAGAGAGAGGTCAAAAAGGTGATGACCTTACCATTGCTGCCCAGAACAGGATCGGCATCTCCACCGGTGACGGGGCCAATCAGCCGACCTGCCATAATGCGCTCCACATGCTGCTCCAGGTCACTGAGCTGTTTGAGGTCAGGATGGCCTCCCCCGGTCCGTCGCTGCTGCCTGCGGTTGTGGGCCAGCTTGCCCTGCAAGAGAAAGGACGGCCTCTAAGTACAGTGTCAAGCCTGATCTTGCCTGCATTGCCTCCCATGGTGGAATAGCCCTGACAGTGTCAAGCCCTGATCTGGCCTGCACTGCCTCCCATGGTGGAATAGTCCTGACAGTGTCAAGCCCTGATCTGGCCTGCACTACCTCCCATGGTGGAACAGCCCTGACAGTGTCAAGCCCTCATCTTGCCTGCACTGCCTTCCATGGTGGAATAGCCCTGATAGTGTCAAGCCCTCATACTGCCTGCACTGCCTCCCATGGTGGAATAGTCCTGAGAGTGTCAAGCCCTCATATTGCCTGCACTGCCTCCCATGGTGGAATAGCCCTGACAGTGTCAAGCCCTGATCTGGCCTGCACTGCCTCCCATGGTGGAATAGTCCTGACAGTCTCAAGCCCTGATCTGGCCTGCACTACCTCCCATGGTGGAACAGCCCTGACAGTGTCAAGCCCTCATCTTGCCTGCACTGCCTTCCATGGTGGAATAGCCCTGATAGTGTCAAGCCCTCATACTGCCTGCACTGCCTCCCATGGTGGAATAGTCCTGAGAGTGTCAAGCCCTCATATTGCCTGCACTGCCTCCCATGGTGGAATAGCCCTGACAGTGTCAAGCCCTGATCTGGCCTGCACTGCCTCCCATGGTGGAATAGCCCTGACAGTGTCAAGCCCTCATCTTGCCTGCACTGCCTCCCATGGTGGAATAGCCCTGACAGTGTCAAGCCCTGATCTGGCCTGCACTGCCTCCCATGGTGGAATAGCCCTGACAGTGTCAAGCCCTGATCTGGCCTGCGCTGCCTCCCATGGTGGAATAGCCCTGACAGTGTCAAGCCCTCATCTTGCCTGCACTGCCTCCCATGGTGGAATACCCCTGACAGTGTCAAGCCCTCATCTTGCATGCACTGCCTCCCATGGTGGAATAGCCCCGGCAGTGTCAAGCCCTGATCTGGCCTGCACTGCCTCCCATGGTGGAATAGTCCTGACATGTCAAGCCCTCATCTTGCCTGCACTGCCTCCCATGGTGGAATAGCCCTGACAGTGTCAAGCCCTAGTCTGGCCTGCACTGCCTCCCATGGTGGAATAGCCCTGAC
The DNA here is from genome assembly GCF_052327205.1 of Somniosus microcephalus. Lineage (NCBI taxonomy): Eukaryota > Metazoa > Chordata > Chondrichthyes > Squaliformes > Somniosidae > Somniosus > Somniosus microcephalus. Next base: position 167,519,307 of record NC_140989.1, on the reverse strand, counting down.
AGTTTCAAGCCCTCATCTTGCCTGCACTGCCTCCCATGGTGGAATAGCCCTGACAGTGTCAAGCCCTCATCTTGCCTGCACTGCCTCCCATGGTGGAATAGCCCTGACAGTGTCAAGCCCTGACCTGGCCTGCACTGCCTCCCATGGTGGAATAGCCCTGAGAGTGTCAAGCCCTCATCTTGCCTGCACTGCCTCCCATGGTGGAATAGCCCTGACAGTGTCAAGCCCTCATCTTGCCTGCACGGCCTCCCATGGTGGAATAGCCCTGACAGTGTCAAGCCCTGATCTGGCCTGCACTGCCTCCCATGGTGGAATAGCCCTGACATGTCAAGCCCTCATCTTGCCTGCACTGCCTCCCATTGTGGAATAGCCCTGACAGTGTCAAGCCCTGACCTGGCCTGCACTGCCTCCCATGGTGGAATAGCCCTGAGAGTGTCAAGCCCTCATCTTGCCTGCACTGCCTCCCATGGTGGAATAGCCCTGACAGTGTCAAGCCCTCATCTTGCCTGCACGGCCTCCCATGGTGGAATAGCCCTGGCAGTGTCAAGCCCTGATCTGGCCTGCACTGCCTCCCATGGTGGAATAGCCCTGACATGTCAAGCCCTCATCTTGCCTGCACTGCCTCCCATGGTGGAATACCCCTGACAGTGTCAAGCCCTCATCTTGCCTGCACTGCCTCCCATGGTGGAATACCCCTGACAGTGTCAAGCCCTGATCTGGCCTGCACTGCCTCCCATGGTGGGATAGCCCTGACAGTGTTAAGCCCTCATCTTGCCTGCACTGCCTCCCATGGTGGAATAGCCCTGACAGTGTCAAGCCCTCATCTTGCATGCACTGCCTCCCATGGTGGAATAGCCCCGACAGTGTCAAGCCCTGATCTGGACTGCACTGCCTCCCATGGTGGAATAGTCCTGACATGTCAAGCCCTCATCTTGCCTGCACTGCCTCCCATGGTGGAATAGCCCTGACAGTGTCAAGCCCTGATCTGGCCTGCACTGCCTCCCATGGTGGAATAGCCCTGACAGTTTCAAGCCCTCATCTTGCCTGCACTGCCTCCCATGGTGGAATAGCCCTGACAGTGTCAAGCCCTCATCTTGCCTGCACTGCCTCCCATGGTGGAATAGCCCTGACAGTGTCAAGCCCTGATCTGGCCTGCACTGCCTCTCATGGTGGAATAGCCCTGACAGTGTCAAGCCCTGACCTGGCCTGCACTGCCTCCCATGGTGGAATAGCCCTGAGAGTGTCAAGCCCTCATCTTGCCTGCACTGCCTCCCATGGTGGAATAGCCCTGACAGTGTCAAGCCCTCATCTTGCCTGCACGGCCTCACATGGTGGAATAGCCCTGACAGTGTCAAGCCCTGATCTGGCCTGCACTGCCTCCCATGGTGGAATAGCCCTGACATGTCAAGCCCTCATCTTGCCTGCACTGCCTCCCATGGTGGAATAGCCCTGACAGTGTGTAAAGTGCTGAATGTGCAAGTGATTTTCATGACAGTCCCATAGCTGCTGGATGAGGGCTGGGCATTGGGGCTTTCAGTTCCCTTTGGCCATAAAGTGAGGTGCACATGCAGGGATGAGGAGGATACTGGAAAGGGTACTCACCCTGACAACACGAGTGAGGTCGTTGAACTTTTTTCTGCATTGCACAGGAGACCTGCCAACCATGCTGTTGGAGGTCACCCTGTTTGCCACCTCCCTCCAGGCTTTTCTATACTCGCTGGGCAGCGGCCTCCTGCCACTATCAGGGAAGAGGACAAGTCGCCTGCGCTCTACTGCGCCAACCATTAGCTTCAGGGCACCCTCGCTGAAGCGCTGCGCTCGCTCCCTAGCCTTCTCCATAGTCATGGGCGTTGAACTGTTGAAGCAGCTATGTTCAGGACTTGATTCAGGGCTGCAGTGTGCAAGGCGTGGCAGCCAAACAAATCCACCCTCCCCCTTTAAGAGCTGACCGGCGCCAGCGTGTCTGCCTTCAATCAGCAACTCGCCGCACCTGCGCTATGCCCGCCCTCGGTGGTAGCGCCCCGGCTCGCCGGCTTAGCGCCTTATGATAGTCGTGCATCGCCTGCTTTAGCGCAGCAGCAACCTCTTGGGGCGATGCAACTGAATATCAGCGAAGGTGGTGCTAAGTTGCGCCGGGCGCTAAATTTAGCGAACGCCCGGCTGTAGTGCACCAAACGTGGCTATACTGAATTTCCAGGCCAAAGCCTTCAGGCTTTTTTTTTAACACTCTTAGACCTTTTAGAATTATTGTTTACTGTGGCCATGTTTGATTTACACCCTTGATTTCTCTGACTTCCACTTTTGCTTTTCTCCTTCCTGTCTTTTGCTTCTATCCTTGCTTCCCTTTCCTCTGTCTCCCTGCACAGGTTCCCAACCCCCTGCCATTTTAGTTTAAACCCTCCCCAACAGCACTAGCAAACATTCCCCCTGGGACATCGGTCCCGGTCCTGCCCAGGTGCAAACCGTTCAGTTTGTACTGGTCCCACCATCCCCAGAACCGGTTCCAATGTCCCAGGAATTTGAATCCCTCCCCCTTGCACCATTCTTCTAGCCACATATTCATCTGTAATATCCTTCTATTTCTACTCTGACTAGCACGTGGCACTGGTAGCAATCCTGAGATTACTACCTTTGAGGCCCTATTTTTTAATATACCTCCTAACTCCCTATATTCAGCTTTTAGGACCTCATCCCGTTTTTTACCTATATCGTTGGTACCTATATGCACCACGACAACTGGCTGTTCTCCCTCCCACTCCAGAATGCCCTGCAGCCGCTCCGAGATATCCTTGACCCTTGCACCAGGGAGGCAACATACCATCCTGGAGTCTCGTTTGCGGCCACAGTAACGCCTATCTAGTCCCCTTACAATAGAATCCCCTATCACTATAGCTCTCCCGCTCATTTTCCTCCCGTCCCGTGCAGTAGAACCACCCATGGTGCCAGGAAGTTGGTTGCTGCTGCCTTCCCCCGATAAGCCATCCTCCCCAACAATATCCAAAGCGGTATATCTGTTTGAGAGGGGGATGGCCACAGGGGACCCCTGCACTACCTGCCTGTGCCTTCTACTCTGCCTGGCGGCCACCCATTCCCTTCCTGCCTGTGCAGCCTTTACCTGCGGTGTGACCAACTGATTAAACGTGATATCCATGACGTCCTCAGCATTACAAATGCTCCAGTATATATCCATTCGCAGCTCCAGCGCCGCAATGCGGTCTGCCAGTAGCTGCAGCTGGATACACTTCACGCACACATGGTCGTCAGGGACACAGGAAGTGTCCCTGATTTCCCACATAGTGCAGGAGGAGCATGCCACGGGGCCGAGCTTTGCTGCCATGACTTGCCTTTTAATTAATTTAAATTAAATCAATATCACCAATTATACTACAATTAATTGATATGCTCAAGGGCCCTTGTTTCCTAGCACTCCCCACTACACAACAGAGACCTTAGTAACTATAACCACAAAATTAAGACCTTCTAAACTTTATAAACTATGAAACTTAACTGTCAAACTATAGAGTAGTATAAGTACTCACCCAATCAGCTGCTTCCTCCTGCCCGCATCACGTTTTGAATCGTGATGTGGCTCTGGAACGCCGCCGCCGGTCTGCGAGATCGGTAAGCCTCTGTAAAAAAGCCCGCGAAAGTGAGTTTAAATACTCACTGAACCTCCGCTCTCACCGCTCCCGACAATGGCCTGTGAAAAATAGCCTGCGAAAGTGAGTTTAAATACTCACTGAACCTCCGCTCTCACCGCTCCCGACAATGGCCTGTGAAAAAAAGCCCGCGAAAGTGAGTTTAAATACTCACTGAATCTCTGCTCTCACCGCTCCCGACAATGGCCTATCATGTGATTGAACGTACCTCAGTTTCTTTACGTCTGCAACCCAATTCTTTCCCATTCTCTTTTTATAGTTAATTTCTTCTTCCTCCTCAATTATTTCACGAATTTGATGCTTTGTCTCCGGGTCTTGTATGACTACGAAGGTCCAGGGTTCTGTGTGTGCTCCACTTGGAGCGGTCCCTTTAAGAAAGCAGGAAATCAGCTCATTTAACATGAGGCCATTGATGACTGTGCCAGTATAGAGTCATAGAATATTACAGCACAGAAGAAGGTCATTTAACCCATTGTACCTTTGCCAGCTTTCTGAGCTATCCAATTAGTAGCACTCCCATGCCTTTTCCCCATAAGTCTGCAAATGTTTCCTATTAAAGTAGTTATCCAATTATCTTTTGAAAGTTACTATTGAATCTGCTTCCTCCACCCTTTCAGGCAGTGCATTTCAGATCGTAACAACTCGCTGAGTAAAAAGATTTCTCCTTTTGCCAGTTACCTTAAATCTGTGTCCTCTGGTTACCGACCCTTCTGCCAGTGGAAACACCTCCTGCGTAATGTCTGCAATAAATATTATCTCCATTGGTGGCACTGTAGCCCTCCCATCAACTCTCAGGCTGATTCCCCGGCTCTGCTCTCTTTCCAAAACTCAGGCATCCCCGAGAAACAATTCCATTTTACAGGCACTTTCCTTGGTTAAAATGTGTTTCTTGCAGTTTGTTTTCTGGTCTGTATCTGTTTTTGGAAGTGTTTGGGAGCCCTGGGGTTCCCACAGCCTTAGAGAAATAAATAAATTAGCAGCAAGTCGGTGCCCCTTCCCCAACTCTGCTTCAAAAATCTCTTTTAAAGGTTCTTTGCCCGGTGTGCTGCTGTTCTGTAGAGAGTCCGCTTTGTTTGTGCCCCTGCTGTGCAATCTTCTTGAGCCCTTGGGTCCCCTTGATGTTTAGAGGGGATAGATAATCAATCTCCTGTGGCTCAGTGGTAACACACGTGCCTCTGAGTCAGAAGGTTGTGGGTTCATACACCCACTCCAGAGACTGGAGCACATAATCTAGGCTGACACTCAGTGTAGTACTGAGGGAGTGCTGCACTGACAGAGGCGCTGTCTTTAGGATGAGACGTTAAACCGAGGCACTGTCTGCTCTCTCAGATGAACGTATAAGATCCCACGGCACTATTTCGAAGAGCAGGGGAGCTCTTCACAATGTCCTGGCCAATATTTATTCCTCAATCAATTAATTGGCTGTGATGTCCTGAGGTGGTGAAAAGCATTACATAAATGCAGGATCTTCTTACTTTTAAGCAAAAAGGCCTCACAAATTATGTTATTGCGCAGTGCCCTGCATCTTTCTGCAAAGCTTGCTTTGCCCTGCTTGTATTTCCTGTTGCTGATTGCTTGGCTTCAGCTTAAATAGAGAAATAAATTAATAATTGCATAGACAATCATGGGCCCTTGATGTTTGCACAAGAAAAATTAAACTGATATTTTACTTGTCAGTGGCAGTTAACTGTCAGATAGTGTATTGATTTCTTTGTGGGTTCAATGACGAGACATTTATGAAAGAGAATGTCTTTTAATCTAAAGTCTTGTTCAACTCTTTTAACAGCATTTACAGGAGACATCAAGCTAGTGATGCATCTTAAATGAAACTGAAACCAAACCCAAACTGCTTGTCTCTCACATGACCTCTGCTGGTCAGGCATAATTAATCAATACCTGCAAACATGCTATTAAGGCATCATAATCGAACAGGCAAATACCATCTCTATTTGCTGATATCATTACATCTCCTTTCCTTAAAACAAAATTATTTTACTTTTAACTAACAACATGTTTTCTTAGTATTAATCTGCATTTTAACTGTAACACTTAATGAACTTACATTATCATTATCATGATCAAGGTTTTTTAACCTTGCTTTGTGTGTTCACATGAAATATGTCAATACACTAGAACTTGAAGAAAGAATAAGATAACATTACTTCCTTCTATAACAATAGTCCTTAAATTTGCTCAATGAGTCTCTCAGGAGGCTTCACGTGTCTTGAGGATTTTCTGATTGATTGTCCTTGAATCTGAGTTGTTGCCTCAGATGATGTGTTCTCAGCTGTGTGATCAGGTTGTTCAACAGTATCAGTCTCTTGACCTGCTGTGGCTGGTCCCATGAGGAGATCCCTACGATTTCTTCTCAGAACAGCACCCTCATCTGTCTGAATGGTGTATGATCTTGGTTGAACTTCACTCAGGACAGTTCCCTTCTGAGTCCATGTGTTTGTTTTGTCTTTCAACCTTACTTGGTCACCAGTGTGGAGTTCAGGTAGGTTTTGTGTTCCTCTGTCATAGTAGTACTTTTGCTTTTCTTTCTGTTGTTCTTTGAACTTCCTCACTTTCTCCCCCTCTTTTGTTTTCAGGAGGTTCTCCGGGATGGGTAGGTTTGACCTTAGCCGACGTCCCATCAGGAGTTGGGCTGGTGACATACCACACTTGAGCGGCGTTGTGCGGTATACAAGCATGCTCTGGTAGAAGTCAGTTCCACTGTCTTTTGCCTTGTACATCAGTCTTTTCACTGTCTGGACCGATTTTTCCACTAGTCCATTGGACTGTGGAAAGTGAGGACTTGACGTTGTGTGGACAAAGTCCCACTCTTTGGCAAAGTGTCGGAAACTTGCATTGTAAAACTGAGGTCCGTTGTCTGTGAAGACCTCGCTTGCCACGCCATGTCTGGAGAATATGGCTTTCATACATGTTATCACAGCATCTGCAGTGGTGGTGTGCAGTCTACAAACCTCTGGATACAGGGAGTAATAGTTTGTGACTACAAGATAGTCCTTCCCTTGACATACGAATAGGTCAGCGCCTACCTTCTGGTAAGGTCTGTCTGGTGCTGGGTGTGGCTTTAGTGGTTCTACCGGATTGCTTGCTCGATATTTCAGGCATATTGTGCAGTTTGACACCTCATTTGTCACATCTTGGTTGATTCGTGGCCAGTACATCACCTCTTGTGCTCTTTTCTTACACTTTTCGATTCCCAGATGTCCTCCATGGATCTTTTTTAGCATCTCTCTTCTCAGACTCTTTGGGATAACTATTTTACTTCCTTTGTAGATGATGTCTTCGACCACTGATAGTTCCGCGCTGCCGTTCCAGTACTCTGCTATATCAGGTGAGCAGTCTTGCTTCATGTTGGGCCATCCATCCAAGATGCTTTTTCTCAGTCGTCTCATTGTTTCATCTTTGTTTGTCTCAGTCTTTATGAGCTCCATTTTTGCATCTGCTATGGGCAGTGCACTTGTGATCATGTCCACGTAGGCGTTCACTTTTTCATCCATTGTGGTGTTTGCAGGCTCACTTGGGTCAACAGCTCTGGACAACGTGTCTGCTGTATACATCAGTTTACCCGGTGTGTACGCAACATTCAGTGTATAGCGTTGCAGCCTGATCATCATTCTTTGTATTCTAAGCGGACAGCTATTTAGTGGCTTTTGGAACAATGCAATCAAGGGCTTATGGTCAGTCTCTACACTGATTGCTTGTCCTGCCACAAACTGGTGAAGTCTTTCACAGGCGTATGTGATGCTGAGCAGCTCCTTTTCTATTTGAGCATATCGCGTCTCCGCGTCTGTCATTGAGCGCAATGCATATGCAATAGGTTGCCAGTAGTCATATTGTTGCAGAAGAACGGCACCGAGCCCACTCTGTGATGCATCTGATGATATCTTGATGGGTCTCGCTGGGTCATAAAACCTCAGAACTGGTTCCTCTGTGAGCAGTTTCTTTAGATCGCTCCATGACTTCTCATGCTCATGATTCCATTCCCATTCTATGTTCTTTTCAGTTAGTCTTCTCAGTGGCGCCATCTTTTCTGAGAGGTTGGATATGAATTTCCCCATGTAGTTGATCATTCCATTAAACCTCTGCACGTCCTTTTTGCATTGTGGCTTTGGCATATTCTCAATGGCGGACACCTTTCTGGGATCTGGTCTGATGCCCTCACTGCTAAGGATATCTCCCACGAATGTCAGTTCTGTCACCCCGAGCTGGCATTTCTCTCTATTCAGCTTCAGGTTTGTTTTCCTTGTTGCTTCCAGCACTTTTTTCAGTCTCTCGTCATGCTCAGTTCTCGTGGTTCCCCATACTATGAAGTCATCCATTGATGTATCAACTCTCTCCAGGTGCTCATAGATCATATGGATAGTTTTGTGATACACTTCAGGAGCTGAGGCAATGCCAAATGGTAACCTTACGAATCTGTATCTGCCAAATGGACTGTTGAACGTGCACAGTCTTGAACTTGCTTCGTCCAGCTTCATCTGCCAAAATCCTGATGATGCATCTAACTTGCTGAAATATTTTGCATTTGCAAACTGTGCCATGATTTCCTCACGTGTAGGAAGCTTGAAGTGCTCTCTCTTTATTGCTCTGTTTAGATCTCTTGGATCCAGGCAAATTCTAAGCTTTCCATTCTTTTTGTCCACTACGACGAGGGAACTCACCCACTCAGTTGGCTCATCTATCTTCTGAATCACGTTCAGGCTTTCCATCCTGTCCAACTCTGCCTTCAGTTGCTTTTGAAGAGCAAACGGAACTTTTCTGCATGGATGTATGACCGGTGTCATACTTTTATCTACTCTGATCGTGTGTTCTACTGGAATTCAGCCTAGACCCTTAAATAGGTCATTGTACTCTTTCATGAGTTCATCATAGACTGTCTCTCCTTCGCTTTCCACAACGAGGACTCTCTTTACCAGGTTCAGTCTCTCACAGGCTTTTAAACCTAGTATGGCTTGCACATCCTTTGGCACCACGATTAATGCTAGCGTGTGCTCTCTGTCCTTGTGTGTTACTTTGACAATGCATCTTCCTTTCACTGGTATATCAGTACCTGAGTATCCTGTCACTTTCACTTTTATTCCATGTATCTTTGGTCTGGGTCTAATTTTCTTAAAATCAGTCTCTGATATCACGTTAACTTGTGCTCCAGTATCCAATTTAAATGGAATATGTATGTCATTCACTTTTAGTGTCAACATCCAGTCTCTTTCTTCTTTTTTGTTTTCAGACACAACATCTACATTGAACTCCTCTATGTCGCTTTCATCTACTGCATGGACCTTGCTTTGTTGCGCTTGGTTCTTACAGCAACGGGCATAATGATTGTTCTTGTTGCAACTATTGCATGTTTTACCATATGCTGGACACTTTCTTGGTGGATGCTGTGTACCGCATCGACTACATGACTTTCGATTGCCCCTTTCATTTTTGTTCGCTGGCCACGCCTCTTTTTTCGCATTGGCGCCATTTTTGTTAACCGATTTGTGTCCGTTCTTACTCACTGCATCCACGTTGCAGCTATTGTCACTGAACAGCTCCTTTGCCTGCAACTTCACAGTCTCTGTAGCCCTACACAGTGCTATGGCTTTTCCCAGGTCTAGATCTTGCTCTCTTAGCAGTCTTTCCCTTAGACCATTATCTGGAATACCACACACCAGTCTGTCTTTTATCAGCGAGTCTGTCAGTCCCCCAAATTCACACGATTTGCTTCTGCTTCTCAGTTCAGTCACATACTGATCAATAGTCTCACCCGTTTTCTGTACACATGTGAAAAATCTGTGCCTCTCAAACGTCATGTTACGTTTAGGTATGCAGTAGGCCTCAAACTGTTCCATTATTTTATCTAGCTTCATTTTGTCTCCATTAGCAGCGAATGTGAAGTTATTATACACCTCCAGCGCTTCATCACCCACGACATGTAAGAACAGTGACGATTTCTTTTTATTACTTTTCTCGTCAGCTCCGATTGCCGCTAAATACAACCCCACACGTTGTTTGAATCTCCTCCAATTTTCAGCCACATTACCTGTCAACTGAAGCGTCGCCGGTGGGTGTAAACCTTCCATTTTTTCACTTCGTTAGCTATTCTCCAATGGTAAGCAACGATGTTCACTTTTGGCTTGCTAATATGTGGAGAGCTGATTTCACTTTAGATATTTTCTCTTCATCTCTTTCAATCACTTCTGACACCATGTATTGATTTCTTTGTGGGTTCAATGACGAGACATTTATGAAAGAGAATGTCTTTTAATCTAAAGTCTTGTTCAACTCTTTTAACAGCATTTACAGGAGACATCAAGCTAGTGATGCATCTTAAATGAAACTAAAACCAAACCCAAACTGCTTGTCTCTCACATGACCTCTGCTGGTCAGGCATAAGTAATCAATACCTGCAAACATGCTGTTAAGGCATCATAATCGAACAGGCAAATACCATCTCTATTTGCTGATATCATTACAGATAGCTGTAAGTGTTTGTCTTGAATAGATGCTAACCACCAGGAGCAGTGAGCAGGGAGCTGAGACAGCACTTGTAACTTGGGTGTGGCTCCAAAGGTAGAAAAGTAAACACTATCTGCTGATGCACAGTGATTTTTCTTTTATTCGTTTTTATGAGATGTGGGTGTCACTGGCAAGGTCAGCATTTATTGCCCATCCCTAATTGCTCTTGAGAAGGTGGTGGTGAGTCACCTTCTTGAACCACTGCAGTCTGTGTGGTGATGGTACACCCACAGTGCTGTTAGGGAGGGAGTTCCAGGATTTTGACCCAGCGACGATGAAGGATCGGCGATATATTTCTAAGTCAGGATGGTGTGTGACTTGGAGGGGAACTTGGAGGTGGTGGTGTTCCCATGCACCTGCTGCCCTTGTCCTTCGAGGCGGAAGAGGTCGCGGGTTTGGGAGGTGCTGCCGAAGAAGCCTTGGCGAGTTGCTGCACTGCATCTTGTAGATGGTATACGCTGCAGCCACGGTACACTGGTGGTGGAGGAGTGAATGTTTATGGTGGTAGATGGAGGGCCAATCAACTGGGCTGCTTTGTCCTGTATGGTGTCGAGCTTCTTGAGTGTTGTTGGAGCTGCACTCATCCAGGCAAGTGGAGAGTATTCCATCACACTCCTTACTTGTGCCTTGTAGATGGTAGAAAGGCTTTGGGGAGTCAGGAGGTGAGACACTCACCGCAGAATTGCTAGCCTCTGACCTGCTCTTGTTGCCACAGTATTTATGTGGCTGGTCCAGTTAAGTTTCTGGTCAATGGTGACCCCCAGGATGTTGATGGTGGGGGATTCAGCAATGGTAATGCCATTGAATGTCAAGGGGCGGTGGTTAGACTCTTGCTTGTTGGAGATAGTCATTGCTTGGCACTTCTGTGGCGTGAATGTTACCTGCCACTTATCAGCCCAAGCCTGAACATTGTCCAGGTTTGTTGCTTGTGGGCATGGACTGCTTCATTAACTGAGGAGTTGTGAATGGCACTTAACACTGTGCTGTCATCAACGAACATCCCCATTTCTGACCTTATGTTGGAGGGAAGGTCATTGATGAAGCAGCTGAAGATGGTTGGGCCTAGGACACTGCCCTGAGGAAATCCTGCAGCAACGTCCTGGGGCTGTGATGATTGACCTTCAATTACCACAACCATCTTCCTTTGTGCTAGGTATGACTCCAGCCAGTGGAGAGTTTTCCCCCGATTCCCATTGACTTCAATTTTATTAGGGCTACTTGATGCCACACTTGGTTAAATGCTGCCTTGATGTCAAGGGCAGTCACACGCTTCTCACCTCTGGAATTCAGCTCCTTTGTCCATGTTTGGACAAAGGCTGTAATGAGGTCGGGAGCTGAGTGGTCCTGGTGGAACTCAAACTGAGCATCGGTCAGCAGATTATTGGTGAGTAAGTGCCGCTTGATAGCACTGTCGATGACACCTTCCATCACTTTGCTGAAGCTGATCTCAAACAGAGTGCATGTAAACAGAGTACTGTATTAAACTTGGGATAACAACAGAAAATGCTGGAAATACTCAGCATGCCAGGCAGCATCCGTGGAGAGAGAAACAGAGTTAACGTTTCAGGTCTGGGACCCTTCATCAGAACTGGAAAAAGCTGGAGATGTAACAGATATTAAGCAAGTGCAGAGACGGTGGGGGGGGGGGTAGTGTTTAGGAGGGAAGGAAGGAATTGAAAGAACATACTGTACTTTTGTAAAAGGCAGGAAAGATAAAATGTTGCAAATAGGAATGGCAAAAATCATACAGCATGAAAAATGGGGGCAGGGATTTATTATCTGAAATTGTTGAACTCGATGTTGAGTCCGGCAGACTGTAAAGTGCCCAATCGAAAGATGAGGTGCTGTTCCTCGAGCTTACGTTGAGCTTCATTGGAACAATGTAATAGGCCGAGGACAGAGAGATCAGAGTGGGAGTGAAGCGGTGAATTAAAGTGACAGGTGACTGGAAGCTCAGGGTCACCCTTACAGACTGAACGGAGGTGTTCCACAAAGCGGTCGCCCAATCTGCGTTTGGTCTCCCCAATGTAGAGGAGACTGCATCGTGAACAGCGAATACAGTATATTAAATTGCAAGAAGTACAAGTAATTCGCTGTTTCACCTGGAAGGGGTGTTTGGGGCCCTGGACAATAGGAAGGGAGGAGGTAAAAGGGCATGTGTTGCATTTTCTGCGCTTGTACGGGAAGGTGCCAGGCGAAGGAGAAGGGCGGTTAGGGGTGATTGAGGACTGGACCAGGGTGTCGCGGAGGGAGTGGCCCCTTCGGACTGCTGAAAGGGGAGGTGAGGGGAAGATGTGTTTGGTGGTGGGATCACGTTGGAGGTGGCGGAAATGGCGGAGGATGATATGTTGAATGTGGAGGCTGGTGGGGTGAAAGGTGAGGACAAGGGGAACTCTATTGTGGTTCTGGGAGGGAGCGGAAGGGGTGAGAGCAGAGGTGTGGGAAATGGAACGGACATGGTCAAGGGCCGCATCAACCACAGTAGAGGGGAATCCTCAGTTGAGGAAAAAGGAAGACATGTCAGAAGCACTGGTATGGAAGGTGGCTTCATCAGAACAGAAGTGGCGGAGACAGAGAAACTGGGGGAATGGAATAGAGTCCTTGCAAGAAGCGGGTTGGGAGGAAGTGTAGTCCAGGTAGCTGTTGGAGTCAGTGGGCTTGTAGTGGATGTTTGTCGAAAGCCGATCGCCAGAAATGGAGATGGAGAAGTCAAAGAAGGGAAGAGCTCGACATGATGCTGAGCTCTTTTTCCGTCACTTTCATCTCCGTGCCCACTTCATTGGCCAGGAGCCTTCCCCCCGCACAGCTGACCCTTTCTCCCGCTTTCAGAATTCTTGCTCTACCTGGACCCCTCCCTCTGGCCTCTTACCCTCTCTAGATCTTTTCATTGCTAACTGCCGACGTGACATCGGCCGTCTCCATTTCTCTGCTCCCCTCTCTCACTCCAACCTACCTCCCTCTGAACTTGCAGCACTCCGTTCTCTCCGATCCAACCCTAACATTATCATTAAACCTGCTGATAAGGGTGGTGCTGTTGTTGTTTGGCGAACCAACCTCTACCGTGCGGAAGCTGAACGCCAACTCTCCAGCACCACTTCCTACCTCCGCCTGGACCATGATCCCACTACCAAACATCAAGCCATTGTTTCCAAGACTGTCACTGGCCTCATCTCCTCTGGAGATCTTCCCTCCATGGCCACCAACCTCATAGTCCCCCAAATCTCGCAAAGCCCGCTTCTACCTCCTTCCCAAGATCCACAAATAGGACTGCCCTGGTAGACCCATCATTTCAGCCTATTCTTGCCCCACGGAACTTATCTCTTCCTAGCTCGACCCTATTTTTTCTCCCCTTGTCCAGTCTCTTCCCACCTACATTCGCGACTCTTCCGACACCCTCTGTCACTTTAACAGTTTCCAGTTTCCTGGCCCCAACCATTTCCTTTTCACTATGGATATCCAATCCCTCTACACCTCCATCCCTCACCAGGACGGCCTGAGGGTGCTCCATTTCTTCCTTGAACAGAGGCCCAACCAGTCCCCATCCACCACCACCCTCCCCCGCCTGGCTGAACTTGTTCTCACATTGAACAACTTCTCCTCTGACTCCACTCACTTCCTCCAAATTAAAGGTGTTGCTATGGGAGCCCGCATGGGCCCTAGCTATGCCTGCCTGTTCATGGGATATGTGGAACACTCTTTTTTCCAGTCCTAATCAGGGCCCTTCCCTCACCTCTTTTTCCGGTATATCGATGATTGTATCAGTGCCGTTTCCTGCTCTCACCCTGAACTAGATAAGTTCATTCACTTTACTTCCAATTTCCACCCTTCCCTCACCTTCACATGGTCCATCTCCGACTCTTCCCTTCCCTTCCTTGACTTCTCCGTCTCCATTTCTGGCGATCGGCTTTCAACAAACATCCACTACAAGCCCACTGACTCCAACAGCTACCTGGACTACACTTCCTCCCACCCCGCTTCCTGTAAGGACTCTATTCCATTCACCCAGTTTCTCCGTCTCCACCGTGTCTGTTCTGACGAAGCCACCTTCCATACCAGTGCTTCCAACATGTCTTCCTTTTTCCTCAACCGAGGATTCCCCTCTACTGTGGTTGACACGGCCCTTGACCACGTCCGTTCCATTTCCCGCACTTCTGCTCGCACCCCTTCCGCTCCCTCCCAGAACCATGATAGGGTTCCCCTTGCCCTCACCTTTCACCCCACCAGCCTCCACATTCAACATATCATCCTCCGCCATTTCCGCCACCTCCAACGTGATCCCACCACCAAACACATCTTCCCCATACCTCCCCTTTCAGCAGTCCGAAGGGGCCGCTCCCTCCGCGACACCCTGGTCCACTCCCCAATCACCACTAACAGCCCTTCTCCTTCGCCTGGCACCTTACCGTGCAAGTGCAGGAGATGCAACACATGCCCTTTCACCTCCTCCCTTCCCACTGTCCAGGGCCCCAAAAACCCTTCCAGTTGAAACAGCAATTTACTTGTACTTCTTGCAATTTAATATACTGTATTCGCTGCTCATGATGCGGTCTCCTCTACATTGGGGAGACCAAACACAGATTGGGCGACTGCTTTGTGGAACACCTCCGTTCAGTCCATAAGGGTGACCCTGAGCTCCCGGTCGCCTGTCACTTTAATTCACCTCTTCACTCCCACTCTGATCTCTCTGTCCTCGGCCTATAACATTGTTCCAATGAAGCTCAACGTAAGCTCGAGGAACAGCACCTCATCTTTCGATTGGGCACTTTACAGTCTGCCGGACTCAACATTGAGTTCAACAATTTCAGATAATAAATCCCTGCCCCCATTTTTCATGCTGTATGATTTTTGCCATTCCCATTTGCAACATTTTATCTTTCCTGCCTCTTACAAAAGTACAGGATGTTCTTTCTATTCCTTCCTCCCCTCCTAAACCCCCCCCCCCGTCTCTGCACCTGCTTAACATCTGTTACATTTCCAGCTTTTTCCAGTTCTGATGAAGGGTCCCAGACCTGAAACGTTACCTCTGTTTCTCTCTCCACAGATGCTGCCTGGCCTGCTGAGTATTTCCAGCATATTCTGTTGTTATTTCAGATTTCCAGCATCCGCAGTATTTTGCTATTGTATTAAACTTGGGAATTTGGAGAGAGAGTGGGAATTCTGAGCTGAGGGAGAAGGAGGTGCTGCTTTTGCCTCCACAGGACAGCAGGTAGGTGATTGGTTGGTGAGTATTAAAGTTTATTGTCTAAGCTAGGCCGTGGTTTAAACTAGGAGCTGGATAACTATAACTAATACTTTATTAAATTAATAACTTAACTAGATAACCTAATTAATTAATATAACTATAAATAATATTTGAATAAAAACTTTAATTAAATTAATTCAGGCTATCAATAAGCAAATAAATAAAAAAGACTAGAGATGGCAGGGCAGGCTGTGTGTCGGGACTGTAGTATGTGGGAGTTTGTGGACAGCGAGACTGTCCCAGATTCCCACATCTGCAGGAAATGTCTCAGCCCTCAGTCACTCCGGCTCAGAGTCATTGAGCTGGACTGTGAGTTAGAGACACTCCGAAACGTAAGGGAAGGGGAGGAATTTCTGGATAGTTTTATCCAGAACACAGTCACACCCCAGAGGAAAGCACAGGTTCAGGAAGGGGAGGGTGTGACTGTTAGGGAGCCGGGCAGCGGGGACTTAGGAGAGGTTGAGAAGGAGGTCCTACAGACACTGGTCCTGTCCAACAGGTATGATGTACTCACTGCCTGTGAGGACAAAGAGAAAGTCTGCAGGGAGGACAACCACAATGCAAACCAAGGCACCATGGCTGAAAAGGCTGCCCAAGCGGGTGGGGGGGGGGGGGGATCAAAATAGAAGTGTGGTAGTGATAGGGGATTCTATAATTAGCGGGATAGATAGTGTCCTCCGCAGCCACGAATGAGAATCCTGAAGGGTGTGTTGCCTACCTGGTGCCAGGGTAAAGGATATCTTGAGGTGGCTGGAGAGGAATTTGGAAAGGGGGGGGGAATCTAGTTGCCGTGGTCCTTGTCAGAACAAACAACATAGGTAGGAACAGGGAGGAGGAGCTGCTGAAAGAGTATCAGGAGTTAGGAGTGAAATTAAAAAGCAGGACCTAGAGGATAATAATCTCTGGATTATTGCCCAAGCCACGTGCAAATTGACATAGAAGCATGTGATCAGGAGAATTAACACGTGGCTAAAGGGCTGGTGTGGGAAAAAGGGGTTCGTTTTCATGGAACACTGGCACCAGTACTGGGACAGGAAGGAGCTGTACCGATGGGACGGGCTCCACCCGAACCGGAATGGGACTTGTGTCCTAGTGGAAAGGGTAAATCGGGAGGTGGCAAAGGCTTTAAACTAGTAAGACAGGGGGAGGGATCTACAGAAATGAAACCAGTCTAAATATAAACAAAACAGGAAAGGAGAGTGTAATGTATTTAATGTATTCCTTTAAGGGGGGAACTATCTTTTACAGCTCATGTATACTGCAGTACCGGCAGTGACCACACCTGTATATAACACTGAGTAGTAATCTGCACAGATCAGTTCCACTGTGAGCCACATTGAGTAAACACCTGTTATACCGTTCTCCTGCAGTCTGTGTCTTATTATACACGGACACAACATTGGCGACAAGGCAAGTTCGAACCTACCTGCAACTCTGCATCACCTCCCGGGGATTCGTTCCTGGAGATCAATGGATTGGAGGTCAAGGCCAGAGACTCAGGCGTCGACCACGGGCAACCGCCCAGTCATCCAGCAGAGACTCGAGAATTGCGGGGGAGGCTGTCGAGAGCAAGGCTTGGCTTTCCAGTCGAAGTGGTCCAGCGAAACGGGCTGGCAACAGGTAGTGCGCAGACCCTTCCCGGACAGTGGCGGGCTAGAGCCCGACCGAGTGGCACAGCAAAGGGCCGAGCAGCATCGACGGGGGAGAGAGAGAGAGGGCAGAGTGCACAGGGCGCAGCCGGTGTTCAGGGGCCGAGCAGCATCAAAGAGAGGGAGAGAGAGACGCGCAGAAACCCGCGCGGTGCCGCCATTGCCACGAGGACCGCCGAGAGTGGCGTTGGCAGCAGTGCAGGAGAAGCGCGCAAAACCTACAGGGCGCCGCCATTGCCACGAGAACCGCCGGGAGCGGTGTTGGCAGCAGCAGGGGAGGAAGGAAAGTGCAGGAGACGCCATTTTAAGCCATTGGGAGACGCCATTTTAAACCACACCCAAAATGCCGAAGAGTGGCAGTATCACCGCATTTGACAATGAAGTCGAAGATTGGACTACATATGTCGAACGAATAGAGGTATACTGCAAGGCAAATGAGGTGTCAGATGACAAGAAAGCGTCGGTATTGTTAAATTTAATGGGTGCAAAGACGTATGGTTTATTACGAAATCTAGTAACCCCAACGAAGCCAATGGAAAAGAGTTTTGAAGACATAGTAACGATACTACAGAAACATTTAAACCCCACACCGCTGCTGATAGCAGAAAGATTCAAGTTTCACAAACGGAACCAGCATAAGGATGAAAGCAATGCTGATTATTTAACAGAACTGCGCAAACTATTGAAACACTGCCAGTTTGGAGCGGGACTGGCAGATACCTTAAGGGACAAGTTTGTGTGTGGGCTTCAAAGTGAAGGAACCCAGAAACGGCTTTTATCTGAAAAGGACCTTATGCTGAAAAAGGCTTTCAGCACTGCGGTATCATATGAAGCAGCAGCACGGGGCGCTGCAGAGATACAACAGAGACCGCAAGAATATGGCACAAACGAAATGTCATATAGAACAGAGAAGTTCTATCACTGCGGCAGAACAACACATGACCAGAATGATTGCTGGCTCAACGGCTCAGAGAGGCCAATAGCCTTTGCGTCACGATCACTAACCTCAGCCGAGCGTAACTACGCCCAGATTGACAGGGAGGCCCTCAGCCTAGTGTGGGGAGTGAAAAAGTTCAATCACTATCTGCACGGGCAGAAATTCACCTTGCTGACTGATCACCAGCCTCTTGTCTCCATTTTTAATCCGAAGAAGGGCGTTCCGGTGATGACTGCGCAACGACTACAAAGATGGTCACTTTTTCTAGGGGCGCACCACTATGAGATTGAATATAAGGGCACAAAACAGCATGGAAATGCTGATGGGCTATCAAGCCTGCCACTGCCTACTTCGGAGGAAGCACCAGCAGTGGATCCTGTCGAAATATTCCATTCGACTATAGTTGAATACCTACCGGTAACTAACGCTTGTATCGAAAAGGAAACCCGAAATGACCCGACACTGTCTCGGGTATATGATTTGATGGTGAAGGGATGGCCAGCACATGGCGACTCACTGTTGCCAGCATTCTCGACAAGGAGAGAACAGCTGTCAGTGTGCCGGGGGACCTTGATGTGTGGATCCCGAGTGGTAATTCCACCCAAGTTAAGGGATAGAGTGCTCAATGAGCTTCATGAGGGTCATCTGGGAGGGGTAAAAATGAAAAGCCTAGCCAGGGCTTATGTGTGGTGGCCGGGAATCGATAAACAAATCGAGGACCTGACCAAGAGCTGCTCAGGATGCCAGAAAGTCCAAAATGCACCACCACAGGCCCCTCTACACCCATGGGAGTGGCCCTCATCTCCATGGTAACGGGTGCATATTGATTTTGCTGGTCCATTCATGGACTCAATGTTTTTAATAGCCGTGGATGCGCACTCGAAATGGCCTGAGGTGATCAAAATGTCCTCCAAATGTCCTCCAACACCGTCGGCGGGAAACCTGAGCGGCAGAGCGGGGCTGTAAAAGTCCCCAGAGGCCAGGTAAGGCCTCACAGCATCGGCGGGAATCCTGAGCGGCAGAGCGGGGTATAAAAGTCCCCAGAGACCAGGTAAGGTCTCACAGCGTCGGCGGGAATCCTGAGCGGCAGAGCGGGGCTGTAAAAGTCCCCAGAGACCAGGTAAGGTCTCACAGCGTCGGCGGGAAACCTGAGCGGCAGAGCGGGGCTGTAAAAGTCCCCAGAGACCAGGTAAGGCCTCACAGCATCGGCGGGAAGCCTGAGCGGCAGAGCGGGGTATAAAAGTCCCCAGAGACCAGGTAAGGTCTCACAGCGTCGGCGGGAATCCTGAGCGGCAGAGCGGGGTATAAAAGTCCCAGAGACCAGGTAAGGTCTCACAGCATCGGCGGGAAGCCTGAGCGGCAGAGCGGGGCTGTAAAAGTCCCCAGAGACCAGGTAAGGTCTCACAGCGTCGGCGGGAAACCTGAGCGGCAGAGCGGGGTATAAAAGTCCCCAGGGACCAGGTAAGGTCTCAGTGTCGGCGGGAAACCTGAGCGGCAGAGCGGGGTATAAAAGTCCCAGAGACCAGGTAAGGTCTCACAGCGTCGGCAGGAATCCTGAGCGGCAGAGCGGGGTATAAAAGTCCCAGAGACCAGGTAAGGTCTCAGTGTCGGCGGGAAACCTGAGCGGCAGAGCGGGGTATAAAAGTCCCAGAGACCAGGTAAGGTCTCAGTGTCGGCGGGAAACCTGAGCGGCAGAGCGGGGTATAAAAGTCCCCAGAGACCAGGTAAGGTCTCACAGCGTCGGCGGGAATCCTGAGCGGCAGAGCGGGGTATAAAAGTCCCAGAGACCAGGTAAGGTCTCACAGCGTCGGCGGGAATCCTGAGCGGCAGAGCGGGGCTGTAAAAGTCCCCAGAGACCAGGTAAGGTCTCACAGCGTCGGCGGGAAACCTGAGCGGCAGAGCGGGGTATAAAAGTCCCAGAGACCAGGTAAGGTCTCACAGCGTCGGCGGGAAACCTGAGCGGCAGAGCGGGGTATAAAAGTCCCCAGAGACCAGGTAAGGTCTCACAGCGTCGGCGGGAAACCTGAGCGGCAGAGCGGGGCTGTAAAAGTCCCCAGAGACCAGGTAAGGCCTCACAGCATCGGCGGGAAGCCTGAGCGGCAGAGCGGGGTATAAAAGTCCCCAGAGACCAGGTAAGGTCTCACAGCGTCGGCGGGAAACCTGAGCGGCAGAGCGGGGTATAAAAGTCCCCAGGGACCAGGTAAGGTCTCAGTGTCGGCGGGAAACCTGAGCGGCAGAGCGGGGTATAAAAGTCCCAGAGACCAGGTAAGGTCTCAGTGTCGGCGGGAAACCTGAGCGGCAGAGCGGGGTATAAAAGTCCCAGAGACCAGGTAAGGTCTCACAGCGTCGGCGGGAATCCTGAGCGGCAGAGCGGGGCTGTAAAAGTCCCCAGAGACCAGGTAAGGTCTCACAGCGTCGGCGGGAAACCTGAGCGGCAGAGCGGGGTATAAAAGTCCCCAGAGACCAGGTAAGGCCTCACAGCGTCGGCGGGAATCTCGAGCGGCAGAGCGGGGTATAAAAGTCCCAGAGACCAGGTAAGGTCTCACAGCGTCGGCGGGAAACCTGAGCGGCAGAGCGGGGTATAAAAGTCCCAGAGACCCAGGTAAGGTCTCACAGCGTCGGCGGGAATCCTGAGCGGCAGAGCGGGGTATAAAAGTCCCAGAGACCAGGTAAGGTCTCACAGCGTCGGCGGGAAACCTGAGCGGCAGAGCGGGGTATAAAAGTCCCCAGAGACCAGGTAAGGCCTCACAGCGTCGGCGGGAATCCTGAGCGGCAGAGCGGGGTATAAAAGTCCCAGAGACCAGGTAAGGTCTCACAGTGTCGGCGGGAAGCCTGAGCGGCAGAGCGGGGTATAAAAGTCCCCAGAGACCAGGTAAGGCCTCACAGCGTCGGCGGGAATCCTGAGCGGCAGAGCGGGGCTGTAAAAGTCCCAGAGACCAGGTAAGGTCTCAGTGTCGGCGGGAAACCTGAGCGGCAGAGCGGGGTATAAAAGTCCCAGAGACCCAGGTAAGGTCTCACAGCGTCGGCAGGAAACCTGAGCGGCAGAGCGGGGTATAAAAGTCCCAGAGACCAGGTAAGGCCTCACAGCGTCGGGAATCCTGAGTGGCAGAGCGAGGTATAAAAGTCCCCAGAGACCAGGTAAGGTCTCACAGCGTCGGCGGGAATCCTGAGCGGCAGAGCGGGGTATAAAAGTCCCAGAGACCAGGTAAGGTCTCACAGTGTCGGCGGGAAGTCTGAGCGGCAGAGCGGGGTATAAAAGTCCCCAGAGACCAGGTAAGGTCTCACAGCGTCGGCGGGAATCCTGAGCGGCAGAGCGGGGTATAAAAGTCCCAGAGACCAGGTAAGGTCTCACAGTGTCGGCGGGAAGCCTGAGCGGCAGAGCGGGGTATAAAAGTCCCCAGAGACCAGGTAAGGTCTCACAGTGTCGGCGGGAATCCTGAGCAGCAGAGCGGGGTATAAAAGTCCCAGAGACCAGGTAAGGTGTTCCAGTCTCTGAACTCGGAGGGAAGGAGAGAGGTAAAAAGTAATCCAAGTGTGGCGTCACCAGAAAGCGGGTAAGTGATTGGTTGGTAAGTATTTCTCCCTTTTTAAGCTTAAATCTCTTTGGTTTATAGTTTCTAAGGTGTGATATACACCATCTAGAATCGGGGCAGAGGATATTTAAGAATAATATTAATAAATTTAATTAATTACATAGAATGGGAGATCAGGCGATGTGTTGCTGCTGCAATATGTGGGAGCTGGTGAACACCATTGATGCTCACGGTGATCACATTTGCAGTAAATGTTGGCTGCTCGGGGAACTCCGGCTCCGTGTTGAAGAGCTGGAGACCGAGCTTCAAACACTGAGACACATCAGGGAGGGGGAGAGTTACCTGGACTCTGTGTATCACGAGGTAGTCACACCAATTAGATTAATTAATTCAGATGTAGTCGGTGGCCAGGGTCAGGATGGTGTGACTAGAAGTGAGGCAGGTACGGGGATCCAGGAGGTAGTGTTGGAGGAGCCGCAGCCCTTGCACTTGTCCAACAGGTTCGAGGCTCTTACTCCCTGTGAGGACAGGAGCAGGGACTGCAGGGAGGATGAGCAACCTGGCCACAGCACCGTGGAGCAGGGGGCCATTCAAGTGGGGGGAGTTAAAAGAAATGTTGTAGTGGTAGGGGATAGTATTGTTAGGGGGATAGATAGAGTTCTTTGCAGCCGAGAGCGAGAGTCCCGAAGGCTGTGTTGCCTGCCCGGTGCCAGGGTTAAGGACATCTCCTCTGGACTGGAGAGAAACTTGGAGTGGGAGGGGGAGGATTCAGTTGTCGTGGTTCATGTTGGTACCAACGATATAGATAGGACAAGGAAGGAGGTTCTGCTGAGGGAGTTTGAGCAGCTAGGGGCCAAATTAAAAAGCAGAACCACAAGGGTAATAATCTCTGGATTATTACCTGAGCCACGAGCGAATTTGGCTAGGACAAATAAAATTAGAGAGTTAAATGCGTGGCTCAAAGACTGGTGTGGGAGAAATGGGTTTTGCTTCCTGGGACACTGGCACCAGTACTGGGGCAGGAGGGAGCTGTTCTGTTGGGACGGGCTTCACTTGGCCAGTGCTGGGACTAGAGTCCTGGCGGATCATATAACTAGGGCTGTAGAGAGGGCTTTAAACTAACTAGTGGGGGGGAGGTTCCTAGAGAGCAAATAATAAAAATGACAACAGAGAAGGTCATAGACTTATATTGTTGCTATCACGGAGACATGGTTGAGGGAGGGTCAGGACTGGCAGCTCAATATTCCGGGGTATAGAATCTTCAGGCGAGACAGAGGGGGGTGTAAAAGGGGAGGGGGTGTTGCAATATTAATTAAGGAGTCAATTACTGCTGTAAGGAGGGATGATATATTAGCGGGTTCCTCTAATGAGGCCATATGGGTAGAACTTAAAAACAAAAAGGGGGCAAGCACTTTGCTGGGAGTGTACTATAGGCCCCCAAACAGTCAGGGGGAGATAGAGGAACAGATATGTAGGCAAATCTCAGAAAAGTGCGAAAATAATAGGGTAATAATAGTGGGGGATTTCAACTTCCCCAATATAAATTGGGATAGTCAGAGTGTGAAAGGCTTAGAGGGTGCAGAATTCTTAAAGTGCATCCAGGAGAGCTTTTTGAGCCAACATGTAGAAAGTCCTACAAGAGAGGGGGCGGTACTGGACCTAATTCTGGGGAATGTAGCCGGGCAAGTGGTGGAAGTGTCAGTAGGAGAGCATTTTGGCGACAGTGACCACAATTCGGTGAGATTTAAGGTGGTCATGGAAAAAGACAAAGACGGCCCGGAAATAAGGGTTCTAAATTGGGGGAAGGCCGATTTTAATATGATAAGGCAGGATCTGGCCAAATTGGACTGGGAGCAGCTACTTATAGGAAAATCCGCATCAAAACAGTGGGAGACTTTCAGAAGGGAAATAGAGAGAGTACAACGCCAACATGTTCCTGTAAAGGTCAAGGGTGGGACCAACAAGCAAAGGGAACCTTGGATGACAAGGGATATACAAAAATGCATTAGAAATAAAAGGGGGGCTTTTGGCAGTTACAAAAGACTAAAGACGGAAGAAGCCCTAGAGGAGTATAAAAAATGCAGGGGCATACTTAAAAAAGAAATTAGGAGGGCGAGGAGGGGCCATGAAATAACACTGGCGAGCAAAATAAAGGAAAATCCTAAGATGTTTTATAAGTATATTAAGGGCAAGAGGATAACCAGGGAAAGGGTAGGGCCCATTAGGGACCAAAGTGGCAATCTGTGTGTAGAGCCAGATGATGTAGGCGGGGTTTTAAATTAATTTTTTGCATCTGTGTTCACTATGGAGAAAGACGATGCAGACATAGAAATCGGGCAAGGGGGCTGTGACATACTTGAACATATTAGCATCGAGAGGGAGGAGGTGCTAGCGGTTTTAGCAGGCCAAAAAGTGGATAAATCCCCAGGCCCAGACGAGATGTATCCCAGGCTGCTGTGGGAGGCAAAGGAGGAGATTGCAGGGGCTCTGACACAAATTTTCAGAACCTCTCTGGCCACAGGGGATGTACCAGAGGACTGGAGAACAGCTAACGTAGTACCATTATTCAAGAAGGGTAGCAGGGATAAACCAGGGAATTACAGGCCAGTGAGCCTAACATCTGTGGTAGGGAAATTATTGGAAAAAATTCTGAGGGACAAAATTAGTCTCCACTTGGAGAGGCAAGGATTAATCGGGGATAGTCAGCATGGCTTTGTCAAGGGTAAATCATGTCTGACAAATCTGATTGAATTTTTCGAGGTGGTGACTAGGGGGGTGGATGAGGGAAATGCTGTGGATGTGGTTTACATGGACTTCAGTAAAGCTTTTGACAAAGTCCCGCATAGGAGACTGGTCAAGAAGGTAAGAGCCCATGGGATCCAGGGTGCCTTGGCGCGTTGGATCCTAAACTGGCTGAGTGGCAGGAGGCAGAGGGTAATGGTCGAAGGTTGCTTTTGTGACTGGAAGCCTGTGTCCAGTGGGGTACCTCAGGGATCGGTGCTGGGTCCCTTGTTGTTTGTGATCTACATAAATGATTTGGATGAGAATGTAAAAGGTATGATCAGTAAGTTCGCAGATGACACGAAAATTGGTGGGGTGGTAAATTGTGAGGAGGAAAGCCTCAGGCTACAGGACGATATAAACGGGTTGGTCAGATGGGCGGAAAAGTGGCAAATGGAATTTAACCCTGAAAAGTGCGAGGTGATGCATTTTGGACGGACAAATAAGGCAAGGGAATACACAATGAGTGGTAGGACCCTAGGAAGTACAGAGTGTCAGAGGGACCTTGGTGTACATGTACATAGATCCCTGAAGGCAGCGGAACAGGTAGATAAGGTGGTTAAAAAGGCATATGGGATACTTGCCTTCATTAGCCGAGGCATAGAATATAAGAGCAGGGAGGTTATGATGGAATTGTACAAAACGCTGGTGAGGCCACAGCTGGAGTACTGTGTGCAGTTCTGGTCGCCTCACTATAGGAAGGATGTGATTGCTTTGGAGAGGGTGCAGAGAAGATTCACCAGGATGTTACCTGGGATGGAGCGCCTCAGCTATGAAGAGAGGCTGGACAGGCTGGGGTTGTTTTCCTTGGAGCAAAGAAGGCTGAGGGGGGACCTGATTGAGGTGTACAAAATGATGAGGGGCATAGATAGGGTAGACAAAGAGGAACTTTTCCCCTTAGTAGGGGGGTCAATAACAAGGGGGCATAGATTCAGGGTAAGGGGCAGGAGATTTAGAGGGGATTTGTGGAGGAACTTTTTCACCCAGAGGGTGGTTGGAATGTGGAACTCAATGCCTGAAAGGGTGGTAGAGGCAGGAACCCTCACAACATTCAAGAAGCATTTGGATGAGCACTTGAAATGCCATTGCATACAAGGCTATGGACCAAATGCTGGAAAATGGGATTAGACTGGACAGGGATGGATGGGCGGCGCAGACACGATGGGCCGAAGGGCCTCTTTCTGTGCTGTAAAACTCTATGACTCTATGACTTAGGTAGCAGTGGGGAAATTAAAAACCAGAGCATGTCAGGAAGGGGCAGAAGGTATGGAGTAAAAGGTAAAGTAATAAAAAGGGCAAAAGCAGGAACTAAGTGTCACAAAACATCTTTGAAAGTTCTCTATCTGAATGCACGTAGCATTCGTAACAAAATAGATGAGTTAATGGCACAAATAATTACATATGGGTATGATCTTGTGGCCATTACAGAAACATGGCTGCAGGGTGACAATGCCTGGGAATTAAACATACCAGGTTATTTAACGATCAGGAAAGACAGGCAGGAAGGAAGGGGAGGTGGGGTGGCTATGTTAGTAAAGGAAGGAATCACTGTAATACAGAGAAATGATATTGGGTCAAAAGATCAGGATAATGAAACAGTTTGGGTGGAGGTAAGGAATAATAAGGGGGAAAAAACACTAGTGGGCATAGTCTATAGGCCTCCGAACAGTGGCAACTCTGTTGGATGGAGTATCAATCAGGAAATAGTTGAGGCTTGTAATAAGGGAACATCTATAATTATGGGGGATTTCAACTATCATATTAATTGGACAAATCAAATTGGGCAGAGCAGCCTTGAGGATGAGTTCATTGAGTGTATTAGGGATGGGTTTCTTGAGCAGTATGTAACTGAACCGACCAGGGGGCAAGCAACCTTAGATCTGGTCCTGTGTAACGAGACGGGATTAATTAAAAATGTCCTAGTAAAGGATCCCCTTGGAATGAGTGACCATAACATGGTTGAATTCCATATTCAATTAGAGGGTGAGAAGGTTGGATCTCAAACAAGCGTGCTAAGCTTGAATAAAGGAGACTATGAAGGTATGAGAGCGGAATTGAGTAGAGTGGATTGGGAAAATAGATTAAAGGGTAAGATCAGTGGTGTACATTCAAGGAGTTATTTTACAACTTCCAAAAAATATATATTTCACTGAGAAGAAAAGGGTGTAAAAGAAAAGACAGCCATCCGTGGCTAAGTAAAGAAATTAAGGATAGTATTCGACTAAAAACAAGGGCATATAAGGTAGCCAAATCGAGTGGGATTTTAGAGGATTGGGAAAACTTTAAAAGACAGCAAAAAATATCAAAAAGATTGATTAAGAAAGGGAAGATACATTATGAAAGTAAATTAGCAAAAAATATAAAAACAGATAGTAAGAGTTTTTATAGTTATATAAAAATAAAAAGGGTGGCTAAAGTAAATGTTGGTCCCTTAGAGGATGAGACCGGGAAATTAATGGTGGGAAATATGGAGATGGCAAAAACACTGAATGAATATTTTACATTAGTCTTTACAGTAGAAGACACTAAGAATATCCCAACACTGGACAAACAGGGGGCTAAAGTGGGGGAGGAGCTAAACACGATCAAAATCACTAAGGAAGTGGTACTCGGTAAAATAATGGGACTCAAGGCGGATAAATCACCTGGACCTGATGGCTTACATCCTAGGGTCTTGAGGGAAGTGGCGGTAGGGATTGTGGATGCATTGGTAATAATTTTCCAAAACTCCCTGGACTCGGCAAAGGTCCCGGCAGACTGGAAAACTGCTAATGTAACACACTTATTTAAAAAGGGCAGTAGACAGAAGGCTGGAAACTATAGACCGGTTAGCCTAACATCTGTGGTAGGTAAAATTTTGGAGTCCATTATTAAGGAGACAGTAACAGGACATTTGGATAATCATAATTTAATAGGACAAAGTCAGCATGGTTTTATGAAGGGGAAGTCATGTTTGACAAATTTGCTGGAGTTTTTTGAGGAAGTAACGTATAGGGTGGATAAAGGGGAACCAGTGGACGTAGTGTATTTAGACTTCCAAAAGGCATTTGACAAGGTGCCACACAAAAGATTATTGCTTAAGATAAAAAATCACGGGATTGGGGGTAATATTCTGGCATGGATAGAGGATTGGCTATCTAACAGAAGGCAGAGAGTTGGGATAAATGGTTCATTCTCAGACTGGCAATCAGTAACTAGTGGTGCTCCGCAGGGGTCAGTGCTGGGTCCCCAACTCTTTACAATCCATATTAACGATTTGGAGGAGGGGACCGAGTGTAACATATCAAAGTTTGCAGATGATACTAAGATGGGAGGGAAAGTAGTGAGTGAGGAGGACATAGAAAACCTGCAAGGGGACATCGACAGGCTAAGTAAGTGGGCAGAGATTTGGCAGATGGAATACAATACTGGAAAGTGTGAGGTTATGCACTTTGGCAGGAAAAATCGTAGAGCAAGTTATTATCTTAATGGCAAGAAACTGGAAAGTACTGAAGTACAAAGGGATCTGGGGGTCCTGGTGCACGAAACTCAAAAGGTTAGTATGCAGGTGCAGCAAGTGATTAAGAAGGCCAATGGAATGTTGGCTTTCATTGCTAGGGAGATAGAATATAAAAATAGGGAGGTATTGCTTCAGTTGTACAAGGTATTGGTGAGGCCGCACCTGGAATACTGCGTACAGTTTTGGTGTCCATACTTAAGAAAGGACATACTTGCTCTCGAGTCAGTACAAAGAAGGTTCACTCGGTTAATCCCGGGGATGGACATATGAGGAGAGGTTGAGTAGATTGGGACTCTACTCATTGGAGTTCAGAAGAATGAGAGGCGATCTTACTGAAACGTATAAGATTGTGAAGGGGTCGGATCGGGTGGATGCGGGGAAGATGTTCCCGATGATGGGTGAAACTAGAACTAGGGGGCATAGTCTTAGAATAAGGGGCTGCTCTTTCAAAACTGAGATGAGGAGGAACTACTTCACTCAGAGGGTGGTAGGTCCATGGAATATGCTGCCCCAAAAAGCTGTAGAAGCTACATCATTACATAAATTTAAAACAGAAATAGACAGTTTCCTAGAAGTAAAGGGAATTAAGGGTTACGGGGAGCGGGCAGGAATTTGGACATGAGTCTAGGTTTGGATCGGTCATGGCCCTGTGGGTAGCGGAGCGGGCCCAGGGGCCGTGTAGCCTGATCCTGCTCCTATTTCGTGTGTCTAATTCTGTTAGATTCAGGAGATGGTTCTGTGATAGTGGATTGGCGGTTAGGATCAGATCAGCCATGATCTTATTGAATGGCGGAGCAGGCTCAAGGGGCCGATTGGCCTACTCCTGCTCCTATTTCTTATGTTCTTATGTTCTTATTACAGTCCTACGGACCATTTTTGCCAGGAATGGCTTGCCAGAACAGATTTGCTTCGACAACGGACCACAGTTTGTGTCCGAAGAGTTCCGGAGGTTCTTGAAAAAGAATGGGGTAAGGCATTACACATCCGCCCCGTATCATCCAGCCACAAATGGATTGGCTGAGAGGTTCGTACAAACCTTTAAGAAGGCAATAAAGGCTATGTACAATGACAACATTCCGTTGCAGCACAAGGTGGACAATTTCCTGTTCGCCTACCGGAATGCGACACATGCAGTCACCAACCAGGCCCCAGCCATGATGTTCTTTAACCGAAGGTTAAGATCTCGCCTGGGTTTGCTCAGACCAAACGTACGAAGAGATGTTGAGAGCAAGCAATTCCAGCACATCCATGAGAAGCCAACAAGGAGCTTCAATGTAGGGCAACCAGTCTTGGCCCGCGACTACCGAACAGAAAAATGGCAGCCAGGAATGATATGCATACGGCAGGGCCCACTAATGTACACAGTGGACGTTGGGGAGAGCCTCGTGAGACGCCATGCTGACCAGATCCTAGAGTCACAGGAACAAGTCAACCCCATGCCTCGCCCATACGTACCTGGCAATGAACCCGACGTACAGGTCGCATCTACCCCAGAAACAGTAGCATCGGAAGCTGATGAACCAACCGACGACAGGGGGCCAGAATCGCCTCCGCACCAAGAGCAAGACACTCTGGAAAGGCGCTATCCAGAAAGGATCAGGAAGCCTCCCCAAAGACTGAATATATAAATAGACTATTTTCAGCTAATGTTGCATGTTAAAAGTGTTAATTGTAATTAGTTTGATATTTAATTATAAGAACATAAGAAATAGGAGCAGGAGTAGGCCAATTGGCCCCTCGAGCCTGCTCCACCATTCAATAAGATCATGGCTGATCTGATCCTAACCGCCAATCCACTATGACAGGACTATCTCCTGAATCTAACAGCATTAGACACACGAAAACAGGAGCAGGATCAGGCTACACGGCCCCTGGGCCCGCTCCGCTACCCACAGGGCCATGACCTATCCGAACCTAGACTCATGTCCAAATTCCTGCCCGCTCCCCATAACCCTTAATTCCCTTTTCTACTAGGAAACTGTCTATTTCTGTTTTAAATTTATGTAATGATGTAGCTTCGACAGCTTTTTGGGGCAGCATATTCCATGGACCTACCACCCTCTGAGTGAAGTAGTTCCTCCTCATCTCAGTTTTGAAAGAGCAGCCCCTTATTCTAAGACTATGCCCCCTAGTTCTAGTTTCACCCATCATCTGGAACATCCTCCCTGCATCCACCCGATCCAACCCCTTCATAATCTTATATGTTTCAATAAGATCGCCTCTCATTCTTCTGAACTCCAATGAGTAGAGTCCCAATCTACTCAACCTCTCCTCATATGTCCATCCCCTCATCCCCGGGATTAATCGAGTGAACCTTCTTTGTACTGACTCGAGAGCAAGTATGTCCTTTCTTAAGTATGGACACCAAAACTGTATGCAGTATTCTAGGTGCGGTCTCACCAATACCTTGTACAACTGAAGCAATACCTCCCTATTTTTATATTCTATCCCCCTAGCAATAAAAGCCAACATTCCATTGGCCTTCTTAATCACTTGCTGCACCTGCATACTAACCTTTTGAGTTTCGTGCACCAGGACCCCCAGATCCCTTTGTACTTCAGTACTTTCAAGTTTCTTGCCATTAAGATAATAACTTGCTCTACGATTTTTCCTGCCAAAGTGCATAACCTCACACTTTCCAGTATTGTATTCCATCTGCCAAATCTCTGCCCACTTACTTAGCCTGTCGATGTCCCCTTGCAGGTTTTTTATGTCCTCCTCACTCACTACTTTCCCTCCCATCTTAGTATCATCTGCAAACTTTGACGTGTTACACTCGGTCCCCTCCTCCAAATCGTTAATATAGATTGTAAAGAGTTGGGGACCCAGCACTGACCCCTGCGGAACACCACTGGTTACTGATTGCCAGTCTGAATATGAACCATTTATCCCAACTCTCTGCCTTCTGTTAGATAGCCAATCCTCTATCCATGCCAGAATATTACCCCCAATCCCGTGATTTTTTATCTTAAGCAATAATCTTTTGTGTGGCACCTTGTCAAATGCCTTTTGGAAGTCTAAATACACTACGTCCACTGGTTCACCTTTATCCACCCTATATGTTACTTCCTCAAAGAACTGCAGCAAATTTGTCAAACATGACTTCCCCTTCATAAAACCATGCTGACTTTGTCTTATTAAATTATGATTATCCAAATGTCCTGTTACTGTCTCCTTAATAATGGACTCCAAAATTTTACCTACCACAGATGTTAGGCTAACCGGTCTATAGTTTCCAGCCTTCTGTCTACTGCCCTTTTTAAATAAGGGTGTTACATTAGCAGTTTTCCAGTCTGCCGGGACCTTTGCTGAGTCCAGGGAGTTTTGGAAGATTATTACCAATGCATCCACAATCCCTACCGCCACTTCCCTCAAAACCCTGGGATGTAAGCCATCAGGTCCAGGTGATTTATCCGCCTTGAGTCCCATTATTTTACCAAGTACTACTTCCTTAGTGATTTTAATCGTATTTAGCTCCTCCCCCCCTATAGCCCCCTGCTTGTCAAGTGTTGGGATATTCTTGGTGTCCTCTACTGTAAAGACTGATGTAAAATATTCATTCAGTGTTTTTGCCATCTCCATATTTCCCACCATTAATTTCCCGGTCTCATCCTCTAAGGGACCAACATTTACTTTAGCCACCCTTTTTCTTTTTATATAACTATAAAAACTCTTACTATCTGTCTTTATATTTTTTGCTAGTTTACTTTCATAATGTATCTTCCCTTTCTTAATCAATCTTTTTGTTATTTTTTGCTGTCTTTTAAAGTTTTCCCAATCCTCTATCCTCCCACTAGATTTGACTACCTTATATGCCCTTGTTTTTAGTCGAATACTATCCTTAATTTCTTTACTTAGCCACGGATGGCTGTCTTTTCTTTTACACCCTTTTTTTCTCAGTGGAATATACTTTTTTTGGAATTTGTAAAATAACTCCTTAAATGTACACCACTGATCATGTATCGTCTTATCCTTTAACCTATTTTCCCAATCCACTTTACTCAATTCCGCTCTCATACCTTCATAGTCTCCTTTATTCAAGCTTAGCACGCTTGTTTGAGATACAGCCTCCTCACCCTCTAACTGAATATGGAATTCAACCATGTTATGGTCACTCATTCCAAGGGGATCCTTTACTAGGACATTTTTAATTAATCCTGTCTCGTTACACAGGACCAGATCTAAGGTTGCTTGCCCCCTGGTTGGTTCAGTTACATACTGCTCAAGAAACCCATCCCTAATACACTTGTTAAATGAGTGTTATGGTACTGTTAATCTAAAAGGGGAGGAATTGTAATGTATATACCTTTAAGGGGGGAACTATCTTTTACAGCTCATGTATACTGCAGTACCGGCAGTGACCACACCTGCATATAGCCCTGAGTAGTAATCTGTACAGATCAGTTGCAGTGTGAGCCACGTTGAGTAAACACCTGTTGTACCGTTTCTCCTGCAGTCTGTGTCTTATTATACACGGACACAACAAAGAGCATAGGAAAGAATAAAGTAAGGGAGGACATTGCTGGCCAGGGAATAAATAGAGTTATA
Source organism: Somniosus microcephalus (assembly GCF_052327205.1). NCBI lineage: Eukaryota > Metazoa > Chordata > Chondrichthyes > Squaliformes > Somniosidae > Somniosus > Somniosus microcephalus. The sequence continues at coordinate 167,486,946 of NC_140989.1, read as the reverse complement.
GAACAGGAGCGTAAAAAGATGGTTAACAATAAAGTGAGAGGAACTGCTATTAAAAATGAGTTGAACTGTCTGTACATCAATGCACACAGTGTCCATAATAAAACAGAGGACCTGGAGGCAATAATATGTTGTGCGGAACCAGGCATAGTAGGGATTACTGAGACATGGCGACAGAAAAATCAGGACTAGGAATTAAACATTGAAGGATATAACATATTTCGAAAAGATAGAGAAGGAAACGGAGGAGGTGGAGTAGCTGAACTTATTAGGGATAACATCATGGCAGCAAGACAAAAATAGAATCCATGTGGATAGAGATAAAAGATAGTAAAGGATCAATCACACTAATAGGGCTAGTCTACTGACCAGTAGAAGGGAGGTGGAGGAAGAAATATGCAAACAACGTAGGGAAATGAGTAAAAAACATAGAATAATAAATCTTGGGGGATTTCAACTACCCCGATATTAATTGGTCAGAAGAGGTAGGTAAAGGGGATAAGAGAATGGTGTTCCTACAGTGTGTACAGGACTCCTTTCTAACCCAATAGAATCATAGAATCTTAGAATGGTTACAGCATGGAGGAGGCCATTCAGCCCATCGAGCCCATGCTGGCTCTCTGCAAAAGCACTTCAGCTGGTCCCACTGCCCCAGCCCTTTCCCCGTAGCCATGCAAATTTCTTTCCTTCAGATACTTATCCAACTCGCTTTTGAAACCAGTGATTGAGTCTGCCTCCACCATCCTTTCAGTGCATTCCAGATCTTAACCACTCGCTGCGTAAAAAAGTTTTTTCTTGTGTAACTTTTGGTTCTTCTGCCAATCACCTTAAATCTGTATCCTCTGGTTCTCGACCCTTCTGCCAATGGGAAGTTTCCCTCTATCTACTCTGTCTAGACCCCTCATGATTTTGAACACCTCGAACAAATCTCCTGTCAATCTTCTCTGCTCCAAGGAGAACAACCCCAGCTTCTCCAGTCTATCAACATTCCTGGAATCATTCTCATAAATCTTTTCCGCACCTTCTCTAAGGTCTTCACATCCTTCCTAAAGTGTGGTGCCCAGAATTGGACACAGTACTCCAGTTGGGCTCGAACCAGTGTTTTATACAGGTTCATCATAATTTCCACACTTTTGTACTCTATACCTCTATTTATGAAGCCCAAGATCCCGTAAGCCTTTTTAACTGTTTTCTCAAACTGCCCTGCCAACTTCAATGATTTGTGCACACATACCGCCAGGTCTCTCTGTTCGTGCAACCCCTTCAGGATTGTACAATTTAGTTTATATGTCCTCTCCTCATTCTTTCTACCAAAATGTATCACTTCACACTTTTCTGCGTTAAATTTCATCTGTCACGTGTCCGCCCATTTCACCAGCCGGTCTACGTCCTCCTGAAGTCTATCACTCTCCTCTTCACTGTTCACTATACTTCTGCAAATTTTGAAATTGTGCCCTGTACACCCACATCCAAGTCATTAATATATATCAAGAAAAGCAGTGGTCCCAGAACTGATCCCTGGGGAACACCACTGAATACCTTCCTCCAGTCTGAAAAACAACCGTTCACCGCTACTCTCTATTTCCTATCATGTAGGAAATTCCGTATCCATGCTGCCACTGTCCCTTTTATTCCATGGGCTTCAGCTTTGTTGGCACTTTGTCAAACACCTTTTGGAAATTCATGTACGTCAACCGCATTGCCCTCATCAACCCTCTCTGTTACCTCATCAAAGAACTCAATCAAATTAGTTAAACATGATTTGCCTTTAATAAATCCGTGCTGGCTTTCCTTAATTAATCCACAATTACCCAAGTGACTGTTAATGTTGTCCCTGATTACTGTTTCTAAAAGCTTCCCCACTACCGAGGTTAAACTAACTGGCCTGCAGTTGCTGGGTTTATCTTTACACCCTTTTTTGAACAATGGTGTAACATTTGCAATTCTCCAGTCCTCTGGCACCATCCCCGTATCTAAGGTGGATTGGAAGATTATGGCCAGTACCTGCGTGATTTCCTCCCTCAATTCCCTCAGCATCCTAGGATGCATCCCATCTACTCCTGGTGACTTATCTACTTTAAGTACAGCCAGCCTTTCTAATACCTCCTCTTTATCAATTTTTATCCCATCCAGTATCTCCACTACCTACTCTTTCACTATGTCTATGGCAGCATCCTCTTCCTTGGTGAAGACAGATGCAAAGTACTAATTTAGTACCTTAGCCATACCCTCTGCCTCCATTCATAGGTCTCCATTTTGGTCCCTAATCGGCCCCACCCCTCCTCTTACTACCCGTTTACTATTTATATGCCTACAGAAGACTTTTCGATTACCTTTTATGTTGGCTGCCATTCTATTCTCATACCCTCTTTTTGTCCCTCTTATTTGCTTTTTCACTTCTCCTGTAAGAAGCCCAACAAGGGAGGATTTGTTATTGAATATAGTAATGAGGAATGAACCAGAGCAGATAAAAGAAGTAGAAGTAGGGGAACATCTAGGCAATAGTGACCATAATATAATACACTCTAAGATAATAATTGAGGAGACATAATATGATGAAGACCAGGGCAATAGATTGGAGAAAAGACAATTTTTTTCAGGGCTGAGAATAGAACTTGGGAAAATAAAATGGACAACAGTATTGGCAAACAGTGATGTAAATCAACAGTGGGAAATAATTAAAACAGTGTTCAACAGAGTCCAGGAAAACTATATTCCACTAAAAAACAAGAACAAGGAAATAATTGATGGTAAGGAAAGTGGCATACACTAAGTTCATGGATAGCAGGGGAGAGCATGACAACAGAGAATATGAAGAGATTAGGAGAAAAGCCAGAAAAAAAACAATTAGAAAGGCAAAAAGGAACTATGAAATTAAATTATCAAGCCACATAAAACAAAATAGTAAAATATTTTACAGGAACATAAATAAAAAAAGGAAAGTCAGGATGGGAATAGCGCCACTAAGGAATGGACAGGATAATATCACAAGCAGTGATGGAGAGATAAGGTACCACATAATAGACTAATGAATAAGGTCAGAGCAAACAGAGTCAGGGGACAGGTAGAAGAATGGATAACTAGCTGGCTTCAAGACAGAAAGCAGAGAGATGGGGTAAAGGGTAGCTATTCAGAGTGGCAAAAGGTGGAAAGTGGGGTCCCACAAGGATCAGTGCTGTTGTTCAAAATTTATATTAATGATTAAGACTTTTAGAATCAAAAGCACAATTTCTAAATTTGCAGATGACACCAAATTGGGGGGATTGTCAATACTGAGGAGGACTATAACAAATTACAAGAAGACACAAATAAACTTGAAGAATGGGCATATAATTGGCAAATTAAATTCAACACTGATAAATGTGAGGTATTACATTTAGGTAAGAAAAATAGGGAGGTCACATATTACTTGGAAAATACAAATCTAAGTGGAGTAGAAGAGCAAAGGGACCTCAGAGTACAAATACACAAATCACTGAAAGTAGCGACACAGGTTAACAAGGCCATAAAAAAAGTAAACCAAGCACTAGGGTTTATTTCTAGAGGGATTGAATTGAAAAGTAGAGAAGTTATGCTAAACCTGCATCGAACCTTGGTTAGCCCACACTTAGGGCTAAAAATTCACTTTGGGGCGCCAAGCTCGCCTGGGCGCCGGAATTACCGCTGCGCGCGGAGCCACTTGCGCCATCGGGATATTCAGTTTCTGCACCCCAAATGGAAGCCGGCCGCTAAACAAGGCTTCCCGCGCCCCGCTTGGGGCTCTGAAACTGAATATCGGCGTGCAAAGTGCCGCAGCGCCACCCGCTGCGGCACGGCACGCTGCGGTACTGCAGGCCTTCCTCCCACTGTTAAGGGGGAGGTGCCTGCAACAGCGCGATCCCCGCTCGCGAGTGCCGGCAAATGAGCCCGGCACCAAGGAGAAGTGCCGGGCTCTCGGGAAACAGCCGGCAATGCCGCGGGGGGGGTGTAGGAGGCCGGGGACGGAGGTGCGGGCAGGCGGCCGCCGAAAAAGCGGCCGGCCGCACCTCCACCTTAACTCGCGCCACTACCACCACAGGTTGGCCCCTGTGTACCGGTCGCTATTTGTGGCCGGCGCGGAAGAGGCGGGCACGACCTAATATGGCGTTCGGGGCGGTAGCGGGGCGCTGCGCACACCGATGACGTCATCGGTGGCGGCGCAGCGCTACAGGCTAACGCCGCCATTAGCGCCCCGCTAAATATCGCGGTGGTTGTGGCCAGTGGCGCTAAAGCCTCTGAGTGGCCTCTTTGGGCGCAAACTGGTGGCGCAAGCAACTGAATTTCTAGGCCTTAGAGTACTGCGTACAATTCTGGTCACCATATTATAAAAAAGATATAGAGGCACTGGAGAAGGTGCAAAAAAGATTTACAAGGATGATACCAGAAATGCGAGGGTATACCTATCAGAAAAGGATGAACAGGCTGAGTCTCTTTTCTCTTGAAAAGAGAAGCTGAGCGGTGACCTAATAGAGGTCTTTAAAATTATGAAAGATTTTAATAGAGTAGATACAGAGAGAGTGTTTCCACTTGTGGGGAAGAGCAAAACTGGAGGCCATCAATATAAGATAGTCACCAAGAAATCATATAGGGAATTCAGAAGAAACTTCTTTACCCAGAGAGTGGTGAGAATATGGAACTCACTAACACAGGAAGTGATTAAAGCAAAAAGTATAGATGCATTTAAGGGGAGGCTAAACAAGCATATGAGGGAGAAAGGAATAGAGGATTATGCTGGCAGAGTTAGATAAGGAAAAACGGGAGGAGGCTCGAGTGGAGCATAAATGCCAGCATGGACTGGTTGGGCCGAATGGCCTGTTTCTGTGCTGTATATCCTATGTAATCCTATGTAAAACCTTCTCCAATGGATTCATTGCTCCCTGTTCCACCCCCAAATGACCTGAGCATAGACCCATTCCAGTTCTGTCCATCCTGCTCCCGACTCACATCCCCAACCCTGAGAGTGGGGAGGCCCTCAGTCTCCCTTTCAAGTAAGTCGGTGCGTTTGGGAGATTCACTGGAGCTGCTCACCCTTCTCTGGCATTACTTCGATGGATGCTCGGTGGAAACCCTGTTTACACGTTTGCGCCGCACTTCCAGCAGCATAATACCAGCGAAATGGGGAAAGATCCAAGGAATTTTGCAACCGGTGAATTCTAACAATATGATTGGACTTCATCTTAAAATGCAAAAGTATAAGGGAGGAGTCCCTTAGGCCCAACCAGCTGAGACACAGGGAGGGAGGAAGGGAAGGGAAAGGAGGGTGGAAGGAAGGAAGGAGAGAGTGGTAGGTAGGTGGAAGGCGAGAGAGGTAGGAAGGACGGAGAGAAGAGAGGGGTAGGATGGAACAAAAAGAGGTAGGAAGGAAGGAGAAAGGTAGGAAGAATGGATGAAGGAGAGAGAGGTGTGAAGGAGGGAGGAAGGAAGAAGGGTGGAAGGAGAGAGGGGTATGAAGGAGAACAACGAAGGAGGGAGAGTTAGGAAGGTGGGAGGAAGGAAGGAGAGATGAAGGAAGGAGGGAAGAAGGAATCAGAGAGAGAGGTATGTGTTGTGTATGTAACCGTTTACCTTTAAGGGAACTATAGAATGTAACCGTTCGCCTTTAAGAGCACTACTTTCGGTGTGGCACTATTTGTTGGCTCATGTATACTGTAATACCAATAGTGACCACACCAGTATATAAGGGTTGTGATACGTTAACTAGGGCAGAATCGCCCGAGCCTCTGAATAGTAAAGACGTGTTTTATTTTGTTAACAGTGGAGTCTGTGATTATTTATAATACAACCCACAGACTTAACATTGGCGACGAGTCAGGATTCGAACCCTGCGGCAGTTGTTCCACGGCGGCTTCGTCCGAAGACAGGACGTTGAAGAGAGGTTTCAATCCTCACCAGTCTGGAACCGACAGGCTGGAAGCGACAGGCATTAGGACCCTGAAGCCTCCATAACCTCGTGGGTAAGCCGCAGCGTTGGCTGCAAAGACAGTGCCACCGATCGGGAGATAAGGGCGATCGCAATCCCTGATAAGAGCCGCGGTGAAACGCGCGAGCGGGTAAGCCAGAGCCCGGGAGGGAGCGAGCAAGATCCGCGCGAGCGGGTGAGCCAGAGGCCGGGGGCCGCTTTCAAGTGCGAGGCGCAGCCGGGCCATCGATCGCATCCGCTGATAAGAGCCGCACTCGGGCTGAAAGACAGCGTCGGGGGACGGGCGAAGACCGTCAAGCGCGGGAAAACCGCCATTGAAGTGGGCGGGGAGAGCGAGAAGCGCGGGAAAGCCGCCATTTTTCACGGGAAAACCGCAGGGGAAGAAGGCAGAAGCGGGAAACCGCCATCTTAGAAAATTAATTAGAATTTTCAGAAACAAGAAATAAGTAAAGCAATACTTGTGGTGTTCTCAAGAAGAGAAGAAAATTAATAATAAGTAAAGAAATACTTGTGCTGTTCTCGGAAAGAGAAGAAGATGCCTAAGCGAGGAAATATTAATGATTTTAATGCTGAAATAGAAGACAGGGCCACGTATGGGGAACGCATAGGAATATATTGCGTAGCCATATACGACAAGGCAATAACTTTGTTAAATTCGATGGGAGCAAAAACATACGGGCTCTTGAAACATCTAATAGCACCAGTTAAACCAGTGGACCAGACCTTCGAAGAGATCGTAGCAGTGCTGAAGGATCAAATTACTGCAAGCACTTCCAAATGCTACCGTTGTGGAAAGACAACGCACGACCAGAATCAGTGCTGGTTTAAGAACCAAGAATGTAGGAAATGTGGCAGGATCGGGCACATAGCAAAAGTATGCCGGTCAAGAATGACGGACAACAAGAGGGAGTCCGCAAAAAAAAAAGGGTACAAGAAGAGTCCAAGGGAACAAAAGTCCGACTCACACTTCAAATACAAGGGACTGGACAGTCTAAAAATTCACAACATGAACAACGAAGCTGACAGACAAACCATTTGGATGACGCTGCGGATTGAAAAGGCCAAAGTCAAAATGGAAGTAGACACGGGATCGGCATTGACGGTCATGAATAAGCATGACTATAAAAAGTTTTTCAAACATATTCCACTACGGAATACAGAATTAGTACTACAGACATACACGGGACACAAAGTATTCCCTATTGGGAAGGCAGGAGTTAATGTGCGATACAAAGACAAAAATTACCGCCGTCTGGATCTGTATGTACTGCCTGAGGGAGGTCCACCACTTCTAGGACGGGAGTGGATCCGAAAAATAAAGATGGATTGGCATGAGCTAAACGCCATGTCGGTGGAGCACGAGAAAGAGGACGTCAAATCTGAACGGTTGTCCCGAATATTAGATGAAGCGAAAGAAGTATTCCAACAAGGGCTGGGTAAGCTGCGAGGTATTAAAGCAAGGGTTAAGATTGCAGAACATGCAAGCCCAAAGTTTTGTAAGGCCAGGTCAGTACCGTATGCAATACGACCAGCAGTGGAGGCAGAACTAGAAGAACTTGAACGATCAGGGGTTCTGTCAAAAGTAGACTACAGTGAGTGGGCCACGCCCATTGTACCCGTCATGAAATCCTCACCAAGTAGTAAGCCAGGGGGACCGGGGAAGGTCCGTATCTGCGGGGATTTCAAGATCACAGTGAACCCAGTGCTTCATTCGGTGCAATACCCGCTGCCAAGGATTGAAGATATTTTCGCTTCGTTGGCTGGAGGAAAACACTTCACGAAGATAGACCTAGCTCAGGCATATTTGCAGATGGAGGTTGAGGAAGAGTCACGCCAATACCTAACTATCAATACCCACAGAGGTTTGTACCATTATAATAGACTGGTCTTTGGAGTGGCTTCGGCACCAGCAATTTGGCAGAGGGCCATGGAACAGGTGTTACAAGGAATTCCAAGCACGCAGTGCTATTTGGATGATATCCTAATCACGGGAATGGATGAAGAGGAACACCTCACGAATTTGAAACTGGTACTCACCAGGTTAAAGGAGTATGGCCTTAGGGTTAACCGCAATAAGTGTGAGTTTTTCCAAAAACGAATCTCATACTGCGGTCATATCATTGACCGCGAGGGACTACATAAATCACCGGAGAAGATAGAAGCGGTCGTGAAGGCTCCCGCTCCAGGGAACGTGTCACAGTTAAGATCATTCTTGGGGTTGATCAATTACTACCACAAGTTCCTACCAAATTTGTCCACGGTGCTGCATCCACTGAATGAGCTGTTGCAAAAGGAGACACCATGGAAGTGGAGTGAGGAGTGCAAAAAGGCTTTTCGCAGAAGCAAGGAGTTGATTACCTCCGAGGAAGTGTTGGCTCATTTCAACCCAGCATTACCTCTTCGGCTGGCGTGTGATGCTTCACCGTACGGAATTGGAGCAGTACTTTCGCACAGGCTTCCAAATGGCTCGGAAAGGCCAGTGGCTTTCGCGTCCCGATCTTTGACAACCGCGGAGCGAAATTACGCCCAGATAGACAGGGAGGCCCTCAGTCTTGTGTGGGGCGTGAAGAAATTCAACCATTACTTGCAATGTAAGAGGTTCACATTGCTGACAGACCACCAGCCGTTGGTGTCCATATTTAACCCGAACAAGGCCGTGTCCAACATGACAGCACAAAGGCTACAAAGATGGTCAGTCTTACTTGGGGCACACCAGTATGACATTGAGTACAAAAGGTCAACAAAACACGGAAATGCCGATGGGTTATCACGCTTACCATTGCCGACAGTAGAAGAAGCGAGTACAGGGGACCCAGTGGAGTTGTTCCACTCGTCCATTGTGGAATGTCTGCCGATAACAAACTCAATGATTGAGAAGGAGACAAGGAATGACCCGACTCTTTCACGAGTCTATGACTTAACGGTGAAGGGATGGCCAGCACAGAGCGAACCAACACTGCAGGCATTCTCACAGAGGAAAGAACAACTGTCGGTGTGCCGGGGAACCCTAATGTGTGGGTCGAGAGTGGTGATTCCGCCCAAACTCCAAAAGAAAGTACTCAAGGAGCTGCACGAAGGACATCTGGGTGGAGTAAAGATGAAGAATTTAGCGAGAGCATTTGTGTGGTGGCCAGGCATTGACGGGAACATAGAGGAGATCACCAAGAATTGCCTAGGATGTCAGAGGGTTCAGAACGCACCACCACCGGCTCCTCTGCACCCATGGGAGTGGCCCTCATCTCCTTGGCAAAGAGTACACATCGACTTTGCTGGTCCATTTATGGACTCGATGTTCCTGATAGCGGTAGATGCCCACTCCAAGTGGCCGGAAGTAATTAAAATGACCACCACCACGACGGAGAAAACCATCACGGTGTTAAGAACCATGTTTGCTCGGAATGGCCTGCCGGAACAGATCTGTTCCGATAACGGACCATAATTTGTGTCCGAGGAATTCAAGAAATTCCTAAAGAGCAATGGGGTTAAACATTACACATCAGCCCCATACCATCCCGCCTCCAATGGGTTGGCTGAAAGGTTCGTCCAGACCTTCAAGAAGGCCGTAAAGGCCATGAGTAATGAAGACATAAGTCTACAACATAAGGTAGACAGTTTTTTGTTGGCATACCGAAATGCAACACATGCGGTCACAAATCAAACTCCCGCAATGATGTTTTTTAACAGACGCTTAAGATGCCGGCTGGATCTACTTAAACCCAATGTCAGAAGGGACGTGGAGAACCGGCAATTCCAGAACATCAATGACAGGGCAACTAGGTCTTTCAAGATGGGGCAACAAGTTTTGGCCCAGGACTATCGTACAGAAAAATGGCAGCCTGGAACTATTAAAAAAAGGCTAGGCCCGTTGATGTACACGGTGAACATTGGGGACAATGTAATAAGGCGCCATGTTGACCAGCTCATAGAGTCCGCCACAAATGAGCACTCGACTTCACCACCTGACCCGAGTAATGTTGAAACTGAAATACCTAGAACACCTACTGCTGATCTAGTAACATTGGATTCAGATGAACCTGACACTGTTGTTCCAGCTGAATCGATTTTGCCAGGCACCCCTACTGGGCCGCTAGGAATGACGACACCACTTCGGCGTTATCCAGAGAGGATCCGGAACCCTCCACAGAGACTAAACATGTAAACTGTTATATGACGTTGACTCCATCGAGAGTACATCTGTAAACTGTTATATGAAGTTGAAGATTGTATGTTTAAAGGGGATTCTGTAAGTAATAAGCTAAAAAGGGAGGAGTGTTGTGTATGTAACCGTTTACCTTTAAGGGAACTATAGAATGTAACCGTTCGCCTTTAAGAGCACTACTTTCGGTGTGGCACTATTTGTTGGCTCATGTATACTGTAATACCAATAGTGACCACACCAGTATATAAGGGTTGTGATACGTTAACTAGGGCAGAATCGCCCGAGCCTCTGAATAGTAAAGACGTGTTTTATTTTGTTAACAGTGGAGTCTGTGATTATTTATAATACAACCCACAGACTTAACAGTATGAATGACGGAGAGAAAGGTAGTAAGGAAGAAACGAGATAGGAAGGAAAAGGGGGAAGGAAATGGTGAGGAAGGAAAGATAGATAGGAAGCATGCAGGAAGGAAGAAAGGAGAGAGGAAGGAAGAAAGGAGAGAGGAAGGAAGGAAGTAGAGAGGGGGAGGAAGGAGAGAGAGCATAGATGGGGAGAGGAAGGAAGGAGACAGAGGAAGGAAGGACGAAGGAAGGAATCAGAGAGAGAGAGATGTGAAGGAACATAAGAAAAACATAAGAAATAGGGGCAGGAGTAGGTCATATGGCCCTTCGAGACTGCTCCACCATTCAATAAGATCATGGCTGATCTTTGAGTTCAACTCCACTTTCCCGCCGATCTCTATATCCCTCGATTCTCTTAGAGCCCAAGAGGGAAAAATTTGTCCCTTTAGCGCCTCCCGTTAATGCCAGCAGCTGGCGCTAACAGGGCGCTAGAGCAGTATCACAGGGGCGAGGTGAATCCAGCACCACATGCCGTGAAAGCCCCGGTTGACGGTGGTAGACCCAGCCACAATAGCAGCAGTCAGAGCTTGCATGGCAGCAAGCTGTGACTGCATGACAGCAGTCTGAGATTGGATGCCACCAAGCATAGACTGCATTACAGCACTAAGACGTTGCGTCGCTCCTGCCTGTGCTGCAATGGAAACTGCCAGATCACCCATCACATGCGGCATCAGGTCTGGGTCGCCATGGTCTCTCTGGGAGTCTATCATCCTTTGCAGACTGGAAATGATGGGCTCCATGGTGTGCACAGAGCCTTGTGCAATGTTGGAGGCGGACTCCTCCACGCTCCTTACCATTACCGAGAGGCTCTTGGGCACCCTTGCCATTGCACCTACACCTATCATCTCCGTGTGCATGCTTATCGCCTTTCTTCTAAAGGCCTCCACATCGAGGCCCACATCTGAGTCCTGTGCATCAGCACCCACGCGCAAACTCGCCCTCCGGGGAGCTGGCCCCCGAGCTACCCTTTCCCCCTGGCCTTGCTGCAGCCCACTCGTCCCCGGTGCCTCACCCTGTGCAGATCCCGCTACTATACTAACCTCTGAAGAACATGTAGTGCCAGTACCCGAGCTGGAGCCTGTGGGTGAGACATGCAGTGACGCGGTGTCTTCTTCCTTCTCCTCTTCTCACACCTCACTCTCTACAGTAACTTCAGGGACAGGCTACTTAGGTGCTTGCAGGATGAATGGCTGCCTACCTCCTCTCTCCCTCTTTCTCCTGCTGCAGACTGGAAAGATCCATTATCGAAGAAATTGAGGGCCATGGTGACCGTGACTGCCACTGGGAGAGCCATGGTTGTCCTGGTCTCAGGCTGTAGGTCTAGTTGCAGGAGGTGGCAGAGTTCTGTGACCACCTCCTTGGTGAAGCATAGCCTCCTAATACATTGCTCCTCGCTTAATTGGAGGTAGGAGAAGTGCTCTCAGAAGACCCTAAATTTGTAAGGCCTCCTGTTGAGAGCACTCCTGGCCCTCATCCTCCTCCCTCTGCATGCAGCTTCCCATCTTCCTCGTTGCCTCTGCTCCCTCTGCTGAAGATCCTGGAGTGCGAGGTCAACTGCCAGCAGAGCCCCCATGACTGTGAGTAAGTATTGTGAGCAGAAGCCTTTAAATAAGAATGAAGGCGTTCTCCACTTGCAATGACACTCCCTGTTACCTTAGAACCACGAAAGAAGTTAATAAAGCTGGTGGAGTTGCAGAAAGTAGCACAGAGCCAGTCAAACTGCATGAACATGTCAGGTGCAAGTGATTGTTGAAGATCCCTTTAAATACGGTTGCTGGAGCCTCCTTCCTGCTCACCCTGTTGTTGTTAAGGCGTGTCGGTAAGTGCAGCGGCAAAATCCATTGTCGCAGATCGGGTGTCAAGTGAGCGGTGCACACTCACTAACGTCACGATCTGCTTAATTTCAATCCCTTCAGTGATTGCTTGTATCGCCAGTGCTGCCGGCCATTGAAAAATGGTGGCCGCCACGGGAACCACCGTCAGCTGGCGGAAGAGCGGCGGCCGCCATTTTTTTGCCAGATTATGGCGGTAACGGGTGACATTGAACCCCTGAATTTTGAAGCCTTTGTGTCCTCCTCACAGCTTACTTTCCCACCTAGATTTGTATCATCAGCAAACTTAAATAAAAGGACAAAATGTAATGTATCCAAGTCATTAATATAGATTGTAAATAGTTGAGGCCCAAGCACTGATCCTTGTGGCACACCATGAGTAACAGCCTGCCAACCAGAAAATGACCCCTCTATTCCTACTCTTTTTTTCTGTCCTTTAACCAATCCTCTGTCCACGCTAATATATTACCCCCAACCCCATGAGCCCTTATCTTGTGTAACAACCTTTCCTGTGGCACCTTATCGAATGTGTTTTGAAAATCCAAATATACTACATCCACTGGTTCCCATTTACCTACCTTGCTAGTTACAGCCTCAAAAAACTCTAATAAATTTGTCAAGCACAATTTCCCTTTCATAAAAAAAACCATGTTGACTCTACCTGATCATATTGGCCCAGAAATTCGGGTCTCCACGGGTGAGTACGCATGGGGTACTCACCCGTAAGCCCAATGGAAGTGCCGGTTTCCTGCATGCACTGCGCATGCGTGGGAAACCGGCACTTCCGTTCCCCTGAACAAAGGGGTTCAGAGTTCGAACGTGTGCGCGGGAGAGGCTGCGCGTGCGCATCAAACTTAGGTTTCTTTTTACAGGTTTTCCCGGGAAGGTAAGTCTGCAGAAGTTAGACATATAAAAAGCAGGCGTAAGGCCTGCTTTTTACAAGGTAAGTGGTGAATTAATTAAAATTAAAACATTTTGCCCGCAGGTTTATTATTTTTAAATACTTTAAAGCAAGGTAAGTTTATTTTTAGCACCGTTAGAAAATAAAATTATTCTTTTCAAAAATTTAAATTATTGTTTAAAATAGTTATTTCATGTAATTTATAGTTTATTTATAAAATGTGATTTAAAAAAATTGATTTGAAGATTTAGTGATGTTTTGGGGCCATAGTATTTATAACTTTAGACAGCTCTTCCTGTCAATCTTATGAATGGAGCATTCCCTGCTCCGATTGGCTCCCCATGGCCCACGTGATCCCAGGGGCCACATTGAACTAACTGCGCCCCTGGGATACGCAAGCACTGCGCGCCGGCAGCTGGAGCAGTCCCCAGATTGGAATTCCACGCGGGCCCACAGCTCAACGGCCGGCACGCAAGGTAAGTGCAGGTCGGGGGCTTGCACCCGCGGGAAGCCCCCGATCCAAATTTCTAGGCCATTATGATTTTCTAAGTGCCCTGATACCACTTCCTTAATAATGGTTTCCAGCATTTTCCCAACGACTGATGTCAGGCTAACTGGCCTGTAGTTCTGTGGTAAAACCACCAATGAACTCCTGTACAAATGAATAACTGTCTTTAAAGCAATGTTACAGCACCTATGTCCGTTTGCTGAGTGTAAACAAGCTTTCTGTAAAAACCCTGAAACAACGCGATGACGTCATCACACTGGTCACGTGGTGCCCCGAGTGGCGGGAAACGTGATGACGTCATGACGTCAGAGGTGGGAGGTTCTGAGTTCAGACCTCGTGGAACAAGCTACTGTATAGACCTGTTTGCTGTTGCTCCTGCATGTTTTTGTTTTGTTCACCAGTTTAATTAAATTCGGTTAATTTACTGAACTGACTCGACCTCAGTGATTTAGATAGGAATCCGTTGATTCCTACATTGGTGACCCAGAAGCTTCGCGGACGATTTTCGCGGAGGCAAGCTCGAGAACAAGATGGATGTAAATGCAGCGAGTTTGAAGCTCCCTCAATTTTGGGAACAACAGGCAGCCTCCTGGTTCGTTCAAGCGGAGGCTCAGTTCCAACTGCTGGATCAGACCTGTTACCTGTATGTGGTCTCCGCACTGGACAGCTCGACGGCTTCCCGCATTATCAGCCTGCTGGAGACCCCGCCCGTGGAGAACAAGTACGAAACGCTCAAGGTGTGCCTCATGCAAGTATTCGGTCTCACAAAGGCGGAGCGTGCACGACGCTTGCTCGCACTTCCCAGGTTAGGCGATGCTAAGCCTTCCGAGTTGATGAGCCACATGCTCACCCTCCTCGGGTTTGAGCCGCAGTGTTTTATATTTTGTGAACTGTTCCTGAGCCAGCTCCCTGAGCAGGTACAAGCAGCCCTGGCCAGGTCGACGGCTACGGACGGTGTGGCGCTCGCGGCCGAAGCCGACACCATTTACGCGGTGATGCAACAGTATTGCGCCACCTCGACACGCCCCATCTCCAAGAACCCCGCCTCGGCACCTCCACAGACCGGCCTTTGCTACTACCACGCCTGTTTCGGTCAGAAAGCCAGATGCTGCCAACCCCCGTGTAAATTCGTGCCGCCGGCACCGAGAAAGCAGCAACACCGATTGTGCGACCGGAAGGGAAGCCCCGAGGTCGGTTTTGTTAAGTATGTGTATTGTATTGAACAATTAACACAAAGACTTAAACGTATAACTCAAACAGGTCTTTACTGGTTGGAGGTAGGGACTGCACGTAGGTCTTTACTTCATGCCCACAGGCGGGAACTGAGGGGAGATCAGTACCCACAGTACTATTTATACCCCTATGGCCAGGAGTGGTACTGCGTATCACTACGCCCTACAAGTAGTGCAGTCCTGTCCATAGGTTTAAAGTAGCACACATATTACATACACAACATTCCTCCCTTCTTAGCTTTACAGTCATCTCCCCATTTAACATAACGTAATAACATATATACCTTCAGGTTTACATAACAGAATAACATAGATACATAGATAACTTCATGTCAAAACAGATCACAGATTCAGTCTCTGCGGAAAACAGTTCACAGATTCAATCTCTGCGGAAAATAGTTCACAGATTCAGTCTCTGTGGTGTAGTCGGTTCACGTTGCTGGAGTGACTCATTCAATAGTCCTTCCATGGATTTAACAGCTTGAACTTCTGAACTGATTTGGCTCCGTTCGGAGGGACCACGTGTGTGATCTGGTAGGGGTGATAATGGTTCAGATGGTTATCATCTTCTGCTTCGTCTTTTCCTTTTCTGCTTCTTAGAGACTCTCTGGGCTCCCCTGTCAGCTGCCAGCTGTAGCGCCACCATCTCCCTATGTTCCTTAGACTTTAAGTGATTCATCCTGATTTCTGCACTTTGGGAGTTTTCATCACAAGCTGGGCAGACCAGGTCACTATAATATTCAGTGTCACTCAATAGGTCATGGTAATATTCGGTGTCGTCCTGATCTAGGCCAGCGAGAGGGTCTTCTATTTCCTCCATACCCAGCTGGGCGTTAGCCAGCTTTTGTTCCAAGTCCAGACATCTTTCCTGAAGAGACTTCTTCATGCGTACCTCTTCATCCAGCTTTTTCTGGGCTTTCAGCAAGTCGTTTACTAATGACCTCATTTGAGATTTTACTACTTCAACTTCTTTTGGAGATTGATTGATCGGACTATTCAATCCCTCTACCGGAGCAGCTGTTTCAGCGGTCGGTTGTTCTACGTTGACGTGAGTCAGCGTACTTTTGGCATCCAAGGGCTGCTCTGTTGCAGTCATCTCAGTCTGTGTTGCCACCTCAGCTCTTCCAATAACCTTTGAGAGCTCCGAACCCCTTTCGTTTGAATATTGAAGTTCGTGTTCAAGTTTTTCCCATTTCAGAGTCCTGTCCTTCAGCATATGCAGGAGTTGGCTGACCGTTAACTCCTCTGACATCAGACGTTTTGTGTGCTCCTGCTCCATTTGCTCCAGCAGCTGCTTCTGTTGTCTTTCCAGATGTTCCCACTCTATATCAAAGAACTCTTTCGTCGCATTCATCTCTTGCTCAAAACGGCGAATCATTTGTTCTAATTGCTGTTGCAGTTTGAAATGGAGTTGAGTTCGAGCCCGGTGTCCCTCAGAAATGTGCATGTCAGTAGACTGGACAGACTCAGAATTCTCTATCTCAGTGGAATTCTGTGCTGAAACTTTGTCTTTTGCACACGGGTTGGTCTTACCATCATCCGTTCCAGAGTCTGGGTTGATTATGTTCACCGAGTTCTCACTCGTTATTGTTTGTAGGAAATGCCAGTCGATATTCATTTTCCTAATCCACTCCCGTCCTAGTAGTGGAGGACCTCCTTCAGATAGCACATATAAGTCCATTATTTGACTTTCTTCGCCCTTGTGGACCACTGTGACCTCAATTTTCCCGATGGGGTACACTCTTTGCCCCGTGTATGTTTTCAATATGAGCTCTGTATCCTGTAGGGGAATATGTTGGAATAACCTTCCATAATCTTTCTTATTTATGACCGTCAATGCCGATCCAGTGTCCAATTCCAGTTTTACTTGGACTCCTTCTATCTGCAGAGTAACCCAAATTGTCTGGAGGTCTGCACCCTTACCAACGTTGAGTACCCTTAAGCTAGCCAGTTCAATACTGCTTAAGCCAGCCAGTTCATTACTGCTAGCGTCTGAATCGGACTCCTGTTCGGCCACCTTGTGTACTTTTGCGTATTTTCCTTGCGGTGACTTCTTGTTGCTGGTCTTCTTCCCTGACCTGCATACTCTAGCTATGTGTCCAAGCCTACCACAAGTTCTACATTCTTGGTTTTTAAACCAACACTGGTTCTGATCATGCGTTGTCTTTCCACAACGATAACATTTGCCAGAACTCACACCCAATTTGTGTGCACTGAGCTCCGGTGACCGTAGCTGCATTACTGCCGTGCCTCTCGCTGCGGCTTCGTGTGCTGCTGCCATAGTGACCGCCTTCTCAAGCGTCAGCTCATTCTCCTCGAGCAGTCGCTTTTGTGTATCCTGTTTAAATAAACCACACACAAATTTGTCTCGTAGTGCATCTGTCAGTCCCGTTCCAAACTGGCAATATTTCGCTAATTTACGCAATTCCAGCAAATATTCAGCATTGCTTTCATGCTGTAGCTGCCTTCTGTCATAAAATTTAAATCGTTCCGCTAGCATCAGCGGCGTGGGGTTTAGATGATCTTTCAGGACAGTAACAATCTCATCGAACGTCTTATCCGCCGGTTCATCTGGTGATAACAGGTGTTTCAATTGCCCGTATGTCTTCGCACCCATTAAATTTAATAATGTTAGAGCTTTATCTTGGTCACGAATTTTATTGGCCTTACAATAATTTTTTACTCTTTCAACATATATGGCCCAATCTTCGAGGTCACTATCAAAGGTGCTAATATTCCCGTGTTTAGGCATTGTAGATTTGCAATTTCTCAGATTTTCTTTTCTTTACTTGTTATCAAAGATGGCAGCTTCCCGCTCTTGCCGTCGTCCTCCGCCCACAAAATGGCGGTTTTCCCGCGCTTGGCGGTCTTCACCCGTCCCCCGACGCCGTCTCCCTTCAGCCCCCGAGTGCGGCCCTTATCTTCGCCGCGATCGCCCGAGTGCGGCCCTTATCAGCGGATGCGATCGCTGGATCGCGAAGTGGCTCCCGACCGAAGCGGCTCTCGGCCCTTATCTTCTGTGCGATCGATAGCCCGCGCTGTGCACCGCGGCTCTCGCACCTTGAGCTTCTGCAGCCGCCGCGCCTTTCAGTCTGAGTGCGGCCCTTATCTTTGGTCCCGATCGCTGGCCCGCGCTGCGCCTCGCACTTGAAGGCGGCCCGGCCTTATCTCCGATCGCGATCGATGGCCCTTATCTGCTCCGACTTCCCCAGCCCTGTCTTTGCAGCCAACGCTGCAAGGCTTACCCCACCACCTAGGTTGAACAAGGAAACTGCAGAAAGACTTCTGTCAGTCGCTGGAAGCTGTCAGGATGGCTGCTGCACTCCAGTGCTCAGTCGCTGATGGAGGCTTCAGAGTCCTAAGCCTGTCACTTCTAGTGGGGTGGTGAGGTTTGAAACCTCTCTTCAACTGCCGCAGGGTAAGAACCTGACTCGTCGCCAGTGTTAAATATGTGTATTGTATTGAACAATTAACACAAAGACTTAAACGTATAACTCAAACAGGTCTTTACTGGTTGGAGGTAGGGACTGCACGTAGGTCTTTACTTCATGCCCACAGGCGGGAACTGAGGGGAGATCAGTACCCACAGTACTATTTATACCCCTATGGCCAGGAGTGGTACTGCGTATCACTACGCCCTACAAGTAGTGCAGTCCTGTCCATAGGTTTAAAGTAGCACACATATTACATACACAACAGGTTTCACCTCCACAATGACAGTTGGTGGTTCCGGAAAATTGTTGTACATCACCGACTCCATTTCGGGCCGGCGTTTCTTATGCGACACGGGCGCTCAGTGCAGCATCCTCCCCGCTTCGGTTCTCGACGTCCGATCTGGGCGGCGCAGTCCTCCACTACAGGCCGCCAATGGCAGCGCCATCCGTACGTATGGGAAGCGGCGTATCCGATTGTGTCTCGGCGGCCAACTCTTCCACTGGGAGTTTATCACCGCCACGATACCACTGGCAATCCTCGGTGCCGATTTTTTCTGCACGCGTGACCTACTGGTCGACGTACGTAATCGCCGCCTGACCCATGCCACCTCACGAGCCCCCATCCCCTGTTTTCGGGGCTCCGACACGACCCACGCGGTTGCCCGCACCGAGTCGCCGCCCAATGAGTTCGCCCGCCTGCTCAAGGAATTTCCGGAGCTCGCTCGACCCACTTTCTCTGCGACGACCGCCAAACACGGTGTTGAACACCACATCGCGACGACCGGCCCCCTCGGTTTACGCTGGGCTCAGCGATTAGAGGCCAGTAAACTCGAGGCCGCGAAGGCGGAATTCGCCACTATGGAGCGGTTGGGCATCGTTCGCCAATCTGATAGTCC
This sequence comes from Somniosus microcephalus, assembly GCF_052327205.1. Lineage (NCBI taxonomy): Eukaryota > Metazoa > Chordata > Chondrichthyes > Squaliformes > Somniosidae > Somniosus > Somniosus microcephalus. Next base: position 167,467,648 of record NC_140989.1, on the reverse strand, counting down.
CTGGTCGTCTCCGCTACACATCGTGCCAAAGCCCAGCGGTGGGTGGCGGCCCTGTGGTGATTATCGGCACCTCAACGAGGTCACAACTCCAGACCGGTACCCAATACCATATATTCAAGATTTTCCCGCCCATTTGGCCGGCACGTCGTGGTTCTCCAAGATCGACCGCGTCCGCGGGTACCACCAGGTGCCCGTCCACCCTCAGGATGTCCAGAAAACGGCAGTCATTACCCCATTTGGCCTTTTTGAATTTTTACGGATGCCTTTCGGGCTTAAAAATGCGGCGCAGGCATTCCAACGCCTCATGGATTCGGTGCTCCGGGATCTCAAATTCCTTTTCGTATACCTCGATGACATCCTCATCGCCAGCGCGTCAAAGGAAGAACACCTACATCACCTGCACGTCCTTTTCCGCCGTCTCCAGGAGCATGGCCTTATAGTTAACCCAAACAAGTGCCAATTTGGACTGAGGCAGATCGATTTTCTGGGCCACCGCATCACCGCGGAAGGGGCACTGCCACTCAGGACGAAAGTGGCAGCCGTCGCGGCGTTCCCACGGCCGCAATCCGTCAAGGCGCTCCAAGAATTCCTCGGCATGGTAAACTTTTACCATCGCTTTGTCCTCCGGGCCGCCCAGCTCATGCGGCCGCTCTACGAGGCACTCCGAGGGAAACCGGGGAAAGAACCGGTGATCTGGTCATCGGTCATGGACTGCGCATTTGGGGACACGAAGGAGGCCCTCGCCAATGCGACGATGTTAGCGCACCCACTGCCTGGCGCCACCATCGCGCTCACGACAGGTGCGTCGGACCACGCCGTCGGCGCCATGCAAGAACAATGGGTCGACGGGGCATGGCAACCGCTGGCGTTTTTTAGCCGCCAGTTACATAGTAACGAACGTAGCTATAGCACATTTGACCGAGAGCTGTTGGCGTTGTTCCTGGCCATCCGCCACTTTCATTTTTTATTGGAAGGACGCCAATTCGTCGCTTTCGTGGATCACAAGTCCCTGACGTTTGCCATGGCCAAGACGACTGAGCCGTGGTCGGCCCGACAGCAACGGCAACTCACTTTCATCTCCGAGTTTACCACCGACATCCGTCATGTGGCCGGCAAGGACAACGTGGTTGCCGACTGCCTTTCTCGTGCGGCCGTCCAGGCCGTCCAAATGGGTCTCCACTATTCATTAATGGCGGTCGACCAAGCGGCTGACCCGGAGACGCACGCTTTCCGTTCCGATTCGTCCGGCCTGCGGCCAGTGGACGTACTTTTCCACTCAGACGGCACATCCTTGCTCTGCGATGTCTCCCTGGGAGACCCACGCCCGATCGTTCCGTCACCCTGGCGCAGGAAAGCCTTCGATATCATGCACAACCTCGCCCACCCGGATGTGCGGGCTTCACAGAAGTTGTTAGCATCCAAGTTTGTCTGGAGGGGAATGTGAAAAGATGTGCGCGACTGGGCCAACACCTGTGTCGTGTGCCAGAGAGCGAAGGTGCAGCACCACGTTAAAGCTCCTGTTGCCGTTTTCGAGGTACCGGAGCGGCAATGCGATCATGTTCATATCGACCTCGTGGGCCCACTACCACCGTCACAAGGGTTCACGCATCTGCTGACGATCGTCGACCGTACCACCAGATGGCCGGAGGCCATTCCATTGACGTCCACCACCTCCGCGGACATCGCCCGGGCTTTTCTTTCGTCCTGGGTTGCCCGTTTCGGCGTGCCGTCGGACATTTCATCGGACCACGGGCTGCAGTTCTCCTCTGCTTTGTGGAACGCTGTGGCTTCAGAATTGGGCGGCAAGCTCCATCGCACCACGGCTTACCACCCGCAGGCCAATGGGTTATGCGAACACTTCCATCGTTCTCTGAAGGCATCGCTGCGGGCTACCCTCCAAGTGACCGCGTGGATGGATAAGTTACCATGGGTAATGCTCGGGTTGCGCACGGCACCTAAAGAGGACCTGCAGGCGTCGGCCGCCGAACTGGTCTACGGCCAGCCGCTCAGGGTCCCCGGCAAGTTTCTCCCATCGCCGACGCGTCCGTGGTCTGCCACTGAACAACTGGAGGCTCACCGAGCCGCGGCGCACGCTTTCCGGCCCATTCCAACTTCACAGCATGGACTGCCTGCGTCACATGTTCCGCCAACACTCATGAGGGCTAAATTCGTTTTTGTACAGCACGATGCCCACCGTAGTCCCCTCATGCCTCCATACACGGGCCCCTTCCGGGTACTGAAGGCGGGCGCCAAGAGTTTTCTGGTAGACGTCGGCGGGACGCCCGACTACATTTCCGTGGACCGCCTCAAGGCTGCACACCTGGACATCGGCCAGCCAGTCGAAACAGCGCAGCAGCTGCGTCGTGGGCGACCGCCCGCGGCCGCTATGCCTGGCCCATCGGCCCCGCGGCCCAGCTCCTCTCCTGCACCATCCATTCCTCTCCGGAAATATCGGTGTCGCTCCGACAGGATTGTCTGACCTCCTCTGCGATTGACTTTGATGATTAAAGACACTTCTGTGGGGGCGCATGTGGTAAAACCACCAATGAACTCCTGTACAAATGAATAACTGTCTTTAAAGCAATGTTACAGCACCTATGTCCGTTTGCTGAGTGTAAACAAGCTTTCTGTAAAAACCCTGAAACAACGCGATGACGTCATCACGTTGGTCCCATGGTGCCCCGAGTGGCGGGAAACGTCATGACGTCATGACGTCAGAGGTGGGAGGTTCTGAGTTCAGACCTCGTGGAACAAGCTACTGTATAGACCTGTTTGCTGTTGCTCCTGCATATTTTTGTTTTGTTCACCAGTTTAATTAAATTCGGTTAATTTACTGAACTGACTCGACCTCAATGATTTAGATAGGAATCCGTTGATTCCTACAGTTCCCTGTTTTTCTCTCTCCCTCCTTTCTTGAATAGAGGGGTTACAGTTGCTACCTTGCAATCCACTGGGATCATTCCAGAATCTAGGGAATTTTGGAAGATCATAACCAATGCATCCATTATCTCTACAGCCACCTCTTTTAGAACTCTAGGATGTAGGCCATCAGGTCCAGAGGATTTGTCGGCTTTTAGTCCCATTCGTTTCTGAAGTACTTTTTCTTTACTAATATTAATTACTTTATGTTCCTCACTCACATTAGACCTTTGGTTCCCCACTATTTCTGGTATTTTTTGTGCCTTCTACTGTGAAGACAGATACAAAATAGTTGTTTAATGTCTCTGTCATTTCCTTATTCCCTATAATAATTTCTCCTGTCTCAGCTTCTAAGGGACCCACATTTACTTGCACTACTGTCTTCCTTTTTACATACTTGTAGAAGCTCTTACACTCTGATTTTATATTTTTTGCTAGTTTACTCTCATTCTATTTACTCCCTTTTGATCAATTTTTTGGTCATTCTTTGCTGTTTTCTAAAACTCTCCCAATCCTCAGGCTTACTACTCTTCCTGGCAACATTATAAGTCTCTTCTTTTAAACTGATACTATCCTTAACTTCTTTAGTTAGCCACGGATGGCATTTTATTTCTCAATATATTCATTGAGAATTATGAAATTTTTCTTAAATGTTCGCCATTGCTTATCTACCATCATACCGTTTCATCTAATTTCTCAATATACCTTACCCACTCTCACCTCATACCTATGTAATTGGCTTTAAGTTTAATACTTGAGTTTCGTACCTCAGTACGTCACTCTCGAATCAATGTGAAATTCTATCATATTATGATCACTCTTCCCCAGAGCATCACTTACTATGAGATTACTAATTAATCCTGTTTCATTACACAAGACAAACTCTAAAATAACCACTTCCCTGGTTGTTTCCATGACATTGTTATAGGAATCTGTCTCATGAACTCGCCCTCCAAACTACTTTTGCCAATTTGATTTGTCGAGTCTATATGAAGATTTAAGTCCCCCATGATTATTGCATTACCATTGTTACAAGCTCCTCTTATTGCTTGATTAATACTCTGTCCAACAGTATATATTGTTAGGGAAGGAGAGAGAGAGAGAATTAATAAGAAAGGATAAAGAGGTAGGAAGGGGGGAACCAGGAGAGGAAAGAAAGAGGGAGAGGTAGGAAGGAGGGAAGAAGGAAGAAGAGGTATGAAGGAAGGAGAGAGAGAAGTAGTAAGGAAGGAGAAAGGGGTAGGTAGGAAGGAAGGAGAAAGGGAGGAAGGAGAGGTAGGAAGGAGAGGTAGGATAAAGAGCTAGGAAGGACTGATGAATGAATCAGAAAGAGGTGTTAAGGGAGAAGAGAGAGAGGTATTAAAGAAGGAGAAAGAGGTAGGAAGGAGAGAGGTAGTTAGTAGGGAGGAAGGAGATAGAGATTGGAAGGAGGAAGGAGAGAGGGAGGAAGGAGAGGGAGGGAGGAAGGAGGAAAGAAAGAGAAGTATAAAGGAGGACAGAAGGAAGGAGAGAGGGAGGAGATGTAGAAAAGAGGGAGGTAGGAAGGAAGGACAGGTAGGGAGGATGGAGGAAGGAAGGTAGGAAGGAAGTAGAGAGATGTAGGCAAGAGAGAGAGAATGGATGGAGAGAGGAAGTAAGGAAGGAGACTGAGGAAAAAAGGAGAGAAGAAGGAAGGACAGAGGAAGGAATCAGAGAGAGAGGGGTATGAAAGAAGAGAGAGGTAGTAAGGAAATTAGGAGAGAGGTAGGTAATAGGGAGGAAGGAGAGAGAGTGATAGGAAGGAGGAAAGAGAGAGAAGTAGGAATGAGGGCAGAAGAAGGGAGGTCGGAAGGAGGGGAAAGGAAGGAAGAATGGAGAAAGGAAGAATGGAGAGAGAGGAAGGATGGAGAGAGAGGAAGGGAGGCGGAAGGAAGGAAAGAACCTGATTACATCCTCGGGATATCCAACAGTGCCAGGCAGCCAATGAATTCCTATTAAATTGAAACTTTCTGCTCCAGAACTCTGCTGAATTTCCCATTTGTTTTGTTGGCGCTGAAACGGAAGTGGTCTGGTTGCTACCTGCTGTCCTGATGACATTGTCAATCACCTCCCTCGGTACCATTTCCTCACTGAAGAAGCGGACACTCCTCCTCTCATTCATCAGCTGGTAAAACCCGTTGGCTCTGCGGATCATTTCATCCTCTGGGTAACGCTTCGATGAATACAGGATATGCTGCACTTCAAGCTCTTTTTCAAGACACTGCCCAGCTGGAAATGAAAGGATCATTGTGAAAGTTGGTGGGTTAAACAGAACCATGTAGAATTAATCATTTAGTATGGGATCGGCACACAAACAAAAATCATCTGAATTAAAAACTGTCAGAGCACAAAACATCCAGAAAATTTTGGCCTAGAGGGTACTTGGTTCAGAGTCATTGGCCACTCCATTAAGCAGACCTCACATACCGTTTGATCCGGAGTGCGGCAGATTGAAGTCAATGGAAATAAAAATTGGAAGAGATGTAATATTGGCTGCTGACTCACTATCACCCATTTTACACTATCGCACAAAGCCGAGATCTACCCCAAACCTGTTAAGCTAGCTGGCCTGTAATTACTTGGATTAGCTCTGTCTCCCTTTTTATAAATGGGTTTTACATTGGCCACATTCCAGTCCTCCAGCACACATCCACACTCAATAGAGCCCTGAAATATAATTACTAGGGTCTCGGCAATTTACTTCCTCAATCACACAGCGAGGGAGAAACTTGACTCATGCCACAAACAGGCAGTTTCAGTGGAGCTGACCCACTTCAGTCTGAGGTTCTGAGCCAAATTCGGCATCAGGCTGCATTTGAATTAGAAGCAGCCAGTTCCGGGCACCAAGCCGGCATCTCAATGCAGGGCCTGATGAATCTTGGTCAGCTCCAACACTGAGCTGGCCCACAGGTAGGTCCTGAGGGCTGGGGGAGGTGGAGCCAAGGGGGAGGGTGGTGAGCCTGGCCGGCAGCAATCTTCAGTATTTTTGTGGAACAAGGAGTTGCACGCTTCACCCATTTATACCCGGATTTTGCATCAGGATCCTACAATCAGCGTAGGACCCCTGTTTGCATTGTAAAGCAGCCTTATGCCTGATTCAGGCTGGCAGGCTGCTTGCCCATTTAGAAACCCACCTGAATATGGTATCAGGCAGGCCTTGTGCGTCAGTGGAGCAGTCAAGGTGCCTCTCTCCCAATTTTCAACTCCTAAACACCCATTTTTCAAGCGCAAAACAGGCAGCTGTAAGTGGAATTTCTCCCCCAGTGACTTAAACGTAACCATTTCAATCGCACAGTGACTACTGTAACCAGCTCAGTATATGAGTGACTACCGATGTAACCAGCTCAATCGCACAGTCACTGTTGTAAGCAGCTAAGTCACTGCCTTGGAGAGGGTGTAGAAGAGATTTACTAGAATTGTACCAGGGATGAGGGACTTCAGTTATGTGAAGATACTGAAGAAGCTGGTGGTGTTCTCCTTAGAGCAGAGGAAGTCAGGGGAGATTTTATTAGAGGAGTTCAAAATTATGAATGGTTTTGATAGAGTGCATAAGGAGAAACTGTTTCCAATGGCAGAAGGGTTGGTAAACAGAGGACACAAATTTAAGGTGCTTGGCAAAAGAACCAGAGACGACATGAAGGTACATTTTTTACACAGCGAGTTGTTGTGATCTGGAGTTCACTACCTGAAAGGGTGGTGGAAGCAGATTCAATAGTAACATTCCAAAGAGAATTGGATAAATACTTGAAGGGAAAAAAAATACAGGGCTATGGGGAAAGAGCAGGAAGGTGAGACTAATTGCCAGAGAGCCAGCACAGACACAATGGGCTGAATGGCCTCCTTCTGTGCTGTATCAGTCTATAATTCTACATGAGTGACTAATGATGTAACCAGCTCAGTCAGATGAGTGACTACTGACGTAACAAGCTCCACTTCTGGTTACGTCTCATCGTCTCCATCTGCAGGTGTCCAGCTCTCCAGAAGTCAGTGGAGTAAGTGCTAGCCATGCCTGGGAACAACGGTCCAGTGGATAGAGTGCTCTCCACACTGAGGTATCTACGGATGGGTGCAGAGAAGTATAAAGTTCCCCTGCAGAGACCACGAAAACAGTGTGGTCTGAAATTCCCCTACGGAAGCCACGAAAACGGCGTGACCTAAAGTTCAGCAACAAGGCATCTGGGGAAACCTCCACATACAGGCTGCTGTATTTAAATGACCACAGAAGTCTGTTGCGCCTCCTTACAGAAAGAGCTAGTAAAGTCTGACATAAACTATTTGGTAAGAGCTGAGTACTTTTATTTGGAACAAAACCGAGTCAGGTACAGCACACCAAACAGCAATCTAAGAAACAAAGGCAAAACTCACCCAGATTGTGTTCGAGGTAGAGTAGTCTGGCATCTGCGTAGTTATTACAGGCTGTGGTGCCTTCGTTACGCTATTTCCCTACCCCGAGCGCAAGTTGTGGGCTCATTCTTATAATAGAAAATGATGCCTGGTGATCAACAAACATTAACCCATACAAGTTGCTTCCCCATATCTTCTAATTAGAGGGGGCCAATATAAGGCTACCAATGGTAGGACCTAGGGCAGGTGATGTTCATACACCCAAATGTTACTTCAGTCTAAGTTGTGGGTCTTTGTTGGGCTTTTTTTTTGCCAACTCCCCCTATTCTTTCCAACAACTGCTAGTCATGTATCCATGTCTGTTCTGAGACATGAGTTTCTGTTAAAGCAATGGCCTAGAAATTGCGGTTGGAGGCGTACCTCCAGAGTATACCTCCGACCCGTGAAATAAATCCGAGCCTACCTCTGGGCGCCCAGGCTGTGAGAAGTTGTGGTCTCGGGCCTCTAGGCGTACGGCAGCGTAAAGGCCCACGGATCCCAGGGCCGCAGGCAGTTCAGAAGCATCCCTGGGATCACGGGGTTCCTCCAATGAGAGAGGATTCCATTGCACTCATTTATGAAGGGAATCCCCTAATGCTATGCAATGGAATCCAAAAATAATTATACAATTTACAGAATACTAATGATTATAAATGTACTGAATTGCAATTTTATTCATAACTCCCTTCATTGCAGCAACCTCAATAAAAATGTAATCTTTTGATAAATAATTTGAAACATCTTAATCCAGGCCAATATTTGCATAAACTCATTTAAAGTGTATGTGCATAATTTTTGATTTTTAAATGTTTTATTTAAGTCTTATATATATCCTTACGCTGTAAGCAAATAGCCCAACTCTGCGCCAACGATACTGACTTTCCATGTGGTTCGGATGATCTGTTGAGACGTACCTTGACAGACTGCTAGTTCTGGATTTCACACATTTCAAGGAGATCGCAATTTCAAGGCCATTGTCTTTGCCAAGGCTATGCTTTGCATCTGCGTGTTTACCTCCTACTGGGAAGAAGCAGCTAGTCTTTTGCCTCTGTTGTTTTCTCAAACATCAGAAAAAGTTTTTAAATAACATATTATGCTACCAAGCCAAAAGCATAATTCAATCTACCTTATTATCATTGATTATACGTTTCTAGGTTTAATCGCATGTTGCTGACTACACAAGTTCCTGGTTAACATATTGAATAACTAAATTGATTAGTAATATAAAGTAAACATTTTGAAATGGTCTTTCCAGGGTGGAGGAGTTAATTTGAAATGGCTGCCAGACCCCTTTCAGAAGTAAGAAGAGAGCTGCCCTTGTCAAGCTTGAACTATGTGTTAAAGTCAACTTCAAGAAGTCATGCAGTGAGTTCCATGAACAATCTTGGCATAAAGGACCTCTTGAAAGCAGCAAAGAGCAACAAAAAATACCTTTAAAACTTGGACTTCTTTAGGCAGAGTGGTTAGAATGTGGAACTTGCTATCATATGGAATACTTGAGGCGAATAGCATAGATGCATTTAAGGAGAAGATAGATGAGTACATGAGGGAGAAAGGAATAGAAGGTGTAGGATTCACAAAATTGAACATTGTCCTATAAGGGTCTATTGGCAGAAAAGGCCTTAATTTTAAAGACTGTTTTAAAAGAAGCCCAGAAAAAGGGGCACACAAAATGGCCACCAGACCCCGTGACCAGCTTTTTGGGACATTTTAAAATAGTTCCTGCAGTCCACAGACAGCTTTTGTGGATTCAGCCCACAGTAAGTTCTGGAATGCAATTTTGGAGAATGCAAAACCAGACAGAACCCCATACATATGGATTGGATGCAGATCCAATCAGATCGGCCTGTAGATAAAGGCCATCAAAATGTTTACCAAGACAAAGGGAAACAGCTTCAAATTCAAAGGGGAACATCAAGACCCATTAAAGACAACACAAGGTCATTCCAGACCAGAGATGGCAGTTACCGGCCATCCCGAAAGTACTTTAAACATAATGACTACCCCTCTGTGCTACAAGCCCACCAAAATTTAAACAAAGACTAACCTTGATATGGCGGGAGATACGGGCCTCGATGAGAAGTATAATTGGAGACCCGGGGTAGCTATCGGGAGATCATTGACAAACCCCAGGCCATTTTGACGAGACGAAAAGACGGTGACCCTCCAAGAAGAAACTTTTATGAAAATGGTCAAACAGTTGGTCTCTCTCCACGCCGACGTCCAGGCCTGCTAACATCCAGCCTGTCCGAGTCCATTACCTCGAGGGAGGAAAGAGTGTGTCGCAGCCCGCTGCATTCCGCTGACCACGTGGAGACAGGACGCCAGAGAGGACCAAAACGCAGACTTCAAAACCTCTGTTTTCTAACTGGGACTGGTGAGCATGTTTCTGGCCCCTCATAATCTAATCTAGCTAGGTTTAGGGGGTGGGCATTTTAGGGGATAATTAACAATGAGTTGTTGTCCCTCGATGTTCCGTGTGTTTCTCTATTTCATGGTGAACCTTGTAAAGTATAATATGCCTGTGGATATATTGGTTAGTACTGTATTATGATTTGTTTTTCCCTCCCATGTACATTATTGGCTTACATTCAATTTTTCCTTTATGCAATAAAATTTCACTTCGTTTCATTAAACTTGGTCTACAGAGTATTCTCTGCATTGTAGTTCCTGCCTCAAAGTCCAGTGTACAGAACCTAAGGGGTGAGTGGGTCGAACCACTCGGTAAATTACTGTGCAAAAGAGAGACAGGTCTCACCAGAAAGAGAGAAAGGGTATGAGGAACTCCGGGACGAGGTCCTGGAGGTTATGGGAGTGGACGACGGCAACCCGTTCCTCCGTGTGGAAGGGACTATGCAGCTAACTGGAGAGCCCCCACGGGTATTCGCAGAAAGGCTGTGGCCAGTGTATCGGCGCAGCTGTCCGGGCATGCCTGAATGGGCCACAATGAATGATGTCCAGCAGGTTCATTGGCTCCGCTGCCTGGTTGCCAACAGCTTACCGCAGATACAGGCCCAAGCCAAATCTTGGTTTGACCCCCAAGGTCCCGGTACCACAGAGGAGACAGTGCTCCGACAGCTCACCATTGCGTATAAGAATTGCAGGGGTCAGGAGGCACCTCCCTCTAAGGGAAAAGTGCATGAGGCAAAACCCGCAGCCCCAAGTAAAGAGGAGTGGCATCAGGAGGGGAATCGCCCTCCCCAGGCCAAGCTCAATTGCTACGGGTGTGGGAAGGATGGACATTGGCGCAGGGACTGTAAAAATCCGTGGAAGGATAATAAGGGAAAATCTCCCGCAGCCCAAGCCCAAGCCCAGACCGCTGCCCCAGCACGAGTCCAGGTCCAGGCCGCAGCCCCTGTCCCAGAAAAAGGAGCCGGTGCAGCTATAGATCCCGCTGTGATAGAATCAATTTTAGAGACAATGCGGTCTCTTATGATCTCACAGGGGAAGATAGCAGTCACCACCGGTCCCATCATTCCCGCGGCCCCGACCGCTTCACCCCAATGACTAGAGCCAGTGCAGCCTGTTTACCTGTGTTCATTGCGATATGATTTATGGAGGCGACCCCTCGTGGTGATGGAGGTAGAGAAGGTAAAAGGGACCTATCTGTTGGATACAGGGGCATCGTGCACCGTGATCCACACGGCTAACCCTACCACCTCACCTCTGTCCACCGGGGTTCCATATATTCTGTCGAGCTTCACGGGCAAAGTACAGGCTGGCGCATTCTCCATCCCCCTCTCCATTCATTTAGGACCACTCTGCACCATGTGGACGTGTGTACTGATGAAGTGGGAGGTGGAGGGTGGAAAAGGGATCCTTGGGTCCGATTTCTTAGTAGAACACGGGATCCTCGTGGATCTTAGAAATCACTGTCTCTGGGGAGCGAGTACGGGTAAGAAAGGTGAGGTAGTCATCATCCCAGGGAAGGAAGGGAAAGGGACCCTATGTACCATGAAGCCAAAAGAGGGCTACGACCTCGAGCTCATGGTCGCCAGCATCCCACAAGATCTGCACGCATTCGTGTCAGACCACCTGACTACATTTGCCACTCACAAACACGATTGCAGGAGGGTCACCGGGTTTGAGGCCAGAGTAGACGGGGACCCCATGGCCCGACCCCAAAAACAGTACAACTTCCCCAGGGAAGCGGAGCCCGACATGGAGACAGCAATGCCTTCACTGGTACAGCAGGGCGTGTTGAGGCCGATAGCCACCCACGTAAACTCTCCTTTGTGGCCGGTGAAGAAGCCAGACAATTCCTGGAGAGCCACGGTGGACTACAGAGTCCTCAATAGTAACATCCCAGCCTGCGCGCCGATGGTAGCAGCAGCTGCCGACCTGATAGGGAGTATTCCAGCATCTGCGACCACGTTCACGGTGCTGGATATTTCCAATGGGTTTTGGTCCATCCCTTTAAGGAGGGAGGATCAATACAAGTTCGCCTTTACTTTTAAAGGGCAACAGTACACCTGGAACTGCTTGCCACAGGGTTTCCATAACAGCCCCAGCATTTTCCATCAATGTATGGCGGGAGATAAGGGCCTCGATGAGAACTATAATTGGAGACCCGGGGTAGCTATCGGGAGTTCAGAAAATCGGAAGACGATCGAGTTGGAGGTTCAAGGTCGGATGATCGAGGATCGAGTTCGAGTTCGAAGTTGGAGAGAGAGGTTCGAGAGGGAAGATCGAGTCAGCGCCCAGACCGGGGGTAGCTATCGGGAGATCATCGACAAACCCCAGGCCATTTGACGAGACAAAAAGACGGCGACCCTCCAAGAAGAGACCTTATGAAAATGGTCAAACAGTTGGGCTCTCTCCACGCCGATGTCCAGGCCTGCTAACATCCAGCCTGTCCATGTCCATTACCTCGAGGGAGAAAAGAGTGTGTCGCAGCCCGCTGCGTTCCGCTGACCACGTGGAGACAGGACGCCTGAGAGGACCAAAACGCAGACTTCAGAACCTCTATTTTCTAACTGGGAGTGGTGAGCATGTTTCTGGCCCCTCATAATCTAATCTAGCTAGTTTTAGGGGGTGGGCATTTTAGGGGATAATTAACAATGAGTTGTTGTCCCTCAATGTTCCGTGTGTTTCCCTATTTCATGGTGAACCTTGTAAAGTATAATATGCCTGTAGATATATTGGTTAGTACTGTATTATGATTTGTTTTTCCCTCCCATGTACCTTATTGGCTTACATTCAATTTTTTTCTTTATGCAATAAAATTTCACTTTGTTTCATTAAACTTGGTCTACAGAGTGTTCTCTGCATTGTAGTTCCTGCCTCAAAGTCCAGTGTACAGAACCTAAGGGGTGAGTGGGTCAAACCACTCGGTAAATTACTGTGCAAAAGAGAGGTCTCACCAGAGAGAGAGACCTAGCAAAAACCCCTTACAAAGGATATGCTGATAGGGTGAGATTAAATAGGGTGGGAGGAGGCTCATGTGGAGCATAAACACTGGCATAGACCAGTTCGGCCGAATGGCCTGTTTCTGTGCTGTAAATTCTATGTGAAAGGAGTACTCCAACCGCTACACACACTGTCCTTTATGTAAGATTTCGCAATAATTTACAGCTCCGAAGATTAATTTTTGATTAAAGAATCCCTGGGTGATTTACCTTTAAGAAAAAATCCAGGGATCAAAATGGCCATCAGACCGCATGGCCGAAGACAAAAGGACTTGGAAAACAGCTTTCTGTGTCTGTGGAAGAAAGGTTCAATCAAAGGGGAGTTCCCACCTCCCTCTGCAGCAGATAATCGATATGTTTACAGAAACTGCTACAAGATGTTTGCACAAAGGATTAACCACTTGACTGCAGTCTCAGCCTGACCACAAGAACAGTTGGCTTCTGTTTACATTAGCCTCCAAAGCTGTTTACTCAGCAATCACAGAAAGACATGTTTTTTTTCAACCCAGGACAGCTCCATTCAAACCCATCATTGATGAATGGAAATACATTCAAAGCTCAGCACAGACAATTGTAGAGACGTTTAAACTGAGAAAAGGAACAGTTTAAAATGAATGGGTGATTCATCCAAACCCATTACTGGACAATGGGGCAGTAGGATCCCTTTTGTTTTGGCCCAGATACCTCTGGATCTGGGCGGGCCCCAAATGGGGGTATAAAAGATAGCTTCCCAGAAGCTCTCTCTCTCTTTGGCCTCGCCTCCGTGTCCTTCTACAGCGTGTGAGCCTGCCTGAAGAGGTGAAACACCAGCAGTTTACTTATAAAACACTGGGGTGTTTTTTTACTTCGGGGCAGTGAAGATCTAAGTTCACAGGGCACGGAGCAGGCATTTCCAGTGGTGAGCATATATTTTTCTGGCCTTCCACAAGGCAATTTAGGATAGGTATAGGGGTGGAAGTAAAGTGGGAATTTTGTTAAGAACTGTGATTTTAGTCGATCTTCCCTCGTTGTGTCCATTTCTCCTCCCCTATTTAAGTAAGACGGTATTGCACTGAGCAGAGGAAGTGCTTCAGTTTGACACTGAGTACTGTATTTAAAACTGTATTAAGAGGGGTGTTGCATTAAGCAAAAGTGCTGTAAGTAAAAGCCAGGGGTTTCTATTTTTCTATTATTTGCCAGTGAGCAAGGGGTTTCTATTTTTAAAGTGATGGATTTAAAATAAAGGAGAGTTGCTCTGAGCAGGGAGCGCCCTAGTGGACACTGAGTGTACTGCATGTATATTAAAATAAAGGAGTGTGGCACTGAGCAGGGAGCGCTCTAGTGGACACTGAGGGTACTGCGTTAAGCAAAAGTGCTGTACCAGGCATAAGAGCTATATTGATTATTTTAAGTTGTTTCTTTCTTTTGTTTTCAATAAATATTGGTCTGTTTTGCACCCAAGCCACGAGTCACGTTTTTCTGTCTACATCGCTACCAATTAAGTCCAGCGGTCAGAACCAGGAGGAATAGGGTAGTGCTTCGAAACCGCAAGGGGGTCCCTGGAGCAGCTCAGAGGCTTCTGACTGGCCAGAGACAAATAACCCCAACCCCGCTGTTTAATTCCTTACATTTAGAAGGCTAGAATAAAAACTATTATTTAACATTAGTTTTATTAAGTTGCATATTTATCTTTACAAACTATAAAAATGATATCGAGGCACTGGAGAAGATGCAAAAGAGATTTACAAGGATAATGTTTACGAGAATGATTCCAGGGATGAGGGATTTCAGTTCTGTGGATAGACTGGAGAAGCTGGGGTTGCTCTCCTAAGAGCAGAGAAGGTTGAGGAGATTTGATAGAGGTGTTCAAAATCATGAGGGGTTTAGACAGAGTAGATAGAGAAAAACTGTTCCCATTGGTGGAAGGATCGAGAACCAGAGGAGACAGATTTAAGGTGATTGGCAAAAGAACCAAAGGCGACATGAGGAAAAACTTTTTTATGCAGCGAGTGGTTAGGATCTGGAATGCACTGCCTGAAAGGGTGGTGAAGGCAAACTCAATCGTGGCTTTCAAAAGGGAATTGGATAAGTACCTGAAGGAATATAATTTGCAGGGCTACAGGGAAGGGGCGGGGGAGTGGGACTAGCTGAAGTGCTCTTGCAGAGGGCCGGCATGGGCTCAACAGACTGAATGGCCTCCTTCTGTGCTGTAACCATTCTATGATTCTATGATACCAGAACTGAGAGGTTGTGCCTCTCAGGAAAGATTGAACAGGCTGGGGCTCCTTTCTCTAGAAAAGAGAAGGCTGAAAGGGTTTGATAGGGTGGACATAAGAGAAGACGTTTCTACTTGTGGGGGCAAACAAGATTAGTGGTCATAAGTATAAGACATTTACAAATAAATCCAATATGGAATTCAGGAGAAGCTTCTTTATCTAGAGAGTGGTTAGAATGTGGAACTTGCTACCACAATGAGTAGTTGTGGAGCATAAACACTGACATAGACAAGTTTTTTTTTTAATTCGTTCCTGGGATGTGGGCGTCGTTGGCAAAGCCAGCATTTATTGTCCATCCCTAATTGCCCTTGAGAAGGTGGTGGTAAGCCGCCATCTTGAACCACTGCAGTCCGTGTGGTGAAGGTAATCCCACAGTGCTGTTAGGTAGGGAGTTCCAGGATTTTGACCCAGCGACGATGAAGGATTGGCGATATACTTCTAAGTCAGGATGATGTGTGACTTGGATGGGAACTTGGAGGTGGTGGTGTTCCCATGCACCTGCTGCCCTTGTCCTTCTAGGTGGAAGAGGTCACAGGTTTGGGAGGTGCTGCCAAAGAAGCATTGGTGATGGTAAATGGTACACACTGTAGCCATGGTACACTAGTGGTGGAGGGAGTGAATATTTAAGGTGGTGGTGGATGGGGTGCCAATCAAGCGGGCTGCTTTGTCCTGGATGGTGTCGAGTTTTTTGAGTGTTATTGGAGCTGCACTCATCCAGGCAAGTGGAGAATATTCCATCACACTCCTTACTTGAGCCTTGTAGATGGTGGAAAGGCTTTGGGGAGTCAGGAGGTGAGACAGTCGCTGCAGAGTACCTAGTCTCTGACCTGCTCTTGTTGCCACAGTATTTATGTGGCTGGTCCAGTTAAGTTTCTGGTCAAAGGTGACCCCCAGGATGTTGATGGTGTGGGATTCAGCGATGGTAATGCTGTTGAATGTCAAGGGGCAGTGGTTAGTCTCTCACTTGTTGGAGATAGTCATTGCCTGGCACTTCTGTGACGCGAATGTTACCTGCCACTTATCAGCCCAAGCCTGAACGTTGTCCAGGTCTTGTTGCATGCGGGCATGGACTTCTTCATTATCTGAGGAGCTGTGAATGGTGCTGAACACTGTGCAGTCATTGGCAAACATCCCCATTTCTGACCTTATGTTGGAGGGAAGGTCATTGATGAAGCAGCTGAAGATGATTGGGCCTAGGACACTGTCCTTCAGTTGAGCCGAATGTCCTGTTTCTGTGCTATACATTTTATTTATTTCTATGTAAATTTCACAAACCTTTCCCTGACCTTGGTATCAATTGTTATGGGTGCATATTGATAGCAGAATTACTGAACTTATCTAATTTTTTACAAGGTGAAAGTAGATTGATAATTAACAGAGTTAATAGCTAACAGGCACACTGTCAAAATCCCAGCTCTGTAAACTGGAGAAACATGTGTTTTCCCAACACAGATTTTTCTTGTGTGGGGCAAAGTCTATTTCAATTTCATGTCATTGCTGTTTATCACTTTTGAACATGGTAGTAGTTCTAGATACCAAACCCTCCGAGTCAGAAGGTTTTGGGTTCAAAACCCACTCCAGAGACTTGAACACATCATCTAGGCCGACACTCACAGTCCAATACTGAGGGAGGGCTGTATTGTCGGAGGTGCCGTCTTTCAGGTGAGACATTAACCTCAGCTCCATCTGCCCTCTCGGGTGGATGTAAAAGATCTCATGGCACTATTTGAAGAAGAGCATGGGAGCTACTTCCACCTCCATAACATCGCCCGTCTCCGACCCTGCCTCAGCTCATCCGCTACTGAAACCCTCATCCAAGCCTTTGTTACCTCTAGATTTGACTATTCCTTGCACTCCTGGCCAGTCTCCCATGTTCCATCCACCATAAACTTTGAGCTCATCTAAAGCTCTGCTGCCCATATCGTAACTTGCACCAATTCCCATTCACTTACCTACATTAGCTCATTTTTAAAATTATCATCCTTGTTTTCAAAACATGGCCATGCTGCTCCCTATCTATATAACCTCCTCCAGCCCTACATCCCTCCCAGATCTCTCTGCTCCTCCAATTCTGGCCTCATGCGCATCCCCATTTTTAATCATTCCACCATTGGTGGCCATGCCTTCAGCTGCTTAGGCTGTAAGCTCTGGGATTCCCTCCCTGAACCTCTCCACCTCTCCTCCTTTAAAATGCTCCTTAAAACCTACCTCTTTGACCAAGTTTTTGGTCACCTGTCCTAAAATTTCCATACATGGTTCGGTGTCAATTTTGTTTGAAAACACTCATGTGAGGCTCCTTGGGCTGTTTTACTGCATTAATGAAGCTGTATAAATGTATGTTGTTTTTCTCCCAGCCAAACAACATCACTAAAACAGTGGATCTGGTCATTATCGCATTGCTGTTTGTGGGAGCTTGCTGTGCGCAGATTGGCTGCCGCATTTCCTACATTACAACAGTGATCCTCTTCCATGCTGAGCTCTGTCTCATCTCGCAAGTCTTCATCCACCCAGGGTCTGGAACTGACTCTCTCTTCAGTTTTGGCCTTTCTCTCTCCCATCGCTTTTCACTTGAAAAGTTCTTCATTGGCTGTGAAGAGCTTTGGGTTGTCCTGAGGTCATGAAAGGCGCTTTATAACTACAAGTCTTTCTTTCTTTACTTTTCAAACAGTGTGGTAGATCTTTCATATCAGCCCATTTCACCCTTCAAGACGAGAGCTCCAAGGAGAGTTTCATGTTCGTAAAGCGTATCCATGGAAAGACTTAACCAATGACACAGAACAGCTTTAATTCAACAACTGTAATGGCTTTAAAGCAACAATTTTGTTAAAATTACCTCTTTTGCTTTCCAGAAAAAATATTGCGGTTGAAATTGTTCTTGGGCGGGGTGGAAAATGGGCTGCCGATTCGTTATTGTCTCTTTTACACCCCGCCAAAGAGAAATTTGAACCCTAATGTCTTTCCTGGAAAGCAGAAGAGGTAATTTTATCTCAAGAGGGCTGGAATACAAAGGGGTGGAAGTTATGTTACAGATATATCAATCTCTGGTGAGACACCATTTAGAGTACTGTTTCGTTATGAGCACCGCACCTCAGGAAGGTTATGTCAGCCTTGGAGGGGGTGCAGCGCAGATTCACCAGAATGATACCGAGGCTAAAAGGGTTAAATTATGAGGACAGGTTGCATGAATGTGGCTTGTATTCCCTTAGGTATAGAAGATTGAGGGGTGAGCTAATTTATGTGTTTAAGACGATTAAAGGAGTTGATTGGGTAGATAGAGTGAAACTAGTTCCTCTGGTGGGACATAACCTTAAAATTAGAGCAGGTCGTTCAGGGGTGTTGTCAGGAAGCACTTCTTCACACAAAGGGTAGTGGAAATCTGGAACTCTCTCCCCCAAAAAACTGTTGAGGCTTGGTCAATAGAAAATTTCAAAATGTAGATTGATAAATTTTTGTTAGGCAAGGGTAGTAAGGGCAGTTAGATGGAGTTAAGATACAGATCAGCCATGATCTAAGTGAATGGTGGAACAGGATCGAGAGATTCAATGGCCTCCTCTGGTTCGTATGTTCCTATGTTTTCCACCCCACCCAAAACCAATTTCACCACCACCTTCATGATAAAATTAGTCTCCAGTGCTATTTCTTTTAACCTTACCGTCCTCTTCCATGCTGAGCTCTGTCTCATCTCGCAAGTCTTCATCCACCCAGGGTCTGGAACTGACTCTCTCTTCAGTTTCGGCCTTTCTCTGTCCCATCGCTTTTCTCTTGTCCCTCCACAGGGCGGCCAAGCAAATGCAAATCACTGCGATAATGACGGGGGTCAGGGAAGAGACGAGAGCCATGGCGAACAGCTCGCTGTCTGGAGCTGCACTCACTTGACACTCACCCAACCAGCTAAAGGGCTGGCCAGCTCTGTTGCAACATGCCGCTTAAAGCAGGTTGAGTCATTGGCACTGAAGCACATTTGTTTTCAACCAATCGAAAGAAAATTGTCAGGTTATGCACCCTACTGCCTGCATGACACATCCTAAAGGGGCAGTGTTCATGTAAAGTGCTTGGCAAACCTTTATTTCTAGGAAGCAGAGGTACCCATTATAATGTTCATGCATTTTTTAAAGTCACAAGATCAAAAAAGAGGTTGTGTTGAAGAGGCCCTCAAGCTCCTTGCTCTGGTCTTTGCAGAATTCCTCCCCTACTTATAAAGTCTTACAGCACAGAAGGAGGCCTCTCGGCCTATCATGCCCATGCCGTCTCTTTGAAGGACCATCCAATCAGTCCCACTCCCCTGCTTTTTCAGCATAGCCCTGCAATTTTTTCCTTTTCAAGTATATATCCATTTGCCTTTTGAATATTACAATTGAATCTGCTTCCACCACCCTTTCAGACAGCGCATTCCAGATTCAGAAATCACAGAATCACAGAAACCCCACAGTGCAGATAGAGGCCATTTCGGCCCATCGAGCCTGCACCGACACATATCCCACCCGATCCCCGTAACCCCTACACCAAGACATGTCCCACCCTATCCCCGTAACCCCACGTATTTAATCCCCCTAACACTAAGGGTCAATTTATCATAGCCAATCAACCTAACCCGCACATCTTTGGACTGTGGGAGGAAAGGAGCACCCGGAGGAAACCCACGCAAACACGGGGAGAATGCGCAAACTCCACACAGACAGTCACCCGAGGCCGGATTCGAACCCGGGTTCCTGGCGCTGTGAGGCAACAGTGCTAACCACTATGCCACCGTGCCGATTGATTGTAACAATTCGCTGTGAAAATTAATTCTCCTCATCTCCCTTTTGGTTCTTTTGCCAATTATGTCAATCTGTGTCCTTTTGTTACTGACACTCCAGCCAGTGGAAACAGTTTCTCCCTGTCTATTCTATCAAAACCCCTCATTGTTTTGAGCACCTGCATTAAATCTCCTCTTTACCTTCTCTGCTCTAAGGAAATCAATCCCAGCCTCAGTAGTGTCTCTAATGTTCTTACAATATAGGACCTAGTATTTTTTATAATCAAAAGAAGTTCAGATGAAAAGTGCTCCTTTAATATCAACAATGAAAAGGGATGAATGTGTCCAGGTTATACATTGATAACTGGTAATAATAATAACTAGCTGATTCTTCATAGTGTTCTTCACAGATTTGCATGGATTGGGCTCTTTCCTCTCCCAACTGAGAGGTTATAACTATCAGGAAAGATTGAACAGGCTGGGGCTCTTTACTCGAGAAAAGAGAAGGATGAGGGGTGACCTAATATAGGTCTTTAAAATTATGAAAGGTGTTGATAGGGTAGACGTAGAGAAGACATTTCCACTTGTGAGGAAGTCCAAAACTAGGTGTCATCATTATAAGATAATCACTAATAAATCTAATAAGGAATTCAGGGGAAACTTCTTTACCCAGAGAGTGGTTCGAATGTGAAACTTGATAGCCCATGGAGTAGTTGAGGCGAATAGCATAGATGACTTTAAGGGGCAGCTAGATAACCACATGAGAGAGAAAGGAATAGAAGGATATGCTGATAGGGTTAGATGAAGAGGGGTGGGAGGACGCTCGTGTGGAACATAAACACTGGTATAGACCAGTTGGGCTGAATGGCCAGTTTCTGTGCTGTAAAATCTAGGTAATTCTATCTAACTGGTTCAGGTGGGCAGTGCTCAGTACATTGTGATCAGAAACAGAGCCCTTACTCTGTCCCATCTTATTCCCTCCCACATCAAAAACCTTTCCTCTGGGAACTCAGTCCTCATCATTCTTGGGGGTGACATTCGACCTGGGCGGCAGCGCAAAACAGGCAATAGTGAATTGGCCGCCTCTTGTCCCTTTCATTATCTCAGGGTTGAGCACCTTCCGATCGCAATGTTCCACCCCTGTCCCTCTCCTTATCTCAGTGCTGAGCCCCTTGTCCCTCTCATCACATGGTTGAGCGCTTTGTCCCACTCATTATCTCAGGATTGAACCCTCGTCCATCTCATTATCTCAGGATTGAACCCTCGTCCATCTCATTATCTCAGGATTGAACCCTCGTCCATCTCATTATCTCAGGATTGAACCCTCGTCCATCTCATTATCTCAGGATTGAACCCTCGTCCATCTCATTATCTCAGGATTGAAACCTCGTCCATCTCATTATCTCAGGATTGAACCCTCGTCCATCTCATTATCTCAGGATTGAACCCTCGTCCATCTCATTATTGCAGGATTGAACCCTCGTCCATCTCATTATCTCAGGATTGAACCCTCGTCCATCTCATTATCTCAGGATTGAACCCTCGTCCATCTCATTATCTCAGGATTGAAACCTCATGTACCTCATTATCTCAGGATTGAACCCTCATTGATCTCATTATCCCACTCTCTGTATCTCAGTGCTGAGCCCCTTGTCCCTCCCCTTATCTCAAGGTTGAACCCTTGTTACCCTTCTTATTTCAAGGTTGAGCCCCTTATCCCTTTCCTTATCTCAAGGTTGAGCATCTTGTCCCACTCCTTATCTCGGGGTTGAACACTCGTCCATCTTCTTAGCTCAGGATTGGACCCTTGTCCTTCACCATATCACAGGACTGAACCCACGTCCCTCCACGTATCTCAGGGTCGAGTCCCTGCCTGTCTCCTTATTTCAGGATTGAGCTATAGTCTCTCAATTTATCTCAGGATTAAACCTCACACCTCTCCTAATCTCTTCTTTGAGCCTCTGTCCAACTCCTTATCTCATGATTGGCCCCTCATGCATCTCCTTATCTCAGGGTTGAACCCTTCTCTCTCTAAATATCTCAGCATTAAACCCTTATCCCGCTCCTTTTTGCAGGGTTGAAATCTGTTTCTCTCCTTATCTTAGGGTGGAGTTGCTGTCCCTCTCCTTTTCTCAAGAATAAGGCCCTTGCCTCTCTCTATCTCAGGGTTGAGCCCCATGTCCCTCGCCTTATCTCAGGGTAGCATCCCTTGTGTCTCTCCTTATCGCAAGCTTAAACCCTCGTGCATCTCTTTACCTATGGATTGAATCCTTCTCCCTCTCCTTATCTCAGGGTTGAGCCCCTTGTCCCTCCCCTTATCTCAGGGTGGAACTCCTGTCCCTCTCCTTATCTCAAGTTTGAACAGTCGTCCATCTCTTTATCTCATGATTGAACACGTGACCCTCTCTGTATCTCAGGGTTGAGTCCCTAATTCCTCTTCTTATCTTCAGTTGAGGCCCATGTCCCTATTTTTATCTAATGTTTGAGCCACCTGTCTCTCGCCTTATCTCAGTATTAAGCCACTGCCCATCTCCTTACCTCAGGATTGAGGCTCTGTGCCTCTCCTTATGTCAGAATTAAACTTCACCCCTCTCTGTATCTCAGGGTTGAACCCCTTCTCTCTCCCCCCTTATCTCAGGGTGGAAGCATAGAAATTTTTGGCACAGAAGGAGGCCATTTGGCCCATCGTGTCTGTGCCGGCCGAAAGAGAGCTATCCAGCCTAATCCCACTTTCCAGCTCTTGGTCCGTAGCCTTGTAGGGTATGGCACTTCAAGTGCATGTCCAAGTACTTTTTAAATGTGATGTTCAGGCAGTGAGTTCCAGACCCCCACCACCCTCTGGGTGAAAAAAGTTCCCCTCAACTCCTCTCTAATCTTTCTACCAATTACTTTAAATCTATGCCTCCTGGTAATTGACCTCGCTGCTAAGGGAAATAGGTCCTTCCTATCCACTCTATCTCAGCCCCTCATCATTTTATACACCTCAATTAAGCCTTCCCTCAGCCTCCTCTGTTCCAAAGAAAACAACCCCAGCCTATCCAATCTTTCCTCATAGCTAAAATTCTCTACTCCCGGCAACATCCTTGTCAATCTCCTCTGTACCCTCTCTAGTGCAATCACATCCTTCCTGTAATGTGGTGACCAGAACTGCACGCAGTACTCTAGCTGAGGCCTAACTCGTGTTTTATACAGTTCAAGCATAACCTCCCTGCTCTTGTAGCCTATGCCTCGGCGAATAAAGGAAAGTATCCCGTATGCCTTCCTAACCACCTTATCTACCTGGCCTGCCACCTTCAGGGATCTGTGGACATGCACTCCAAGGTTCCTCTGTTCCTCTACACTTCTCAGTATCCCACTATTTATTGCATCTTTGCCTTGTTAGCCCTCCCCAAATGCGTTACCTCACACTTCTCCTGATTGAATTCCATTTGCCACTTATCTGCCCACCTGACCAGTCCATTGATATCTTCTTGCAGTCTGCAGCTTTCGTCCTCACTATCAACCACACAGCCAATTTTTGTATCATCTGCAAACTTCTTTATCATACCCCCTACATTGAAGTCTAAATCATTGATATATACCACAAAAAGCTAGGGACCTAGTACTGAGCCCTGCGGAACCCCACTGGAAACAGCCTTCCAGTCACAAAGCACCTGTTGACTATTACCCTTTGCTTCCTGCCACTGAGCCAATTTTGGATCCAATTTGCCACTTTCTCTTGGATCCCATGGGCTTTTACTTTTCTGACCAGTCTGCCATGTGGGACCTTGTCAAAAACTTGCTAAAATCCATGTAGACTACTTTCAGTGGAGAAGACTGCAGATGACCTTGGAGGGTGACTTTGAGAAGCTCTGGGCCTAGAAGGCCCGGCTGCAGACTGCAACATCTTAGCCTGGACTGCAGCAGTCTGGGCTGGCTGGCTGGCTGACAGGCAACAACAAGGGGCGGTGCCTCAGCAATCCTGGTACTCTGCTGGAGAACAGATTACTGGAGTGCTTTGATGTCCTGGAAGTCCCTTTGCACACTGTCTTATGTTCATTAATAAATAAACATTCTTATTATGAACACAGCTAGCTTTTGCTAGACACTTTTATTGAGCACATGTGGACTAGGTGCACTATCTGTAGAGGCTTCCATCTTGACTGCTGCCTTGTGGGTAGCCTAGTGCCTCATGGGTAATGTAGTCTTAATATACATACAGCTGGGTAGTGTAGTTTTATACATACAGCTATATACAGCTCTACGCAGCTCTACGGCTCCACCTAGTGTCCACTATAGAATGACATGTTATTGATCATTACACACTGGTATCCAGAGCCATGATGGCAGCAGTCTGGGCTTCCACTGCAGCACTCAGACACTGGGTGGGTGCTGTTTTGAATGTCTCAAGGTGGCTCCTGGACAGGCAGCTTCCTAGGGAGCTCTTTGCTGCGCACCTCTATCCTTGGCCATTCGCTGCCATCTTTTGCCCTTTCTCCCCCCAATCTCCTCTCTTCTACTGTTTAAGTTCCCCTGGCTCTAACAGTGGGAGCATTTTAGCCCTAACTACAAGTTAATTGCTAGTTTAAACTGCCACTGCCCATTCCCCAACCATGCCTGCTCTTTCTTTCCTTCAGTGAGCACAGAATTTGGCTTCTAACTTCCTGGACGTCTCTGGACATCAAGGCTATGCTTCTGCACTGGACGACACTGTAAGACTCAGCTGCTGTGTCTCTGACCTGCTGCTCAGTTGCTTAAATTTTAAAGTAACTTTGTTCAGCTTACAACCCATCCCCTGCTGCTGCAGTTACCTGCTCTCCTACTGGCTTTTCAGTTTCAGCTACAGTCTGGTTCCTGGCCAGAATTTCATTCTCCTGGGCCTAACTCCACTTATTCATCACCTCTGGATCTTATGGTGACCTCCAACTTCACTGCTGTTTTTCTGTCCCACAACTGATTCTGCACAACTCCTGGATCTTCATCCCCATGGAAATACCTCTAGCATTTGCGTCCTCTGATACTTTATCTTCAAATAGCGTCTGGTGTCACTTGCCCACTACACTTGTCTCCGAATATAGACAACAGCTCGTCGATGCTCCACGCTGACATCACCCTACCTACGTCAACTTTATCCTACCACAGGACCTCTGACCTTAACTTTGGACTCCCTCCTATTGTCTCCTCTCTATTTCCCGTTTACTATCAGGATATATGTATCCTAATCTTGCTACTTAACCAGGCCTATGTAACTTGACTTTTCCCTTTGTCCATTCGCATTTGCATTTTGGCTGTCGCTCTGGATCCAAGCCCATCACTTCTATTTGCACTTTTTTCTCCCCTTTTTTTCTTCTTTTCTCTTTACCCCTCTCTCCTGTCATCATGCCTCCTTTCATTTCTCCCTCTCGGATACTCTGCCCTCCCAAATCGCTAGCCCAACCCCAACCCTTCAGCACTCCTCGACATTCCTAATCTCCTAACACCTTTTCTCTACTGCACATCGTCTTCTTAAACCACTCTCCCTACTCCACCCTTGTTAATTGTATTTAAGTGGTGTATAGCAATTGGGTGTTAATTGTATTCAGGCGATGGGACTCTCTTGTGCACATATATGGGAGTAAGCTGGGGAAGGGGTGGCAAGCTCATCATGGGGGTGCACTGTGTGTCTCTGTGAATAAAGGCTTCTAAAGACTAGGCTGTAGTTATCATACTGGCTCTACTGGAAATTAGGGAGAAAGGGAGCCATTTGCTTGCTTGCTTGTTAGCTCTCCGCATTGGGAGAGGGAGAGGGAGAGGGAGAGGGAGGGAGAACCACAACTGGAAGAAAGTAACCTCTACTTGGAAGGAGGGAGACAACTACCAACAATAGATCAACCTAAGGTGGGCATTGGTGCAATTTTTCTTCAAGACTATTACCTGTAGGTAGGGGGAAGAAAGAAGATAAAGGCTGAAAGATCATGAGGGTGTGTGTGCTCTTTCAAAATCACCGAGGCCAAACACACTTATAAACACCACCCCCCCTCCCCACCCCCACCCCCCTCATTGCCTGGGACAGCTGGAGCTGCCTGGCTGAAGTTTTTTATCTTTCTATTCCCATTAACAAGACGGTGGAAATGTCATCAAATGTCCAGCCCTTTACCCCCAGTGAGCTCCTCCACCCCCACCTACGTCAACTGAGGGAGGTGAGGCCGGGGTTAGCGCCGATCCTGCTCAGCTTCAGGGAGGCCAGCCTCTGTCATGTCTTCTCCTTCCGGCGCCAGCTTTACATTCAGCTGATGAGGGAGGAGTACACAGAGGGTGGATTCGTGGTTAACTACTGGGGGACTCCCTACCGCGTCTTCTGGGCGTCGGACAATGTGCGGTGCCACGCCTGCAAGGAGGTGGGGCATGTCTGTAAAAACTGCACCACCTCCAAGGCCGCCACAACAACTAAGGAGGCCAAGGCTGGCACCGCCACTGTCCCGCCCCCACACCAGTAACACCAAATGCGCGGTTGACGTCAGAGGCCAATTTCATCGTGGCCTCAGGGGGGTGGTGGGGGGAAGAGGGAGAGCATCCGCCCAGAAGGAAGCTTGGAGGAAGACCAAATATCTCAGGCCAAGCCCCCCGGAGGACGGATACGGTCCCATACCTGCGCTCATTCGGGATCCTGATCCCGTGCCTGCGCGCAATCCCATGCCCTCAAGCAGTCCCACGCCTAAGCCCACTTCTGTGGAAAACTTGCATCCCGTGGTCAGGCTCGGGAGCCAGGAACAGAAGGAGGATGTGGAGGAGGAGGCCCCTGCCAACATGGAGGTTGATGTGCCTCAATGAATCCGAGACTCGACGTTAACGGAGCAAAGCAAGGCTTTTATTAACTCAGAAAGTAATACACATTGGAGGAGTGTCTCTCATCCAGAGATCTGCTGTACTGCTGTGAGACACGCTGGGGCTTGCTTAAGTAGGGGCCAGGTATGGGCGGAGCCCTACACACAATACAATACAGGTAAGGAAATGAAACTGAAACTAAACTAAACACAGGGAATACAGTGCCTGATGAATGGCATATTTCATCACAGAGGTCTCCCTCATTCTGCAGCCCTCCAGGAGGAAGAGATGAAGGCACTGCTGCTTGGAAGTGGAGGAAGGCCTATGTGACTCCATGGAAGAGGAGACGCCACCCGTCGTGGGTCCTGCGGCCCTCCTGCCACCACCACGCACAGTTGGCGGGAGTCGCCCATCCCTCGGGAAAATGAGACAGATCCATCTGTCCAGCCTATGCTTCCTGGGGGTGGGAAGGAAGACCTCCTACCCATGGGGAGGGCCACAGATCTACCCAAAATAACACCGCCACTCATTGCTGGGTCAGGCATCCTGGAGGCTGGGACAGGCGAGGCCGATGAGGTTAAGCTCACCCAGCCACACCCTGACAGCTGCTCAACCTTGTCAGGAATGACCCAGGTTCTGCCTCGCCTCGCCACCAGAGTGCGCCATGAACTCTTAATTCTTTCCTTCTTTATTCCTAATTGTACTCACCTGTGCATGGTTATATGCCTACTATTTAAGTGGTGCTTAGTTTATGTTCATTGCTCAGTCTTGAGTTTCACTGCCTTGTGATCCTCTTGCCGGCCTGCTAGCCTGTAACTTTGCTGTTGTTATTTTGTTTATTTCAAGTAAAGTCTATCTTTGTTTTTGCAACCTAACCTCTGCCTCAGTTTGCCTTCCTGCAGTTGGGTTCACCAAGTTCCATTCCTCACAAACCTGGTCAAGAAGGTAAGAGCCCATGGGATCCAGGGCATTTTGGCACATTGGATCCAAAATTGGCTCAGTGGCAGGAGGCAGAGGGTGATGGTCGAAGATTGTTTTTGTGACTGGAAGCCTGTGTCCAGTGGTGTACCGCAGGGATCGGTGCTGGGTCCCTGGCTATTTGTAGTGTACATTAATGATTTACATATGAATGTAGGAGTTATGATCAGTAAGTTCGCAGATGACACGAAAATTGGTGGAGTGGTAAATAGCAAGGAGGGAAGCCTCAGGCTACAGGACGATATAGACGGGTTGGTCAGATGGGCAGAACAGTGGCAAATGGAATTTAACCCTGAAAAGTGTGAGGTGATGCATTTTGGGAGGACTAACAAGGCAAGGGAATACACAATGAATGGTAGGACCCCAAGAAGGACAGAGGATCAGAGGGACTTTGGTGTGCATGTACATAGATCCCTGAAGGCAGCAGGACAGGTAGATAAGGTGGTTAAGAAGGCATATGAGATATTATATTCTATGCCTCGGCTAATGAAGGCAAGAGCAGGGAGGTTATGATGGAGCTGTACAAAACGATAGTTAGGCCACAGCTGGAATACTGTGTGCAGTTCTGGTCGCCACACTATAGGAAGGATGTGATTGCATTTGAGAGGGTGTAGAGGAGATTCACCAGGATGTTACCTGGGATGGAGCGCTTCAGCTATGAAGAGAGACTGGACAGGCTGGGGTTGTTTTCCTTAGAGCAGAGAAGGCTGAGGGGGGACCTGATTGAGGTGTACAAAATTATGAGGGGCATAGATAGGGTAGATAGAAAGGAACTTTTCCCCTTAGTAGAGGGGTCAATAACCAGGGGGCATAGTTTCAAGGTAAGGGGCAGGAGGTTTAGAGGGGATTTGAGGAAACACTTTTTCACGCAGAAGGTGGTTGGAATCTGGAACTCACTGCCTGAAAGGGTGGTAGAGGTAGGAACCCTCACAACATTCAAGGAGCATTTAGATGAGCACTTGAAATTGTAGTGTATGTGCCTTTAAGAGCCCCAGGTGTGCTGTAATGCCGGTAATGGCCATTCGATCTATATAAGCCTGTATATTGTGTATATCTGTTAGAACCCCCCCCAGACTTTGCTTAGTAAACATCTATGAACTAACTCCTGTCTTCAGTGTCTTTATCAACACACGGACACTACAGTGGCGACGAAGTGGAAACAGACTTACCTGCAATTCGGCAGCACCTCAAGGACATCGATTCCTCGGGCATCCAGAAGACTCAAGAAAGTGAGAGAAGCTGTGGTTTCACCAGCGGGCCAAGCT
Organism: Somniosus microcephalus; assembly: GCF_052327205.1. NCBI lineage: Eukaryota > Metazoa > Chordata > Chondrichthyes > Squaliformes > Somniosidae > Somniosus > Somniosus microcephalus. The sequence goes on along the minus strand of NC_140989.1, from coordinate 167,438,904 downwards.
GGTGACAGGTACTGCGCTAATCCTTCCTGGGCGTCAGGCTGGGGCTCCAGCGACTGGTTCTACAGCTGAGACAGGCAGCGAAATCGGAGGCAAGCAATAACGGACTGGGAGGGAGCACTCGGGAGACGGCCGGCGCGGCAAGCAGGTCAGCGTTCAGACCTGGAGAGAAAGTCCCGCGGGAACGAGTCTCCAACTGTAAATAAATTTTAAAAAAGAACGGGAACCGCGGGAAACAGCGTTGTCATCGGCAGCAGTGGTGGGAAAGCGTGGGAAGCGCCATATCTTTGCTGCAGAAAAGAAAGAAAAGCGCGGGAAGCGCCATATCTTTTCTGAAATGCCTAAGTCTGGCAATATTGATGCTTTTGATAGCGAAATAGAGGATTGGTCCACATACGTGGAAAGAGTAGAGGTATATTGCACTGCAAATGGAATAGAAGATGAAAAAAAAGCTTCAGTACTGCTGAATCTAATGGGCGCAAAGGCATACGGGCTGTTACGAAATATAATCACTCCAGCCAAACCAAAGGACAAAAATTTTAAAGAAATTGTTGATACCCTGCAGGAGCACTTAAACCCAACACCGCTACTGATAGCGGAACGATTCAAATTCTTCAAGAGAAATCAACACAAGAATGAAAGTAACGCTGATTACCTAACCGAATTAAGAAAGCTATCAAAGTATTGTCAATTCGGGGCAGGACTAGCAGATTATCTTCGAGACAAATTCGTTTGCGGTCTCTTAAGTGAAGGAACACAAAAAAGGCTGCTTTCTGAAAAAGATTTAACATTGGACAAAGCTTTCAGTATGGCTGTATTATACAAAGCAGCAGCAAGAGGAGCTGCAGAGATACAACAAAAGACACAGGACTTCGGCACCCATGAAATGACACAGGGTTTCGAAAGATGTTATCGCTGCAGCAGATCCACCCATAACCAGAAGGACTGCTGGTTCAAGGACAAAGCATGCAGGCAATGCGGGAAAATTGGACACATTGCACGGGTATGCCGATCTGGACAAAATAAATCCACGGACAGAAAAAAAAAATCAATAAAGGAAAGTACAGGAAGGTAGAAATGATGACGGACAGTAGCTCCGAAGACCAGAAGAGCGATAGCGACTCTGAAAACAAGAGACTAAGCTGTCTCAAATTACATAATGTACTTGCCAAAGATGATTACCAAACCATTTGGGTTAACCTCACGATAGCAGGGTCCCCAGTTAAAATGGAGCTAGATACAGGATCAGCTCTAACCGTAATAAATCGACGGGATTACGAGAGGCTATTTTCACATATACCTCTAAAAGACACATCCATTATCTTAAAAACATATACAGGGCAGAAAGTATACCCCAAAGGAAAAATAAGGGTGCCTGTTGTATACAACGGCAAAGAAATACAAAAGTTGTATTTATACATTCTACAAGATGGTGGTCCACCGTTGTTGGGACGTGAATGGATCAGAAAGATATGTTTAGACTGGCACTCCATTCAGGCACTGACGGTGACCAGTAAGAAAAAAAACAATGATGACATCATACCTGTGTGATTAAAAGACATCTTGGCCAATGCCAAAGAAGTGTTTCAGGAGAAACTTGGAAGCTTGAAAGGCATCACCGCCTCAATAAAAGTGGAAGATGCAGCAATTCCAAAAATTTTTAAGGCAAGACCAGTGCCATACGCGATTCGTCCAGCAGTCGAGGCAGAGCTGGAAAATTTGGAAAAGGCAGGCATATTATCCAAAATAGATTGGAGCGAGTGGGCAACACCCATCGTTCCAGTCATGTAAAAAGCATTGAATAATGATAAATCTGAAGAACAGAGAAAAATTCGCATCTGTGGAGACTGCAAGGTGACTGTAAACTCGGTCCTTCACACAGTAGAGTATCCTCTTCCGAGGATAGAAGATATTTTCGCCTCACTATCCGGAGGGAAACGTTTCACCAAAATTGACTTGGCACAGGCATATCTACAGATGGAGGTTGAGGAGGCCTCTAAAGTATCTCACGATAAACACACACAAAGGCCTGTACCACTAAAATCGACTGGTTTTTGGAGTAGCATCAGCTGCAGCTATCTGGCAAAGAGCTATGGAGCAAGTCCTGCAAGGGATTCCGGGGACTCAATGCTACCTAGACGACATCCTTGTAACAGGAGAAAACGACAACGAGCACCTTGCCAATTTGGAGCAGGTGCTCACTAGGCTGAAAAAACGGGGCCTACGAGCAAATTGCCCCAAGTGTGAATTTTTCCAAAATCAGATATCATATTGTGGCCACATAATTAATAATGAAGGGTTGCATAAGTCGCCTGAAAAAATTGAAGCGGTCATAAAAGCCCCAACACCTGAAAATGTTTCACAATTAAGGTCGTTCCGGGGATTAATAAATTACTATCATAAATTTTTACCGAACTTATCAACTCTTCTACACCCTCTTAATGAACTTCTACAAACAGGAGTGATTTGGAAATGGAACGAAGGCTGCAAATGTGCCTTCCATAAATGCAAAGACTTAATCACATCCAAAGAAGTTTTGGCTCATTGCAACCCATCACTGCCAATCAGACTGGCGTGCGATGCATCCCCTTACGGCATAGGAGCAGTATTCTCCCATAAATTCCCTGATGGCTCAGAACGGCCAATAGCTTTTGCGTCACGCTCATTAAACTCAGCTGAGCGTAACTATGCCCAAATCGACAGGGAAGAACTCAGCCTGGTATGGGGAGTGAAGAAATTCAACCATTACCTACACGGACAAAAATTTACCTTGTCGACTGACCATCAACCCCTCATCTCCATATTCAACCCTAAAAAGGGTGTTCCCATTATGACAGCGCAAAGGCTACAGAGGTGGTCCCTTTTTCTAGGGGCACACCAATACAACATAGAATACAAAGGATCAAAACAGCATGGGAATGCTGACGGTTTATTGCGCCTACCGTTGCCAACGGTAGAAGAGGCACCTACAGTAGACCCAGTAGAGATGTTCCACTCTACCATAGTGGAATGTCTACCAGTAACAAATTCTGCCATTGAAAGGGGGACGAGAAATGACCCGACTCTCTCTCGGGTCTACGATTTAACAGTGAAGGGATGGCCAGCACATGGCGAACCATTGTTGCCAGCATTCTCGCAAAGAAGAGAACAGTTATCAGTGTGCCGAGGAACCTTGATGTGTGGATCCAGAGTGGTGATTCCACCCTAACTCCAGGATAAAGTGCTAAAGGAGCTTCACGAGGGGCATCTGGGTGGAGTGAAAATGAAGAACCTAGCTAGGGCGTTTGTATGGTGGCCAGGTATCGATGGAGACATCGAAGAAATGACCAAGAGCTGCCTAGGATGCCAGAAGGTCCAAAACGCTCCACCACAAGCCCCTCTACATCCATGGGAGTGGCCCTCATCTCCCTGGCAAAGGGTGCACATCGACTTTGCTGGTCCATTTATGGACTCAATGTTCTTAATCGCGGTTGATGCGCACTCCAAGTGGCCGGAGGTAATAAAGATGTCCTCCACCACCACGGAAAAAACCATCACAGTATTAAGGACCATATTTGCCAGGAATGGGCTGCCGGAACAGATATGTTCTGATAATGGACTGCAATTTGTGTCCGAAGAATTCAGAAAGTTCTTAAAAAACAATGGGGTTAAGCACTACACGTCCGCCCCATACCATCCCGCCACCAATGGATTGGCTGAAAGGTTTGTCCAGACCTTCAAGAAGGCCATCAAGGCCATGGGCAATGAAGACATAAAACTTCAGCACAAGGTGGATAACTTCTTATTCGCATACAGGAATGCAACACATATGGTTACCAACCAAACTCCCGCCATGATGTTCTTCAATAGAAACCTAAGATGCCGGCTGGATTTGGTCAAGCCCAACATCAGAAGGGACGTGGAGAACCGGCAGTTTCAAGGCATGAATGAAAGGCCAACTAGAACCTTCCAGATAGGTCAACAAGTTTTGGCCCGGGACTACCGTACCGAGAAATGGCAGCCTGGAACTATCTGCACACGACTAGGACCACTGATGTATACCGTGGACATCGGAGACAGCATAATAAGGCACCATGCTGACCAAATCATCAAGTCATCCGAAAAGGGACAACCTACACCACAACTCTATACATCTAATGATGAAGTAGAGATACCCATATCTACCTCCGATCCGGTGATACTGGAACCCGATGAACCCGACACTGGCATTCAAGCCGAATCAGCCTTGCCAAAAGAACCTACTACACCACCAGAAACTACTACACCCCCGAGGCGTTATCCGGACCGAGTCAGGAAGCCTCCTGAGAGACTGACTTATAATTAATTAACTGCAGCAATGTGTATATTATTTTTCTTATAACATGTAATTAATAATTACTTAAAATATGATGTACTGGTTAGCTAAAAGGGGAGGAATTGTAGTGTATGTGCCTTTAAGAGCCCCAGGTGTGCTGTAATGCCAGTAATGGTCACTCGGGCTATATAAGCCTGTGTATTGTGTAGATCCGTTAGAACCCCCCCCAGACTTTGCTTAGTAAACACCTATGAACCAACTCCTGTCTTCAGTGTCTTTATCAACACATGGACACTACAGAAATGACATAGCATACAAGGCTATGGACCAAGTGCTGTAAAATGGGATTAGAATAGACAGGTCTTGATGACCGGCGCGGACACAATGGGCCGAAGGACCTCTTTCTGTGCTGTATAAATCTTTGACGATTTTAATTGGAACCTCCTGTACGCTGGGTCGGTGGGTGATGATGGGGAAATGGAGGCCTCCTCTTCTCCATCTCTCTCTTTTGTGCCGGGTGTGTTCGAGGAACCTGGGATGGTTTTTTTCCTCAGTTTTGCCTGAGGCGGGGGGGGGGCCCTAACTGCTGCCGTCCTCTGACCCAAGCCCCCTAGCGGAGCCCAGGGAGGATATCCACTGGTCCGGGACCTTTCCTTTCCTTTTCTATTGGGGACTTGGCGTGGGGGTTGTTGCATGGAGCAGTCCTGTGCAACAGATCTTTGAGCAGATTCACATACTCCCAGCCCGCCTGCAATTTCTGCAGCCTGGAGAAGTCCATGTGCTATGTATGCACAGTGTGAGAGGTGGCAGCCCCGCTTTCAATTTTTGAAGGGGCTGCTCCTCAATTTTTGGTTCCAATTCATTCCTACGCTCCTTATGCTTGGGCACCCGGTGTGGAGGGGAGTGGACAGATCGGAAGACCACCTTGTTGGACTGGTCCTGGGCCTGGCCAAGGTGGCCATTAACTGGTCCAGGCAGCGGGAGGTCGAGGGGGTCGTTCACCCCGACTGCCTGCCTCTCTTCCACGGCTATATTTGTGCCCAGCTGTCCCTGGAAATGAAGCATTCGGTGCTCGCCAGTACGCTTGAGGCCTTCAGCGATCGGTGGGCACCGGAGGGACTGGAGTGCTTCATCACCCCCCCGGAAACAAAATTCTGATTTTGTTTGTTACATTTCATGTAAATTGTGTACAATATGCGGTTTATCGGTTGCGCCCCTTTGAAAGGGGCACTTGCTTCCTTTTTTTATTGGTGACGGCACTGGCCGTCAATCACTGAAATCAACATATGAAAGGTGTGAGCAACTAAAGACTGGGCTCTTCTATCCTTCACCACCTGGCTATCCAACTTTAACATGGTAGCAGAGAATGGTTGCCTAAAATTAGAGATTGGAAACAAAGATTTTTTGGGAGGGGGGGGAAATAAAATTTGGCCGTTGTGGAAAATGGCAGAAAGCAAGTTTAAATCATTTTGGTACGACAACCCTCTGATTTACTTGGCATTTGAACCATATGACCAGTGGAAGAATAGGGTTAATAGGTGGACACAGGTTACTGCTCTACCAAAGAGAAAACAAGGTATGGCCTTGACATTATCGCTTCCTGAACGAAGTGATATCAGAAGTAAGGTATTTTCTGAGCTGGAAGCAGATCAGTTGGATAAGGATGACGTTTTGACCTTCTAATAGAATTCCTAGATAAAACCTACAAGAAAGCTGACCTGTTAAATGCCCAAGAGGCCTGGTCAGAGCTTGATAGATTTCAGAAAAAGGACGGTTATTCAATGGAAGAGTTCCATTCCAGGCCCTAAGCTCTGGAATTCCCTTCCTAAACCTGTCCACCTCCCTATCTCTCTTTCCTCCTTTAAGATGCTCCTTAAAACCTCCCTCTTTGACCAAGCTTTTGTTCACCTGCCCTAATTTATCCTTATGTGGATCGGTGTCAAATTTTTTGTCTTGAAACACTCCTGTACAGCGCCTTGGGATGTTTTAGTGTGTTAAAGGCGCTATATAAATACAAGTTGCTGTTGTTGAGTATATCATGGACTTTAACAAATTGTGCATAAGGTTGACAAAGTTTAATTTGGGAATCCCTAGATCGGTATTAGTGTTGAAATTACTAGATTGTGCTATGGTGTCTCATACGGACAAGAAACTGGTCCTAACTGGCGTCCAGTTCTCAGAAAAGGAGACTCTGTTGGAGCAGATGTCTGCTATCTTAAACAAAATTCCCAGGGAAACAGTCATTCCCTTCAGCCTCCATGGACCAAATGAGGCATTCTGCAGTGACACAAAGAACAGAAGATTCAATGGTCTTGAAATATTCCAGATACCGGATGCAAGTGCCAGTATAACTGAAGGATTAAAAACAGACAGAATGGTGAGAAAGCTCGTACAGAAAATCCGGTTAGATCATCAGAAGATAAAATTGGGACTGTAATGATGGGCGAATGAATGCCAGAAATGCCCAAGGAAAAGTTAATAGATGCTTTAGATGTGACTCTAAGTATCATTATGCGGCTAATTGCCCAGATGAAGACACAGGGTCTTTGAAGTGGCACATGAAGAGAGTAGTTCTGAGGATGAGGATGACAATAATGATGAATATGAACAGATTATACTGGTCACAAGGAGTTTTAATTCTGTGATGAATGCATTAGTCGCGGACTTCTGTATTAGTGCATGTACTTCAACTGTATGCAGGGCAGATTGGTTAAAATGTTATCTTGATTCACTAAGTGATGATCGATGTAAGGTTAAGGAATATAAAAGTACGGTCTCTCTGGGAGTCTACCATCATTTGCAGACTGGAAGTGATGGGCTCCATGCTCTGCGCAGAGCCCCATTCTATGTTGGAGGTGGACTTCACGCTTCTTGGTGAACAAGATTAGGGCACATGGAATTGGGGTAATATACTAGCATGGATTGTGAATTGGTTAACAGACAGAAAACAAAGAGTAGGGATAAACGGGTCTTTTTCAGGATGGCAGGCTATGACTAGTGGGGTACCGCAAGGATCGGTGCTTGGGCCCCAGCTATTCACAATCTATATCAATGATTTGGATGAGGGGACTAAATGTAACATTTCCAAATTTGCTGATGATACAAAGCTAGGTAGCAGTGTCAGTTGCAAACAGGATGTGAAGAGGCTTCAAGGGGATATCGACAGGCTCAGTGAGTGGGCGAGAACATGGCAGATGGAATATAATGTGGATAAATGTGAAGTTATCCACTTTGGTAGAAAAAATAGAAAGGCAGAGTATTTCCTAAATGGTGAAAGGTTGGGGAATGCAGATGCTCAAAGGGACCTGGGAGTCCTTGTACATGAGTCACTGAAAGTGAACGTGCAGGTGCAGCAAGCCATTAGGAAGACAAATGGTATTCTGGCCTTCATTACATGAGGATTTGAGTACAGGAGTAAAGAAGTCTTACTCCAATTATATAGGGCCTTGGTGAGACCACACCTGGACTACTGTGTACAATTTTGGTCTCCTTACCTAAGGAAGGATATACTTGCCATAGAGGGACTGCAACGAAGGTTCATGATATTGATTCCTGGAATGGTGGGACTGTCGTATGAGAAGAGATTGAGTAAACTAGGCCTGTATTCTCTTGAATTCAGAAGAATGAGAGGGGGTCTCATTGAAGCATATATAATTATTACAGGGCTTGATAGGGTGGGTGCTGGGAGAATGATTCCATTGGCTGGGGAGTCTAGAACCAGGGGCCACAGCCTCAAGGTAAAGGGTAGGGCATTCAGGACTGAGATGAGAATAAATTTCTTAACAGAGGGTGGTGAATCTTTGGAATTCTCTACCCCAGAGGGCTGTGGAGGCTAAGTCATTGGGTATATTCAAAACAGAAGTCGCTAGATTCAGGCCCCTGTCCTGTTTCTTATCTCAGGGTTGATCCACTTGTCCCTCTTCTTCTCTCAGGATTGAACCCTTGTCTATCTCCTTATCTCAGGTTTGAGCCCCTGTCTATTCCCTTATCTCACGACTGAGCCCTCTTCTATCTCATTATATTACATTTCAGACTCCATCCCTCTCCTTTTCTCAGGGTGGCTGCCTCCGGTTCCCCCTCCACTCCACTCCCTCCGGTCAACCCCCTCCCTTCCTCCGGTCTCCCCCCTCCCTCCGGACCCTCCACCCCCCTCACCTCCCCCTCCCTCTGGTCCCCCCTTCCCCCCCTTCCTCCGGTACCCCCCTCGTCCCCCTCCCTCCGGTCCCCCCCTCCTACCACTCCCTCCGGTCCCCCCTCCCTCCGGTCCCCCCTCCCTCTATCTCTCTCTCAGGTCCCTCCCTCTCTCTCTCTCTCTCTCTCTCGCCCCTCCCTCTCTCTCTATCTCTCTGGTCCCTCCCTCTCTCCCTCTCTCTCTCTCTCTCTCTCTGGTCCCTCCCTCTCTCCCTCTCTCTCTGGTCCCTCCCTCTCTCTCTCTCTCTCTCTGGTCTCTCCCTCTCGCTCTCTCTCTCTCTCTCTTTGGTCCCTCCCTCTCTCTCTCTCTGGTCCCTCCCCCTCTCTCCTTGGTCCACCCTCTCTCTCTCTCTCTCTGGTCCCTCCCCCTCTCTCTCTCTGGTCCCTCCCTCTCTCTCTCTCTCTCTCTCTCTCTCTCTCTCTGGTCACTCCCTCACTCTCTCTCTCTCTCTCTGGTCCCTCCCTCTCTCTGGTCCCTCCCCCTCTCTGGTCCCACTCCCTCTCTGGTCCCTCCCCTTCTCTCTTTCTCTCTCTCTGGTCCCTCTTTCTCTCTCTCTCTCTCTGGACCCTCCAGGTTTCTCTCGCTCTCTGGTCCGTCCTGTGGTGTATGTAACCTGTTCCACTTTAAGAGAACTACCTTAAGTGATGTACTACTTTCTCTTGGCTGCTGTATACTGTAATACCGGTGGTGACCACACCGGTATATAAGTGTTGTGTAGGGATTTGCTGGGCAGTTCAGCCCTGACCTCCGAATAGTATAGACCTGTTAAAAGTTATTCTTGTTGTCTGTGTCCAGTGATTGATCATAAGCATAACTGGGGCACACAGACTCAACAGTGGCGACGAGTCCGATCTTACCCTGCGGCAGTTTTACATCCAAGGCAGCTTCGTCCTCAGAACGGGCATCGAGAAGAGGCATCCGCCCTCATCATCCTGCTGAGCACCATCACACGGGAGGCATCGAGAACCCGGGTTAAAAAGAAAAATTCTGACAACGAAGACCTCCATCAGCGACAGGCAGTGATCATCCCTTCTACCACGGTGGTGGGTAAGCCGATCAGCGACACGAGCAGAAAGTCGGCCGCATTGGCTGTGGAGTAGGGGAGGGAAAATGGAGGAATAAGGGCGGAGAACTCGACCACGGCCGGTAAAAAGGGCCGGCCTGCAATCGAGGCCGAGAGGCGCAGCGACTGGGGCAGCTTAAGGCACGAGAGCCGCGGAGAACTCAAACGCAGCCGGTGTAAAGGACTGGGCTGCAAGCGGGGCTGCGAGGCAAAGCAGCGTCGGGGAATTGAGAACCGCTGGGGAGGCGAGAACGGCAGCAGCACGGCAATCGCCATTGCAGCCAGCGGGGGAAGAAGGCAAACGCGGGAATCCGCCATTGTAGTCGGCGGGGGAAGAAGACGAGCGCGGGAAAGACCGCCAAGCGCGAGAAGCCGCCATTTTAGTAGGCGGGGGAAGAAGACAAGCGCGGGAAGCCGCCATTTTGAGAAAAAGAAAAATTTAAAAAACTTGCAAGGATGCCTAAACATGGGAACATTAATACCTTTGATAGCGGTATTGAAGATTGGACCACATATGTAGAACGCATGGAAGTTTATTGTAAAGCAAATAAGGTACCAGATGATGAGAAAGCACTAACCTTATTAAGCTCAATGGGTGCGAAGACATACGGGCTATTGAAGCACCTTCTATCACCAGATAAACCGAGGGATCAGACTTTCGCGAATATTGTTACTGTCCTGAAAAATCATTTAAACCCCACGCCGCTGATGATAGCGGAACGATTTAAATTTTACAGAAGAACGCAGCTGAAAGACGAAAGCAACGCTGAATTTTTAATTGAACTGCGTAAGCTATCAAAGTACTGTCAGTTTGGAACAGGACTAGCAGATGCACTGAGAGATAAATTTGTGTGTGGATTGTTAAAAGAAGGAACACAAAAATGACTGCTTGAGGAGAATGATCTTGCGCTTGATAAAGCTGTCACGATTGCAGCATCGCACGAAGCCGCAGCGAGAGGCACGGTGGAAATGCAGCTACGGTTACCGGAACTCAGCACCAATCAAATGGTCTTGGGTACAGTAAAATGTTATCGTTGTGGAAAGACAACGCACGATCAGAACCAGTGCTGGTTCAAAAATCAGGAATGCAGAAAATGTGGCAGGCTTGGTCACATAGCTAAAGTATGCCGGTCAGGAAAGAAGACCAGCAACAAAAAGTCACCGCAGGAAAAGTACAGAAAGGTACACAAGGTGACAGAGAACAGTTCGAACGAACAGAAGTCAGATTCAGACTCCAGCAGTAATGAACTGGGTAGTCTAAGAGTACACAATGTTGGTAAGGAAGCAGACCTCCAAACAATTTGGGTCACACTTCAGATAGCAGGAGTCCAAGTGAAGATGGAATTGGACACTGGATCGGCATTGACGGTCATGAATAAGCAAGATTACAAAAGGTTATTCCCACATATTCCCCTACGGGATACGGAGATAGTATTGAAAACATACACGGGGCAAAGAGTATACCCCATCGGAAAGATAGAGGTAAAGGTGGTCCACAAGGGCAAAGAAAGCCGAGGAATGGACTTATATGTGCTACCTGAGGGAGGTCCACCACTACTGGGACGGGAGTGGATTAGGAAAATAAATATGGACTGGCATTCCTTAAAAGCACTAACGGTAGATTCCGGTAAAAAAGATGTCAAACCTAAACGATTGTCCAGAATATTGGACAATGCTAAAGAGGTGTTCCAACAGGGACTGGGAACACTGAGAGGAATTACGGCAACCATCAAGGTTGAAGAACATGCAAACCCGAAATTTTTCAAAGCCTTATGCGATACGACCTGCTGTGGAAGCTGAGCTGGAAGGGCTAGAACGTTCAGGAGTACTGTCTAAGGTGGACTGGAGTGAGTGGGCCACGCCCATTGTTCCCGTCATGAAGCGTTCATCGAGCAACAAGCCGGGGGAACCAGGGAAGGTTCGCATCTGTGGAGATTTCAAGATCACTGTTAATCCGGTGCTTCACACGGTGCAGTATCCGCTTCCGCGGATTGAGGATATCTTCGCTTCGTTGTCTGGCGGGAAACACTTCACCAAGATAGACCTGGCACAGGCGTACTTACAGATGGAAGTTGAGGAAGAGTCACGCCAGTATCTCACGATCAACACGCATAGAGGCTTGTACCGGTATAATAGACTGGTTTTTGGAGTGGCATCGGCTCCAGCAATTTGGCAGAGGGCCATGGAGCAGGTATTACAGGGAATTCCAGGCACACAATGTTACCTGGATGATATTCTGATTACAGGAGATGATGACGAGGAACACCTTGCAAATATGGAACTGGTGCTCACCAGATTGAAAGACTATGGACTTCGAGTTAATCGCCAGAAATGTGAGTTCTTTCAGAAGCAGATCTCGTACTGTGGTCATGTCATTGACCAGGAGGGGCTTCATAAGTCTCCTGACAAGATCGAAGCTGTTGTGAAGGCTCCCGCTCTGGATAATGTATCCCAGTTGAGGTCGTTCCTAGGGTTGATTAACTATTACCATAAGTTTCTGCCAAATTTATCCACGATGCTGCACCCGCTGAACGTTCTTTTGCAGAAGGGAGTACCATGGAAGTGGAGCGAGGACTGTAAGAGGGCCTTTCACAAAAGCAAGGCATTGATCACTTCAGGAAGTGTTGGCTCACTTCAACCTAACGCTGCCTATTTGTTTGGCTTGTGATGCTTCTCCATATGGTATTGGGGCAGTACTCTCACACAAGTTGCCAAATGGCCTGGAGAGGCCAGTCGCGTTCGCATCCAGATCATTGACCTCCACTGAGCGCAACTATGCTCAGATAGATAGGGAGGCTCTCAGCCTTGTGTGGGGAGTAAAGAAGTTTAATCATTACCTGCAGGGCCAAAAGTTTACGCTTCTGACAGACCACCGGCCGTTGGTATCCATTTTTAACCCTAAGAAGGGTGTTTTGGTGATGACAGCACAGAGACTCCAGAGATGGTCCCTTTCCCTAGGGGCACATCAATATCAGATTGAATTCAAAGGTACAAAGCAGCATGGTAATGCTGATGGGCTGTCGCGCCTGCCACTACCTACAGAGGAGGAGGCACCGACGGTTGACCCTGTTGAGTTATTTCACTCGACCATCATCAAATGTTTACCAGTCACCAATGCAAGTATTGAAAGAGAAACCAGGAATGACGTGACACTGTCCCGGGTCTACGAAGTGACAGTGAAGGGATGGCCAGCACATGGTGATCCACTGTTACCGGCATTCTCAGCAAGACGAGAACAGCTGTCCGTCTGTCAAGGAACATTGATGTATGGAACAAGGGTGATTATTCCTCCTAAGTTAAGAGAGAGAGTTGTAAAGGAACTGCATGAAGGTCATCTGGGGGGAGTCAAGATGAAAAGCCTTGCTAGGGCTTATGTGTGGTGGCCGGGTATCGACCAACAGATAGAGGATCTGACGAAAAGCTGCTCAGGGTGCCAAAAAGTGCAAAATGCACCTCCGATTGCACCGCTGCATCCATGGGAATGGCCTTCAACCCCATGGCAACGTGTACATATTGACTTTGCTGGTCCATTCATGGACTCCATGTTTTTAATTGCGGTGGATTCTAAATGGCCAGAAGTGATTAAGATGACTACCACTACCTCGGAAAAGACGATCGCGGTGCTAAGAACAATATTTGCAAGAAATGGATTGCCAGAACAAATATGTTCAGACAACGGACCGCAGTTCGTGTCAGAAGAATTCCAGAAATTCATGAAGAATGGGGTGAAACATTATACCTCTGCCCCATATCATCCGGCTACAAACGGGCTGGCCGAGAGATTTGTACAAACGTTCAAAAAAGCAATAAAGGCCATGAGCGAAGATCAGATTCCACTACAACACAAGGTGGACAAATTCCTGCTGGCATATCGAAACGCCACTCATGCAGTGACGAACCAAAGTCCTGCCATGATGTTCTATAACAGGAGGTTGCGGTCCAGGTTGGACTTGTTAAAACCAAATGTGCGGAGG